>NC_073733.1:9680100-10305100 GCF_023634155.1 Falco peregrinus | reverse complement strand
TCTCCTCAAAAAGGGAGTGTGATTTTTATCATGAATGCCTTGTGAAGCATTTTGGTAAAGAAAGTGTCTGGCTTTCTTATGCTGGCCATCTGCAGCGCCGCTCTTTTGTAGAAGCCCAAGCAACTGTCTGTGAACTTGAAAATCTAAATTCTTGGGAGTTTTTTACACTTGTGGAGGATAGTGCTAGCGCTGGCTTTGAGACTGGGGGCGTTGCAGAAGTCTGAAGGAGGGACTCATAAGTGGCCAGAACAAGCGTAAAGTAGGTGATGAAAAGGACATGATAAATCCAGTAATTAGCTTCTGTCAGCCAGAATAAGGGGGGAAGAAGTGAAAGTTGATCTCCCCTGGAGGCATTCCAGAAGGAGAACAGTAACGAGAGCTAAACACCTTAATTTTTCTTAGGATGAATTAATCTGCCACTGCAAGGTTTGCTGGGGTTGAAGGTGCTCCATTCTGTGCCAGCAGGGTGAATCTTCCCAGAACAGACCTTCTGCCTGCTGGTAGGGACAGGTCAGGACCACAGTGTGACAGTGCAATTGATTTGGGCAGGGTGCTCTCACAGAGAGCATGCCTGCTTTACAAAATTACCAATTCCATGGCAATACTATTAAGTATAATTTTTGGAGCTGTTCAATTTAGTAATTGGCTAAGTCATCTGAGCAATGTACTAAACCAGACCAAGGTCAGCAAAGAGTTATTTCATGTGTTTGCCTCTGTTACCTCTGCTGCCTGTTTGTAATAGATTTAACATTTAGTGTAGATGTAGCGTTCAGTATAAATTAAAATCCTTAAAGTCTTTAGTCCTGTGCTGGAAATTAATGGGTGGTGTTAACAATAGCAACATCAGTTCACATCTTCCCAGCACTGCCACTGCTGGTACTCTTTGACTCTGCCCTTTTGCTTCTCAAGTCTAGGCAACTGTTCATTGATTTAGAGTAGGGAAGAAACTAAGGACAGGTCGAACTCATGAAGGAATGAGATGAAGGCCTTTGCCACAACAGAAAATCTAAGGGCATAAACTGCAAATGAGCAGCAGTACAAGGGGCTGCTTCTGAGATATCTCCCTGTACTCCTTTCCATTTCGACACAGCAAGTTATAATGCTTGAACATTGCAAAAGTAACAATCAGACATTGCAGGCTAAAGCTACACATCATTATAAGACCTAAAATACCAGCACTGTTCAGGTAACTTTCAGGGATGGAGATACAAAGAATTGTTCTTTGTCTGTTTGAACTCAGAAACAGAGGAGTGCACAGGCTTGGAGACTGCCTGCAGCTGCGCAATGAGGTCACAAAATATTCTTTGAATCTAGCCTTTTGCTGCTTATTTCTTGAAGGAAGTTTAGAGAGACTTTTTGTTTTTCTTACAAATGTTTCCAGACCTTTACTCTGTTTCTTTTGCCTCCTCAATATTTTTAATCATGTCATTAACATGTTGAAATGCAGCTATGGAGTAAACCAAACAAGGAATAGATTTTTTTTTTTATTTATTTGCCATCTGGAGCATTGAACCAAACACATGTATTAAAAAAAAGTGTGAGTAAATAAGACAATGGCAAATACTGAGTTTTATTCCTAGCTAGATGTTTATATTTTTACAGTAGGATTATCATCCACTAAGCCTAGGTCATTTGCAATGACTTTGTAACAAATTGTTTGCTAGGAAATTATGTTTCAAGTGAGAATTTCAATTTAATATTTTTATTTCTGAAACATGGACAATTCAGTACAATTTTCCCAACTTTTTTCTGTCACCAGGGCTGTATATTTTTTTTTTCCAGATAAAACAGTTCTCATTAAAAATCAAGCCTAACTCTAGCCAGGAGTTCTTTTTTCTGCCATAGAACTTGGCAATGACCAAGTCAGTTAGTATTATCAGAGCATTTAAATCTACTAGGCTTCATGAGACATTGATTAGCATTTGTAAAGCAACTTGACAGTGTTTTGTAGGACTACCAAAGTAAATCAGTAGAATTTGTAATGTCATCTTACAATTTCTGCTGTGTTGGACAGAGGAGTCAAAATTAATACAGTTAGAAACTTCCCATCAAAAGCATTTTTGAAAGAATCCAGCTTATATCAAAATACTTGGGGAACTAGGCACTGTTTCAAGCCTCTTCTGTCAAGGTACATTGGTACTGAAGTTCTAAAATGAGCATACGTGTTATGTGAGTAAACTCTGAAGTCCATTCACTGCCAGGTTGTTTTGTAAAGTTCAGCAAAGACTGAAGCCTGTGTGACAAAAGCAACAACAACCATACTACCCACACTAGCTGATTTAAAACCAGCTCAGCTGCGTATACACAAGCAACAAGTGCTCCTCAGAGTGAAGTACACACTGAGTGTGTGCAGCTCTTTTCTCCATTTTTTAAACAAATATGGAATAGTCCTTCAAGAATGGGAAGTGGCCACATTTTTCACTGCACACTTCCTTAGTTTGATTTCCACCATTGGCCTGATGGAAACGTAGGAATTTGTGAAAAAGTGCTGACAGAAGCCCAAATATATCGGTGTTGTTGCTTAGATAAAGCCAGTTCACTTACATCAAGGGTGAAGGTGACTCCTGGTCCACAGAAAGACTGTTTTAGATCTGGTCACCTAAACTCTGGTTTTCATTTTACCCAGCCTCCACTGCCCCAATTGAAATTAAATTTCCAGTATTTTAAGTATTCTTGAACATCTCTGAAGCCATGAAGGTTATTGCATTGCTCAAAGCAATGATGAGAAGCTCTCTGTGGTTCATACACAGTGAGAGTTCAATGAACCATTCTGATTTGTACATAACACATGCTTGGTGACTTGATATTTCAAAAAAATTATTTTAACAGATCCATCTCACATCTTTGGCTTCTGAAGGAAAAATACTAATTTTTTAAAAATACATGACGAGGCGAGCATATTCTCTATTGGTGTTTGGTCCTAGATATAGTAACATCGGGCTTTTTGTCCTCGAGGTGAGACTGACCCGGAACATCACACACAGAATCTCAAATACAAGGTTGCCAACTTCACGTCAAAGGCAATTAGCAAGAAAGAAATACAATATCCTCTGTTGACATTAGGGGACAGGTAGAGGAGAGTGTAACCAATGAAGTAAAGAAGAAAAAAAAATAATGGAACACAACACATATTTGTGCATGTATCATCACATGCTAATCCTTCAGCCCTCGGGTTTGGGCTTTCTAACTCCTAGCACAGTTCTGGGTGGTTTGTTTGCTGCACACTGTGTTCTTCTCCTGCAGAGGAAGTGTAGTTAGCATGAACTGTATCATTACAGAATCAGAGCACAATAGAGTACAGTAAGTAAGTAGTAGTTTTCAGTTCGTTACTTAGGATCGTAGGTAAGGCATTCTGTATAAATAAGATCATGGTAAAACAAAGATAGATATATAGATATGTATATATAACTATGTATATAACTCAACTAACAGGGAAAGTTTCTTTGGTTTTTTTGGATTGGGTCTCCAAGAAGTCTCTTGTATAACCTACAGGACAGGAGAATGGCATGGTGGGTTGTAAACTTCTTTGTCTTGAGTTGCTTAGCTATTCACCCAAGCATACATTGCTGGTTAGAAACTGGGAGATTAACCTGTTAGATTTGCAGCAGTTTATGCAGGAACTTAAAGCACGAGGCCTTCCTTCTTCTGCCAACATGTTTGAGTGCATGAAATGCCATCTGTCTCACCCTAAAAAACGTTTTGAGGCTCATCAATTGCTGCCGTAGGATCAGTGCTTCTGAATCAAGAGGGTGAGGAGGGATTCTTAAAAAATACTTTTTGTCTAATCTCATTTTCTTGAAATCAAATACTTTTCCCTGAAAATCCAGGATTTTCAGTTATGCAGTGTAAAATATGTATTTTCTTTGAATAACAGATGCTTCCCCTGTAACACTTGACCAAAAATCTAATTTGCCTTCTGCAGATACCAGTTATTTTACTTTGGTATTTTTGAGCCAGCCTCTTGTCAGTTCTCCTCAAGTCTTCGTGATACAGGAAAGTTGTACTGACTGCAGTACTGTTTCTGGTTCTTTCTATCCAAAAGCCAGTGTGGTAACTGATACTATGAAGAAAAGCACCTTTTTTCACATTTTGAGATCCTTGTGCACAATCTGGAAGTAGTTTGTGTTTATTCCCATATTTAATCTTTTGTGTAATATTGAAATACCTGCTAACAAAATAAGTTGATAGGTATATCCATGCTGTAGATCAAGTAAAGCACAGTGCAGGTGGTTCTTGAACTAAAGCTAAAACAACTAGCACCAAAGTCAGTTGTAATGCAATGTAAGAGGTAGGAGTCATTCACAGTTATAAAAGTCATGGGAAAATGTCCCTGGGCAAATACTTTCTGATGGATGTTCCTTTGTATCTTACTGCTTTTCATGTATTCTTCATCTTCTTCCTTCTTATTCAATGCTAGAGTCAGCTGTTGAAAAAAGGTCTTAGAGAGCAGAGGCACAGTTATGGAAAGGCCATAACTGGGAAAAAATAAATAAAAAAAAAAAAAACACCAAAAAAACCAAACACCAAAAAAAAACACCAACACCAGAAGGAAATTACAAATTAAAGTGTAATGATTGTCTGGTTCACTCTGGCTTCCATTTTCTAATCATCCTAAA
This sequence comes from Falco peregrinus, assembly GCF_023634155.1. Taxonomy (NCBI): domain Eukaryota; kingdom Metazoa; phylum Chordata; class Aves; order Falconiformes; family Falconidae; genus Falco; species Falco peregrinus. The sequence continues at coordinate 10,300,484 of NC_073733.1, read as the reverse complement.
TTATTTTAATGCAAGTTTTCAAGCTCAAAATTAGCAAAGATCCCATGTTGTAATTCTCTTAACACCCATTGAATGTTACATTATACCAGTCCAGTTTCATTCCAATCTTTCACAGCAGCATCTCCCACTCAGGGCATATGTATCAAAGTTTAGGGACCTCCTACCTGCTCTATTTCTATATACTACTTCTAATACATGAAGTTTAGGAATCGTGGAGTTAAAACCAGTTTCTTATGTGTGAAGGCCTAGGAATACATAATGAAAAAATAACTCTTAAAACATGTTTGTCTTTGAAATATCTTAAATTAATAATCAAAAGCTGGCATTGAGTCTAAAGCAAATCAAACAGTCATGAAGATGAGAAACAGGAATTATTCACTGAGTAGCGAGACTGATGGAGGCTCAATGAGATCATTTTGTTCAAAGATTAAAGGCGATGAACACTGAAATAGTTGAGGAGGATGGCTCTGAACACATCTAACTAGAGCTGCTAAATTCAGTAATGATCAAAAGTTAATTATCAAAGCAGAGAGAACTACTCAACACAGACAATTTGAGTCAATAGCTAAGCAGCCCTGAAAAAAAAGTAATTTGGAAGAAGTATTTTCCTATAATGACGTTATATAAAAGACGTACATTTCAAAGAAACCTGCCTAAAACAAGATTGCATTCTTCCTGATCAGAGAAAAATAATTAGCTCTAATTGACAGACCTGCTGCACACCAAGTATTTTCAAACAATATGTTTCTGCATCAAAGCTTAATGTGTAGAGTTACTCAATGTCACTTTGATTTTGCCTTCCCTTATCTTCTGCCACTGGGCATGCTCATGATATCGCAACAAATCCGCTTTGAAAAATGAATGAGCAACACCTACAAGACAAATAAAAGCAGAAGCCCAGATCCTGCATCTCTTTCTCAGACGGAATGACTGACATATATTCTGTGCTGTGTTTAACATCACCATGGTCCCACTCAGAGGCAAACTGAATCATTTGTAATAGGAAATGACCAGTTGCTTGATCATCCAATATTAAACTAGGCTGTCATGTAGATTAACCTGAGCATTTGCAATATCTTTTTTTAAAACTCTGTATGAGTTGGCATGTGTGTGAAGGACACTGTCTCTCCAGCACGTAGCTTTTCTTAAAGAGTTAGGGAAGTGCCTCCCTGTGGTAACAAAAGGAAAAAAAATGTGGGAGTTTTCCATGTAAAAATCCAAGGAAAAAAATGTGCTAGAATGTTCATGGTCCAAGAAAATAAACTATATCTATCTATAATTCTTTCTCCCTAAAGCTATCACGTTTTTTTCAGGGTAAACAGTTGCCATCAATGTAGCTAAGTAGTCAAAAATCAAACATTCAGTTTATGCTCTGCTCTTTTAATATCTATGACTTTGACATTGCCAGTTCTCACTCCCTGAAATATCTTCATCTTCTTTAATCTTTCATGTAAACATTTTAGCTCACACCATCATGCACATGCTCTCCAGAATATCTTCCACTTACTTTGTATTAGAATTGACTGCATTATTATTATTTACTTGTGATCCTAGACAATCTCTGCTCTTCTATTTTCTTTTTTTATCTGTATTTTGTTACCATTTTTTTGCATAGTGATTTTCTAAAAATTCAGAGGGAAAAAAACCTGATTCAGATGCAAGTTTCACATGCTTGAACTCATAATTATTATACTCCAGCTATTTGGTATATAGAAGGGTCAAGCAAAATATCACTGGATAGTCAAAAAACACGTCTGCCATTGTGGAAGGCTGTTTATGAGCTTTAAAAATACCGTAGTTCTCTGCAGGATGGGACTGAAACTTGGCATTTAGTGGGAGGCTTGGGAAACCGAAGTGCCATTTTTGATGGTGTTTTAATCCATTTAAAATAAAGCGTTTTTGTGTTGTTACATGTAATTTATTACTCAGAAAGATTTCTTAATAACATGCTTCTGACTGCACGTACATGTGGCAACAGAAAGAGGGAGATTTGGGAGAGTATCACTGGAAAGAGGCACGACTCACATTATCTCATTAATGAGGCAGGGACCCCATTTCATCATAAGCTTGTTTGAGAGGACATAATTAGGTTTGGGTCTGTAACACTTGTGCAATCTTAAGTTTAGCATTTCCTGAGGTTTAAGTGTTTTATTTAGCCATCCTACTGTACAATTAATATAATTGTTTCCTATCATGCTTTCATTGATTTATTCTTGAGATGGAAAACATAATCCAAATGAAACATTTTTCCTCAGACACTGGGAACCAGCCCAGAAGACTGGTGTTGCCCCATTCCAGCTCTCACAAGCTCTAATTCTTTCTCCAGATTTTAAACTCATTATTAGGGATTTCCATGGATTTAAACACAGATTTTGTGTTTCCTATGATTGGAGGTAAAAGCACCAAAACAGCAGGTATTTTGAAAAACTAACCCCATTGTAAAGCCTATGGGAAAACACATTCCAGCAACATTTGGAACCCAGTTGTGTAGGTACCAGAGGTTTTGAAAGTTAGTCAGATTTCATAAAAGATTTAACTTCTCAAGGGCTTGTGTGGGCATTTTTCAGGACCACTAGTATTAGCAGTTCCTATGTGAGAACCATTTTATTCCCATCCCTAAGCATAACAGAGGTTAAAGGTCCTCAGCAAACCCTTCAGTTTTGGTAAGCTTTATAAAAATATCTCTGAAGGTAATTAAGCACTAAAACTTTCCTTACTATAATAGGTTTATGGATCCGTTGTCTTAATTCTGTCTTTCACTGCTATCAGTGCTTGTAATCTCTCTAACCATTTGACCGCTTTCCACATTTAAATCTATTACAGTCTGGTTCTGCAAACACTAGGAGGAATTCTCTGAAAAGATACAACAACAGTGGTTTATCTGAAGGTGATATTTCAAGCCCTCTTGCATTAAAACGTTATTTACCTATTCCAAAAAAAATCAGAGGAGGGATGCAAGGTTGTCTTAGATTACATAATTACACCACAGAAGCATTTAAAAAAAAAATCTCCTCTGAGATCTCGAGCAGCTTAACCAGTGTGATAGACTGGTGTGGCTCTGCCATCAGTGCCCCCAGCTGTGTTGCTTAGCAACATTTTAATTCAAGAAGAATCGAAGGAGATGAAATCCCCGTGGAGAGGGAAACAGAAATAAGAGGGCTGTTGACAGATGATCTGAGTTGTTTCTTCTAATATACTGTGAAGATCACTGGCTCTTTTCATGAATGATAAATGGACTGTACACAGATCAATGGGTTCAGCAATAAACTGGAACCAGACTCCATGTCTGAGGTGGTGCAGGCCGAGAGGCCCAAAGATTTACTCATTTAGATGATTTGGAGTGTGTTTTCTCAAAGGTTTCACAAGAGGAAATTGATCTGAACATTTGGTCATCCTTTTTTGTTGCTGGTGAATAAAAACTGTTTTGGAAACGGAGTCCGTTCTTCCCTTTATTTTTTCCTGTTGTTGTTCTGGTTCCAGCTATGGACAGATAGCTTGTGACAGAGGGGGCCAGACCTCGGCGCAGGAAATGAAGTAATCACCCCGAACAAGTGGTTCTGAAACACTCACGGCCATTAAAAATAAACAAGCCACACTGATACCACTAACTGGGGCAGAAGTATTTCAAACCTGTAGCGCTGTCTCTCTGAAAGGGTCCAGCTCCTGCATCCCTCCACCCGGGTGGTGGCAGGCTGCCTGGCTGTGCGCTTCTGAAGAGCATCTGCAAGTCGATGTTTTCCTGGGGCTTGGCTGTGCTTTGGTGTGTTGCTTAACTGTTTGTTTCCCCCACCCCTCTTCTGTTTACAGGCTGCTGAAAAGACAAAACTGAGAAACATTCCTGTAAAGTAAGTTATTTTTATATCTGTTTGAAAATGCAAGTTTAACAAGGTGGTTGTATACAATCACTAAACAGACTAGGACATTAAGAAGGGTGATGAAAGAGATAATAGGATTCAAGTTGCCCCTAATTGTAGCTATAAAAAGGTCAGTATCACTAAGGAAAGCTTTCGATTTCTCATATGTCCCTAATGATTGCACTCCCCAAGTTTCATCCAGTTTCCATAAATTAATGTGTTGTCTATGAATAGCTGCCAAATAATATCGAATCATACTCAATACGTAGTGCTCCTAGCCTTGGGGAGGTTTGTACATGCTAAAAAGATTATGATTTTTAATTGCAATCCTTGAGAAGGTCTGACAGGGGGGAAATAACTAAGAATGTGCCAAATGATTTCTAGACACATGGGAATATTTTGCACCTATGTATCAAGGCTTTGCCATCCTGTTGATTAAGAGCTCTCTCACTCTGTATGTGTGTCTCTCTCACACCATACACACACGTATGTTTCTGTTCTTTAGAGTAGGGCTCTGTGAAGGATGAGCAAGCTACCAGGGAGCAATTTCCAGGGCATTTTATGAGAAGTTCTTAAATCTTAGGGCACTAGCAGCAACACTCAACCATATATCATGGAATTAAGAAAGTTGCTGTATAGATGTCCTGGCTCTTTGAGAAAAGGCGTTTTCAGTTAAAGCTACCAGCAATTAGTGATTCTGTTTAAATAATGAGTACTCCAGTCTTAATGGGCTCTTATGTACCAATAAAACACATATTTTTAGCTTCAGTCGGTGATCACTGCAGTTTAACTAAGTCCCGGTAACTGTATATTCCTGTTATAGACAGAGGAAATGTTCTTATTTTTATAGTAGTTTGCTGATCATGCTGGCTGTTGGACTGGAATGGTTTTGTATTTGTAAGAACATGCACTGAAAGGACTCACAAATCATTAATCATTGTGGTTTAGCACACTACAAAAGAGTACAGTTCTACTTCTCACTTGGCTTCCATCATGTATAGTTATTTACCCGTTATAAAGTGAACACAAAATGTGTATGAACACTCCTTGGAGTGATTATGCAAGAGGCAAGACAGTCATAAATCACTCTCTCTATGTTTCGTTCAATCTGATAAAAATTAGAAATAGGATCCAGCAGGGATCTGATAGCACATGAAACTTCTAATAAGACAAGGGACCTTTCTTGCCTATAGAGCTAGTTCAAAATCAGTGGAAGCTGAATTAAAGTCTTTGTTAGCTGGTGGTTGTTTACTAGAGATTGTGAAATAAGCTGTGTTTTGACCTCACATTCTAGAGGATTCAGGAGTTGCAAGGTGATAAGAGTCCACTGGAACAACTCCAAAATAATTATTTAGCATTCATTCACCTTTTTTTAATATTTTGAGTCAAATCCTCAGGAATGGCTCAACTGAATTGAGTTTTCACACATATAATAGAGATATTGAGCCTTTCAGTCATTAAACTGCATATGTGACACTGATGCCCAATTAATCCACCAGAAAGATTTGAGAGTGGGGGGAAAGGGTGATTTAGGCTAGATCATTCCTTTATGGGACTTAAGTGTAGCATGTTGGAATGGAAGACAGCCAGATGGACAGTCTCGCTCTTTCTACCTACATGTGCATATCTCACCCTGTCGTGTTTCCCCCAACTGGTTGTTTAACTTCTCTTTGACTATGTTCATGGTGGCAGCTTCAATTAGTACCCTAGGGAATCCATTATACATATTAATTACACTCTGCATAACAAAACAGCTGAAAAATCTGCCTACTATTTTTCAGCAACATGTAATTATTTAAGGTACCTGTATACAATTATGATTGTGTGCTAAAATATTACACTCAGGGCAAAAGCAAGAATAGTGTCTTTAAGACAGCATTTATATCAGCGTCACAGCCACACTTAGTACAGCTCAGGCTTGTCTAGCTTGTAGTCATTGCTTTTGTAGCTCTCAAATGTCAAAGAGAATTTCACTTGAATTTTAATGTTCTTCAGCTACGCAAAATAAAGTTACCAGCTTCCATTGTCATAAGGGCTGAAAGCTGTACAGATTTCTTCTACCATATGTGACTTACCACATACATTTTTAAAAACACATTTCTGTTATTAAGACATATGTGATAGTACACTTCTGCAAATGTGAATTGCTTTTGGCTAAAAGCCATGCACTAATAAGTTGAGTTGAATCTAACTGCATTTGACATCTGTTACAATATATATTTTTTTTACATATATAAATATATATAAAATATTCGTAGTTGTCGTTAGCATAAAAAATTTCCATGTTTTTACATTGTGCTAACATAGCTCTTGTGTCCCAAAACTGGAATCAGAAGTCACTCCCTTTTAAAGAATATGGTTTATATGGAGTCCTTGGACAGGACCTTAACAGTGCCACTATTTAACATTTTTGTTTAGAAACATGATGAAGATTTCTGTAGAAATGGTTGATTTACTTTTCATTGCTCAGTTTATTAATGTTGCTGGTTTAATGTTTGAGAGGAAGTTTACTGTTCATTTTTGTTCTGTTGAATCCCTCCAGCACTTAACACTTTATGAAGGGAAAAAAACCAGGAAGTTTTCTTACTACAGTTCAGTAAGGCAGCCAAGCAGCTGGTTTCTTAATGTCTATAGGTGCTTAGACTAACTGGTGTGAACTTCCTGACGGCCAAAGTAGATGCAGGTGGCATTTGGCTCCTTCAGAAGGCTTGGTCTCAATTCCATGTTGCTTGTAGCACTGCAAGACAGGACACATCCATAGGAGCTCATCTTTCTTGGTAGCATCATCTGACATACAAATAAACACACATAAAATGGCTAAGAAATCTCTGTGTCTGCAAAACTGATTTTTTTTTTTTGAGGGGTGGAGGGGGTAGTGGGGATACTTCAGTTACTTTTCCAAAACCATGTGGCACCAAGGTGGCCCCCATAATTGCAGAATCCATTGCATTTAACTTATCTATCTCCTCCTGCCCTTGTCATATAAGAAACACTTGCTTTCTCCCATTGGTTTTATCCGTATCTACATGGACAGTCTGTAGTGGGAAAAGGATTTCCTGGATGCAAAGTCCCAGATGCTTTCTTACTTACTTGCTGGTCCTTATCACACTGTTCCTATCCCTGACTCTGAAAGACTTAAACAATTTTACCCTGTGGAGGGTTTACAATTTCTAAAGAGCTGTTACATGAGAAATGGTTTTGAATTAGGAGACATCCAGAGGAAATAATTTTCTATATACCCTGTGATTTGATGGAATAGGGAGCAAACAGCAATATCATTAAAATTCAATAGCACCTTTGTTCTGAATCCCAACTGATGATCACTCTTCTCAGATTTTTTTTCCAGACTTAGGTAGGTAATGGGAGCCCACATCAGCATAACGCCTAAAGGAATCACATTCACGTTGACTTGGACCACATCACTTGTCTTTTATTAAGCAGGTTGAGCTGCAGGATCTCCTCAGATCCAGACACAGTGTTAGGCCTCACTCTCAAGTACAAATACACTTGGCATGGCAGCCTGTACCTCAACATAGACTGAAGGTCAACCAACCGAGTGCTTTATCTCTGCCAGTGGCAGAAGGTGGGGGGGGAACAGCAATTACAGAGGCATCCTCCACAGGGAGTATCCTCCCACCTTCCTGCACACAGCTTTTTACACTTTCATAACCACACACCATGTGTTTAGGAGGTACCAACGGACTTATCCTCCATGTAAAATCTCTTTTGAAATCTGTTTATACTTCTTGTGCCCACAATATCCTGTGGAGTTGAGCACCACAGGGTATGAAAAAATACTGTCTTTTGTTTGTTTTAAACCCTTTTCCTCATATACGCACTGGAATCCATGCAAGTAGTTATCCTTACAGAAAAGAGCAAATGGTTACTCACTGTGCATCATTCCTAATATTAAGTATCTGCCATAAAGACCAAGGAGCCTTCCTACTCAAAAGGCACTAATAAAACTATTTTCCCTCTAAGCGTGTGAGTGACCAGCGAGCTAACATAAGCACAGGGCTGGTCTCTCTGCAGTTGGGGAAGGAAGTCTGTGTGTCTACTAGTTGGGCAGTGAGAGTGGTTAGGAGGATAACTAGTTCCTTTTCACTGTTTTCCATATTACAGAAATGAGTTCTTTGCATAGCAACACCCTTCTGACTAAGGACAGGATATAATGTCACTCTAAACAAATGCCTCAGGTTACAGTCCTTTATGAAAATGGCCAAATGGATTTCTTGGGAAAATTTGGGCAGGTGAAAAAATGATTTGGCTAAAGCCTGATGTCACCCAACACTACAAAATACAGCAGTTTTGTAAGAGAAAAATTAATTTTTTAAAATGGAACATGAATGCTTTTAAGAGTGATCCATGTAGTCCATGAACTGCTGTAGAACTGTGAGAATATTGGAATTGACTTCTTGCTTCAGGGAAGAAAGCATTGCCTTTCCTGAGAGTCCTTTATACTCTCTTCTTTCATAGTCCCTTTAAAATTCTTCAATAGAAAGCAATGGCATTTTCCCCAAACACCTGCATATGCTTAAATTTGCCATGGATTTAATGACTTCCAGATACATGTTTAGGGATTATAGCTTGTGTTAAAATCCCACTGCTTTTCATATTTTCAAAATATATTTGTTTTCCATCAGCCACAAGTTTGTTAACCAGAAAGACTTCTGGTGTTTATTGTCTTTTCCTGCCATAAAACTCATCTTCTCCTCAGAATGGCATCTGACTTGATTTGGTATGGTTTTCTGTCCTAACCATCATTGGAAATGCAATCCATTAACATTTGATATCTTGACATTTCAATTGACCTCTCATTTGCAAAGCGCAGTGGTATTTTTCGTGGCCTTTTCATCCTTGATTATACATGGAATAGGAGTGACTGTTTCTACTGGCTGCACTTTAAAAATATCTTTGTTTTACCAGCTGGAGTGGCACCTTGTTTTTCCCTCCCTGGACAGACCTTATTCTGCATGGAAGGTCTGAGGTCTGAGCAAGTCATGCAGAGCCAGAGGGTTTTCTTATTGACTCACTAAGCGGGAGGGCAAGCAGGTCAGACTCCGAGGATCAGTTAATGTATGCTTTAATAGCAGTAACCATAAACAGATCTTTTGCTCCCATTGGCAAAAGTGCAGGCCAGCGGGCTAAGTCTGAAGGTTGGTTTGTTTTTAACCAGTCAAATCAGGCACTTGCTACCAATAAAGTACAAAAGGGACGGTGTGCTGTTGGTACTCTTGCTCAGAGATGGTGCTAAGCTCTTCCTCTGCAGGGTATCTCCTGTCCTGTAGTTCTGTATTTATTTTTTTTTTAATAAAAATAAAAATTAAAAAAAAAAAAGAAGAAAAAAAGCGTGTCATGTCTAGGTTGAAAAAGCCTCCTATTCATGTACAATTGTATAGGAGGATGGCCATATATATGTGTATGTATGTGTATATATATGTACATACATGTATACATAGGCATCTATGAGCATACTTACCTATGGACATTTGTGTATGTGTGTGTCTACCTGAAGAACATTTGCTAAAGGACTTAAACCGCTTTCAGGGAAACAAAAAGCCCAAACCTGCTATAACTCTTATTCTCAGTAAAACTCCCAAGCAATTTCCACACCGGCACCTGTTAGTCTCTGCTTCTAAACCTTGCTTCCCGTTGTATCTCCTCGGACTATTTCTGGCAAACTACTAAATCAGCCAGCACCAATTCAATTAGCTCTAGAAATCCATTATAACATAGTGTCTAAACTGCCTGCCCATATTCATTTCTCAAAGAAATCCATACATATTTATGTTTTAATACTTTAAGTCCAGCATGCGAAAGCACTCAAATCCCCAGTAGAAATCCAGGAAAAAGCCTGCTTACAGGCAATTATAGACAATGTTCTTTAGCCCCTGATCCTCCTAGTCTGTCCACTTAGGCATCTACACAGGTGCATGGTTCAGTCAGTGGGATCAGTTTATTGCACTACCAGTAAAACCCCTCCAAAAATTCACAAAACCCCCAAATGCCACTGATTCTGCAACCTGGCCACATGGTAGAGTCCGTACAAACATGCAGTATTCACAGCAGAGTCAGCACCTGGAGTATCACTTTGAAAACCAATACATATATGCTACTGTTGGTTTCCACTGAGTTTTACTGGGGGGGGGGGGGGGCTATGTTTCCTCAGCAGAATGTGAACTCTAGAAATGTTGGGAAGGATTATTTCACTCTTACAAGTTAAAGGTTAGTGTTGGAAATGGATTATAGAACTGCTGCTTTTAAACTGTTTGCAAAGAAACGCACATATTAAATCCTTTTTGATGATATCACATTAATCCCTAAATACTGATTTTTATGTAAATTTTGACTCTTGCAAAGCTCTGACAATTCAGCTATCCCCATGTGGTTGTATCAGAGCTCGATTGCTCCTTTAGATCTTTTTTTTTCCTTTTTGCAATACCTTTTGCTTTATTCCAAAGTCATCACAGCAGCTGGAAGATGTAGTACTTTAGACATAAAATAATAAGTCTATTTAATATTTTACCTTTATTTTCTGAATTTGTTCCTCTGACACATCTTGTTAGATATATTTTTATCAGTCCAAAGGATAACCACAGTAGGGCTATTTTTATTTCTAGGGAAATGATGCATGATAACTACTGGCAGGGCCCAAAACAGTAAATCAGTCCTGTTCCAACCACAGAATGTATTAAAAGTCTGTAGCCTGTGGTAATAAGTTATAATTTAGTTGACTAGCAGTTTGTTTGGACTTAAAACTGTACAAATGAGTCACATTGGCTAAGTCCTGAGATATAAAATAGTTTATGCTTTATTAAGGTTTTCAGCTACCACCACAACAGGTACCTAGAGAGAACACACATTTTTCAAATGAGCGCAATACATTTTTATAGTGAAATGCTTCCGACTTGATTGTATAATTTATAGTAGATGGTTAAATTACCACACGTCCTGTGTAGTGCACAATGTTTGCTTACAAGACAATGAGATGAACAGACTCTGAGAGCTCATTCATCTAATCTCTTGCAAATCTGAGCACGCACCATCAATACCAAGCACCGATGGCTGTATCCAGCCACAAGGCACCCCTCAGCTGCCAAGCCAGGCATGTTGCTCAGTAGCCATCACAGAACTTCAGACAGCTAGAGAGACCGCCTCTTCAGTGTATTTTTCTTTGCAGAGGCATGTATGCGCTAGGTGACCAAAGCTAATCATGCATTTGTGAAAAATTTGCCAGGAGTCTTGCAGCTAGACAGAAATAGGCATTTTCATTTTATCTGGGTCACTTTTGTCATTTTTCAATACAACATTTTTACACCTTCATTGTGATACAGCTTGTCAAGATCAAATTTAACTCAGTTTTTAAAAGTTGTAAAAAAGTGAAAGTTTGAGCCAAATAAAACCTTCTTTTACCCAATTTTTTCTTTTGACAGAAAAAAGTTAGTTAAGGTCAATATTTTTTTTCCCAGTTTTAGCATGTATCTGCTGTTGATCAAAGGAATACCTGCTCTCTCCTCACTTATCCTGTTGTTTTGAGAATTTTTAGATTTTATATTTGTCTTTCTGATTAGTATTTTGCATTTTAAGTTATTTAGTATTTATTCATACAGTTATTCTGTTTGCTTTGGGCATTGTATTAAGTAACAGCTGTTTTCTAACTACCTGTGATCTTTTTTAAATTAATGCTTTAAAAATGTCCTTCTGAGCAATTAAGATATTGCAACCAAGCAACAAATGCTAACAACATTGAAGAAAAGGCCTTATCCTGGCATAAAGGGGAGTACCTGTTCTGCTGGTTTCACTACAGCTGGCTGAATCCAGCATAGGTACCAGCCTTCAGATCTCATACCGCTGGGTTTCACTGTTATGCCATCTTTGTCTGCTGGAAGATAAATATCCAGAGCAAAACCCTAGGTAGTGTTAGCATACGTATATGACTATATGGTTTATTTAGGTTCTAGCACATGCTAGACTCTCCAGATGAAGATCCCTGCCTTGGAGAGCCTGGTAAGAGGCAGTGAATACAGGTACCAGGTAGCTGGTTTTAACTGAGGCTGTGAACAGCATCTTTGAAATCTGTAGGCATGTGTCTGCTCTCTTTTGGACTGCAAAACTCCACTAGTTTCACTGGCATTTCTCCTACTTTCAACTTGGTGTGGGAGGGAAGAATGAGGTTTCCTTGCTCTTTCTGGCTTGTGGCCTCCCAGTAATATATCTAATAGGCTTCCTCTGCCTTGCAGGGTCATGAAAATAGGGCAGAATAAAGGTGGTCCTCCTCACTATCACCTTTTATATACCCAAAAGAAAGTCCTTGCCATACAGCAAACAGTCCTTTACCTTGGCAATGAGTAAGTGAAATAAAAGGAAAAAAAAGGTGTCTTTCAAGCATTTATTTTTTTTTAAATACAAGTACCAAAAAATAATGATCTTGTGCTAAGTGAGAGAAGTAGAAAAAAAATCCAGTCATTTAGGATCGATGAATACGAAAGAAAGGCAAAAGCTAGATAATGTTTCAGGAAATAACACTGCTACAAGGTTAATTTTGCCTAGTACAACATTTCCTAGTATTGAATTGCCTGATATACTCCCTCAGGGATTGCTCCTGTGCTTGCAATAATCGAGGCTGATTTTATTGGAAAATCACCTCTGGATGAGAGACATACTCTAGAGAGAACTTTGCATGGGTACAAATAGGTTTTTGGTGCCAGTGCCATGTTGCCCAGGCCAGCACAGTTATAGTTCCCAATCTGTCTGTGCAGTCAAGCAGCAAATTCATTAGCAACCCTTCTGGCAGGATAGAAAAATAGACATATTAGGGAAATTTACTTTGAATTGTTTTCAGGATTTGTTGGATAACAGTTCAGTAATCAAATGGCGCCTCCTAACAAGAGCATTAAATATTTTTATTAATAGTGGCAGGGAAGCTGCAGATATTCCTTTAAGTGCAGAACACTTTACCGTAACACTATGTGACTTGCAAAGATCATGGATGAAAGAAGATATTAGCATTGCTGGAGCGGGGGTGCTTGTAATGTCGGAGCTGATTTTTGTTTTGTGTTGTGTGTTGAGACTGCGTTGAGTCACGGAACTCTCACATTACAGATGTAATATATGTTAAAGTAGCGGCTTATCCATCAGACCCTGCCAGTTTGCTGGCTTTGTAATCGTAGAAGAGGGTCATATCTTGACAGTGCTGTGCTCTCTCTGACTATGGGACCTAAGTTCCGATATATGTAGCAGCTTCCAACCTTGTCAAGTGGAAACTGAGCATATTGTAAACGGAGCGCGTTTTGCCTCCAGCTGGGAGGAGGGACACGTGGAGCGCCCGCGTACGAGGGCCCTCCGCTGACCTTGGAGTGACTTTGAGTGTGGGGAGGCTGGAGGAGTGCTGGGAAAAGGCTGATTCAGAGAGACAGACGAGTGAGGAAGAAAAATCAAGGAGATTGGCACAAGGTCGGTGGAAAAAATCTTTCTAAAGAAAGCAGGAAAAATTTTACACTCAAGGCCAACACTGAGCCCTTATAATCAGGCTCGTCTGGCCACACACCAACAGTAGCGAGAGAAAAAGAATATCGAATGCAGCTCACAAGCTAAGATCTGTGCAAAAGCTAGTGATCTGCTGGGAAAAAATAGCATGGACTGAATTTATTACAGAATAAATTACATTAAGATCCAGGAACTGGCAGGGTTAAAAATTAGGATTGTAAAAAATAATCTGTATACTCTGTTTCCTAATTCCTGTTGTCTTCATGATTGTTTTACTGTGAAGAGGAGAGCCACCCTCAGTATCAATCATAGTAAGCTATTTAGACACAGAAATAAGTGGCATATGGCTTAGCACTTTTGGGTCTAGCAATCAAGTAGCAACCTTCTGCAATACAACTGTAGTTCGGTTCCCAATGGGCTTCACTTTGATGATTAGATATATTGAGTTCCCTGTGTCATTCAAAGATAGCAGAATTTCATACAAGTTGGTGTTAGCTTCCTCTCACTTCATTTCAATTTTCAATAACCAGTGTCATCACATGTAACAGTTTCTTCGTAATGGAACTTCATGTCGAATCAGATTTGTCTTTCAAGTGAAAGAGCGATGTGAAAAGTCTTCTGAAATACTGATCTCTGGAAAAAAATCTACCACAGTGAAAACAGGCAGAGATTATTTATTTATTTCTCCTAAACATGCTTAGGTGCTCAATCCCCAGAAAAAAAGCTTTTGCGTTGCACTTGGGGACAGTATTAACATTCTTTACAGGACTTACCCCAGGTGCTTGCTGAAGTCATTGCTGTGCTAAGTAAATAGAAAATATGTGCTCAGTTGTATCTGAAACCAAACTATGAAATTTAAAGCCAAGTTCTATGTATGTGGAGATATATCAGAGGAGAATTTGGATTTCAGATATTAATCGATCCCTCTGTATTTCAGCATGGCAGCTGTTAAATACCACTGTGCTTCGCTGACACAGAAACTGCTACTTTTCTGGTACTTACCTTCTCTCCATCGGCTCAGCCCCATTCCTGGGCAGTGGAGAGGTGTCTGTACAGGCAGATGAAAGGAGCCAAGTGCTTTGCCCACTGGACAATAAAGGTGTGGACCCTCCTGGAGGTCAGGGTATAGGGAATGGAGGGGAGAAACTCAAGGAGTAAATGGCCAGAACGTGCATCATGGTGAGCATAACCCTGCAAGTTAAGTGTATGCCAGTTTCATCAGGGATATTTCTGGAGAAATCTGGTGTCTTGGAGAATCTTCTACCCATGCCGGGGCTTGAAGCGATATCGTCCCCAGTGGGCTGTGATCTCAGTTCTATTTTAGTGCCCCTTTGCCATAAGATTTCCAAAATGGAGGAACATTTTGAGGGTCTATCCGTGTTCCGCAACCTGTACATTGAGAGTGACCTAGCAGTTTACCATATAGCACCTCCCACACATACGGATTGTGCCAGATAGCATAACAGCACAAGCAGTGTTTTTAAAAAGTAAATTCTAGGTCACACATTCATGATGAATCACTTGCTGTAATTCACAATTAGTCTTAATATGCTGTAAGAAGAGTGACTGCAGATGAATCTTTCACAGCTTTATAAGCCCAACACTTACCAAGCAGCAAGGATGATATGGCAGTCTGTATCACATATCCAAGACTGCCCATCCCATAGTTTTATTTCTTGGCAGTTTGCTACAATTTTGTGAAATATTTTTTTAATGTGACAAAGTCACTTCAATTACACAGTCATTATAAGTTTTGCCAAGGTTGTCTATGGATCGTTTTGTGTTCATTAGAGCACAAAATTAGAATTTTCATTGCAGCAACTGTAAACAGTACTGGCTCAAAGGAGTCAAGCTTTTTCCCTCCATAAAATCTTGGATAAGCTATAACTGAGGACTTCCGTGTTTTTTTTATTTTTATTTTTATTTTTATTTTTAAACTGCTTTTGGGGCTGTTGGATTTTTTTTCTTCTTCCTAGCCCTTGATATATTTGTTTAACTGAATAACCAGTTCCCTTCAAAATGATGACATTGCCACTATGTCCATGAACAAGCAGGTGCAGACAGTGTGTTTCTAAGGCTGTGAATATATTGTTGCTTCAACTTTTAAAATGTTATAGCTTGGTGCTTGTCACTTTAGACCCAGTCAGGGTTCTAGAAGCTATAAACGGTCTTCTGGAAATAACCCCGTTTCAGAAAATACTTCATCATCTGCTCAAGTCCCACTAAGCCCCATTAAGCTTTCACTTAAGTAATCTCAGAGCTTATTACTTAAGTAATAATAAAAGTTTCTGCTTAATAGTCCTATGAATTTATGTATATATATGATTGAGTTTGCTTATTGCTGGTGTAAATGTAAAGAAACTGCATCAAACCCAATCATTTTATATATGCAAAAATTAAGCAAATGGGAAATAAATCCAGGACAGTGTTTCAAGCAATGGAAAAAAAGCCAAAGGTTTTCCAATAGAGTCCAGGCTTTCAGAAGCTGTCTGGAACAGACAAAGAATAGGACTACCTCTTCTTGTCTGTATTTAGAAAAATAAATAAGATCCAGAAAAGCATCTTGGAGAAAGAAGATTACATTTTTCACTTGATTTTTATAGTAATTTATTTTAGCTGAATCTTGTTGCTGATTTAGCTCACTAGAAACAATAGTGTGTTAAGTAGTGGGAGGCTGATTAGTAGAAAATACAACCAAAATATCTCATCTGCTAGTTTTTTAGGCTGAAGGTGAACCTGTGCTGCTCTACCTTCTTTCTCTGTCTCTTAGGATTAGGGATTTTGTGCGGCTCCTCACTTGTGCTTCACTTGGAGGAACTTACAGGCTTTGTTTTTAACCTAATGTGTATTTACAAGGAAAGAGAGACGACAGAGACTATTAAGAAAGTAGCAAAGAACTTCAGCAGACATCCCTGTCAGAGCTTGCACAGCAGCAATCCTCTGCCTTGCTGCTATAAATCCATGGAGTGTGTGCTTCTTTTGGCATGAGGCATGCTCCTTTCTTGCCAATGGGATGCCCAGTCCTTAGTGATTTTTTTTTCTTTTTTAGATGTAATATGCCATGATAATGTCATTCAGGATAAGATATGTCAGCAAATGCACCAACAGGCTTTATCAGCTTATACCTCTTAGCAAAACCTGGAGCTACAGTGAATGGGGACAGCAGACACACAGCAAAGGCATATCTCCTCCTCTTAAAGAAATATGTTTAACAAGATTATGTACTATTTGCATTTGAAATTTGCAATTAGTGCCCCATGAACACACAATTAAATCATCCAAGTGCCAGATAATGTGTTAGATATATGTAGTTAGACTTCTGTAGATTAAACGAACTATTAGATATGTGGTAGCTCTGCTACATCAATACATTTTGTAGAAATCAATGTAATCTGAGTAGTACGAGAGCTCATTGAAATATGGTTCTCTTATTAAACCTGTGAAGTATGTATGTCTGTGAATGCATGTGTGTGCATGCAGGATTGCAAATTACTAGGTGGAAGAATTAGCATATTGTGGATTGTGGAAGTCTTACTGTAAATAGTGGAAAATTTTCCTTCAAAGCACATATAAAGGTTTGATTCTGCAACTTTATTCCCAACCCTATAATTTTACACTAGCTGGCATAAATTAGCAAGTTAGAAGTCTAAATATATGTGTCTGACATGCCTCTCAAAAGAAATAACAAGACAAATGCACATGGTGAAACAAGAGTAGTATGTGTAAAATATCTATGCTTTTCTATGCATAGGTTACATTTAAGTCAGGGAAAGGAAAGAAAAATCCATCAACTGCAGTTTGTCTGTGCTGTTTGTACTCTGGAGTTCTCTGAATATATTTCTTTTTAACTTCAAGGACTTTCGGTCTGTAAAGAAACGGGCAATGCCAAGCATTCCTTCTCTACCAAATGTGATAATTTCTGAATCCAGACAGTGGCTTACTTGCATTAATGTGCTCAGTGGTCTGGTGGAAATCAGTAAAATGATGAGGCGCAGTGAAGGGGGGAGGCAGGCCTTCCACATTTATTTATCCTGGATAAATGGTGCCCATTAATCTATCAGGAAAATATGGAATTAGCAGGGAAGAAACCACAGTTGCAGATTTGGCAGTTGCTAGCATGCACAGATGGTCTTTCAGCGTTTTAAGATTTTCCAGTCTTTTGATATTGATACCAACATTGAAAAGTAGCCCACGTATTGCTAATGTTTTTCTAGAATAGCCATAGAAAAATAACATTGTATATTTTGGATTGTTCAATCTCCTCTCTCTGTATTTGCATAAAGTTTTTAATCTTAAAGGTAAACTTTTTATGCTCTCTCTGTCTTGGTTATTTTAAGAAGCGTAATTGGAGTATGATTTCTTTAAAATAAGAAAGACAGCCAGTATATCCAGACAAAGCCATTAGGAAAAAAAGAGACCCTTACTTGTGAATTATGCTGAACAAAGTTTGCAGGTTGGTAGTCTGAATTGCTTTCCTACTGTTACATAGTATGCTTTTTTGTAAAGTGCCGGTCTCAAAACCAGGATGTTGAGTCCCTCCTTGATAGAGTGTTGTTTATTCTTATTCTGCTGACAGGCGCTGATTTTCAGTCACTGTAGCTTCGCTGAAACTGGGAATCTGACCCTGGCAGCATCTCTATTCAATGTTTCAGGGCATGAAGTCAAGAGGGAAGGATAATGTCATCTGCTTAATTTGCTTTGGGAATGTTTGGTTGAGTCTTCAAAGACCTTGTTGAAATATTTCACAGAGGAAATCACAGAATAATTCTTGCCAACTTTACTCAGTTTATTCTCAGCTGACCCAGAGGATACAGTACCTTAATGGCTGTTCTGAAATGTGCCTTCTGCAGCACTGTAGTTGCGTACACAATCCACATGTGCACAGGACAAAGACATCTTTGACTACAAACAGCCCAAGGTGCTTTGTATTAAAAATCAATAAAATTAAAAATCAAAATTAAACAAAAATCAAAACTGTTGGGGAGAACAGAAATTAAAAAAGTAATTATCTCATTGCACCACAAATTTTCATCTGGTGAAAAAAGATCTGAGATGCAAAAGTAAGGTGAAAGTTTTAGGTGTGTGCCAGAAACACCGTGTGCTGCCATCTCCAGTGTATCCAGGTGTATAGGTCTCATTTATATAGCTCAGTGTGAAGATAGATAGACAGACAGATGGACAGTCAGACAGACAGACAGGTAGATACAGATATCTAGATTCAGGTACACCAAGCCTGTAGGGCATTAGGACATATAGGTATGCCTCTAAGACATTTTGTTTTTAAATAAAACAAGGCAAATGAACACTGTCTTGCCAATATCTTATCAATGAGAGAAACATTTCTGAAGAATTAAATGTCAGGTGCTAACAAGAAAATTTCTAATTACTGTTCAGCAGAAGACTTCCTTGGCCTCTGTGGATTCCATACACCAGACCTAGAAGCACCTTGCTGCCTCAGACATCAGTTGTTCCCATCTTTGATACACATAGTCAGATTTCAGGTACCACCGCAGAAACAGAACTTGGCTTTTTTTACAAGCAGGGGTGCAAAACGCTATTTCCCAGCTTGCCAACAGCCATCTTGGGTAAACAGGTACTTTAGCTTAAGCCGTACCTGTCATTATAAGGCAGAATTATGCCATATGTTTTGCAAACTACACTTCTATTTACCTTCCCAAGAGAATGGTTGCCTTTTCTGCAACCACCTGATACTATTGATTGATGCTCAGTGTGTAATCCATTATAACCATCTGATATTTTTCTAGAAAACTACCTCACTGGTCATTGTCTACCTTGTATTTTTCCTGTTGAATTTTCCTGACAAGCTGTAGTACCTTGCACTTGTCCACAATGTATTTTTTCCTATTTCTGCAGATTTTATCTTCACTTCACCAGGATCATTTTGTCTTCTGACCCATCCTCCAAATTATTAACCTTCTCACACAGGTGTTACTTGCTAATTTAACAAACATACTCCCTGTTCTGTCATCTAGACTGTTAATGTTCTTCTAAAATGTCCATGTCTATTGTGTAGCTACTATGAGAGTAGTTAGGCTTTAGTCTTGACAGATGTTTCTTGCCAGATCTATAATAAAAATGAGATATAGTACCGGTGATGATTTGGGCGATTTATATGATCTACAATGGATAGTTTCCCAGAATGGATCAGCCCTTTAAAACCTTGACATGACTGCACATCTTGTAGGACTTCTTACGGAAGTCTGAAGATCCTGGAGGGTACAAACTTCTCAGCTTTTTTGTGCATACGTGAAACTTTCATTTAGAGAGCCTCAAAAAATGCACGAAAAACTCACTGCAACACATTTTTAAGTCCCTCACCAACAATTAAGGGCTCTGCAGCTCTGATTGTCTATTTGCTAACCCACCACACATGAATTTTATTAAATACTGCCCGTTGTCAGTGTTCTTGCAGCAATGGCAATTCTTTAGTTTTTTATGTTCCTGTTTTGTCATTTAAAATTGTATTGAGTTAAATCCCACATTTCTTTCTATTCTACATGACATTTAAGAAACTAGTGCAGATCCTACACCATTGAGGGGCAGAGATACAAAACCAAAGCAAAAGGATAGAAGTGGCTGAAAGCAGAGAGACAAGTCAGGTATCAGGCTAGACTTAGAAATGAGCATGAGAGATTGTTGTGCAAGCAAAACTGACCCTGGTCAGCTCTAACTAGTGTTATCTTCACTTATTCCAGCTATTGCTAGAGGAATTTCTTTATTTGTTTAATATCAACAAGCAATTCATCTAGACTTCACCCAGCAGTCATATGCAATCATATCATCACTCGTGCATGTACTCCAAAATTCATCCACACATTTCAAGAATAAAGCCATTCACCTAATAATATATGTAGAGGATTGTTCTGGACATATATACTTGCATACGTACTTCAGCTTCTTTTTTAAGAGCCATTTGGTATTTTTTTAAAACATATAATTGTGCTACGATCAAATGATTTTTTAATTGCTGCTCTTGCTTGCAGGCTAAAGGATTCCCCACTCCTTTTGTCCTGTTTCCTCCACTGCAGTGACTTTCTTTATTCCATTCCCTAATTTGCCCATGTGCAGGTGTATAGATACCCAAATACCACCTTCACTCCAGAAGCTGTCTCGGACCCTCACTCTCCTATTTTTGCACCACCCTACAGGAGTTCACCAGCGTTTGGGGAATGCTAGCATGGTCATGTTCACTTGGGTATATGTACAGTGCTCTTCATCTTTATAGCATTTGGTTTGCTCCTTCTTCTAAACAAAATGCCCAGGAACTCAGACTCCAAGCTCTGTCCGGTCATTCCCATGCTCATTGGGTGTTTTTCATTGCATTTGTGAATATCTGATTGTTTCATTTTGCTTTGACTGAGTTACCTGGGTCCAACTCTTAATTTAATAACATTTGCCTGAGTAAAAGCAGAGCCATGGGCTTGTGGTTTGGCCCAACAGAATATTAAGTGTCATTCTCTGCATAAAAATCTTTTCTGACTATTTTTTATGCTATAACTCCATGAAAGAATATTTTTTTCTTGGCCCATAACTATTGTACAATGATCGGTCTTTTAAAGAAAAGTGTGTATCTCCAACACTGAAGCCAAAGAAGTTAGTTTTGTTGTTAGCTTTCTAGTGTACCCAGGAGAAAATCTATCCTCTGCCATCCTCACAAGTGAGAACTCAGGGAACAATCTCACATCCATTTTTCCATTTAGATCCCCAAGTGCCTTAGTGTATTTGCTCTGACCTTATGTTGGAAAGAGTTACAAGTTGCTAGCAGTCATCTTCTCCATATTTTTTCTGTGACCATAATTCAGTGTAATGGAAACATTCCAAGACAATTAGAAACACAGTCCATACAGCAACCTGCACTCAAAAACTCAGTGTAAAACACTAACCTTCTTTAAAGAGGCAAATCCCATCAAGAAGATGGGGTTATTGAAAGTCCTGAATCCGTTCTTCATAAGCTTTACACTTTGTTTGTATACTAGACTGCATCTTAAATATAAACCTATCATCAGGTTTAGCAAATCAATACCGTAAGAGTGTGAAATGGTCCCCAGAAATCTCCAGAATGCCATTTCACAGTAAAAGCAATTGAAAAAGAAGCTGCAGTGGAATATCTTATGAGATAGCCATTTAGATCACAAAAGGATCATAAAAGTCAGAAGCAGTTTGTTTGAAGCAAGGTTCATAATATAACCATACAGAGCTTGCTGGGAAGAAAGAGGAAAATTGCAAACCAATTTGTGGTTACAGCTTTTTCTGTCAATTCTACAGGGATTTAAAAGTTTTAAAAGGTGGAACTTCTGCCATCTTACATTGCTCAACTAGAAAGAGATAGCTATAATCATAGTAGTTAAACAAACACCAATTATTGAAAGGCAATATAGTCTTCATTAACTTCAAAGCAATTAGCACTTCTTTAGTTCATTTACTACTGAGCAAGGTGGTGTCAAACAGTGGCATTTGTCAGTAATAATCTGAGCTTCTTTTGAGGCTTGCCTTTCTATATTTTTGTAACATTTTGTCAATGAAGTTTTGATACTTTACGTGCAATTAAGGCACTAATGAAAACATTAGAAGGAATGTTTCTGTGAGCAAATGCCACCTGAGCATGCCACATGTTTCAAACATTTTGTATCACATAACTATGTATTTCTTAAAAGACTATTGTGTCCCAGTGCAGGATAATAAGAGTGAAGCATTCTGGAGGAAGTCATATGTCACAAAGCAAACAAACTACTATAACTAACTAACTAACTAACTAACTAACTTCATTTTGTTACACCCATTCAACTCTACTAGTGTCTTGTACACAACCTTTGAATTAATATGTAATCTTTGTTTTTCAGTAAGACCTAACATGCCCTGGCTAACTAGAATGACTCAGGTCAGATTTAAACAAATCCCTCTGATGGCTGGAAACTTAATTAGGTTGCAGATACAAGTCCTTTAATATTTTGTTTTAAATCTTTTTGATTCATGGTTGATTATAAGCTAATATGGAGCCAGTCTAGCTTCTTTTTTGCTTCCTTTTTTTTAAAAAAACAAAAACAAAAACAAAAAAACTAGACAATAAAAATAGTTTCTGTTTATTCTTCTGCTAACATTTCTCCTTAAAGAGTGGCAGTGCTTTAATAAAGATATAGGAAATGAAATTTCAGCTATGTTACACTCAATCAGATTACTTTGGACAAATGAAAAGTAATACTGCCTCCTTTAATACCATTAGAAGAATTGATACTGCAGAATTCTTTTCAGATGGCAGTGCACTGACGATGAGAGGTCTGATGCCGTTTACCCTCCGGTGACACCCGTGTGCTGTGTCACTGGCAAATGTCTCAGTGATGAGTTGTGGGCACCGGAGGTGGAGGGCTGATGTGCTGCGATGCACTGGGAGCCCTCCCGTTTTCCTCGCTGCTGCCATCGTAGGTGAGGCTAAAGCCCAGGGCAGGGAGCACAGCCAGGGCTGGGGGAGAGCAAAGGGAGTGTGAACACATGTAACTCGCATGCTTAGGGATGCTCACCACAGTGCTGTTTATGGACTGGGACACAGCCTTGACTCTCCTGCCCTTCTCCCAGGATACAGGAGATTATGCGGGATTATTCAGCTACACAGGATCAGGTTCTAATTACAGTATCTTTAAGTGATGGTTGTCCTAAAGAGTCCACATCTGTCTAATGGAGTGAAAACATGCAGGCTGCAGTTTTTCTGCTACCTTCTAGATCGCTGACCATGGCCCATTGCAGGAGAGCCTAGCTCCCAGCTGGGGGAGGACTGCATGGCTGTCCCATAGAGGCAGCACAACAGGTCTTTGCTGCCTGCCTCTGTGTAGTGTTGCCAGAGAGCCCCTGCTTCGTGCAGACGCACAGTTGCTGTCAACTGGGGTTCCTCAAGCAGCAGGTATGACGCTGAACAGGCCTCCAACAGCTCTGCAGTGGGACATGCTGTTGCCCCAGGATCAGGCTAACATTGAGTTGTGCTCTTGATTTCCTAAGCGACTGCTGTTCACTCCTCAGCAGCTGAGCTCCTAGGCTGCAGAGCACTAAATGAGTGCTTGAAGTGATTAGGCATTATTTATCTACATTTACGAACAATGCGTTTCATTCATGTCATCATTTACTGCACATATTGTGAAAGTTATTGGGCTCTTTGGGCGATTTCTGTTCCAGGAAGTGAGTATGGCATTTTTTTGTCTTACATAACCCTCTATTTATCTCCCAGAGCCTGCTCTCTGGATCACCACACTTTTTTTCAGTTTTGCACATATTCTTGTGTCTGAAACAATGAGAAAAAAATGCACATTAAAATGTCTGTTCTAATCCATTTATCAGAGAGGGACAATTACAAATAGCACTTTACCAATTAATTAGTAAGCTTATTCATCGTATAAACTCAAATCATGCTAAGGCAGCTTCTTTTCCTTTGCATGATTTGCACCATTTTTATCATCTTATGTGACTGACGCTGCTGAAATAAATTTCTTGACATGGCTCAGAAAGACAAAGGCAAATTATCTCTTTCCCCAAGTGAGTGTTAATGAGCAGGAGGCTGGTGTGCATCATCTCTACCACTTCTTACAGTGTCCCTTGTTGCAGGCTAGGAAAAAAGAAATCTTAATTATTAAATGCCACTAGAAAATCCTTTGTCCTGGTTTGTGGGTAGGCAGAGCACTTTCCTAGCACAGGGCCATTGGTCTCTGTTAGCCGCGTCAGGAACAAGGTCGGTGCAGTGCTGCAGCTGGTGGGCTGGCTAGGCTAACCAGCATGTTAGAAAACTTCACAGTGTTTAATAACAGCAGCAAATACTCCTGGTAACATAAAATCATCTGCAGACTAGAAGCAAAGGGACACAGATGCCACTGATAGCTGCTCTGTCATTACAGACGTAATGCACAGCCATCAACTAGTGTAAAGCAGCATTTGCTTCATTAGATCAGCATCATTGTATACCAGTGAAGGCTTTATCCCATGAATAAAAACCTCTTCTGGCATATCTCTATTGATTTCTTTGGAGTTACCCCAGCAGATAATTTTGCTCCAAAGCACTGCAGAAATAGGGAAAGATGACAAGATGAGAAGAGGGGCTAATAGCTGAAGCTGAGGTACGAGACATAGAGAGAAGACAAACAGTTTATTGCTTTGGGGTAAACAAGCTAGTTTTCAAGATGAAAGATCTCTTTTTCTTCTTCTTTTTTTTTTTTTTTTAAATCCTACTTATTTAATAGAATGTAAGTAAATAAAGGCCTGTCTTACCTAGCTAAGCTTATCATAGCATTAGCGTCTCTGAGTAGGGCCAGGAGTCACAGGAATCACACTGGTGTAAATTCAAAATAATTCAACTTTAGTGGCAGAAATATCTATAACATTAAAAAAAAAAAAGTTTCTTTCTAGCTCAGTATTAGGACTTCCAGTCAAAATAGACTTTGTATGACTAATATTTGCTGTAAAAGATAGTATCAGCAATGAGAAATGGGACTGAGAGACTGTGTCAGTGACACGCAGCTCTTGCTCATGCTCAGAAGTAAAGTTCAGCCACTTTACAGCCCCCAGAAGGATTCGGGGAGATCTCGTAAAGCTGTGGATACTTTCAGTAAAAATGAACTGAAAGAAGGAAGTGTATGGTGCTTCTCTATGAAGCTGTGGAAGTTTGGTGTTTTTTCATTGCTTTTTTGTACTTCAGAGCAGCAGCGCTTCAGGGGTATGGTTTAGGATCAGCTCCAACTCTCAGTCAAGTTAACGTGAGCTGGATCAGTTCCTCCATGACATGTAGTTGTAGTCGAGTTCTATGTGGAAACAGGCAAATGTGATTGAACACATGCCTACGCGCATCGTGTGTCCCAGGCAGCTCTGTGGAGGGACCTTCACACTTCTCATTTTGCAAAATGTAACTCTTCAACCAGCATTTTTAAAAAGTCTTTGAAATGTGCAGTGAGTATAACTGATACAGAAGCGTCTGACTGCCTTCTGAATAGTCTGAAACTACTTTTCTCTAAGAACCAGAATAGTCTGAAACTACTTTTCCCTAAGAACCAAACAGTGCTGTTAAGTGCAGTGCAGGCTGATACAGATGATGACGAAGACGCTTCAAGGATCAACACCTGTTACCTGAACAGTCAGCATGGCCAGAAAGTAGGGAACATCCCTCAAGGAGCTACAGTGTGGGTGTTCATAGGGTGAATTCCCCCTGTGCTGTGGGAAGTGGATCTGTGACAAACCATCAATATGGAAGATGTGAGCGGGAGAGTTAGACATGAATATGTGCAGGCATTTGACAAGATATAAACGGTATCGTGGATGTCCCTGGCTGTATTTTACTGCAGCAGCATTCTGCATTTAGTAAGAAGGAGAAACGCTCTGGTAGAGTCTAGTCCACTGGCCTAAAAACATGACATGAAACAGAAATCCTAGTTTTCTGTGCTTGTCTTTTTCCCCAAAAATCTCTATAGTATTGGTCAGGCAATTCCAAACTTTCCAGCCTGTGTGCCAAGACTGAGACATCTTAAAAACCCTTATAGAAACAAGAGATACTAAAAGTTTTGCTTGGGATTTCGTAAATTGTGGTGGGAAATACACAGGAATTTGGAATATGACATTTTGTTGAAGACTTCATATATCAAATAAATGTATTAGGTGTTCTCACATATGTGTAATATATGAATTGTAATATATAAGTCCTAGATGGCACACCAGGGTGCAGAAAAAAATCACTCTAATAGTTACATCACTGCAAAACCTACATGTAAAAGGCAGCATGGAAACTCTTAGCAGATCTTTCTTGGTTTGTTTTTTTTTTAACGTATTTGAAAGAAACACATAGCTGTTGGTTGTGCATAAAAATGAGGAAAATTCTAGTGTTGTCTGAAAAATTGACAATTTCTTACAGAAAAGAAACTGAAACATATGAATTCAGCTATATTAAGTGTTTTTTCATAAATATCTCCATTCAAATAAAATATTTTGACACTCTTGAAAACAACATACTTTGATTAAATTGATTGAAAGGTTCCATTGGCTTTGCATTGCACTGCGTAAGGCATCCCTCATAGACAGGATACAGCCAACTTAAAGCTCTCAGCAGGGACTGCACTCTGGGCTTAACTGATTTCATAAAATATTTTAAGTCAATTTAATGAAACAAAATATTTCATTGTGGATGAAATTAACTCAAAGTATTTTATTTGAGTTTTCCCAATAGAAATGTGTTACTTGGAGGGGAGTGTGAAATTTTCTTGCAGGTAGTAATGCCGGTTTTAATGAGGATTTGTTTTTGTCAGATTATCCTGGGGGAGAATTTCGAAGAGCTCTGCTATGTTTTCCATAGAAGAGCTAATTAGGATTGCACTTCTCAAGTCCTGCTGGGGGCAAGATCTGTGGTACAACCTTCTGCATCACCAGCAGAGCACCAGACCCTCCAAATAAGTTATAATAGATTGCAGTACCCCTACCTGAGGATGAGACAGGATCAGGCCATGGGCCTTTGCAGGCTTGTAGGTGAGGCAGTGCCCTTGGGCAATGTAACTTTGCCAGCGTAGAGGGGTGAAGAGCACTGCAGATGTTCAGCTGCTGTTCAGCAAAAGCAGCTGGAGCTGATGTGGCTGATAAAGAGGATTTCTTTCAAGCCCATTGGGCCCAGGGTGATTACTGAACACTACAATCAGGGTCTTATACTTTTTTTTTCTTTCTTTCTTTTTTTTTTTTTTTTTTTAAGTTTGATTGCCCTCACATGAGACTGGAAGGCAGAGAAAGGACTGTGGCAGTACAGATTCCTATGATCTCCCCTTGCCATGTAATCAGAAGAGCTCTGCAATTGAATATTTCACAATAATCACTGCATTTTCAATGGGGATGATATAAAAGCAAATATCAAGGCCTCTGGCTGACAAAAGCAGAATACAGAGGGAAAATATGAAAATAGCAACTTACTTCAGCAATAAAGAGAGTATATTTTATACTGCAGTTTTTCTTTTTGTTAAATCATGACTTTCTAGTAAATGACATCCCAGAAGATATTTATCAAAGCAGGAAAGCACTAGAAAGGAGCACCCTGCATTCACTTTAATATTTCTCCTTTTCTTCTGACATTTTCTTGCCTAGAGATCTAATTCCATTAAATATGTACATTTTTGACTGGAAGACTTCTTCATGTATCTTTCAGATGAATCTTAAAAGTACATAAGGTCTGTAGGGCAGGGTTTTTTAAGTGCAAATGAGGCACACAGTAGAATATTGTCTATGAGGCTTTTCAAATTATTTATATTCCTGCAGTGCTTTACCTTTCTCTTTCTGTGATAATGATAAGGAAGAAGTGAGACTCCAATGCACCTTCTGTGGAACACTGTCAAACAACATTAGTCATATTTAATATCTGACATGCAGGAACTTACTTTGGCTGATCTCCATTTTTATTGGATTTATTAGACATTATCATGTCCGTAACTTTCTCTGATCCCATAGTGCATCAAAGTGTTAAAACCCGTTAGGCCCGTGATTGGTCAGTGTTAGAGCCCTGTTCAGCTCTTGTCAATGGGTATAAATTAACATTCCCTCATTAAGCCTACTTTGAGTACATATGAATCTGCTGTAGGAATAATGACAGCTAAATGCTCTGTTGGCCCCCAGCCATGCCCACTTGCACTGTTCACCTCCAGCCTTCTGAAGCTGTGCAGAGCTGAGCCATGGCAGTGCTTGGCAAGACAAACTCTCCAGGGCTCTTGGGCACTGTGGACAGTGGCATGGGGGCTGACTAGGTGGCTGTTTTCCCTGCCCCCCCCTTCCGAACAGTGACCTTATGTTGTGTTAGAGGACACCGTGCCATAAGCATTGCTGCTTGAGATTTGGTGTAAAGGAAAGGTCCTGGCCGTTTGCAGTCATTAAAAAATTCATTGCTTTCTCATAAGAATTTGAGTTAAGGGTGTTAATCCTGGTGTCCCAGCCAAATTGCTACTTCAATAATTATAATCTGCCTAAATGCCTGCCTGTACTGCTGCTAGTGTCACCCTCTGAGCATCTCGAGCCTTATTTCAGGTCCCACATTTGAATAACTTGCCTCACCATTGTACAATCATCTTAGCTGTGCTTTACCAAGAAATATACAGAGCTATGCTGACATAAAGATTGGGATGGTAAGACTTTGCTTTCTCGGGTTGTGTTGGAAAGATGTTCAGTGAATTAAACTTCCGCAGAGCGGAGAGGGTCTTTAGCAGAAGGAAGGAGTGACAGAGCGATCTGTTAAGTCTTTCTAGCAGGAATCTGAGAGCTAAGTAAGTCTTTCCAAAGTTTTTGCTGGGCAAAATGTTTGTACCTTCCACAGTGTTACCTAGCTATAACACCTCCAAAAAATCATGTGTTCAAGGGCTATATGAAATGTAAGGCCATCTTCAGGCCACAAACTCTGGACTAACCATTCCTATCCTAACAAAAACGGCAAATTTTTCAACAGAGCCCCCCTTTCTTCTGGCTGTGGATGCTCATGTGTTCTTGTATCTCCTCAGCTCTTCTCTCAAGACCTCTTACTTCTTCTGTCCTGTTGCAGACTGTCTTGCTGCCCCTTTCATTGGATACTTTAAACTCCCATTCTCTCTTTCTCTCTTGGACCTTTCCTTAAAGCCACACATGCTAATAATCTATTTTGATGTTTAATGCCTCCCACATCTGACATTGTGGGTCTTACCTAGTCCAGCACTGTGACAATGTGTCACCGGTTTGAGGTGTGGTGCGGAGGCCTGTGAAGGTGTTCCCTACGCAAAGTAAATGCTCACACTCGCCGCCTTTTAAAGGGTAGAGTCTATTTTCCCTCATGTTGGCCAGCTTTACTGAGAAAAAAGAAGTGGCTGTGGCCTATCCCACTTAAATATCTCTTCTCCTTTAGGTGACAAGCAGTTCCCCTACATGTGAGCAGCAGCTACTACGCTGAGCAAGGTCCATAGCAAATGTCTTTCTCCTGAGTCTCTCTTATTGTACAGAAGTGCAAGTGTCTGTGGGGATGGTTGCATCAAGTGCATATATCTACAAGTTGAACAAAATACTGCAAAAATCAGATCTTTACCTAGCCCAGTGTCTTCAGTATTTCTCTCAGAGCGGATACTTAACCTTTTCCAGGAATTTAGTTTACTGTTTGCTTAGAATATATGAATGCAGAATATAAATAAGTCTTATTTAAAGTCACTGCTAAGAAAGCCTAAACCCCAAATAAGTGACATCAGTGTATTAAAGCATGGCATAGTCCCAGTGAAAAATAGTGCCTATATACAGACTCTGTAGCTTTGTGGTTACTTTTGGAGTTCAGCTTCATGTTAGACTTGGAGCCTGAAAGCCTGGATGTAATTTTGGTCTCCACCTTCCCCAACAGAATTCCTTGTGTTTCTCATCCTTGCATATGTTGTTTTGCTGTTGAACTTCATTCAACATGTAATCTGCTATGATAATATTGCCTTCATCTTAAGTACCTGAAGTGTTTTTGGACCGGTGAGTGCCCTCAGCTTCCTTTGCTTTCTCCTTCACTTTTTTTTCTTTTTCTCTTCCTTTTCCTTTTTTCCTTCTCCTTTTCCTTCTCTATTTCCTTCCCCTATGTGTGGCTAATTGGTCCCACATCTGGAAAGAAATATCCACTTCTGATCAGAGTCCTTCTGGTTCCCTGGCTGAAGGAGGATGCTGCTGTTCATCACTGAAGTCAGACACTGTGAATAGGATGTCACTTTGTCCCTCACTGCCAGGTCAACACCCTTTAAAAGTCTGTAGGCTTATCCTATGTAAATATGGTCCTCCACAGTGTCACCAGCCAGTTTCTCATGTAGTAAAACCCTCAACCCTGCAGCCCACTGAAATCCCAAGCCTTCTTTCTTGTAGGCCTGTTTTTCCAGAGTTCAGGAAAGTGATTGCCGTTCTTTAATTGTTGGTTTGTTGTATGGGACTATTTCCTCTTCTCGAGTCTTGACTTTCAGGTTGCGCTAAGGTCTGCTGTTGTAATTGCACATGGCTTTTGAAAATGGTTAATTCAAAGAATAAGTCGTCTAACCTTGGTTGCTGCAAGTTTTGGAAAACCATATTGCAGATGTTAAATTATATCTGAATCTTTTACCTGCCTAAGGAGTTCTTGTGCCTGCTGACTTCTGCAAGTTGTTGTCTGATAACATCTCCCATCAGCTCGATATATTCCCAGAAGTACTTGAACTGTGGCAGTTTTAGTTGAACTGCAATCAGTGTCAGAAAGAAAGAAAAAAAAAAGGAAAAAAATGTACCTCTCAGTTTAACACTGAGATTGCAAGAACTTCCCCTCCATGTTTCCTTCCTTTGGGCTGCCTAGCTGCTGCTTTCTACATACACACTCCATCCCCAGATGTTTTGATAACATCTCTGCTGATAAGTACCAGCAATACATCAACAAATAAAAGTGCAAAGTAAATAATCACTGTCAGCAGAAATATATAGTTGAGACAGCACGTTTTGAAATATGCAGAAGTGAGAGTCTGTGATCCTTTGAAGAGCCGGGACCCACGTACACACTGCCATATGGCTGCAGGCACCTATGGGGTCCAATAAGAAGACTGTCAGCAGTTTTTCATTTGCACTCACGTAGCAGGATGCAAGGTGCATGCACCTCTTCATGTCTTCCGTGTAAAACATCTGAAGACAATGGGTGAGGCATTAGCAAGATAAATACATGGCCAAGCCCCAAAGAGAGAAGACAGATTGGTGCTAGGAGAAAAAAAGTAACTATATTTTATGCTTAACAGCCTGCCACAGGAAACTGGTTGAGAGGGGGAATGATGCTAAGCAGGAGAAGAAGTTCCTCCTTTTGTCACAAGGTTTTCCTTGCCTGAATCTCATCAAGCCGTAAAGAGGTTCTCTAAGGCTTCTTGTCCCCACTAGATAACTTTTTCATCCTTGTTTTCTTTTGTTCCTACTTACGCCATTGATAGCAGCCCGAGGGAAGAGGGGTGGGGAAATATGTTGCTTCTGCAAAAATCATTGCAGGAAGAATAGCCAGAACATAAATGGTACTGTTTTGGCTTCAAAAGGGTAAGCAGGTGTCTTAGGAGTCCCAGAAGAGCGATGCACAAGCTTGTACAAACAACCTCCGAATCACGCCTGTTTGTTATTCACACAAACAGAGTTGAAACCGTCTGAATTCCTCAGTTCCCAGAATTCAGATGGTGCACAATGGCCCATAATGAACAGCACCTGGGCTTACCTCAATTACTACACAGAGCTGAACAACAGCAAGAAGGGCTTTCAAGAATATTTTTTCAATAATAGATTTAGTTATGTCTTTCATAATTGGATTCAAAAGCTCAGAATTTCATTTTGCAACTTGTTCATGAAATTTGTATGAAAAAGTCTGGCGTTTATTCAAAAGAAATACTCTATGAACAAGAATTTGCAAAACAGCCAACTGCTGGTAACTAAGCAGCCAAATTACAGTCCAAGCACTTGGCAAATACACCGTCTTTTTTATTATTTCAGTAATTGAATTTCTGTTAAAGCGTGGAGCATAATTTAACATCAGGAATTTATTTATAATACAATAGTGTTTCAGTAATAAATGCATTATTATTGTCACTTTTAATGGAGTCTTATGTATTCCCTCAGAGACTATGTGGCAGACTCTGAGACAACCACTGCATCAGTGTTGTTTGTAGACAATTGAATTAATTGGAGACAGGGTCATTAACTCGACCTGAATACCTCTGATTGCTTCTGTAAATAAGGTTAGAGAGCAAATGGCTAATCTTTGTTGTCATTATAGATTCTTTTTACATTTTCACACTGCCTTGTATATTAAGATCATTTTGCTAAGCAGCTTTTCAGGCTGTCGTCGTGTTTACAGTATTGTCTTGCATGGCATACAACCGTAATTGTATCAGACTTACATTTCATTTCCCATATCTATATAAAACATGATATTAGAGAGAGACCTATTCTGAATTGCAGCACATAAAAACCATTGGACCAACAAATTAATAAACCAAAATGAATAAGCTGTAGCATTAAAAAATAATCAAATCACAAAACAAAAGCTGATTTTGTTTGCTTTTGTTTGAAAATTCCAACCTGCAAGACTTGCCAGGGATAATACATTGAGTCCATTACTCAGTTGGGAACATGACCCACAAGGCCAGCTCTGTGTATACCAGCCTGTGAGTTAAATGTTATCTGGACTTTTGGCATGCATTTTCTTGGAAAAGAAGCAGCAGGCTGTCATTTAAGCACAGATAGAACACAGATATTTTTCAAGGAGACATCCAAAAAAAGGTTGTGAGCACACTGTTCCATTTCTCAACAAACTTAATAAAGAATGTAGCCTGAGAGGCCTAGGAAGGCATGTGTCAGGAACAAGAGACACCCTAAACTTGAGAATGAGGTCAGGTTCACATTGAACTCAGGGATACCAGCTTGTCATCACTCCCATATTCCACCATATACTTAAAAAAAAACACATTGCTTTCTTAGAAACGGTCTTGTAAGTGGAAGAAAACAGCTGGCAGTGTCTTATAATATGCCTGGTATTTTCATGTATTTCTTGCATTCTAAATTTATATTCAAGATGGGCTTGAACCCAAACCCCAGATATGCAGTATGAGTTATCCAAACTCTGGAGGCAAGTGTGGGATCCTGAGTCCATCTGTAACCTAGATGATAAGTGATGTTTTATGAATTCAGATTCAAAAATAACAGCCTCTCCACTTCAAAACTAGCAAGTACAGCTTTCAGCTTCAAAACTCTGCCCGTGTCAAACTCCCATTGACAGTCTGTCGGTGCAGGAATCCAGCCTGACTTGAGCGTGGTGGGAGGAACATGCTGCCACACTACGTTTTCTCTCAGCAGCCCCTGCACAACTCACTTACCAGAACATTTAGGGATGTTGTTCATTTAAAAAGCAAAGGAGGAAACAAAGCATGGAATAGATTCTAATTTGTTCCAGGCTTATGAAGGTGTCATCTGAACTTAGACTGGCCTTTTAGGTTTTGCTCTGCAAAAAGAGAGATCAGCCAAGCAGTAGTGTTACTGAGCTGGATCCAGCCTAGTGCTGATCTGAGATTCATGGTGAGCCCTTTAGGTCTGGGCCACAGTGTCTCTGTCTCTCCCTGCACATTTGTAGGGGATGCAAACACTGGTGGTGTTCACCTTGGAGCCCTGTCGCAGAAACAAAGTCCTGCTCAGCCTCTTGGATTATTTGTGCTCTCTTCAACTGTATGGGCTGGTTTTTGAGCTCTGTCCTTGGTTAATTTAGCTTTATTGTCTATGATATCCCAAACACTGCAGGCAAAATTGGGGGGTGGGGGTGGGGGGTGGGGGTAATTCTAATGCAGAAAATCAGTCAATACTTCGCTACTTCGCTACACTAGTAGAGTGACACCTCGGTACTGATTTTTGTCATTAACAAGCAGGAGAGCTTCAGGTCCATGTAACAGGCAACCTCCATGCCACACTAGAGCATTAGGAGATTGAGGCTGTCTGGGCAGGTGTGTGAAGAACACATTTGTACCTTACGAAAGCAATGATTATCAAGCTGAAAACAATAAAATAAATGAAAAAAAAAGGAGATCGAACTTTGCCTATTTACCTCTGTATCCACCAGGTGTTTGGGTCTTCCTGACCTTTGGGTTTTGGCAGACTTTTGACAAATCGTTGCTGATACAATAACCCTTCATCAGCCTGAGGAAAAGTGGGTGGTGGTAATGTTGAAAAATCCATTTCTTGTAATTCAGGAACATAAGTTTCCAGAATGAAAGCTGCTTAGCTGGAAGGTTTTTTAAGAAGAAATCATTTAACTAATCTTAAAGATCTAAGTTATTTTGTACACATTGAAAAAAAGCCCAAAACATTGGTTTTTTTCAGCACCCCGTGCACAAAACCCACTTTATGCTCAGTATTATGGTCACTCCACTTCTCTTTTCCTGAACCCCTCTTGGGGAATACAGCGTTTGTCCACAGTCTTTTCCAGGTCAGATTTTACCTGCCTCTGCCAGGCATCCCAGCTTCTCCCAGCCTAGGTTAAGAAAGCAGGCAGTGTGACAGAAGGGATAAAGCACTGAAGTAACACTTCAGGAAGGCATCCAGTGTTGCAACTGTTACTTCTGGTGATCCCAGTTAGTCTTTCCCTTTTAAATCAAAGCTGGCTTCAGAGTTATCCTCAGCATGCAAACAAGCAGTGCAATCCTATTTGTGGTATTCAGACTTGACTCCCACGGAGCTGCATCCTGCCGGTGCTGAGCACCACAAGCTCCCTCTAGAAGATATGGTGACTCTGCTTGCCCACAAGATCCCAGCAAGTAGGTGCGGAAGCGAATAGGATCTTCCCTTTATTTCGGTGTTGATGAAAAAGTCTGAAAGGCAAGATTTTCAGCCAGATAGGACTGAAGAATTAAAGATTCCCTGTTTCCTTTTGCTGTCATTCAAAATAACAAGCATAGAAAATTCTGTTTAAAATACCTGAGCCTTTTGACTTAAAGGGTTTTCATGTCGAAGATTTAAGATGTCAGGTTTAAACATGACACTGATAGTATTAGGCAAAGTATGAGAGCAGATACTTGTAGTAACTGTCATTTTTTCTGACTGTTTATTAATGGCCTTTTGTGATTTATAGTGAATGTTGTGAAGGATCTTCAGGTCCATTTATCACTCAAAGAAGCACCTTTTTTTCCTCAATACTTACGTATGTCATAATTAAGGGTGGATGCTGCTTAAAGATTCAGCTCTGTTCTTAGTTTAAGATCCTTCAAGATTATATCTAATCCCAAATAGATTTAATACCTTTTCTTTTTTTTTTCTTTTTTTTTTTTTAATCTATAAAGCAGCATATTATGTAACTGGCAAAATTCAATGGCATTAAAAGGAGCTCACATTAGACAGAAATATAGTGAAGGTTTAGATATTCACTCCAAATGGAGATTTTCACCCCATTATAAAATGAATTGTAAGGAAGACACCTATGCTTCAGCATTCAGCTTTATTAATATTTCACCAGACAGGTTTCTCCTTGTTCAAAAAACAAGTCATGTGTGCTGAAGTACATCTTTATATCCATGAAAGGCTCTGGTGGTGTGCCATAAATTCATCATGTGCCTTTAGGAATACTTCTTTAAAAACTATTTCAGAGTAATTGCCCATTATTAATAATGATTCCTTTTTACTATTATGGCAGAAGCAGTGAAACTAAGTGTCTGCTTGTGGTTTTCATAAGTGTCTGTGTACTTCTGTGGCCCCTGTTATCCTACAACTTAAATCTGATGAACATAAATATGCTTGGAGTCTCACTATACTATCTGTATTAAAAACAGGGAAGAAGTGCCAGGAATTGAATTATTTTGCCTATTAAAACCCAGAGAGATGGAGGAATCGAGCCAGTTTTCTGAAGTGTCAAACCAGTGCTATAACCAGAGGGTTTTCTTTCTTTACAAAGGTGCTGTAGTCATCTCCATAGAGGTGGATTATTTGTGCCTTAATCATTTGGGTACGTGCCTATGAACCACGCTATGCCTCTAGCACCATTCCTGCTGTTTCATGCTTTGTACAGTGTATAATGCATGGAGATTGCTACCAGTTCATGAGCAGCTGAAGCTCATTTAGTAAAATATTACCAATTTCTTCTGATTGTACTCGGTTTTTATCTCTGCCCTTTTCTGTGTTGCTTGTTTTACTCATCATACTCCTGACAGCAGCAACAGTTGGAGCAATCTTGCACCTTTTCTAAGTAGGGGTGGCTTTAACAGACTGCAACAGGCTTTTTTCCCTTCTCTGGCTTGCAGAGACTCATGTTCTCATGTTCCCAGTTCCTGCTCTTTGCTCTGGTCTGGAAGTAGTTATACTGCTGATCTGCTCCCAAGGGATTCCCCTGCAGAGTAAATCCTCAGATGGTTTCCTGAGCTGACATGACACTTGTACATAGCACACAGGTGTGAATGACTGTATGTGTGCTGTAAAGCTCTGGAAAATCAGGATATGCCTTTTGGTACCTTTTCAAGCTCAGAGGTATTGTCTTATACAGGGATAGGAAAAAAATCCTACTTTCTCGTGTTTTCTGACTGCTTGGTCGGTCAGTATAGTAAAATTAGCTTTCCTCAGATCGCAGATGAAACTGGAAATGTTAGGGATTTGGAGGTGTCATGTGGGTCCGTATGCACCAGTGTGTTTTGGTTCCATAGCTCCCAGTTCTCTTCCTACTGGGCTCTGTAAGCTGGATTCTGTTTTCAATTAAAACTGAAGTAGAACTGAGACAGAACAAGAAGGGTAATTAATTTGCAATGTTATGTTTCCAAGTTTCTGCCATACATGAATGAAAAAAAAAGCCAACACTTTGCTTTTAGAGGTTCACTTTGGATGTTTTTTATCATGACCACACTTAAACTTTCTGCTGAAATCAGTAAAATCAAAGTGCAAATGTGTGACTCAATAAAAAACTTTTAACGCTAACTTAAAATTGTAAACGATAGAGGGGTGAATGTGTGCTTCTAAACTCCCACAGAAGATTCACAAAGTGTATGGAAGATGCAGTATCCCACATTTCCTTTGTGGAAAATAAATAGATTTCTATGTATCAATACTCATATCTAGCTTGATTCAGTGGGGCAATATTGATATAATAAAATGGTTCCATTTACATCAAATGAGGCCCTTTGGAGTCTCACAGTAAGAGATAGTATTCTTGTTCTTCCAGATGCCAGGCAAACAGTAGCACATCAGGGCATAGTACAAATAATGCTCTCTGACACTTGAATCCATTCACTAAAATATTGTACTTCAAAAGCTCTACATACATTGCCTTCCCTGAATAATATCATGCTCACAAAATTGTTTCCAAACTCTGAGGTGAGCAGGGTGATGCATGCACAAATCATGGATACAATATTGCTTTTAATATGCAAAATCCCCTTCTCTTCCATGTCAAGTGTGTATAGGAGTGCTGTGAAATTGGAAGGAGAGCAATTACCATACCAATAGTTCAGAAAGTTTTTTATGTGCACCATTAGGGATGTGCCATTAAAATTCTTCCTCTTCTGTTTGGTTGGGTTTTTTTACAATTTCACAGGCAGTTTGATACGTTACACCTGTTCTTCATTGCAGGTGTGATGAAGAATCAGAACTTACTGTAGCCCAGGAATAAAACCTGGAAGAGGGTCAGAATATGACAGTAAAAACATTACCATGCTTAAAGTCACACTGCGGATGTATGTACACAGTTCCACCTAGGATTTGTGGCTAAAGTAATTCTTTATTGGAAGGCTTTGACCTTGTTACGGATTCTTGGCAGCTTTTCCCCACTCTATTCATTACTAATGCAAGCTGTCAATCACTTTAGTTCTGCTTTGACATAGATTGTGGCTCATAGGAGTTAGCTCTGTCATTCTTTTTATTTCTTTCATCTTTACTATCCTTTTTTATGGTCTTTAAGGCTAGAAGTATAAAAGGGTTATATGTATATGAAAAAAAAATCTGTTTCAGAAACACTATCAACCTTGTTATAAACAGTCTTTGATTAAAACAGTTACTTTTGAACACAGTAAAATGAGAATGTAGCTTTTTACACACAACATCTTGTAAATTACCCTCCCCCTCAAAATAAATCAGAACTCCTATTTGCATTACAGTGTTCAGGATTGATACAGGCAGATCAGCTGCCACTTCCTGAATAACATATTAGGTTTTCCCCTTCCATGTGTTTTGACATGAGAGCATCATCATAAGTGATGTCTTACTATGCATGCTAATGTTAGCTGATGTAACAATTTCCACACCTTATTTCATTTCATTGACCTGGGTGCTGATTAATATTTCAGAAGGGCTTGATACAGATTTTCAGTTCCTGTGTCAACCCAATCTTTGAAAGTTTAGATTTGAATTCTACCAGCCTGATGATAAATAATTTAATACTAACCAATGGAAAGGCAGTGAACAAATCATTCAGAGCAATCCTTTTCTTTAAAAAGCAATCTAATGGCAGTCATATATAAGTTTGAAGATATAGATATGAACAATTTATTATTAAAAAATGGCAGCTCCCTTTCAAATTAGAGGAGAATATTACTTCCTGATAGTGGTGTAAGAATAGAAGAGAAATAAAACTTCATTATTGAGCAGTTATGGTATTAAATTATGACACTAAATGCTAATCTGCTAGATGCTGCTCTATTATTATCTGCTAGAATAATGAAGCAGCCTTTTTTTGAACATTTATGCAGAATTCAGTGAGCCCAGTAACTCCTAGTAACACCCCTCAGCTTCACAGTTTTTCTGTAGAAACAGACTCTGGAGGAGAGGTTGGGCTAGCTTCTGAAAAGCTGAAGCCAGTTTGTTCCTCAATCTCTCCTATCAGAATAAAGTGCAGTGAGTGGGAGAACAGCAGTATCTTCCCCAAGAGTGAGTGTTAGCGTCTGCTCTGGTAGATGCTGTAGTGTAGGTGTAGTGCACAAAAGTCTTGTTCAGAGCAAAGGGTACCCACTTTTCAGTGCCCTGTGCAATCAGAGTCTTTGTTCTGAGGAATCTGCATTTTAAATAAACAACCCAGATTAAGGGTAGCCAAAATATTCTTTCTTTTATTCAGCAGGAACTGAGTATTTTCTTCTCAGACACAAAGCAAAATTAACCCTAGTCCCAATCCAGTGCCTCAACAGGAAGATCAACCACTCTGTCAAGCCTGTAGTCAGTTTTCCAGCATAGACCTTCCCCTTTCCAGATTCCATTGATTTAATTTTCCCTAAAAATAGACCTGTGCATTAAAGCAACCTTTGTAGAGTGCTGCTTCTTGTGGAAATACATTGCCAGCATTGATATACTGTTAACTCACTGGTCAGTTCCCATCTACAATTTCCCATTGCCCAGCAGCTCTCTGCTTTCTCAAAGTTTACGTTTTGATTTCTGGGTAGAGCAATGGAAAAGTGGCCAATTCATCGTTACCTTAAAAAGGAAGAGTTGGAATGAATAAACCTATTGTTGGAGGGCACCATCTATTTGCCAAATTCTCTTCACAGTAGTTAGCACGACTACGTCTTATTGGTGGAAAGTCAGGGAGACAGCGAAGGACTTGAGCAGAATTTTTGTTCCTTGATCAATTTTACTGCACTAGTCTGAATTATATGACTTTTATTTTTACATATGTATTTACAGGGTAAAAAGTTTATTATTTTTCTTATTAGAGGTTAATGAGTTTTAGTATTTTGCATTATCTTTGTTGTAACTACCAGGTTTGATCTTGAAAATCATTTATTACAACAGTAGAGTAAATGATGTGTTGAAAATAATGTAATAGTCCAGATGACAACAACAACAACAAAAAAGCGTAAGCTGCATCTCAAGCCTTCAGTTCTCTAGGCAGCATAATAATCCAGGCACATAATAATGCCATGTCTACTTTTAATTGGCTTTGGGGAAATAACCCATGAGTTAAAAAGTAGACAAGCTGCAGGGAGACATTTAAATTTAGGCAAATCACCTGTACCAGTGGAGATGGTGTGTAATGAGCTTGATGGAGTTCCTCACCAGCAGCCGTCAGCACCCACACACTTGCAAGTCTCCAGTGCTCTGTAGTTAAGCTTGAGCTCAACAAGTGCTGAAAACCACTGGCAGGTACTGGTGATACTGGTGTTTGTACCCTCCTTCAAGACATTTCTCATCTCATACTTGGTGCACAATCATGCTGCAAAGCAGCAAGGGACAGGGGAAGTGCCGTGCGCTGCAAAAGCAGAACAGAGAGAGGTAAAAGTGCTGCAAAGAGCTTCCTTCTAAATTGTGGTCAGATGTGCAGGTCTCTTCTGTCTGCTTCATTGTTTGATAGCAGGGAGACCAGCTTATCAGTCTGCAGGCAATTGGAGACATCATTATGATGGCCTCTGCAAAAGATGGAGGTTTGGTTCTCCTCCCACCAAGAGTATGGGTGTCACTCCAGTGTCCCTCATCTCTGTGGCACAAGAGGAGCTACTCTGGAGAGGGGTAAGCAGATGCTGATCCAGGTGGGGATCCTTGCTGCTGAGTCAGCTGTATTTTTTCCTCCCAGATAGCACACCTGTGGTCAGGGCTCGGGGTTGAGGCAGAGCATGTCTGACTACCCGGCAGGATTCAGTTCAAGTGCTGAGCACAGGGCTTGGAAAATAGGGAGAACAAAATTAAAAGTGGAGCAAAGCTGATGTTTCCATTAGCTGCAGAGAGGCCTTGCACTTAGAGAATGTGAGAGACCTGCGGTGAGTATGAGGATGATTGTATTACTGCTAATGTTTGCTTTGCGTGTTTGGATTGCAAGCTCTTTGGCCCAAGGACTGTGTCTCACCATGTGTTTACACAGATCCCAGCACAGCAGGTCACTGGTCTCAGTAGGGGCCTCCAATCTCAATGAGAATAATGAACAGGCTTTTTTCTAAGTGTTATTTACCCAAACAATACTGTGTTCCATTGTGCAGCATTTTTTTTATTAATATTTTTTTCCAGTTCAAATGAAATAAAAACATTGTCCACCCAAACAGTGAGGAACAATATGAGTGCTCATCTCCCGCTGGGAAATAAAAATTCAAGTTTCAAATACCAGTGTTTCCTGCCCCCTTTAGTCACTTTGAGGACTTGTGTCTGATGATAAAATGCTTTAAATCCATTTTAAACCTTGTCCAGGCTGGCATTCCTTGCCTGGATCTTAGCAACACAACAAAGCTTGCTTTGAAAGTCTCTTCAGTTCGTGTAGTTGATACTTATGTGAAGAAGGCAAATTTATTTGTATAACAGCTCTTTGAATGAACATTTGCAGAATCTGTCCCAGCATCTTACAAAACACGTGATTTAACTTTAAAGCTGAAGAAGTCTTTGGGAAGAGTGCAAACAAACCTGTTCCTTGGAACTGAAAGATACATTTTATTTAAAGAAAAAAACCCAGAAGACAACCCAGAAACTCTCCGCTAAGCTCAATTTATTGGGAGCAATTATTATTTTTTTTCTGTGCACTTGTATGTGAAAGGCCTGTATATTTTCTTCTGTTCTGCTGAACAGCATTATTAAAGTTGATTGTGTATGTAGCTATGTGCAAGATCTCTCTATCTTTGCTGTGGCAAGATGCTAGGAAAGGCATTTTGGGTCTTACCTGATTGTTTTGCAAAGCGTACAGAGTTACTTGCAACCCAAACTACATGATGCAAAGTGAATGCTTCTGCTTTAAAAATGTAGATCAGCAAAGATGCCTTCAGCATGAAATGGCCTGATGTAGCCAAGGCATAATTTTATTATCCCAGATGAAAGACAAATATGACCTCATTGTGTTTTGTATGAAAAACGTTATTTTGAGTCTGTCTGGTTCCTGCAAGCTTGCTGAGCTATGTTATTCAGTAATGTTTGGCATATGATAACTTTTTCTGAGGCTGGTGTGCAGAAAGAAAATAAGGCCAGGTTGGAGCTGCCATCTATTTCCATGGGTTTATTCTTGCCCTTTGAGTTCTTTGTCAGACAGTTACAGTCTGCTACAGTACAACTCCAGTTGTTTTGTGTAAGCACATGCCGGCTACAGTGTCACTTCTCTTCCAGAGTGCTAAAAGATGTAGGTTGTGTTTAAAGGCTAGAAAGGTCTGCCCTTAGCTGCTGGGACACTGGCTTTTCCTTCTTTGATCTATTATAAGAGGTGATATTCTTTAAATCTGTTATCTTAATGAGAGCAAACTTGCCAGCACTGACAACAGAGCATTTTCTTAGGCAGATCTGCCCAGATGTGTGAGCAGCTCCACACAAATCCTTCTGTATGGGGGTTACCTGGGCATAAATCACCCAGGCAAGGAGCTTTGTCACTGCAAGAGTCTGCAGGTGTATATGCCCAGCTACAACGAGGCTATTCCCTGCAGGAACTGGCCCGCAGGGGACTTGGCTGATGCCCCACCAGCTCGGTGCAGCCATGGGCCCTGCTACTCTCTGCAGGACTGGCGTGTGCCGGGCAGCCGCATCCCTGGCGCTGAGCTCTCGGAGAGGCTGCTGAGGGTTAACTTCTCTTCGTCTTCACAGCTGCCTCTCTGCTAGGGCTGTGGGAACTAGAGTTTTCAGGAGGGATGGAACATTAATATTGCTCTGTTCACTTCCATTTTGGGATGAAAACAGAAAATAGAAGTGAAATAGATGAAGCTGACAGATTTAGGGAAAAATTATTTCTAAATTACAACTTCATTGTTATGATAATCCCATAATTTTTTT
The DNA here is from genome assembly GCF_023634155.1 of Falco peregrinus. Taxonomy (NCBI): domain Eukaryota; kingdom Metazoa; phylum Chordata; class Aves; order Falconiformes; family Falconidae; genus Falco; species Falco peregrinus. The sequence goes on along the minus strand of NC_073733.1, from coordinate 10,257,984 downwards.
TTAATTTTTTTTTCAAGGCTAATGTTTCATTTTGGTATTTTAGAATGGAATTGCAGTGTTTGCCGCCTCAGTCTGGGAATCCTTGAATTTTTTTTCTTCTTTTTTTTTCCTTATTCTTTCTTCTTGAAAACAATTGTAATGAAGTAGGAGAATTTGGTTTTCATCCACCTTTAGGGCTTTCCAAATAGAAAATTTAAGACCAAAATTACAAGATACTGATCTGAAAGGCAAACTTGCCTACAGACACATTTACTTTTATCCCACTGTTCTGTTTCCTTTACTGTAAAAAAGAAGTGGAAAATGTATTTCCCAACACTTCCTTGAGCTTGACTGAAATGGAGGGATAAAGAAAGAAAAGCAAGTGCACAAACGGTTTCCAAAACTAATGACAAAAATGCAAACTATAAGATCCATTTTTTTAATTCAGCAATGTTTAGTTTTTCATACTACTATTGGAAATGCCCATATTTTTAACAGCATCTGTTCTTTTGATCTACCTGTTACTTCCAGTTGAATTTTTTTAAGTAACTCTACTTGAGTCAGTTGAGTGAAGAAGAGCCACTAGAAGAAGAAGAAGAAGAAAAAAAAAAGTATATGCACTTAATGAGCAACAAAGTTAGTGATCTGTAGCAATTACCCAAGTGAGTAATTTTGTTTCATTAACGCACCCTAAAGCACCAAGCTGTTTTGTCAATGGGCACTGCAGGGCCATTGCAATGCTCAAAGAGACAGTTATGTTACCAACCACGGTGTAAGGGATAGGTTTACCAACAAGGAGGGAGAGAGAAAGTAGCTTAGTGTAAGAAGAAAATTAAAGACCATCTATTATTGTCCCAGAAGCCAATTGCAATACTTGTAAAAGACTCTAGCAGCACAGGGTCACACATCAGTTTTTTCTGGCTTTCCAACTTCCAGTTTCTTGGTTATTGTGATTTTTTTTTTTTTAAGAGGACATCATGATGCACATAGCATCTTAGTTTGAAAGGGGAAGGAGGGCATGTACCTGGCTTACCTGAATCCTTCTCAGAGGAAAGCAGAAAAGGAAATAGAAATGAAGTCAAAGCTGTATTACAATTTCTAAGCATCTCTGGATCACTCAATACGGGACACACACAGCAGATGATATATTAAGGTGAAGTATTGAATATCCATAAAGAAGTACCAGCAAATGGTGTCAATTTTCAAACACTTTGCTTTGTCAGCTTCACAAATTTAAAATCAATCATCAAAAAGTCTCTGTATAGATCAGCTGAAGAGACATAAAACCTTACGGTTATCTCCCTGACAAAAAAAGTTGAAATTAAAGATGAATTTGTAAAGACTCAGACTGGCAGAATTCTGTAGTGCTAAAAACGGGGGTCAGCCAACCTCTCAATTTAGAAATAAATGCTGAGGAAAAACAATGACACCCAGTGCACTGCTAATAAATACATCTTGGAGGACAGTTGAACACGCAGAAAAATAGATTTCACAGAGAGGCTTATTTTCAGCCTGAATGCCATTTTCTCACTGCATTATCATAAACATGAGAGAAAAACAGCTATAAATAAAAATTTCTTGGGTAGTCTCTGGAGATTTGTCAAAAACACGTAGTTTTTGTATGCCACAGTGTAAAAGTATTCATTAAAATTAAATTTTAAAATGCCCTGTCCAATATTAGTTGCCTGATGTCCTTCCTTTGATCATAAATTATAAATGAACCAGGAAAAAATGAAGAAACCATGATTCCATTAATGAATTATTTAAGTGTGATTGTTAGTTTTCGCAGTCATTGGGCTAATAAGCTCAGGCTTGTGACACTGAAGTGTTTCTCATTTGAAGGGTGATGGTGATGCTATTAACACCAGTATCAGTGTGTGCCATGAAGCATAAACCCAGCCGGCCCCTTTGGTGGCTGTGCTGTGGCATGGCTGCAGGAGCTATCGCTGGGTCTGTACTGCAGGGGGGGGAGCTGACCCTGCGGAAAGTCAGCAGCAACAGGGTTCCCTGGGTGGCTCCCCACAAGGCAACACTTTAAAAAAGACAGGCAGATACTGACACAAGAGGATCTTCTCCCTACAGCAGCCTGCCAGTGCCGGTGGCACACACAACCAGCTTGGCCCATTCCAGCGGCGGCTCTGGGAGTTCCAGTGAGTCCGAGAGCAGTTCTGAGTCCGACTCCGACAGCGAGAGCAGCTCCAGCGACAGTGAGTGCAACGAGGAGTCACGCAGTGCCACACCGGAGGTAAAGCCACGCTCCCAGTTCCCTCCCAGTGGGGCCTTAGAGGGGAAAGAGTGGAAGGGAGTGAAATCCTGCTCCCTGTTAGGAAAATGTTGGAGTTCTGTGCTGTTTGATGTTGTCGACTTTTTTTGTACTTTACAGTTTTATGTGTATGACCCACATACTCATTCTAGCTTTTGGAAGAATCCTTCTGGCCTACATTTGAATTGCTTTAAAGAAATATTTAGATTTTTGCCAGTAGCTAGAGAAGATTTTATTGACACAGTATTCATCTGGGACTAAGGAAAAGCAACGTGACAAAAATGTGTCTTCAGGGACTAGCTAAACTTTTTAGTTGTATTAAATTTCTCCAGGGCCACATTGTAAACCAGATAAGGAAGCCTAATTAACCATAAATACTCCATAAATTCTCCCATAAAAGTAGCAGTCACCACTAGTTGACTGAAATAAAAGGGTACGTTAAAAACGTTCTCATTTAAAGGGAAAAGCATTGCTTCTGTCTGAGATTTGTTCCCTGTCATTCTTCAAACTGCAGCCTGAACCTCCCTCAACAAACAAATGGCAGCTGGATAAATGGCTAAATAAAGTTAACCCCCACAACAAGACCATCATCAACAATCAGAATGAGCCTCACAGCGAGAGTGGTGCCCAGGCCCAGAGCAACCAGCAGGCCGAAGGGCCAAACAAAGGGAAGCTCAACAGCAGCCTGCCCCCGACCGATTCCAAAGACCGGGCGATCCTTAGTCCCATCCGAGAGAAAGCCAAACCGCGGGTTGCCCAGAAAACCCCAGAGGCAAAAAGCTCCAAGCAGAAGTCACCAGCTCATAATGAGCCAACTTCACAAAGGACTACTGGGAAAAAGCAACCCAAAAAGGTAGAAAGGACTTCCAGTGTAGAAGAGTATAACTGGCCCAAACCAAATAATACCAGCAACACTCCCAAAGAAAAAGACACACAGGAACCCCCCGAGCAGCCAAAGGTTCGAACTAAAGCAGCAGTTGGGAAGACTGCTCCAAGGAAAGAACCACGAACTAGCACAGGTCTCACTTCAGAGAAGAAAAAGTACAGAGGCCCCAGCAAAATTGTCCCCAAATCCCGGGAATTCATTGAAACAGATTCATCTACTTCTGACTCAAACACAGACCAGGAGGAGAGCTTGCAGGCTAAGGTATTGCCAGCCTGCACTGGGTCTGGCAACGGTGTCAAAGTGAAGGACTCTGGCAGTAACATCCTCAGCGTAAGTAGTTTAACCAGCAATGGCAGCAACACATCCATTGACCAGACCAGCAATGACCTGGAGGAGCAGCTCTTTTCTCCTATCCCAATTGTACAAAATGAACTTCTGTCCCCACTGAGAGAATATGAAGAAGTCAAATCTCTGTGGGTGAAAATAGACCTTAGTTTACTCTCTAGGATACCTGGACAAGAGCCTTTCGAGACCACGTCTGTGAAAAGTGAACCAAGAGAGGCAAATGTGAAACACAGGCGACCATCTCGAGAGTCCCCTACCCCAGCAGCTGAAAAACCACCCACAAAATCCAAAAGGAAACACAAGGTAAGTAATTTTCATCATTTGAAGAAAAACACTGAGTTTCCATGCATCTTCGAGGTCAGGACCGTAGTCAGTGATTCCTCACTGCACCCGCAGCAGAGCTGTAAGGAGGCACCGTAACACTAAGCCTTTACTGTTTTCACAAAGGACATGCATTTACCAGTATGTTACAAATTAACACCAGAAACTAGTAAAAAAAAAAATATCCAACTGACAAAATCAATGAATAGTGTATTCTTTTTGAGATTTGTCTTACAAGCGTTTTCACTGTATTTGCTCACTTACCCATTAATTTCCAGTGTTCTTTAATCTGCAGAAAGATTCCCAATGATGAGTTTGTATTACTATAGGTTCAGCCATACCTAAAAAATGTGACTTTTATTTGGAAGGCAGGGGTTTATTGTCTGCAGAATTAAGGCATTTTCACCACTGGCTTAAACAGGCGTAGCTTAATTAAATTCAATGGGATGGTGCTTGCTTATGCTTCTGGTGAATTTAGTCTTTATATTGTTTTGCTGTATAAACAAATGTGGTTCATAGAAATACCATTTGCTTAACTGGCTGTTTTCTCTACAAAGCTACCTGAAAAAGCAAATACATTTTGATTTAAGGCATTATGTTTTATCATGTGTTTTATGTTATTTATGCCCAAGGGTATCCTATCTTGTGGGATATGACAGTGCACTTCAAACTAAATGTGTTTTCAGAAAAGAAACTGAAGTTTTATATCATAAATGAATTTTTGTAGTCAGTTTTTCCAGCTGAAATCGTTGTGCTCTGCTCTGTCTGTGAGAAGTCGTCATAGCGTATGGTGTTTTTTACCCCAAATTTTATAAATTATTGGGAATGTGACTTCAGCTGTCTCTTCTAGTGGACTTCTTGAAATCCTGAGTTTGAGCAGTCCAGTGGTATGAGAGAGTTAACACAAGACAAAGACAAACAATGCCAGACAGACACAGGGTCTGCACCCCTGCCTACATGAGTCACTGCACTGGCTCCTTCCCTGTTGAATTAAGTGGAAATAATCACATAAGTAAACTCAGCAGGTTTTTATTTAGTTTATAGTCTAGCTGTATACTAAAGGCACAGATATAAGAAAGAAGGAGAAAAGACTAGAAAGGGAAGGGATGTATAAGTGTCCATGCTTACGTGTATGTATAAGTATACCAGAGTGCATATTAATTATACAGAAAACCTTGCTAGCTAACTTAGTGGAGTGTCAGTGTGATGAAGAAGGTGTCTCGGCTAAAACAACGAGTACAGTATTGGCAACTAAACTGAGGACTGCCCGGAAAAAAAAAACCAACCCAAAACAAAAAACAAACAAACAAAAAAACCCAAAGCAAAACAGGGTTCTATGAAAGCTGGAACTTCATAAATTCATTAGCTGGGACTTTGAATCAGAAAGTAACAAAATGAAGAATCTCACTCTGGGACTGTACAAACACCAGCTACGCTCTGAAACAGCCCGTTCAGTTGCTGTATGATTGTTCCCTGCTACCCAAGGGGGAAACAAACCAATTAGGATGACTTGAGGGTATATCAACAGTTAAAACAGGGTAGGGAGAGCCTGATTTGTGATTCTAATTCATGCTATTAAAAGATTTATTTTAGCCATCTACTTGTGGGCTTGAAGGCTGATATGAAGGTTCCAGTGACAGAGCAGTAATCAGCTTTGCTTGTATCATCCTAGTTCAGGCACAAAAGTCATGCATCAGGGAATCTTTCAAAGCAAATTTTAAACCAGCTATCACCGTTAATGACTACCCCAGCTCAGTCCTGTAGCCTTTTAGTCCTGTGAGGAATACTTACTCAAGGAAGTTTTCCCATCAACTTCCATTAAGTCAATGAGTAAAAGCTATTTACTCGAGTAAGATTTGGTGCTATCAAGTCATTCCATCTGAATTATTAATTAAATTCCAGTGCACTACAGAAGAAAGCTATAGCACATGAGGCATTTTGCTTCCTAATTATCTGGTTATGTCACTTGTTATATAACTTCATGTCATGTGTTTGGAGCATGTTTAGCCCTGATTTCAGGTGACTTTCACTGCTCTTAGACCAGTATTTTAACTGCTGCTACTGTAAAGGAAATACACTGAGATTCCTGAGCTCCTCTTAATGGCAAGTGAAATTGTGCATAGATGCTGGATCTGTTAAGCTCCACCTTTTTTATTAAAGCAGACAGAAAGCCTGGATACCTTTGTTGAAAGCAAGAAGCAGCGCCTGGAGGACCCTTCAGCTTCATGCCTGCTCCCACCTTGTATCTCTCCAATACCGAATCACAGATTAACCAGCACTAAAGAGTAAGTTCTTTTTTTTCCACATAACATTCACAAGGGATTTCACAGTACTGTTCTACAAATGTCTTTGCTGTAGAGCCAGATGGGGTTTACAGCCCATAAGCATAAGTGACCCAGCATTGCTATTCCCATCCATCAGGAAGAGGATCCACATGGTTTTGAGATTCATTCATCCTTCTGAGGGGACTAGGAATTTAGAGTGCCACCACAATCCTGGTGTACTCTTCTACCCCCAAACTGCATCCTTTCAATTTTCTTTCTTGCCCTTATCATCCTTAACTTCTATGGCCAGAGAATCCTACTAAAAGTGAACTTTATTTGATTGCCTGGAATTTATTTTGTTGAATTCATTTTCATAAGAGACAGTTCTCAGTTTTATTGAACAAAATAGTGACTTTGCCATCCACTTCAGTGGCTTTTATTCTTTAACTGTGTATGCAGCAGTGCCAGGGGTGACCATCCTAAATGTTTCAGACATACATGCTTTTTATTTCAGCAGACATATAATCAAATAGTTTGTGCCTTTCAGAATGTCTTTGAGAGAAGGCTATAATGCTTGAGCAAACAGGTGCCACGTAAATAATGATTCTGATTAGTATAATCACAAGATTAACATTCTATAAATAACCAAAGAGTCCAATTCCCTTCTGTCATCAATTTTGTGAGATGAGGCACTTCTTTGTGCTTTGCACTAGGACAAGCAAAGAACAAAACCCACAATGTGCTTCAGGAAACAATTTGATTGTGGTAGTACTTAAATTTAGATGAAGTTCAAAAATCATTTATGAAATGAAATACACAAATTTTAAAATCCATAAAGAAGGTTGAGCATCATTTTATTTATACTGGTGTAATTACAGAGTAACTTCAGTCCTTGAACTAATGCCTCATTCTACAACTGAGAAAATCGAAGCTGGAGTCTGGAAAAGGCAGCAGAGTTGAGAATTACCATGTGATCTGTAACATGTTGCACGTTTGATAAACATCATGATGGGTGTTGCCTGATTGTCATTGCTAGAAATACAGTGAGCAGAGATATATTGCAGAGGGAATCCAGGATTATCCATCCCCAACACCTCTGCAATCATTAAAAAAAACCTTTCTATTCTTGTCACCAGCAAGCCCTAAGGATCCACCCCCAACCTGATGTTTCTTAATTTGAGCTTGTTTTCCAGGTCATTAATTTGATTCCTCAGAGCTTTCAAGCCTTTGGTATTGTCTGTTAAAATATAATTGTGTCCATCAATAGTTATTTCCATATGCTAGCTTTTCCTCTCATCTGCCTCAAGTTTTGAAGCAAAATTTTCTGACTTCTTTTCCACTACAGTGATGGAGTCCTGGATCACACTGCATTTGTTATTAGTGTTTTCTGCATTCGCTTGAAATAAATGCAATATTGTTTGATAATGCAGGTCTTCAGCTCCCAGAGACATGCAACTGAATGTAGATCAACTTATTTCCCGGAAGATTAGGGAGCTGGCTGAACTGTGTGATGACAAATTTCTGGAGAGCCCCAGATTGTTTTCAAGCAGTTCTACTCTCCAGAGGGTTAAGTTGAGTTATAAGGGGAGGCAAAAGAAAGGGAAAGCTGAAAGTACACTGTTCAAGGACATGGGGGAAAATAACACTTCAGTGGTAAAAGGTTGAAAGACAGGCTTTGCCCTTTGCTCCTTTATTCCCAAAGGTTCTGTATTTTCTTTCAGAACTCCTAAGTCTTTACATAAGGACTTTGAGACATGAGGGTGATTCAGCTGTAGGTGTGATGATGATGTTCATCCATTAAGAAGGTGTTACTGCTCATGGTGGGTGTTCTCACTTGGGAGGAACCTTAGATCTCTCCTGTTAGAATTTGATCCCTGTGCCAACAAGCCAAATTCCCCAAGGCAGACTTCAGAGACTTTTACTGGGCTTTTTCATAGATACAAGAGTGTTTTGACAGAAAGACTGTGATCTCCAGGCCAAAATTTGGAGGCATTCAGGAATCTGGAGGAATCAGTGAAAGACAGGCCACACCTGTGCTTTTGCAGCTCCCACTGGCTGCATATCTGTGGTTTAGGCATTTGAATACATTTCTCTCATACCCCTTCCCTAAATATATGGGCTCAATAAAGCAAGGAAAGATGCACAATTAATTTTTAAAGGGTTACATGTCTAATATGGGCAATTATATGCCTAATTTCCACAAGCTTCTATGACTGCATGTACAATTTGCATGTAGAAATTTCAAATGGCCAGTTGTGAACTTCAAAGTCATACACACAACCAAAAAGCCAGTTCACATTTTATAATCATTGCATAGCCAACTAGTTATCTCTGTGTTTGTTCCTTCCCTCACACACTCTCGGGGGCTGATGCATTTTCCTAAATCTGATATGACACTTAAAATATAATTATTCAAACTATTGCCACTGTATTTTCCTTATTTCTGATATTTCATACCAAAGGAAGGAATAAATGATACTGTGTTTTGTCCAAGTAATTCATAGTAATACATTGAAACACTGCTGTGTAGCTGGATTTTTGTCAAATCAGCTGCCCACTTTGCAGCAGAGGATTATTTATGTATTTACTTGCTTGCCAGAGCAATTTTAATTTAAGCATTAATTGTATGTACTGCTGAATACCATTTATATCTGAATACCTGATTGGTAGACCCAATCCAAACAGAGCACTCTTCGCCAACGTTTGGCAGTTTGTAACAACACAGAGAGTTAATTGCTGATGCAAACTGTGAGTGAATTTCAAACTAAGCTCATATCAGTGAAACACGCCTGCCGACCAACAGGCGTGCTGGAAGTCTGAGGCAAGCATTTCAGCCTGTTTTTCAAGATTTCCTGTTCCCTTTTATTTGACCTTTAGTAAAAGATGCACCTGTACTTGGCAACATATATTAGCCCATCCCTCGGGTAGTCACAACAGCGTTCATTGGGGTTCCTTCATGGCAAAGGCAGCCTTCACATCTAGGACAATGACTTCAGCTTCATTCAGTTGCTGCCATATGGTCCAGGCTATTGCGGGGGTGACCTTTCCTTGCTAACCCCCTGCAGAAAATCAGATACACCGTCAATGTGCAGCATTTCATTGTGGACAGGGAGAGCAGAGGCAAAAGAAAGCCAAGTGATTGGTATAGACAATGGCTTTGTCTCACTAATAGGCCAGAGATACCACTGCATACCGCAAGGAGTGGATAAAAAAAGGGCAAGGAAAGGCAGCTTGAACTGTGAGAGCAGATGGAAATTCTCTCTCCTTCATGCACTGACCTCTTGTTGCCTGCTTCCTTGCTTTCTGCCCTAAAAGAAATCAGGTTGGGAAAAGAAAAAAAAAAAAAAAAAAAAAGCAGATGGGGAGCCTTCTCATTCCTTGATAACTGGTCTTTTTGGACACAAAGATTAAAACCCTGTAGCCACAAGACCATCAGTTCAGCTTGTATTTTTTCCTTGCACTTTTATTGTGTTTCTCCCTAGATTTTAAATATACTTAAACTAACAATCATGTCAGCAAATTAAACCACTGAGTCTCAGTAATTATTGCAATAAATTCATTCAAAATTAGCGATTACTGCAATCAAAGACCAGTTTCTTAGGCCATTAACAGCCCAAAGCAAAGTGACAATCTGGTTAACTGCTGGTAACAACCTATTTCATGGAGGTTATTGTTAACATAAATGCTTTGGTGTAAGTCTGAGGGAGGGAACATTGCTAAATAAATTGTCAACTTAATTTCTGCAAAACCTCATAGGATTAAGTGGGCAATAGGGAGAGGAAAAAAAAAAAGGGGGGGAGAGAGAAGAAAAAAGAAAAAAAAAAGGAAAACACCCAGACAGGATTATAGCCATAAAATATTGTTGGGTTGTTGTTTGGTTGTTTTGGGTTTTTTTTAATTTGAGTTACATAGAAAAAAAAGTATCCTCAAATGTATTTCCCTTTGGGGTTAAGTCTTCCCACGCATAGAATGACTTGTGTGCCAGAGCTGAGTAGCTGCAGCTATATCTCAGTTTGCCCCATCTTATATTTGAGCCCAAAGATGATCTAGTGAAGTTTTAAGTTTTGAAGTTTGAAGTTTTAACTATGGTACCTTCCAGTCTTCTTATTTTTTTCTTGCACTGCTTTCTTAATCCCTCCACTTCCGTGTAGCAGCTGTGAAATGTTGCTTTGATTGCTTTATATGTGCCTTAAATTCCCCCATGCAGTGGTAGACTGTACAAGTGACAGAGTCCTGCATTAGCCCTGCAAATAGCCACAGATGTGCTGAGGAGCCTCATGTAGTGATGCAGGGTCAGATCCTAAAGAGGACTTGGCCAGTGGCTCTCATTCAGGTTTTCTTCAGGTGCTTTTGAGACAGATTTGGCAGACTCAGTTGCTCTTCCCTTTGCAAAGCTGTACCAGGGATAAAGAAGAGCTGCACACAACTGTGCACAGGGGCATGAAGGAGCACTTCGCTCTGTGCTCCCACCCTTATATGCATGTTCAGGGTTCCTTGTGTAGGACAATTTGTTCGGGAGGCAGAGGGTGTGAATTCTGCTCCTGGGTATTTCATTAACTGTGTCTGATTTGCTTCTGTATAATCCAGTAACATGTGCATGCTTTCTTGGGGCACTGCTTACCCTCCTTTGGAAAACTTTCCTCTGGAAAAAGTTCAGAGGATTATTGTGCTATAGCTATGGTAACTTGTCTGGGTTCCAAAATGCCCTTTTGGGGTAAGAAAGCTAACAGAGTGGGCTTTGAATGCAAACTTTTTAGAGGACATATTACAGGACCACATGTGCATAAAATCAGTCTCCTTGAAGAATCGACAGTCTCTTCCTACATGTTTGCTTTCCTTTGATCTTCTTCAGGCCCATGTGTTTTTTGAGCAGGACTGCATCCATATCTGTCCTACTGTAAGGCAATATGAATTCTGTGCTCATTTTTTTTTCTTTAGTCTGACGATCTTTAATATCAGAGAGTTTCAAATAAGATATTTTTAACTCTGCTTCAGTCGAATTAAAATAGTTTTGAGTAGAGGAGTTGAGTATAAAACCTGAAACATGGGGAGTTTGATTTCACTATGTGATATCACAGACAGGCTAAAATATTTTTGTATCACCAAAGGTTCAAATGATCAAAGCAGGTGGAGATATTGATGCTGTTGGTGAAACTGCAAAAGAGGTCAGACTAGAATGAGAGCAAGCTCCAAAATGAGGAGTAAGGAAACTTGGGTTACCTTCTCTTCTTCCCCTTGTTTATGGCAAAATAGATCTATAATTCCTGACACTGACTGAGAGTGACTGGGAACAAAACATAAATTCTTGTTGACTTAATTTGTTATTGAAATTTTAGTCAATAATCATGAAAAGCAAATGATCGTGTAGTGCAATATTAGGTGTCTAACAAAAGATTAAAATTGAGGTTATCTTCATTGACTGAACTAGGACAGTACCTAAAATAAAAATCTATTAGTAGATTAGCATGTTAAACAGTCTGTGGGGTGTTGGGTTTTCCTTTTTGATGGATTTGAGAGGAGAAAGGTCTAGCAGGGTTTTTTGGGTTTACTGTGTACCACAGCTGCCATTTCTAGCCAGCTAACAATTTCTGTACATAAAACAGACAATAGATTATCCTATTACTTGAGCTTTCATGTCAAAACCACATTCATTTTCTGAATCACGTTCAATTCATCAACCGATATTTGCTCAAGGGCTTTTGCCATCTACAACGTATCATTTTAATATAGTGTTGAACAATGGTTTTATTCTAGAGGTCAAATAATTATTATCTTGTTATAGTGATCCTTTTGTAGTTATTATAATTTTTTGTTGTTGTTGTTCACATGCCACGTGCTAGTATGTGTTTTTGCAAAGGTTGCTTATGTGGGCCCTAATCCACCTTTATAAAAGGTGCTTAATGTTAAACACATAAATAATCATACTTGATGTCAAAGGAACTAACCCCATGCATAAAACTTTCCAGCACTTTGCTGAGTCAGAACCTCTGTGACCTCTCAAATGAAGACTGACTCAAATTAGCATTTAAATTGGGTGCAATTTGTACTAATGCACTGGAAGTCGTCCTCCAAAGCAGGAGGTTTCTGCAGCCATTGAAAAGGCAGAAGGTGGCTCTTCTGTTATCACTGCCAGTCCCCTTTTGACTTAGCTCCTAGGACATGGGGACTGCAGGACCTATTTGAGGGCAGAGCTGGCTTCTCAGTAAATAAAATCTAGAGCTTTGTGCCATGGAGGATTAACCAAGGTTCTTGAAAATGCAACTGGTTCTTATCTGTGTCCCAGGAGCAGCGGTAGCTCGGTCAAGAAGGTGGCAAAGAAAAGAGAAGAGAAGCTGTTCCCTCCTCCATTATCCCCCCTCTTGGATGAGCCTGTGCACCGGCGGCACAGCAGTGACAACAGCTCCTTCAGCCAAGAGACCAACACCACAAACACCTCTCAGACCAGCAGCTCTTCCTCCTCTGTTTCTAAACACAGAAAGAATGAAAATAAATCCTCCTCTAACCCCAAAGGAATCTGTGTAAGTAACCAACTTCAGTTGCTGGAAGTGAACGAGATAAAATAAAATTAACTTAGCTTTGTTCTGTTTGATTTTTTTTCCCCCAATATCTATTTTCAAATGCTTATGTATGTAGCCTCACTCAGGGCAGCAAGGAGTGGATCTTTGCAGAGCTGGGCATAAGTAATTCTTGCAGGTTCCATTTTTACATCAGCATTAGGCATCTACCTGGCATTGTGTTTTGCTCCCTGAAACACCTGGAGGAGAGCCCCTGCAGCCACCAAGTAACTGCAGTTACTCCCTTAACTCTGTAACTACAACACCACACATTTTGAAAATAAAACTTCAAGAATTTTGGTATTCATCACCTGAATAATTACTGCAAATTCTCAGCTAGAATTAAGCACTGTAGGTATACTGAATATTGTGGCCCAAACTAAACAGACAACAAAAACCTAACAAAAAGCTACCTGTCCATAGCACACTTCACAAGGAAATATCTTCTCACAGGTTTGCAGACTCCCAGCTTCCAGCAGTAAGGTTTATTTACACCTCTATCCATGAATTATGTATGTAAGCTTTTAGAAGCCATGTAAATAGGTTTGGGTTTTTTTTCCTGCCAAAAAAAAAAAAATCATTTTGTTTGGGCCATCTCGCCGTGAAAGGTTTTCACAGAGACAATTCTTTCTTACTTGCTTTTCACCAAATTCAGATTTTTTTTGACTGAAAATACATGAAAAAAGAGCCAAAACTAGAAGCTGCATAGTAAAATTTCACATCAGCTTGTCATCTTTTAGATTAAACAGGGAAACTTCAGGGGTTTGGTCCATTTTTGAAAATAGCCCTCCCTCTAGAGTTTCAAACATATCATTATCAAACTATATATGTACAGTATCAAAATGTATCTTAGTATCACTGTCAAAATTAAAAGACAAGAAGAAGGTTCTGCCACAAAAAAGGACATGCATAGCCCCAATTTTCATAGTTCGCTGCTTTGTGAGAGGCTGTTACCATGCACTGTAATAGTAAAACTCACAAGTTGCATTGGATCGTAGGTGACAAATCACTTCACCTTATTCATTCATCCCTGTTGCTTTCTGATATCATTGTGTCACTTCAAGCTGCGAGAGTAATACACATGCCTTCAACTGAAATCAATGCCAAAATGAACTGCATATGTCAGCAAATAAACAATGCTATGTAAACAGCAGGGCCACTTCCTCTCACTCCCAGCATCTCTAGTCAGATTTATCCTTTGGTTTTTTATTATCCTAATACATGAAATATTTGTCTTCTGAAATATGTTAGAATTTTTTCCCTAGTTCATTGGTTAATCTGTAATTTAGTTTATCAGTTTGTGGACCTAGGTTGCAAGTTGCAGTTGCCTGATTTAAAACCTTCTGTTACGCTTCTGGTTTTAATCAATGGAAAGTCGAAACTCCTTACTTCTGCTTTCCATCCTTTTCTCTGTCCTGTGTAGGGTGAGGAAACCATTCCTTGCTCAAAATCCAAGCAGACTTTTCAGACACCTTACAGTTAACTATTAATAATATAGAAAAAAAGGTTACTTTATGTGATATACCTTGAAGGTGGATATACATCCAGCCCTTCTGCATTAGATTTCCCCACATTTGCTTTAACCAGTGTCTCCAGGCAGTAACATTGTGGTATCCAGGCTGACTTCACCTAAGAGTATAGGTTAATGAGTTCAAGTGAAGGGTCAGAGGTAGAGTCATATTGTCTAATTAATATAATGGGCTTATGTTATAAAGGATGGAAGCATGGTTTTGTGAGGTAACTTGGATGTTGTTGGGTATATGTGAGTACTGCTCTGTGCCTTGGCCCTTTGTTTGTTTGGGGTTTCTTTGGAGGGGTGCGTGTGAGCACTAATATTGTTAGAAGGTGTTTGATTGAACTACGAAGAGTTAATAGTCCTTTATTTCTAGGAGGAAGAATCGCACAACACACCAACAGCCAACACTCTTCTTGACACCAGCCATCTAGAAACAGACATCTGGTCTGCAATGCCAACACTTTCCAATGGGAATTCTGAGCCCAGAAGACCTAAAATAACATTTGATGATGTGTGAGTATTATTGGATCTCTGTGCTGGCTGCATGTTATGTAGTTGGGATTTTCATGCCAGCAGAGCTCCCAGTGAAAAAGACTATCTTTGATTATAACACTAGCATTGGGCACCTGTGTGGATAGTGCTGCACAAAGGCAAGCACAGTTTTAATCATTACAAATGAACTGTTGTCACTGATTAATGAAGACTCTGTTGATAAATGTTTTCAGATCATGAATGTTGGTTCATGGTAATTCTTCTTCATTTTTTTTATTTTGGCTCCTCTAATGGAAATTTCTGATACTTAATTTAGAATATTTTATTTTTAAATATTAGTTTAAATTATTTTTCCTTTTCCTCTGTTCAGCACACATTAATGGGTCCTTTGGGTGGCCAGTTTCTACAGCTAATTATTTTACATTCTGATCACCCATCATATCTTTGCACACAGCAGCTTAATACCAGGTTAAGGTTTAAAGAGATAAGTGGGCATATATGTCAAAATTTTTCTTGGAAACAGCAATTTTCTCAAACAATGTTTGTCCAACTTGAAAAAATTGATTTTGTCTCCTTAGGCTTCACAATGCGGATTATTACATGCAAGAGGCTAAGAAGTTAAAGCATAAAGCAGATGCATTGGTAGGTTATCACAGGTGGTTTTTTTCTCTTTCCACTACGGAGCTGGGTGTTACAAAAATGTACATTCTGAATGTCATCTAAAGCCTCAGAAACCAAGAGGAACTCTTCGTTGACTAAAGCATGCTTCAGATTGTACTCCATAAACACACTGTCCACAACAATTCAAACCCTGAGCACCATTAACAATTCTTTCCGCAAAAGAGAAGCTCCTTACAGTAGTCGGTATCTTTTCTGAGCAGGAGCAACAGTCATGCTGTTTGTGAAGGATGTAAAATAAATTCATGAAAGATGATGTGTATTTGAAATTTGTTTTCCTATTCACTTTGAGCCTAAATCAAAAGTGTTTAAATATTCCATAACAGAAAGTTAAGAAAGGCAAATCACCCTCCACCCCATTATCATGTGGTAGAAGAATCAGAAGATTTCTGATCCAAATATTTAAAATTTGCAACAATTGATTTTTAAATCGTATATTCATTTTTGTTGCATGCTTTTGAGCTAGTAAATAAAGGCTCAACACACTTCTTCCCAAAAAAATTTTCAATTAGGTAGTTCAGTGTTGGGAAAGCTTTTTCTCTCATTTTATCCCAGATGAAATTCCAGCAAGATTGACCTAATTTTGCAAAGCGTTTTGCTTTTGATAAAACTGCTTAATCTGACAGATTATGCTGTTAGTTTGTTCAATCCAAGCTATTGCTAGCACTGAAGTGCCTTTGATAGCCATTTGTTTTGTGGGTAGGGTCATTGCTCCTGTATGCTACATGGAGTGCAGAACAGCAGCTCTTTTAGGCAGGCTCAGTGGAGCTTGACTCCTCTATTTATTTAAACTAGGATGTCTAAAATGGAACGTGGCCATTCCCTTTGCCCCTCAAAATCACGAGTGAAAAAGAACTGGGTGATTATTCACCTCTCACTGTCTTGATTGTGGTTTTTTTGCATGCATATCATATCATTCCACATTAGAGATTTTTGTGCCTGGAAATAGGTGTGTGTCCAAAAAAACCTCCAAAGCAATCACGTTATGTTTTTAAAAACCAAACCAACCATCCAAATGTAAAAATAAAAAAAGCTCTCCCTCTGCTGTTGGTGAGCTCAAGGAGACTTGACATGTCAAGCTGACTGCTTCAGCTCTCTGGCCTCCCTTTTGACTTGGGGCACAGCGTTACCAAGTGTGTTTTCTGTGGGAGGTGGGTTCAGTGTTTTGGCAACCCACGGTGACTGTCAGTAATTTAGCAGTCGTCCCTCCCAACCTGCCCCTGGCAGGAGGTGTCCTGCCCTGATTCCTGCAGCCCGACTCAGCAGAGTGTGTTCAGCCAGAGCCCTGACATCTGCAGGTGGGAAAGGCTGGCAGAAGCAGACTGACAACACCTCCCACAGCTGATTGACCTTTAAAGAAAATACACATGGTTCTGGCACAGGGATGCCTGCTCTATGCTAGCAAATATTTACAGGCTCAGGCTCCTGATGATCTCAACATGCTATGTCAATCCACTTCCCTCCACAGCCTGATTCACTCAGAAAGTGTTGACCTGTCTCCTCCCATCCTCTTACCTTTGACTATGCCTTGCAGAATCAGGGGTGTTTTTCAAGCAGAACTAAGAGGAGCAGGCACAGCACATCGTGCTGCTGCCTACAGGCAGGCCTTGCCTGTCACATGCAGTTTGACACCCTGAGTGCTCTTATGGGAATGTGAGGCCACCCGGTATGATGTTGGCAGGCATAAATACCCATGAACAAAGTGTCTGCTTTTTCTTTCCACTATTTAGGTCTCAACTTTTTTTGTTTGTTTGTTTGTTTGTTTTGTTTTTTTTCCACCCAATACAGCTGCACACAAATTATCTCCATGTAACACATTTGCTGTGCAATCCCGTAGTGTTAGTTGTCCTATGGAAACAATTGCTTCTGGTTACTTGGTGCTGACATGACAAAGCACACGCAGCACTGAAAGATGTGTTGCAGTGGCTAGAAAGATAATGCATGTGACCTCAAAATGTGTCAGCAAATGTTAATGAGATTTGTGGCAATGCAGTTCCTGAGCTTGTATGGAAAATAGATTTCTGGTGAAAGGCAGGGCATTTTGCATCTTATGGGAGCAACCCCATGAAAACCTATTTTTGTCTGGGATAGCAGTAAGGAATCAGCTAACTTGGATGGGCTGCTGCACTGGCAGCTGACTGTACCATATTGAAGAGAAATTGGGCACCTTGTTCTGTTCTCAGCTGAGCTGTGATGAGCTGGAGTTATTCCACCTACTCCACTAGAGTCAGCGTGGCACAAAGGGCAGGACTGGATCCCATTTCTGGCTCAAACTGTCTGTCTGTACTAAATCTGCTGGCAGCCAGATTCTTTGGGGGTTTTATACCACAAGAAAAGTTGTCTTTGGAAGACTTGAAGTAAAGGAATCTTAAGATTATTCTGAGAAATAGCCATTGAAATAGAGAGAAAACATTTAGGAGTATTTCCCATTTTGTGATCGTTCAAGTAATACCTGTCAATTATACAAAGGCTTTGTACATAATCTGTGCACAAGAGCAGAACTTGGAATTAAATGTACGCAGGGGGAACTAGTTATAAGTTTACTTAGAAGTAGCCACAAAGGCAAATAAACTGTTACCTTGGACCAATACTAAACGTTCTGCTTAATATGTTGCTATGATAGGCTTCCATTTTGTGAATGGAAAACATATGCAGATGCATCAAAAATATTTTGATAGAGACATACTAAGAAATTTTTAAATTATTTAAAGTACATTGGATCTCCTATATCAAATGCCACATTAGTAGAATTCAGCCATCAAAAATTGAAAATGTTAAATACTATTATAAAATACTTACTATAAAAATGTCATATATAATATTCATTACACATAAAAAAAGAAATCAGTATGTCTAAGTCAGTTTAATCACAACCATTATGAGGACTAAAACCTTTTGCAATAAAATCCCAGTAAAATAAAATATTTAGCAGTGCTATATTTTGTCTTTTTTTTTTTTCCCTGCTCTTTCAGTCATCACCATAAGTGATGAGGGGTTTTTTTGATCAACAGTTAACACAGTGTGACGTCTGAAAAATGGCATGGACTTGTTACTTAACCCTTGCATAGTGACATCCAAACTTAGTTCATATATCACGGCCTAATATGGATTTGTTCAAGCATACTTTGTGTACCTCATTGCCTGTTTAAATCCATACCTGTCAATGGACATACATTGACCTACCTCTGTGAGGGTATGGTCATATACTACCTGAAAATATTTGGTAAAAACATAGACCCTACCTGAATTAATGTATGAATTCATTCTTAACTACCAGCCTCACTTTGCTTTTATCCTAATGCTAGCGTTGCTTTGTATAATGATCTGTCTACCTAGAAATTAAAGCTGAAGGATTTTCTTGATGGTGTCATTCCCATTTCAGCTGGAGAAGTTCGGCAAAGCAGTGAATTATGCTGATGCTGCCCTCTCCTTCATCGAGTGCGGGAACGCTATGGAGCGAGATCCATTAGAAGCTAAATCTCCATACACCATGTACTCAGAGACTGTGGAACTCATCAGGTTAATGTCCTTTCTGTGATCATTTTCATCATCTCATTTCAGTCATAATTAGAACCTGCTATGTTTTAAAAAATACCATTTCGACGTATTAATGATTTGTCCAAGGCATCTTCATCTCAGAAGTCATCATAATTAGTTCTTGCCATTTTATTAATGTCATGGAAAATTTATAATTGATGGACACTGCTTTTATAAATTATCCCCTTTAGAGGTTATAATGTGAGTGTTATAATTTGCAATATTCATAAAATTAAAATTGAAATGTAGTGGGTGGAAGTAAAGTATAGTAATTTCACTGTTTGGCAATGACACTTGTCTCTTAAAAGGTGTAGTTTTATAATTCAAAACATTAAAGTGAGTCTATCAGGATTTCTATTACAAACCTGGTTTTAGAGGTTTATAACTTGGCTGTTAAAAAAAAAAAAGAAGCTGAAACTTGGCACATAAGATGATAACCAGAGAGGAAGCTTTCCACATGTATTGCATTTAAAAAGTATATTTTTTAATGTTAAAGGAATGTGAACCAGCTGAATTAGTTTTAATACAGTTTTGTAGACTCATAGGCTAGAATGTGGATGAGAGCACCTTTACTTAGTAATAAAATGTCTGAATTATTATTTTAAAATCTGCTACTGTTCCCTATAGCTGTTTCATAGTGTTGGCTCTGTAGAAATAATAGTCTCCTGAGTAACTAAGGGATTGTTTGCTTTCCTTGTGCAAATTATCAAAGTGAAGTCGAGCAGGATTAAATTTACCTGTGAGTAGGACAACAGGATTTTCCCTCTTCACTGTGATGCACCTTTGCTTTCCCCAGTGTATGCTCGGAATACCACCATTAATGTCAGTGTAATTATTGACAATTTACACAAGAGAAAGAAAAGGAGACAAATCAGGCCCTAAATGTTTGGGGTTTAATATGACAAAGGTGGTTTTTTTAACATGCAGGATTTTAACATGCCAGATGAGCTATTAGGGACTGCCAAAAATAATGCATGTTGTACATTTAGAGTAAGAAGGTATTTGCATAACAAAATGAATCAAATCTTAAGAAGCTCTTAATATGCCTGTTCAATATTTAAAAACGTGGTTTTACATTCTATGCTTCATAAAGAGAAGAGGAAAATCTAAAGAGATTACTCAACAAAAAGTTATGTTCACTCAACACTTACGATCCAAGTCAAACCCTTGGAGAGCAAAGGACTTAAGAAAAGGAGGTGCTCCACTCTTCTGAAACTCTTCCCGCACTCTGGCAGTGGACAGACAGTTCAGTACTTTGTGTCCTGAACTAAACAACTACAGTTCTATGGCAGGAGAAAATGTATTTAAAGAAATATTCTTTAAAGAAATGAATGCTTCTTTGCAGGAGCCCTCCTTTATTTTTATTTTTTAAGAAAACCACACAGCACAGTTGAAAATGGTGTTCCTCAGTCCAGCAGTCTGTCTGTTCAGAGGCGGACAGACCAAAAAAATCTTTGTTCATTCAAAAGCCACAACATGTGCACCACAACTCAGAGAACGGCAGCTCTAGGAGCAGCTCACAGATGTGTGATACCTGCAGCTCCCCTCCATCCTGCAGCGCTGGGGTGATCAGAGGCACCTGAGCAGCATACGAAGCCCCTCTGCCTTGCTCCTCCCAGAAGCTCCTGTATCAGCACAGGACTGCTGCAGGCTACGTGATAGACCTTGGCATGGAAGCAGCACCTGAACTGATTTTGGCTATGGATGAATCTGGAGGAATTTGTTATAGTAGATCTCTAACTTCTAAATAGCTAAAGTCAGATGAGATGAATTCTATCACCTACCATCAAAGGTAGAGCTTAACTTATCAGCTCTTGTATGCAGCATCTTTTAGGCAGCCAGGGAAAGACTGGTTTGCCCGTTTGATTTCTGTCAGTGGTCAGACATGGGAAAAGGTGATTTCCCAGATGATCAGCAGTCTGGTACAAGTTCAGTAAACTCCATGGACAAATACACACTTTTTGTGGGCTACAGTGGGTGCTGAATGCGCAAACCAAGTAAGTGGCTCTGCACGCACCCTTTCTCAGTGTGGCTTCTAATGTTAACATATATTTTTACTGTGAGATAAGAAATAGAAGATTTTTCTCACTTTTACTCCTCCGTTCATCAGAGGCACCATTTTCCCCTTTTGCATTAGCTGTGTCTGCCCTGAGTATCTGCATCAGACACCTATTTGTGAAAGCAAGTGGAGCACCAAAGAGGTTGGGAATATCAGACATCTGACTGGCAAAAGGATTTTAAGTTAATGGTAATGCTAAGCTCCCTAATGAAACACTGAAAATCCCCAAAAAGACATCTATCTTTGTGTTTGATCAGTCTGGAACAATACCAAAGAGCAGATGAGATAGGACTTGGAGGAAGCACATCAGGTGGTGTGTGCTACAGCTGCAGGCTGGGGGCTGATGATGGAGGTGGTGGGAGGAAGGCAGAGCGAGAGCAGCACTGCCTGCCTGCACTCCATTACCTCCTTGTAAATGAGAACTCATCCAGACTGCCTGGGTACCTTAAAACTTTCTTACGCAACGCTGAACCCTATTACTTATTCTAACACAAGTACCTGTGAAATTGCATTAGGGCTCAGAACAATGATTTTATGCGATGAATTGATTTTCAAGAGACTAAATGCATGGAATGGAGTGGGCTCAGTTAAGGAGGCGGAGGGGGGGAGGGGAAGAGAGAGAAGGTAGGACTACTCAGTCTTTGATCATCCAGATGCTGGACAGAAGCAATTAAATAGAAAGGGAAGACCAAGTATACAACACTCATAAATTAATGGACCTAAGAATTTAAAAAGCTTTGAGCATGACCTTTTCTGTATTTAAAACCATTTTCTATATAAAATATATTAAAAGCTTTGAAGAAGCATTTATAAGAAGGATTTTGAAGGTATTATTCAAGCCCAAAGTATTATATATCTAAAACCTTATTATATATTACTCTACTCTTCAGTACATATACGACCAAGATCTTATGCCTCTGTCCAACACTCATCACACGTTTGTGGACTCAGCCTGGATGGCTGGTTATGATATCATTTATATGCCCAAGAATAGTTTACCATTTTGGCCCAGAAAATGAGTTAATGATTTACTTTAACCCTCCAGATTTTAAGTGGTGCTTTCTGTTGAATATTACATTGATCTCATCATTACAGAACAGTGTGACCCTTAGCTATTGCAGTCAGAGAAGATTATCTCTGTGTGGCTGTTATTTTTCAGTGTCACTAGTATTCTGGGAAACATCTTAATTCCCAATTTCTTCTCTCCTCACCTTTCTGACAAGGTATGCAATGAGACTCAAGAATTTCACAGGCTCTTCTGCCACGGAAGGGGACAAGAAATTAGCAGTTTTATGGTAAGTCCCATTGCGATGATGAGAGAAGCAGCTAAAATCTTAAGGAGGACTTTAAAAGTACTGAATTACTTAAGCAGCTTACAGAAGATCATTATTCTTGTTTTCCATTAAACTATTAAAGGATAACTAATGGATTTCTTCAGCAGCTGACTAAACATTTATTCTGCTAATTTATACTCTTATCAAGATGGGATTTTAATGCTTTTGACCACTTTTTTTTCCTTTCTCCATTTGCTTATGTTTCAAAATCTAACCTTAGAACAGAAATTGCAAAATATAGGTCAGCTTTTTTTTTTTTTTTTTACAGTTTATAGGTTTCATTAAGCAATGGAATTAACATAATCCTTTCCTAATTACCACAGCTACCGATGCTTATCACTTCTCTACTTGAGAATGTTTAAACTAAAGAAGGACCATGCTATGAAGTACTCCAGATCTTTGATGGAATATTTTAAGGTAATCTTTATTCTTTTTAATTTATTGATATGAAATGAAATTCATACCAGTACTGAGAGCTCTCAGATATATAACTGCATGACTTAAAAGCCCCACATTTAACCTCTCCCCTGGGAAATGCAGGCAGGATGGTTGCCAGGGAGTGGGGACAGGAGTGATTTGGGGAATTTTTGGATTAGTGACTTGATTCAAAAGACCATACTCAGTAATTCTACTGACATAAGATTATTCTCAACACGATGTCACGTTTATGCAAGTTTCTATAAAGGAGACTGATTCTTTCAAGATTTCAATGTGCAAATGATTATGAACTGACCCCCAATGAACCATAATAAAGCAATTATTAGGCTTTAGTTAGATAAATTTAGATTTTAAATTCTGTGAGATTTGCTGAAGCTTATTGCAGACTCAGAGATTACTCCTTTTATTTCTATGGAACTTCAGGTTGCCTTATCCACATCTTGAAGGTTTGCCTTTAGCTTCAATTGAGTGGAGGTCAGCTGATTGTCATGATTGTGTGATGTGTTCCTTTACCTTGTCAAATGCTGTTTACTCAGTGTAAGAATGACAAGTCCACACTGTTTCTAAATTAAGAAACAGACTCTTTCTTCAGCTCTGCCAAGGTTTTGATATTTATATTTTACTGGTTAATGCTGTTTGAAGCATACATTAATTCTTGTACATTATTACTACATACTATTCTATAATTATGTAATTATACTGGTCGGCCCATCAGTCTTCTTTTGTTGCTTTTTTCAGCCCCTGTGAATTTGTTCCAGGCTTTGACATATTAGTACTGCAAACCAGTAAAACTTTTAACACTGCAGTTTTAATATTTTCATGTGAATGGTGATAAAATGGTCCTACTGCTGTAAAACGCCAGTACTATCACACTAGCAGCCACCACTTAGTCCTGACTGCTGGTGTCCTCTGTGTGTATCTCTGTAACTTCAGTAGTTACTCCTGATCTGCTCAAATTGAGGCTCGCTTGAAGTCATTAGCAGTGCCTGTGTTGTACTCACGGAGTTTTCAGTCAGGGATTTGTGCAACAAATTAAATTTGAACTAGACACATTTATAGCCTCAGCATTTTCATGAAATGTATCCCAACCGCTTCAGATTTTATCCAGGATGAATGTATATAGTGTCTTAAAAAAAAAAAAAAAAAGGTTATTAGACAAAAAATTTGGTAAACTTTTTTCTGCAGAAAGTAATGATTTCTTAAAAAAAAAAAAAAAGAAAGAAAAGAAAAGGGTTGGGGGTTCTCACTTCCCTTAAAGACACTTTACTTTCTCTAGCTGTGCAAATAGGTACAATGGAGAACATGTTTCTACTCCCAGCATTTTACTGCATCCGCAGGAGAAAATGTTTTTTAATGTAAATGAAAATATGAGAAAAATAATTATAAGAAAAAAATGTAATAAAACAGACAAATCATGAATGCTGGGTTTAGGCATCCAGTTGGAGCTGAGTATTTCAGCTAATGTTACTGTGTGTGTGCTATGGGCACTGTAACTCATTTGCTAGAAGTAGTGTTTGAGTGTGTACAGGTTATATGTTCAGGATCTTTTTGTAGTAAAGGCATAGGAGGAGAAGAGAAAAAGAGCTATTAACTATGTATTAGCTTTGTATTGCTGCACAATGTTCCAATGTTCACTGTGTTCACTAGCAATAATTTTTAATACAAATGAAGTAGATTAACTGTTTGAAAAGAGTTGTTACTCAAAATTTTGCCCAATTCTAACTGAAAAGCAACCCTGTTTACAGCAGAGCTGGAAAGGAATTTGTTGGCAGAATTGTCTTTCATATTTTTCCTCACAAATGCCATTTTGTCCAAATTGAAACCATTTGTGGACAGAACTGGTTCTGATTAATATCCAGTTAAAAATTTCAAATTGATGGGTTTGACAATTCAAAACAAAAAATAACCATTTAATCATGAAGTAGTTTTGAAATTTAGAGACAACTTGATGTAAAATACAACTAAAATGATATTTTTTAAGTGAAATGAAACTTCTAAGATTAGAAAAAGTAGCATCCTTTGATGCATTTCACCTAGAAGTTTGAACAAGATTTCTATATTTTTGAAAATATGTTGTCAATAGTAATTGGCAAAAACATTTCAAATACCTTCATTGTCAAATAACACCTCCAAATCAAGATCTAGTCTTAATCTTGCAGACCTACTATTTGTCTCCAGATACTGTCAGGAACGATCCCCAGATAGTAGAAACTAACATCAAAGCCGCTTCTTCATCCCTGAAGACTTTCCAGGGGAGTTTAGGATCTCCCCCCTTCTTACATATGAGTGGGTGGCAAATATATATACTACATATGCTTTGTATTGCAGAACACTCCATTTTATGCTCACATCTTTAATGAAACACAGTGGGATGCTGTATAGGAACATACAGGCAAGGCCAGTATCATGGTTTGGGCAGTGTTTTCTGCTTTGGCCAATGCTGTCGGCAGGTTTAGCCATGTTTTAGAAGTCAAGGGTAGGATTTTGCTCCCAGAGTCAGCTGCGTGACCTTGGGCCATGCCCTGGGCTGCTCTGTGCTCCACTGAATCTCTGTGCCTCACAGGCAAAATAGTGATTTACAGTAACCAGATGATTCTCGCAATAATGACAGTAATACTTTGCAGAGGAGTTGTAAAATTTGATTGAATTTTCACAGTGCATGCTGACTTCTTTGCAAGGGAGCTCCAAATGGTTGTCGTCAGAAAGCATACATAGATAGCTTCAGCCCTGATACTACCACCTTTTGTAGGAACTAAGAAAGTTACCAGCCAGTCAGAGTGACTGGAAAAATCTGGGGTTTATTGTTGCTGGGCAATCTTTTTGTACAGGGTTGTACAAGGTGCTACACAGACGTGAAAGGCAGAATGAGTAAGCAGGTAAGGAAAAGCAATTTGTGCAAATAAAATACATAAAAATAAGGGTATTCAAGCAGATCGTTACTAGAAGTTTTATTTCTGCTACTATCTGAATCCCAAGCCACCTTCCCTAGCAACTTGGAGGGACTGATTTCATTAAGACATTAACTCAAATTATTTTTCTTTCTTATTGGAAGATTGAAGGTCCTCCTAAAGATAAGAAGTCATTTGCACTCTGAAGAACTTTGTTTTGGTGGTAATTAAACCACTTTTTTGTGAACTACAACTGCTTTTACTTGAACTTTACTGTATTCCCTCTTTCATCAAGTGACTTTCAAGCTACTGGTTGGAACCTACCAATCCTCCACCAGCCGTTTAATTATGGGACTGATGTGCAGAGCTGTTCTGCTATGTGCACTGTAGCTTTTGCTACAAAAACCGGGAGTTTTGAGCCTTGTGTCATCAGTATTGATGTATTTGAATCACCTTTATTTACGTTTTGGTTTTGTACTTACAGAACTCTTCAAAAGCCTCACAGGCCCCCTCACCTTGGGGCGGCAATGGAAAGTGAGTATTTTCCGCTGAGTACTTCTGTCTGGGAACGAGTGGTTCCAAGAGGGGGGGGAATGATTTGGTGCCTCTAAAGGCAAAGGACAGGCCATGACTCAGTAGTTTGGGAGCTACAGGTGTGTTTCAAATACGTAGCAGGTAGAAAATGTTCTTCTGCACTACAGAATTGATCTTACAGCTGCCTTGGGCTTGTGGGGTGAGGGGTTCCCCCTTGGCTAAATCAGGTACCCGTGTGGGTGGGAAGGAAGAGCTGCAGCACACCTCCATCTTTGTGCAAAGCCCCCTTAAGTCTAAAACCAGCTGTGGTGGGTCTGTGCTGAATTCTTCGATAGTTTGCTTCTCAAGCCAAATGAAGGCCATAAAAATATCTGTTAATTAGCTAGCAAGTACCATGTCATTTCAGGAAGCCAAAGTAAAGTTAACCTTCATTGCAATGATTTTTCAATGATTCGTTCAGTAATGAAAGACCAATGAATATTTCATTGATATATGGTAAGTGCTGTTTAATAAAACTGAAGGCCTAATAGTGGTGAAAATGTGAAGGCACTTAGTCAACCAATTATCAGTGGCTTTATACTAATGTTAAAACACCCTTGCCTCAGATATGAAGTCAGGGTAATGCAGTTATGATATGCTGTTTAATGAAGGTGCATTGCTGCTGCAACCTTGCCTTAATCTTGCAATGTCTGTTGCCACCTGACACACATTCCTCCTGCTCCTTTCTCCTGGCCACGCATACAGGTACAGGTAAAACAAAGGGGAAGGACTTCACCTTTCTTTCCTTCTTTATTAGAGTAGGCTGAAGTCTAGGTGAAAATGCTTGTTGTTAATGGTCTCTTTCTGGTGGTTGATAAGAAGAAAGGACTACTAGACACTCTAAGGAGACAAAATAATAAAGCAGTAGAAGGGGTTAACGTTTAGCACACAAAGAACTGAAGTTTTCAAACAGACTTTGTTCTGAATCAGTGCAAAACCAAAAATTCCAGTATTTTGCTTAAAGGAAAATATTGTCTTAGATAACTAAAAATATTTTGGGGTGTACATATCTATACACACACTCCAAATACACAAAATTATTTTGAATATGTATGTGTATATAGATATTTAAGTATAGATTATAACACAAAGTGGTGAAATACAAAATCACTTTAAAAAAACCTGAAAAGATAATTTTAACATTGGAAAAGCAACTACTAAATTAAATTATTCAATATGTGCCAGTTTGTCAAGGCATTTAAATGTCAATGAAACCTTGTATTGCAATAAAAATACAGTAAGTTTTACATAAAGTTTTAGTGCCGAAATAGACCACTGGAGCATTACATCTCTTTTGTTCCTTAAGAAGCGGCTTATACCTAAAAATTTTGTGGACCAGAAGTTATCCTTGTATTCCTGTCCTATAATAGACCTCTATGAAGTGTGTGCTCTGCAGGTGATGACATCTCTGTTGCTATTTAAAGGAGCCGTTTAGGTGCCCAGGATTTAGAATCAGTGGGTTTTGACTGGGGAAGAGTCTTGTCTGGCCACAAGGTGGGCAGCAAAAACCCAGCACTGAGGTCAGCATCACTTCTAACATAATACCCAGCTGATCAGTCTCTTCCCTCTTCCCACTAACTTTGGAGATAAGGAAGTAAACTGGATATGGCCTTGTTTTAACGGGTGTTACTGTGACACCTGTGACCCAGCACACAAGGACCACAGTCCAAACTCAGGTCTCTCATTCCTTCTCTCTGGAGTCTCAGAAGAAAAGCTCTCCAGCTGGCTCAGAGTTGTTCCATGATGCTGATATCTCGCCTGTCTCCTGGTGGCCCTAAAGATTGTCGTGGGCCTGGTGCTGCCACTGGCAGTGTGTGCTCTGACTTCCCCAGGGCTACTCACTCTGCAGTTTCCTCTTATTCCCCTGCAATTTTGCACCAGATGGGAAGAGAGGTTGCACACCACAGAGCAGAGACCAAACACCATCAGGGTATGGCACCACTGGAGACAGATCAGCAGCCTGGTTCAGAAAGAGGAGACAGCAGGATATTCTTAATTTATTTATTTTTTAACAAAGTAAAACTTATCCATTGCCATGAAGTGCAGTCTGCTCAGGATCTCAAATCATTCAAAAATCTCAGCTTGGCTTACTGGAATTTCTGCCCACTTTTGTTTGAAAGGCTTGTGAACCTCTACAAAGTTGGCCTGAGTTCCAGGCTGGCAATGAAACAAATTTTCCCTGGTTTCATTACAGAAATGTTTCCCACCTCTAGTGACAGAAAGCACAAAATAGAGAGATTTAATAGACTCACCACAGTAATAATGGCTGTGCACAACAGGGTAAATCCAATGAACAATGTGCTTTATTTGGCAGAAGTGCGTCAGCTTGTTCTAAGTGGCTCTAACAAAATACTCCTGGTCTCCTCAGATACTTATGATTTTTAACTGCTCCCAGACCTAATCTAGTATAGTTCAGCTCTTCTGTGTATTAAAGATGCTGTGGCATGTCAAGTAACCAGGATGTTTTGAGACTTAAAGAGCTTGTGCTGTAGGATATGCTTAAACTATAACACATAAGCAGTGTAAAATGCTACTAGCTGCTGAATTAACGTGGTTCTAGTTCTGGGAAAGAAATGTATCACAAGAGCCTGTTGTTGAGCACAGGTAACAGCAGAGCACTGCTGGAAAATCTGCAGCAAAAGCTGTTGCCGTAAATGCCTTCCAGCCAAGGCTGTGCCACTGTGGCAGCCTGTCCCACAGCACCTGCAAGGTATCAGCACAGCAGGTCTGCGCCCAGCCTTCATGCTCAGGACCATTGACAGTTGCTTCTAAAGCCAAGAGGAGGAGCCTTTCTATCCTGGGGTTTGAATCAAGCCCATAGTGAGTCAGAGTGAGCTTGATGCTTTTGCACAGCATGAGGCACCAGTGGCTGCCTGTTAAGAGAGGGATTGCAACATCCCTGTCTGCAGAGTTTTGGTGTCTTTGCTTCATGCGGAGAGTGCCTGGAGCATCTCGGCCCTGTGTTTCAAATGTATTCCACAGCAAGTCGAATGCATTTGTTTAGGTAAGTGGTTCCAAATGGGAGCAAGAGAGGGATTTTTGGAACCCTTAATCTTGTTCATTGAAACAAATTCATCACAGAAACATGACGGGATGACTCGCACAACTGGAATGCTACAGTGCATGACTATAAACTCTTCAGAAAAGATAGGTAGGTAAGGAGAGGCGGTGGGGTAGCCCTGCATACTGGGGGGGTGTTTTGATTGTCTAGAACTTAATGCTGGTGATGATAGGGTTGAGCGTTTATTGGTAAGAATCAGGGGAAGGCCCACAAGGCAGATATCATGGTGGGAATCTGTTACAGGCCACCTAACCAGGATGAACAGGCAGACAAAACACTCTACAAGCAGCTGGGAGAAGTCTCACAATTGCTAGCCCATGTTCTCGTTGGGGACTTCACCCTACCGGGTGCCTGCTGGACACACCGCACGGGGGGGGGAAGCAGCCCAGGAGGTTCCTGCAGTGTGTGGCACTGACCTTCCTGGCACAGCGGGGCAGGGAGCCAGCCGGGGGGATGCCCCGCGGCGCCGGCTGCTTACAGACTGGGAAGGGCTGGAGGGGGATGTGGTGGTCAGAGGCCGCCTTGGGCACAGCGGTCACAAAGTGATCGTTTTCCATTCCTGGGGCAGTAAGGAGGGGGTCAGCAGGACGGCTGCCTCGGGCTTCCAGAGGGCGGACTTTGGCCTGGTTAGGAGCCTGGTCGACAGAGTCCCTTGGGAGGCAGCCCTCAAGGGCCAAGGGCTCCAGGAAGGCTGGACGTTCCTCAAGAAGGAAATCTGAAAGGAGCAGGGGCAGGTTATCCCTGTGTGCCGAAAGACGGGCCGGCGGGGAGAAGACCAGCCTGGCTGAGCAGAGCTTTGGCTGGAACTCAGGGGGAAAAGGAGAGTTTGCCACCTTTGGAAGAAGGGGCAGCAGCTCTGGAGGACTACAGGGATGTAGTGAGATTATGCAGAGAGAAAACAAGAAGGGACAAAGCCCAACTAGAACTGAATGTGGCTACTGCTCCAAGACAGTAATAAACATCTCTATAAACACATTGGCAGTGAAAGGAGGGCTAAGGAGAATCTCCATCCTTTATTGGATGTGGAGGGAAACGTAGTGACAACGGCTGAGGAAAAGCCTGGGGCACTTCATGCTTTCTTTGCCTCAGGCTTCAACAGCAAGATCCGTTGTTCCCCAGGTGCGCAGCCCCCTGGGCTGGAAGAAAGGGATGGGGAGCAGAATGGAGCCCCCATAATCCAAGGGGAAATGGTCAGCAACCTGCTAAACCAAGTCTACAGGGCAGATGGGATCCACCGCGGGGTACAGGTGGAGCTGGTGGAAGTGCTCACCGAGCCACTCTCCATCAACCAGCAGCCCTGGCCAACGGGGAAGGTCCCAGCTGACTGGAAGTCAGCAAATGTGGCACCCACCTACCAGAAGGGCGGGGAGGAGGATCCGGGGAACTACAGGCCTGTCAGCGTGACCTCGGTGCTGGGGAAGGTTCTGGAGCAGATCACCCTGAGTGCCGTCACACGGCACGTGCAGGACAATGGGGGATCAGGCCCAGCCAGCGTGGGGTTATGGAAGGCAGGTCCTGCCTGACGAACCACATCTCCTTGTGTGACAAGGTGACCTGCCTAGTGGCTGAGGGAAAGGCTGTGGCTGGTGTCTGCCTGGGCCTTAGCGAAGCCTTTGGCACCGTCTCCCGCAGCATCTCCCGGAGACACCGGCTGCCCGTGGCCGGGGCGGGTGTGCTCTGCGCTGGGCTAAGAGCTGGCTGGGCGGCCGGGCAGAGCGTGGTGGGGGATGGGGTGACATCCCGCTGGCGGGGGCACACGGGGTGTCCCCAGGGCTCAGCGCTGGGGCCGGCCCTGTTTGATATCTTTATCGATGACCTGGATGAGGGCACTGAGCGCACCCCCAGCCGGTCTGCGGAGGACACCAGGCTGGGGCAGTGCTGCCCTGCGGGGGGGCAGGAGGCCCTGCCGGGGGTCTGGGCAGGCCGGGCGAGGGGCCCAGGCCGGCTGTGTGAGGTTCAACCCGGCTCCGTGCCGGGCCCTGCCCGTGGGGCACAGCAGCCCCAGGCAGCGCTGCAGGCTGGGGCAGGGGGCTGGGAAGGTGCCCGGCGGGAAAGGGGCTGGGGGGGCTGGCTGGGCCGGCTGGGCAGGAGCCAGCCCTGTGCCCAGGTGGCCACGGGGGCCAGCAGCAGCCTGGCTGGTGTCAGGAGCAGTGTGGCTAGCACTGGAACAGGCTGCCTGGGGAAATGGTTGAGTCACCATCCCTGGAGGGATTTAAAGACATGTAGATGTGGCACTTAGGGACACAGTTTAGTGGTGGACTTGGCAGTGCTGGGTTAATGGTTGGACTTGGTGATCTTAAAGGTCTTTTCCAACCAAAACAATTCTGTGATTCTATGAATTTTCGAAGGGAATAGCTGTGTATGAGCATTCAGCACTGCACAGCTCTAAACATGGGCTTGCTGTGCTGGCCTCTGCACTCCCTGCAACCAGCAGGCAATTCCTAATTGCTAGTGTTAGAATTACAGGAAAATCTGTATTAGAACATTTGTGCTGCACTAGGTAGGTAACTTAAAACAGTGCTCTGTACAAAAGTGTGTGGATGAACTGTAGGCAATTAGAAACAAATCTCCATAGCCAGTCTTAAAGAATCCTATAGAGATATTCATAATCCTACAGTACCCTCAGCTCCTAATACTGCTTTACGGGGTGCTTTAAGACTTGCACTTTACTTATTGTGGTGACTGTATTTGGAGCAAACTGTCATTGTGGTTTCCACAAAATACTTTGATAATAAGCCAATATTGCACATTGAGTGTTTTCTAACTGCCGTTGCAGCTTCTGGCAGCAGGTAGAAAAATCATTACAGCTATGAGATACTTCTTTCCCTGAAAAATTGCTCTATTTTTATGATAGATATTTTTTTTTTTTTAAAATAACAGGTTCGTTTATAGGGAGAATTAAATCCCTTTTTATTTTCAATCATTCCTGGTTTATAAGCTCTCCTTTCTCATAAAACCAGGAGATACTACTGCACACTCTCCTCTGCCTGGGGTCTAGAGTTACTTTTTCAAGTGCATTTAGGATGGCAGTGAAGTGGGGTGTGTGAGGGGGACTCACTCTCCCTTTACCTCTCACAGGAGCACAGAAACACCATCACCCATGTCTCTGAGCCCATCCCCCGTTGGCTCTGCTGGAAGCAGCGCGGGCACCACCAGCTCCTCCTCAGCGGGGACCATCACCATCCCTCAGCGCATCCACCACATGGCTGCCAGCCACGTCAACATCACCAACAATGTCCTGCGGAGCTACGAGCACTGGGACATGGCTGACAAGCTGACTAAGGAGAACAAAGGTGCCCAACTCCGCTTCTTTTTTTTCCCCT
This sequence comes from Falco peregrinus, assembly GCF_023634155.1. Lineage (NCBI taxonomy): Eukaryota > Metazoa > Chordata > Aves > Falconiformes > Falconidae > Falco > Falco peregrinus. The sequence goes on along the minus strand of NC_073733.1, from coordinate 10,225,473 downwards.
TTGGCTCATCAGCTTTAGCTTGCTTTCTGTTCTCGTAGGCGTTGTTGGGAATTGGACCCAGAACCACCGTATCTAAGAGCACAACTGTGACAGCTTGAGCAAACAGACCAAATCTGCTTGCTGGTCACTGTAGCCAATGCATATCTTCTCTTGTCAAGCACAGAGGGGGGATGTGTAACACACACTGAACATGGGGTTATCAGAGCAGCTGGCAAATAATTTAGCGAACATGAGCCCCAAGTGATGGGAGCTTTTGAGTCTGCAAATTTGTTCACAGTTTCAGCTTCTCGTAGAGCACCGAGGTTATTTTCAGACTGCTTTGTCAACTGGTTTGACTACTATAACGTTAGCCAGGATAATAAGCAAACGTTAGATGTTATGTTTGCAGGGAGTCCGATTAGGAGATGTCCACTGAAAGCCTTGACCTTGACTTTCCTATGGCTGGATTGCAAATCTGCTTGGCTATTCCTAACAAAATGTAAGTCTTTACCACAGTCATTTAAAAGAAATTTTGCCAAGCAGTTTGTGGCTGTGTTATATTGAGTATAGTGAAGTGGCTGAGATGTTACCAAAGGACAAATTTGGCGTATTGTTGGCCAGCTGTGAACGTCCCCATGATAATGTAATTATTCAGAATCCAGCTTTGGGCTTACACAAATCATTGACAAAGCTTTCTTTGACACTAGAGGTACAGAGACTAACTGGGAAATATTCTCACCGTGAATTGGCTCATTCTCTTAAATTATACTGAGATTTCAGATGGCTGACTTTTCCTGACAAATGTGCTCACTGTATGCAGTTTGATCTTACTCCCATTAATGTCAGTGGCAAATTTCCACTGATTTAGAGAAACTAAGCTTGAGATTTATAGAGTTTTATGTCTGGATGGTGGGTCATAATGATCTATCCCTGGATGAGGAACAATAATAGAAGTTCTGTCCAGTCCTCCCCACTGCTTCTTGTCTTTGTTCGCATTGGTTAATTTAGTAGCAGTACAGTCATTTTGGATTTTTTCCATAGCTGCATCCATTTTCACAAAATGTGAAAGTGATTCCCTGTCAAATGTACTGCAGAATGTTACAGTGGGAATGCAGAAGGATGCCCTGACAGGAGAAAGAGATGGTGATAGTCTTGTAATTAGCCCTGTGTGTTGTGGAGTTGTTAAATGTTCTACTTGGTATTGAATCAAAATAGCTTAGGCATTCAGCCAGCAGACAGAAAATGTACCCAGCCACTGCTGTTATCAGTCCTAGAGCTGGATGAGAAAAAACCTGCTGACTCCCTTTCTGCATTTTCCTCCCTACACTCTTCTTTGTTCTCATTTTGATTTACGATTAAATAAACCCAGTTCAGCAATGCCATATAGGAATGGTCTTTATTCAGATGAGCAGTCCCTTAGTGGGACTGGATGCATGAATAAGGGTTTCTCACATGAACCAGACATCTAGGGTTGTGCCCTGTTCTTGCATATCTTGTTACACAAACTGCAGCCATGTTAGAAGGAATGGAAAGTTTGTGTTACTTCAAATTTCATTTAAGCATTATAAACCATTGGAGAGAGATCAGTTTCATACATGTTATAGCATGTCTGTCTTTACATTTTGTCTGGAAAGATACCTCATTTCTAATTAAGTACTCAATTTAAAGTTCTATGCTGAAACACAATTAAACTGCAAGTTGAAAAATGCGTCGTGTAACAAAAAAGTATGTAAGAACCGCTGTGGTACTCTGCAAATCTTCATCATGTCACGTGATAGATTCCATTTACAGAAGGATATATTTAAGACCTTTGATGTGAAGAATGTTACAGTGTTTCATGAAACCTAGCTGTAATTATTTCAGATGTCATCTGCAGCTCTCAAATAATTCAAAACACCTATGTCTTGCTGGCTGGGACAGGACTTGCCCCTTTCCCAATAGCTATCTCTAATCCACCCTTGCCAGCCAGACCAGCTGTTGCAGTGCCCAAGCTGTGGTACACCAGTGTGCGGACTGTGAGTTCAAAAATCCTCATGAGAGCAAACAAGATATGTGCAAAGCCCAGATTCTGCCATGAGTCCCACATAAAGGAAGATCTCTTGGCCTCTCTGTCAGGGGGTTGGCAGTCAGTTCATCACAAAAAATGAGATTCTTCCCCCTCCGTGCCCTCCCCCCCCGAAATAAGAATGGTCTCAAGAAACAAACAAACAAACACAAGCCCACAAAAAAAACCAAACCACATTTAAGATAAAAATGAATTTTCTTTTTTAAAAAAACAGATCTAGTCACTTTTTTTTTTCAGTCAGCTTGCGTTTTTTCTGTTGTCTTCTGAATCACGAGGTGTGTCTTGCCCAAGAACATATCCCTGATGAGCTAATAGAGATTGGTATAAAAATGTGGGCCCGTGGTTGTAATGTTTATTAGCCTTTACCTCTGGGTCTTATTGCTGTCATAGATGCTTCTTAGGTCATGCCCATGCAGACAGAAGAGATTTCTTCCACGTTGTAGGAGCTGTGCAGCCTCCGCTTGTCCACAGCTGTCAGCTTAGGTTTTGTGCTCCTCTGAGTATGGCTGCATGCTCCCCATTTGGACTTGACTCATGTCCAACTGGCTCAGAGCAGGAGACAGAAGCCTTTCTTGTCAGCCTGACAAAAGATGTGCCATTAAAATAAAAAGGCATAGCAAGAGAGAGAACAACAGAACTGTGAGCCACCAAGCTGATCATGTTTGAAAAGGAAAGTGGGAACATACTGCTGCGTACCCCTGGTTGGGTTTCCCCTGGCTGGTAGAGTTCAGAGCATGTGGGAGAATAGATGGAGTTTGTCATAAACTCTGCATCTGTCACAGGCAGGGCTAAACTGCAGGCTTCCCAAAGCCAGCCCATGGGTTGGTTTGTGTTGGATCACCTGGAGAGCTGTTCACCATTTATAACATCAAACTCTCAGCTAACTTTGCAAAATCAGATTTTTTTTTTTAAGCTTCCAAAGATAGCAGCACTTTTTTGCTACGGCAGAAAACTCTCAGCTCTGTAGTAACAAAGTCCTATTCTTTCACGTATGAATTTAATAAGTGGCTTCAGCACTTGTAGCTTTTTCAAGAAATGTTGAACTGAAATTGGGCTTTAAGGTGAATTCTCAGTGTTTAAAGCAATTATTATCTATTTGAGCCTAGGATAAGATCTCTAGAATGCAAGCAAGACAGTGCATTATTTCACTTCTAAATGTATTGATTTTATACTGGAGGAGGGCAATAAAAGACAGAGGAAGGAAGATTAAAAGTAACTGCTGGCTGCAGCATCTTAACACGACTGGTGATAGCCCTAAGCTTTCATTCTGCTTGCCTCCAGCCAAATCACTTTGTGCTGTGATACTGCTGTAGCTCCCAAGCTGACCAGGGTCAGGCTGTCAATACTTGGACAGAAAACCTCAAAGCGGCACTTACTTGCTGAAGAAAGTACTGATACTGATTTTGTACCCAGCATCTGCTCTCCCGAACTGCAGCCAATATACTGTTAGCTGGCTGAATGCCATGCGCTGGATTTTAGATAGGGTAAGGGTGTAAGGACTCAGCCGCTGGTTATTGTGATTGTTGGTTGTTATCTGAGCTCTGGGGGGCTTTAGCTGAGAGCGGGCTCCCACTTGCCTAAATATAGTGTCAGTGTTGTCTATGTGGGAATGCCTGTGCACCAGGGAGCAAAAAGACAAGCTGTAGGAGAACAGAGGAAACAATCTGGTTCTCCATTGAAAGCATTTACGAAGGTCTGTTGGCCCTAACAGGGTTAGTCGTTCACCCAGACAGCATCTAACACTTGGCATAAAGTGGTGTGGTGTTTCCTATGTCTCTCTCTTTACTGACCTCCTGTTAACCCTCCCCAGCACCAAATCCCAGTAGCCTTACCCATCTTTTCTTTCCCCTTATAGGTTCCTGTCTCCTAGATGATATTTTCCTGCTGCATTCCCTCTCTCCTATTCCTTCTTCCCTCCCACCCCACACACATCCCCTGGGGCCTGCAGGTGCAGCAGAATGAACAGAAGGCCAAAACTGCTGCAACAGCAGTAACAGAGGTTGGAGGGTGGGGAAAAGAGCAAGCAAGGTCTTCTGCAAGACCCAGACTAGCTCTTCATGCCCAGGAGAGGGTGCAGCATGGAAAAGGAAACGCCACAGTTCACTGCCAGCTATTTAAATCATGCAGTCAGCAAACCTAGGCTCAAAAAAACTGAAAGTGCAGATCGTCAGAGCTAAAGTAAGACCATTGGCAACCACTCTTACTATGTTGTGGTTGACTGCCAACATGGATAATCTAATTTGGTCTGTTTAAATATATTGTTGCCTTTGTTTAACTTCTTTCCTACCAACCATGTGCTCATGTGTGCCACATCCTGAGAACTCACTAATTGCACTGCTGCTACTGAGTGGGAAATCATGGTAATACCCGTATTTCTGTACCATTGCCTGAAACAGTGACTTCTGTTTCTTGTATATTGCAGAATTCTTTGTAGACCTGGACTCAGTGATGGGACCCTTAACACAACACAGCAGTATGACCAATCTGGTTCGTTATGTTCGCCAAGGACTCCACTGGCTCCGCATTGAGGCTCATTTGTTGTAGTGACTGCTGCCCTGTTCATAACATCCCCATTCTTCTACCTCTACCAGCGCAGAGACGATCACTGGTGGAATTCCACTCATTTTTGGAAGTTTATTCATGTAACTTCATTTTTATTGCCTTTTTTAATATCCTATCTATTGGAAGTAGAAGTCACCATAAATGGAACTTATGACTCAAGAGCAGTATGTGTTGTACCATCTAATCATTTTCGACAATTTTCTATTCCTTGTGTCTCCTGGATCCTGCCATCCTTATGTGCTTTATGGAACGGTACATTCCCTGCAGTATTGTTTTAAGTCCATGCTGCCTTCAAGTGAAAACAAAAAAGCACTTTGAGAAGATACGGATTCCTGAGAAATAGTACAAAGCGTCTTAAATATTTGAGGGTATATATGAGAAGTCCCTTCTGAAATAAATTAGTAGAAGTTATAGCTATTCATTCAAAATCATCTTCTGAACCTGAACCAAGCTTTTCGACGCTTAATTCTGGCATCATTACATGACACAGTACATTCCTAAGATTTCATACTTCCTATAGGCTTAATCTCTAAAAGAGAACATTGACTATGTTACAGGTACATAATGTAAGATCACCAAAGGTGTTAAGAGGTAAAAGGTTGAAGGAATGCCTCATTAAAGAGCGATGACACTATGCAATGAGGTTTTCATATTCCATTCTTCCTGTTTATTGTTGGCTTAATTTCAGCAGGCAGCAGAATTTATTGCAGTTTTTAGGCAATTTCAAAATATTAGCTTTCATAGTCTTATCTACCATTCCTATACTAAATCTGTGAATTTTATTTCAGTTTTACTGTTTAGTCTGAAACAAATACTCATCCAAGAATTTTCTTCATAGAACAATCTCTCCTTGCATAGTGACTCAGTGAAAGCAGATTTTAACAGGACCGCTACACTCTAAGCATTGATATTGTATGTAAAAGTCCATTAATAAGTGTATGCAGATTCTTCATGAAACTCTCTAGTTTAACTAACCAGCTACTGTTGAAACATTATAATTCCATGTGGCATCAATTTTCACCTGTTTTGTTCATTTCAGAGCATTAGAAACAAACAGTATTATCTTGCTATCTTGAAAACAATGTCAAATTAAATAAAATCACCAGATTTACCCAAAAGCAATATAACATTTGTTTAATAATGGCCATGAATTCTTCAGTCAGATTACCTATTTTCCAAGCTCTGCATCTGTTTACCCATGCTGTCATGTTTTGGACCATTCCTTTAATGCGTGAATAATAATGAGACAATTCAGATAGAATTTCAAAGCAATTGTGAATAAATTACACCATTTCACATTTGCTCTTTCCTCTTCTTTTTTTCCCCAGTTATAAACTGCACTGCTCTTCTGGTGCCACTGCAAGAAGCGCTGGTGCATGAAACAAAACAAAATGAATTTATATCAATAATTCACAAGACTTTAAATGGTCTCATCTCATTCTTGATATAACGCCTGCATACCTTACTGAACTGTAAATTCCATTTCTATAAACAGAAAATGCTCATAGCAATGTAAATATTATTCTGTCTCATCTCATTGAAATAATACAATATGTGTATTAAATGCCATCCAGATATTAGTTAATTGCAATTACCTTCTGCTATATAAACTTGTATATCCTTTAATCTGGTGAGTTATTGGATTCTACTCACTGGGTTGTGACCAGACAAATAGAACAAATTTGCATTTAAAAGGTTCAGACTGTTACAATTTTTAGAGCAGGCCTTGGATATTGGCAATAAGAGCAGTTTAAGGACTCTGCCCAATGCACATTTCAGACAAACATTACTGTTGCTGTTGTATATTAGCTCCCTGTAGTACTACCTTTTCTTAAAAAACAGTAATTCCTAATATTTCTTTCCACAAAACTGTATTGTAAATGTAGCCAAGGTGTGTCATTAGAGAAATCATCCAGTTAGGTTGTCTGCAAAGGACATTTGCAGAATATGCACATCCTATATTATCTGCAGGTTCCTGCTCCTGAAGTGGTCAATACACTCTCATCTGTTCTCTGAGGGTTTCGGTAACGTGGCTGAAACGTGAACCTGACCACATTTGTCACGATCATTCTGGCCCCAGTAGCTAATGAACAAAACCACAACAGTGAGAACTCTTCAGAAATGTAGATGAAAGGTGGTTGTTGACAACACCTGAAGTATTTTTTTTTTATTTTTTTTAATAGGGTGGATACTTGAGATGAAGTGGTATTGGGGTGGTTTTGTCATAAGCCAGTTTTCCATTCTTTTTGCAAGATCTCACTAATGAGATTCAGTAACTATTTAGTCTAATTAAAGTGCATTGTCGTCACTTGTTCCTTTAATGTAGACTGAAATCCTAGACTTCCATGCATTTATGAAGGATAGCGTCTTGAAATACAATCTTCAGACGTAAGACTGTTTAAAGAGTTAGCTGCAGCTACTCGGTAAAGACAGTGTGTTATCTTTCCCCTGTTGTTTGCAGTAAACAGACACCTATCTCTAAATTTACCCCAAGTTCACAATCTTTTGCTTAAACAGCTTAAGGAGTTAGCCCACCTGATTTTGTATCCCATGACTTAGTTTGAAATGTATGCTGAATCAATGGCATGATTATAATAAGTCCAGCAGTCAAATCTAGCATCACAAGCCAACTTACTATTTAGCCATCCTGTTTCAAAAGCAGCTTAGAAACAAATTAAATATGGGGAGTGAATTGCTGTCTTATCCCTGGGGATGATGCTTCTTTTGGGTTAGTTATTAAGGATTATTGCACTTTTACAGGCACTATATTCATCTCATTTCAAATGCCAACATGTCATCTTCATGGAATCATTTTACCCCTTAAAATATTACTTCCAGAGGAGTTAATCAAATGAGATTGTTTCTTTGTTTCAATCCATGGGGAAGCAGCATGTGTTTGCTTGGGCATTTGCTATATCTGCTGTAAACACTGCCTACTTCAGGCATTCAAACTCATGAACCAAGCACCAAAATTTACAAGATTGGCTTGAGATCATGGGATTTTTTGTTTAAATAAACCTTTTTGGTTTTGGTATTGCCTTCTGGATACTGAGCTTTGAGACTGATTTCATGACATGATTTCAGGCATTTTTCAAGCATGCTGAGGGCCAGAAATGACACATTTGTTTTTAATAGCGATAAATTGGGACAGTGATGTAATCTCTTGATTTCTGCAGCTGGGGTTTAAGAAGGACACCAAGCTTCAGAAAAAATTGCCAGAGCTGACAAGACTGTCATTTGTGTCCCATGCTTCAGGAGCAATATCAATAGTTCAGCGGTGAAAGGAGCGTGCCAGTAAAGGGCTAAAAAGAAGCATTTGGGAGCTCCGTTGGCATGAGATCCAAGGGCAGCAAAGTCCTCAGTGCTCAAGTGAAGCATTTACATAGCACTTAACCTCCATGTCAAGAGCTGCAGCAGGTCTTAAGTGAAGTATTTGACAAGGTGCAGGCAGAATATGCTGCTCTGAGTGCAATGAGTATCTCTAGCCATGTGATGTGTGTTGGGTCCTTGAGAGCAGGGATCAGAGGCAGAGCCTGAGATGCTGTTTCCCGTATGGACCATGTTCCCCTAGGCAATATCCCACTGGTCACGGATCTCAGCCATGCTCCTTCGGCTCCTTTCAAAGGACAAATTGCCCTTCCCACACTTAGCAAGCTAACAGTGTAAATGGTTCACGCTGAGCTTGAATAGCTGGGTTTGGCCCAGTATTTGTGCTTTTTATTTCATTTTATTTTATTTCATTTTGTCTTATCCTTTTTTTTTAAAGTCATTCTGGTTAAGTTTACAGCCTTTTTGTTGATAGTGTTAGTGGCAACTTTCACAGCTTGCTTCTTATAGCTCAATTTCACTTTTGCTTACATGGTCTTTGGACTTTTAACCATTTACATAGTCTCTCTGTGAATATATTGTCTAATTTATAAATTATCTCCTTTGAAAGACAGGGACAGGTCTGTTGATATCAGTGTGGGGTTCTTTTAAGAATAAAGATGGAGATCGTCATTCCTCCTAAAGAAACAAAATCTGAGAAACTGAATCTGGACCTTAATTTCTACGCTTTTTTAATTTCACAGATTTTATGTTGTTCTTCCATTATAGCAGTTTAGATTCACTGACAAGTTTTTAGGTACTTTGGAAGAAATGTTTTCATTGTAATTTTATCAGTATTTAATGCTGTCTAAATCAAATTATTAGTTTTGTGAGTGCAAGTTAAAAGACAGCAAAAATCGGGCTGGTAAGGACTCTGACTTAGGTATTAATATACTTGTTTGCTTTGAGTTCAGGAGAAACTCCAGTACGCACAGTACTGAAGCGACTGTGTCTGTGTCTGTGTGTGTGCACATACACACTCACACACGTATGGATTTGGATGTGGATTTGCAGCAGAAAGTCCTTGGTCATTACTTCATAGCACAGGAAAAAGAGATGCAATAGCCATGAAGGGAAAACACTCTTACCACTGCCGAGTGGCAGCAGAATTATTAACGTGTTGCTCTGTAGTTTGTGTATAGTCCTGTTTGCGTCTGTTGTCTCCTTGCAGGCAATGAACGCATGGCAGAAAATAGAAACATCTCTGTCATCTTGGTCCTGTGGTCCCTGAAGTCAGTGTCAAAACTGAATGTGGTGTCAACGTATTATTTTTCAGAAGGTTGTCATTTGCAATAGACCAGTGTCTTGAAATTTTGAGAAAGGCAAAATATGTCACAAGTCACCAAAGAAAATTAATTTGTCATTTTGAAGCAAGTGTAGAAATGCGCTGCACGTGGGCAGGCCCGCCGGCTGAGGTGCCATTGCAAAGGGCCTTTGCCTCTCGCAGCATCTCTCTGACCTCACCGGAGTGCGCTGGGAGAGAGGCAGAGGGGATGAGGATGAGAAGCCAGTCCACTGTCCTTAAGACATCTTCAAGCTTTACTTTACATATTGTTTTATAAACACAAATAAACCAAGTCTTCTTAATGTTGGGAGGGCTCAGTTCCTCTGTTTCTAATACTCCTCCTGGACTTCCATGATATAGCCAGACAGTGATATGTATCACTCGGTAATAGTGACATATTTTAGACATATCACTTGAATCTCGTAGCCTACATGTATAGGCTAAAAGCTCAGTTAGGCTCTCCATTATCGAAACCCCTCTGCTACTGAATGCAAAACATTCCTGCCTGACTTACAGAGTAGCCGTCTTCTCTACAGTGTTCCTGTCAGACCTGCCTTTCTGATGGACTTGGTAGCTTTACTTCAGCCATCCTGTGTCAAAGATGTTTTGGCTATTTCTTTTGTCTTCCAAGATCAGTGATTCTGATCATCTCACACCAGTTTAAACCCATGGTGGTAGTTGTTGAAGTCAGAAGAGATTGAGTTCAGATCTTGTGTATATCCAGGGGGATCCTGTGGCTCTGCAGATAGAAATGAGAGGAAAATCAGGTGCAGATGAGTTACTGCCTAAAGCTGGTGTCGGGTGAGAATCGCACCTGGCCTCATCAGGAGGCACTTCAACAGAGTTACTATGAAGATAAGCTGTGCCAAGAACCACGGGGTATGTAGCAACATCTCAGGCAGCTCATTGACACTGTAATCATCTTAGGCAACAGTAAAGATGTGAAGAGTGTTTTAAAGAAACTGGGGCAAGTTGGTGTGGTCTGGCATTATGAATTTAACCTGAGTGTGCTTCTGGGGAAAGGGGATTCATTACTGTTGAATTACTGTCATTCATTATGTCCCGCCAAGTAACACCTATACCATGGTATCCTACAGAATCCGAATATGGCACCATCCCATCTGATTCCTTTCTCCACCTCAGGGTGCCACCACATGTTGCAAAGAGCTAATGCTTGTCACTGCCCTGAAGTCACCATGCAGTTAAAACATTTTTCCCTTACAACTGCAGCAAGGACCAAGGCCAGGGACCCAGCAGCCAGCTCAAGTAGCGATGTGTGTACTCAGTGCTTTGGAGAGCAGCCGCAGAAAAGACCTGACCTTGCCTACCACAGAGCTCCCTGAGCCCTCAGCTTGCTCATGGTGTTGGACTACTACAGGTCTGCACAGTGTGAATCCCCATATAGCCCTGGCCACGGTATTGGTGTGCAGGAACGTGTTGGGGGACCAGTGCTGTGCCCAACAGGGCTGAGGGACCCCAGCCCCACTGCCTGGGTACAGCAGAGCTAAAGACCTAAAACCAAGGTCTTGGTCCTCTACGGCTGCAGGTGGGACTTGGATTTGAGCACTCACTTTTACTTGCACTGCACCTGGAAACACCAAATGAGCTGACAGAAGTGGTGCATGCAGTAACATCATAAACCTAAGGCAATATTCACTGTATGCAGAATTGCATTTTCAGTTGTAGTGTCCACAGGACCACTCGTGCTTAGAGGACTCTAGCTGAGTCCTACTGATGCCAGTGGTAAAAGCCATGTGAGTGGATGATGCGGCTGTTTGAGACTTGTTTTCTTCTTTGATTTTAACTGAGTTCCCTGCTATGCAAGTTCTGTAAGCTCTCTTTGCTGGATATAAGTTTACTCACAGTTGTGTGTCACCCTGTTGAAATTCCATTGAAAAACCCATCAAGCAGAGATAGCCCTAATTTCTACTCAGTTATTTTCTTCTCTGAATTAGAAGGAAAGTCAGATTCTGAGGTGAATTTCATTGTTTTAATGGACAAGAGTAACTGCAATGGACCAAACTTTGGGCTAAGCAAGTGTAAAGTAACTTGGCTCAGCTTGTGGAATTCATGGGACCAAATTCTGCTGTCATATGGCAATCATGCAAGTCTTATGGAGCTTGCTGAGCACCGTTTATCAAAGGAGAAGCTAGTTAACAAGACTGGCATAGCATTACTGGAGTTCAGTTGATTGGGCCAGAACTTCAGTTGCATTAACCCAATTAATTCAATGGAATTACACCGATATTTGTTCTGGCTGGGCATGCACCCCACTGAAATTATTTCAAGGTCTCTGGACTAGTGCTGGAATAATTGCAAACTTGCTCTTCAACCAGACCATATGTTGACTCAGCCCTTGCTCAGGGAAACCACCACTGACTTCAGTGACAAATAACGTGGAGTTACGGACATGAAGAAGCCTTGACCCACTGGCAGGAGGCATTTACCCTTGAATTTATGAATGAACTGAACAGCGGATAGCAACACACATGCTTTATTTATGACAGAGGTAGAGTGCAAGTTCCTCAGCTGGTGTAAACTGATACAGGAGTACTGATATCAGTGGAGTTAATCCAATATGCACACATGGAGGAGTAAACCCTCTAACCCCAAACTAATTTTTGCCAATATATCTCTATGCAGATAAACTCCCAAAGCTTTTTTCATCATGCCTTTTTTACTGATCGCGCCAATGAAACGATTAATGTACCATAATCCTTGTCTGTAAGGAAATATAGTACTTTGCAAAGCTATGCAGTATAGAGCACATCATAAAACTGCTTTAGACCACACAGTCTGGAAAAGTGTTGTCAGAAATGAGACTAACAGCGCAGCTTTTTATCTGATGTCGATTACACTTTCACCTTGCACTTCCACCACTGAGAGCTTTACCTGTGGACTGAATGACGGTTATATGTTTCTGATGACTGTGGGCCAAAGCTTCAGCTGATGTGCCTTTAAGTAGCTCCATAGATGTCAGTACTGATTTACACCAGCTGAAAAACTAGTCCTCTCCCTTTTCATACTGTGCTGTATGCCCTAATACAACTTTATAAACACATACTAAAGCTGAGTATATATTGAACTGTTCTGGTTCAGCACCAGACAATACCCGCTAAAAGAACTGGAGGGTAATTTCTGCCTGCCATCTAGGCTTGCATATGTTTTGGTTTTAACTAAAAGGCATGTTGCAATTTCATTACCTCTGAGTTTAAATATTTACTGGCATCAGCTTGCACAGAAAAATGGCAAATAAATTCAGACGTGTCATAAATGCTCTCAGTCTAGAGATGGAGTCTGTTACTTTAGTTCAAAGACATTGCAGCGGGCTAAAGTGGTTTTTCTAAGCCAAATGTTTTTTGTACATTTAAAAGTCACGGCAAATATTTATCTAGGCCCGATTCTGCCATTCTTCCCCTGAGCACCCTAATTGGCAGGTTGCTCCACTGAAGTCCACAGGAGTAACTGTAAATTAGTGCTCAGCACACAGATTGCAGAATCAGGCACCGAATATGTTAGGCTGATGCAATCAGGAGTTTAATTTTAGCCATATGTATCATTTGAGGACGTTTCAAAATTATGTACCTTTTATCCAAGCTGACAGTCCTTGTAATTCCATGAAAAATTGTATAATTTATTCCTGTCTGTATTTTTGACATCTCTGGATTGCATATCTTCTACTGAATCTTAAATGCTGTTTTTTTAAAACCCGCATTCGAAAGGTCTAGGCCATATCATTACAGAATATGAAAACGAGTCGAAAGATCTGGTTATTTTTTGCTTTGGTTTTAAGCTCTCCTTTGATTTGTGTTTTGACTTTGGCTGTGGTACTCCTGGTATTTTAAAAATGGCTCAATTCAATTTGCGTTACTTCCTGTCTTCTGGGGGGAAAAAAAACAAACAAACAACAAAAAAGAAAAAAAACTAAATACAACTAAGGTTTAGGAAAAGTAATCCTGGCAAACTCAGTGGATGTTTTCTCTTTCTAGTTGTCTTCGTTTCTTAACCTAGCCATGTGGGGAGTAGTCTAGTATGCGCGTTCTCTTGCCCACCATTTCTGGCTGTTCTGGCAAATGCTACTTTTTCCTTTTGCTCCCCCCACCCCCCATTTGTGTGTGTGTGTGCGTGTGCGCATGTATAATCAACCAAAATATCAGGAAAATTTGTATATGCTTTCTTCTGGCTCCTGGAAATAGAGCAACATTATGACCTTACGGTCTTCCAGCAAAAGTCAGATTTAATTTCTGCATTGCAGTGCAACTGAATTAGCTATTGGAATTAGATTATGGTTTACTAAATGGCCCTTTACCTTACATTCTTACTTTTTATTTACTATTGAAGTACCCTTTTTTTCCTCATGTGTGCAGATATCATATCAATAATCATTGCAATTCCACAAAGTGTCTTTGTTCTGAACAAGCATGTTATTCTTGTAAAGTTTTAAGTATAAGTTAAGATGTTTTGTACAGACCAAGGTAACTGTTAAAATGTCAAGCAATTACTGAAATGTTGTATAGTTATAAAAGTTTGATTTCTTTTGCTTTATATGTATAAAATTGTATCTTGCCTGTTTTGCTTTGTATTTCCAGCGTGTTGCACAATTACGCATTTTGTTTACATTTGTTCCTTCTTCAGAAAAAAAGAAATAACAGTAATACTTTATGTACAAACATTTTAAATGTACTTTTGTTGTTTTTAAACACAATGTCTCTGTATAAATAATATTGGTTGAACTGGTACATTTGTGTCTCTCATAGAGGGATTAATTATACTGCCAGTGCATTGAATTATTTAAAAAAAAAGGTAAAATAAAATTTTTATGAAAATGTAACCCATTTTATCACTATAAATTATTCTGTCTTCTGCTATTTTCTCATTCCCCTCCCAAGATACAGTAAGTATGGTACAGTAAGTACTGTTTGTGGGAGAGCTGTCATTGGTTTTAATTTTTAATCAATGTGTTTGTGTCATTGTGGAGACTTAAAACGACTTGATGTTAGAAAATAACGTAGCGCTGATACCAGCTGTGAGGTAACAGGATCAATAGTGTGTTTTCCCCATCCCCGAGGGGCCTCAGCTGCAAGTCGGCAGCCTAAATCCTGTCTGTCCCAAACCCAACCTAAAGAGCAAAGGAGCCAGGCTTCAAAGGCAGGATTTTTTTGGTTGCTGGCTGACAAGCAGCCCAAGGCTCCAGCGTGACTAAAGTGGTGCAATTCAGCGTGCTGACCCTCTGCACAGGGGTGCATTTCTTCCCAGGGGCTTCCCGGGATGACAAAACTAGAAACGCCAGGTTTTATATCATCATTGCAGAAATAGCTCTAAGAGCCTGTGCCAAGAATACCAGCTCAAAAGAGATGTAAAAAGCTCTCAAGAGATGCGAAGCAGCATGTGATGTGGCTGCCCAGCGCCGGGCTGAGTGCTCGGTGCTGCTGAGCATGGAGCAAGTGAGGTCAAACCGCCCGCCGGGGAGGGACGCACTGCCGTGCTCCCGACACAAAGTCCAGCTCGGGCCGCTGTCTCTGAGCAAAAGAAGCCGTCACTGCGGTTTGCTGTCCAGCCCCTCGCACTTACATTTCTGCTTAAAACCTTTTCATCTTCATCTGGCGGATTGGGAGCTCTGGAGGTGCAGCAGGAAGGCAGGGCCAGGGGGCAGCTGGCGGGGATGTCTCAGCCCATGGGTGCCGGGGAGGGGGGGCGGTGAGCCCAGGATGCAGATGGTGTTGCAGAAGGATGCTCTGAGAGACGTCCCAGTAGCCGTTGGGCTGCGTTTAAGGCTGACCATTTATCGTAATGGCCTCCTTAAACAAAGGGCCAGTCACCGATATCCTCCAGTTCTCTGCACTGCTCTGATCCCATGGAGCTGCTTAAAGCTGTCCGGTCCAACGAGGCTGTGGCTTTTCCAGTGTCCCTCATCCTGTTTGTGTAAATAGTTACATGTGAAGAACATGCTAGAGCCCCAGCCCTTCTTAGCAATGTGTCACTTCAGAAGAAAAGCTGGAAAGGGGCGTTTGGAGCTTATTGTGTATCACATGTGCCCATTTTGCATTCAAGGAACCAGAAAACATCCTCTCTGAATATCTCAGACATCTTTTGGGTCAGTGGGAGGGAGGACAGGTCTGTTGCTGCCTGCACCATTCATTCCCCGAGTCCTCACCATCCTCTGGGTGTGCCCAGAAACCAGTTTGAAGCTTGACTTCAGATAGGCAGCTCATGTCGTTCCCTGCATATGTAACCTTGTAATTGGCTGTGAAGTGTTCTGTGATCCTGCCTATGAATGATGAATGGCTCCACATAAACCTGTGCTACACAGCACTGTTAGTGTGACTCCAAAACTCAGAAAAAAAGCCCTCTGGGAAAAAAAAAAAAAAAAAAAAAAAAGAATTATTCATATAGCCAGTACGGGGGATTCCCACAGTAGCAAAAGCTGCTGGCCTGCTGGATGCTGAGATGCTACAGGGAGAATTGTCTCCTCCGAACACAGCAATGACAGAGGTAATGGAAGGTGGGCATTTGGCTGCTTATTTTCCTACACAATTTCACCACCTCAGGCAAGGTACTGTGTGCCCTTTTCCCCAGCCAGGGAGACATCATCCCTCCCTCCCTGGTTGCGTGGAGCTGAGGCACTGGAGTAGGATGTTGGTAAGAGCTATGCAAGGCTCGAGAGAGATGGAAGCACTACAATTGCTCAGCCAGCTAAGATGATTTAACTGCACGACTCCCTCAGGAATTAATTTGGCCCATGACAAGCTGCTCTAGACCACGGGATGTTTGGTTGCCAGCATGAAAGACGTAGAGGTTGTGAAGCCTTATTTATATCTGAAAAGTCTGGCTGGAGCTTCCTGCGGCCCATGGAGCTGAGGAGTAGGAAGCACAGCCCAAATCCTTTCGCTAGAAGTCTGAGAGTCTCTTCAATCCCTCCTACGTCGTCCAAAAGGAAAGCAATGCAGTATCAACTCCATGTAATAGAGAGGAATTTCATTTACCAGCTGCATTTCAAAGTGAATTTAGATATCCTTTTATCCCTTTGATTGAAAAAGGCACATGTGCATGGGGAGTTTCAGGGGGTTTTCCCCCCCATCCTCCTCCCACGCAGTTCGAAGGCCTTTATTACAGCTAATGTAAATGTGTTCAGCACACAAACCACATGTGAAGCTAACATTAAACAGAAGTTCGTGCTCATGTGAGCTACAGAATAGTCCCTGTTGATATTTTTAGGCATGTATGTAGACTGGCCTTCTAAAAAAGAGATGTTTTCTCTCTTTAGGGAACCTGTAGACCTAGCACACGAAAACAGCTAAACACAAGGAGGAGTTAGTAGGTTAGAGCTCAGGAGCTGTACTTCAGAAGAAAAGAAATTACCTGACAGCATTGGCCTTCCTAAGCCAGAAATATTTGGCAAATTTGGGCACAAACCTTTAGGATCACTTTTCCTTCAGGTTATATGTCATTCATCTGTGAAACCAACTTTGGAGCTGTTCTCAGCTGCTTTCTGGTTACGTGTCTTACGCACGAGTTTGCCCGCTGTCCCTGGGCACCTTGTGTGTTTTGCCAGACTCAGTGATGATTGATTCACAGCTGCTGGCATGCAGCTGCCTGAAAATGCGGTTGCTGGTATTTATAGGATTACATGAAGGTTTGCTCAAGAGTTTACATTTTGAAAAGATAATTTGAGTGAAAAAGTAAAAAAAAAAAAAACAACCGAAAACCAAACAAACAAAACCCACAAGAGCCACCACTACCACCACCATTTGCTCCCCATCTTTCAGCCAGCTGCAGGCAGATGGGGGTCACCCTTTTGGCTGGGGGGTACTATGGGGAAAGGGTGTGGATGCACATGATGAAGCCACATGAAAAATGCTCCATTTTCCACTTTCTAAGAGAGCTTAGAGAGTCTTGCTGCCCCGGTGCCAGGGTGCCAGCCTCCCTCTGCCCTGCCACCCTCAGTGAAAGCGCAGTGCCAGCTGCTCTCTCTGCCTGCCGGCTCTAATCTGCTGTGAGAATGCAGCCCCCCAGTGTTTGCTGTGTTTGAAGGGCAGTTCCCACCTGCAGCAGGGGCTGCTGGAAAATTCTGCATGCCCCCAGTACCCCTTAGTGCTGATCCCAGTCTTTGGGCAGCACTGGGAGCCTTTTTAACTCTCCATTCCAAGGAATGTCAGCCTCACAGTAGTACAGCAGAGAGCAAATACTGCAGCACCTTTTTCTTCCTGTATTTTTTTTCTTTTCTTTTCTTTTCTTTTTTTTCTTTTTGGCAACTCTACATTTGCTGCCTATCAAGCAGGAACTAAATAAAAAGGCTGTTATTGTGCTTCGAGCCATCAATTTAAGAGCAATCACCTATGCGTTCGGGATGTGCTGGCAGGGAATTATCCGCAATGAGAAGCTGCTTGCCAATCAGTGTTGTAAAAGCCCCTTGGCTTCAGCTGTACCCAGAAGTGGATGGGACTCATTAAGTGTAGCACTCAGATCTCCCACGCCCGCTATAGTTTGGGAGCTGATTAGCCAAGAGGAGCCTTCTCCAGATGCGTGTCCAGGGCATCCCCGGTGCCCCAGCCCCACACCCAGTAGTGCTGCAGCCCTGAGCTTGGGCTGCTGATCATGAGTGTCATCCTACCACAGCCTGTTTGCCTCCGCAGAGCTGCAATGGAAGGCAGCAGATTTGCTGGGGCAGGAGCACAAAGGTTGCAAAATGTGACCGGGACAGGATGTGTCAGAAGAGCAATATGCCTGGGAAGGTCTGGCGTTGGCGTTGAAGAACCGTGGGGTATCATGAAGGAAATGCTTTCATATGAAATGCTCCACAGCCAAGATGACATGATGTCTCCAGCTTGGAGCAAGCTGCATCAGCAAGCCTTTGCCAGCCCTAGGCAGAGGGATGAGTTTCTCCCTAAGAGCTCCTACGTCTGAAGGTTGCTTGGGTGTCCAGAGACTGGCTACAGACCTTTTGGCAGCAGGCTTTTTTCCATGCTACTCATATAAATCCCTTCTTGGCTCCACAGAGCTGGTGTTCGATGGTTCAAGGACAGACCCATATTCCCCAGGCTGCCCTGACGTGACGGTGATGAGGGACTGGCCTCACAGACCATCTAATTAGTTCTCTTCCAAGCAGGAGAGGCCTCCTCCGCTGCACGGCAGGTTGCTCCCTCCTTTGGCAGCAGTGTCCTTGTCACCAATGGCACTGGGACTATGCCAACCCCCTCCAGAGCCGGAGCTGGTGCTGTCCCCACAGGGGCTGTGCTTGTCCCGGCAGCCACTGCCCTGCTGAAGGAATGGGCTCCTTTATCCAGGAAAGGTAGGCTTGAACCAGGACTTACCAGGTGAATTTTAACGACCTGTTGCTATTCAAGAGGTTAAAGTAGATGACCACAATGACTAAAAATCTATTAGTTTATTAATCAAGTCACCTGCTCTCACCACAATGTCTTCTGGAGAGAGACAGAGCCTGGGTCTAAATCCAGGTTATTACACACTGACTTAACCTGTCAAATCCCAGGGTAAGTGAAATGAGATTCACATCTTCAGATTTGTAACACCAGCGTGAAAAACAATGCAGCTGCATTGACTACTCAGGGTTTACACACGTGTAACTATGATTTTGCTGTCAAAACTGGCATCTCCTGTGGTGAACACTGGACTCTCTAGGCCTACAGAAATGTCACCTCCATGTCTCAAGCAGGCATTTCAATCTCAATCATCTCTGTATCAGTCAATGAAAACAGCACATCTATTTTAATAACAAAGCATCGTGGGCCAGCGCACAAACCTCCCGGTGTCTGGCACTGGGGCTGCTGAAGTGCTGCCAGCCCATGGCTCGGACCCCAGACCTCTAATCGCCTCCGCCAGCACTATCAGCCCCCCAAAGTTGCTGTTCACATGTGATTCCAGGAGGGTAATTCATTACCCTGAAGAGCCTGACTCTCCCACCTATCTATATCCCTGTGTTACATTGTTTACGTTAGCATAATCATTTCTCATGGAGAACGTCAATAAATGCTGGAGACAAAAGCAACACCAACACCACCACCAACAAAAAGCCCAACTGCTAAATAATTCCTAGAATGAGTTGTCAGAAACCTTTTATTTACTGATCCCGCGCATTTCATTTATTCCTGGCAGCGGGCCAACCTTTCTGACAGTTAAGATTTATTGATTTAATTGCCTAGGGTAACCATGCAATAAAATCATCTCAAAGATAAATTTTCATGGCACTGTGCAGCATTGAAGTAATTTTTCAAGTGCTATGGCTATATTTCTGCAGGTTACAGGTGCAAAATTTGCTTAAAGCAGAAATGTCTCATTATTGTAACCCCAGCGCATCAGTGTGGTCCCTTCTGTGAAACCCCATTCTTCTTTTCTTTTTCCCCTATCCTTTCTTTCCCCTTATTTCTCTCTGTCCCTGGCTTTTTCTCTATCTTCCCCCCCATCCCCACCCCCATTTTTTTAAGGGCAACAGCACAGGTCTCTCAGAAAAGAAATTATATTTTCTTAATTGGTTCATATATTCAATGCCCAGGAGAAGCAAAGCTTCAGTTTAATTAGTAGTGGGCTTAGAGGTTATTTACAATGTTATACAGAAGCATTTGTTTCCAGCTGTGTGATGCTTTTTAACACAGAGGCCTCACATGGTAGATGATTGCCATTTGTGACATTATAGTTTATTGAATCTTTAGATCTTTTTATTTACACTGTTAAAGGGCTCATTATACCTCAGAACAAGGAGTAAATGAAAATCTCTGATTAATTCCCAGGTTAATGGCAACATGTCTGAAGTCAGAGATAGTATAAACTTTTAACAATGTGAAAGGTTTTCTTCTCTTGTGATGTATTTGGAGTGGGGGTTGTTGTTTGGTTTCGGGGGGGCTAATGGCCTATTGCTCTGGCAGCCTTGGCAGCGTCCCTCGCCAGAGCTGCATGTTTGATTTCAGCCGCCAGCCCCAGAGAGGCCATTTGGCCAAAGGCATCTCCAAGGTGCCACCAGCACACCATGGGCACCCAGCCTCATGGTGGAAGGGTTGGCTGCCACCAGTCCTGCAGCCACGGCCACCGTGGCTCCTGGGAGCCATGCCAGAGCTGTGTCCGGCAGCCCAAAGGTCACAGAGTGAGCTAGGAAACAAAGTCGGGGGTTTTACTCTGCCAGCCTAGCACAGGAACGCGGTGAGGACAGGAGATAGCTATGCTGTGGAGATGATGAGCAACCAGGTCCCAGGTACCTCCTTCGGGGTGATGCTGTCACTGGAGACCTGCCCTCCCATCAGGCACGTGCTGCTGGGGGCCAGTGGAGCTTCCCCAAAGCCCCTGATGGCTCCAGGAGCCCTTGGCAGGGCTGCTGCCAGGTTTGCCCTGCTGAGCTCGTCTTGAATGACTTTTAGTCCTGTGCAATGGAGGACTTTCTCCTACCCTGATCTCAATCTGCAGTTTTCTCTTTCTTTCTCCTCGCTGGCAAGCACAGATGGGATACCTGGCCCTTCCACCTCCCCATGCACTCACCACCCGTCTGCAGTGTGTTCTTTGGCTCTCAGCTGATGTTGCTTTCTCTAAAGACCTGTCTGTGGAGAACGTTTTCTGCCAGGATGCAATGAATTTGCAGCCACCTGCAGGATGCAATGCATGACCTGGCAGCTGCCACACTGCACAAGTCACCCACTAGCCTTGCTCTGCAGCGATCCGCTGAGGATGCAAGTGTCCCCAGCCCAGAGCAGAGCATCGTCCCACCACACTGCAGGGAAGTGCTGCTGCCTGTGTAGACACCAAGACACACTGCTGGGCACTTCTGTCCCTGCTGCACTAGAGAGCTACACTGCATACAAAAAACTGCCCGGTAAGTCAGTCACAAAAAAACCCCAACAAAACAAACCACCACCCTACATATAGAAAATTCATAAGTGACCTATTAAAGATGAGTTTAATTTACAAGCAAAACAACTACAGCTTTGGTTGGTTAATTTGGATTAGCTCCAAGACAAACAGCACATGAGATGTGACCCTATCTGTGAGGGAAAATTTGCTCCTTGTTTTCAAAATCACAGAGTCTGAGATGGGCAGATCAGCGTCTGTGTTATCATTGTTAACCCATGCATGGATCAGAGGGTGGGTTTTACAAAATAAGTGTATTTTAATTCATATTATTAGTAATAGAATGTGAGATTGGCTTCACAGCTTACTTCTTCTGGTGGAAAAGAGAGCTCAGACTTGCAGATTCGCTCCACTGACAAGCTTGTGGATCTCACACAGAAAACACTTACTTTAACGCCTAGGACCCTTATGCTTGCAGTTTAACCTCTTCGACCTCTACCTCTCCAACTTCAGCCTTTCATTAGGTGAAATACGAAGGCAGGTTGGATACATTAAAAGGAGTATTAGTGAGAAGAGAGGCATTTGAATCAATAATGTCAGTAAAGGTAGACCTATTTATAGAGAAACAATGTCAGCATATGATAAACCTGTGAGTAAATTGGCTGTAAGCCCAGAGCTTTGTACTGGTTTGGAGAGCCCAAAGGGATCTGAGCAGCAACAAACACAGTCAGTAATCGTGGGGCTCAGAAATGTCAGCCATACCAGCTGGGGATCAGGAACACCAAAAAAGTGTCCTAGGGTGGGAAAGGAAGGATGGAAGGAAGAGGGAAAATGGGCATAAAGTGTTGTCAAAGGGAAAAGCCAAGTCCTTGAGGCTGGGAAGCGATGGTGAAAGCTGAGGTCCATGTTTGCCTCTTCAAAATGGAGCTGAGCAGGCTGTGAGCAGGGCAGCCTGCAACCACACACAAGCCTCCAGGCACCTAAAATCAATAGCCACCTCCAAATTCAAGACAAAACCTGTTCAAATATTCAGAAAAAGCATCCCACTTGTACCAACTAGATACACTAGTCCATCTATTGATCACCAAGAGGAGAAACTCAGCAGCTTCAGAGAATCTGATTCACCCTAACCAATCTGATACTTGGGTTTGGCTTTTTTTGTGGTAAGAGAGCACTCAGAGCAATCTAAATACAGTCTCTTGAGCCTATCTTGAGTCTACACTCAAATCTGTAAATGACTAACATTGAGTAGATGTAACATCCTATTTCTTTTCATTGACTTTATAGAAAGTCAAGAGATGTGAGCTTTGTTAGACTTAAGTTGATGTTGTCGATGCCAGTCCTAAGGGTCACTGGAGCCTACTGTGAAGAGTCACATCCTGAACATACTCTTGGTTATTAGCATTGGTTGGAAAATTTAAAAGGAACAGCATGTCTGTTTAATGTGAACATTTGAGCAACTCTTGTTCTAGTTCCAGAGCAAAATATTTTTTTTTTTCTCAATTGTCAAAATTCTCCTTCTCTGTACCCTGACTCTCCAAATTCCAGGTTTGGGGCAACTCCTCTGGGTTCTTCCCAGAGCACTCAGAAAGCTTCATTTTATGCTATCAGCCTGAGATACAAAGTGCCCTTTGTTTTGCTTTTGTTTCCTTAGTTTCTGAGATGGCTTCAGTGAAGTAGGACACACCAGATGATGTGGGCGGTTACGTTTCTGCTTAACTGGCTCTTCCTGCTAATTTTTTCCTTTTGCAATTCACTGCTGCTACAGGCAGGCTGACAACCCAGGAATGTAAGCATACACGAAACATGACAGACTCGTGTTTGTGGCGTGAGTTCAGAAACAGCAACCAAACCGAGGAGCCTTCAAGTGAATAAAAACCCATTCAGAAACGCAACCAGTGAGAAGGAGCCTCTGCCCTGAGTCACAGGTGTGTAGAGCCAGATGTGGGCCATATAAATGTGTGGGTGCACTCTGCGCTCCCCATAAACAAACATAGGAGGAGACGGACCCACATCAGAGCACGCAGATCACAAGCCCTACCAAAAATCCACAGTATTGAGATCTCAATCACGCTCGTTTGAAGTCATGGTCAGGTAAGACAAGGGTGAAGGGGTAACAGGTGGCCAGGTTTAGAGACCCTCATGAGTGCTGGTGTCTGATCCATGTCCCAAACCACACCGGGGCTGCTGGGTTTGCCACAGTACACCAAATGTCCGGTCTGGAGCCACATTAGCCCAGTTCTGGTCACAGAGTGTGTGCTAGGTGTCCCAAACAGAACATAAATAGAAAGGGAAAGGGCTATCAATCACATTACGATGCCTATGACACATACTGTGCTCACATACATGGCATAAACACCTCTAAAAAGCTCATTGTTAAAGAACCAGAATTACAAGCTGTCTCAAAGCCCCTGCACTTTGTTAACATTGTGAACGCATCCTTTGATATAAACTCTTCTAGAAATTATTTGGATGAATTAGCACAGGAAAATCTTGCTGAGTTGGAAAGCGCTGAATCGGAAGCAGTGCAGTCAGTGAATAATGAAAGCAAACCATCGTTCTGAAGTATGACTAATGGTGACGTGGCCTGTCTAGAAGAACAAATAACCAAAAGACATACTACTTGGCCCCAAAACTAGGCTCAACATTTTTTGAAATTACTTCACTGCTGTATGAAGACTGTTAACAAAACAGGATACCCTGCCAACTTGTGGACTGCCAGTCCAATGAGGGAGAATTTCACTTGTCCACAGGAGAAACGGATGATTCACTTTGTAAAAGAGCAGGACTTATTACTCTTAAAGGCAGTATTAATAGATCCATCCGAAATCACCCATGGAACACATCTATTGACGGTGCCAAGATCCTTAGCTGAAAAATGTGCAGAGAAACTTGAATCTGCAATGTAGAATGCTGCAGTGAAGTGATTACATTTTGTGGCATCTAAAATGCTTTTATCAAAGGATGACTTGACAAGACATCAAGATAGTTAAATGCTTAGGACTGAATGTCAATCAAAAACTTACAGGTATTATTCAAGGTGCAGACTGAGCTTCAGCTAGGCAAAGGGAAAATACTAAACTAAGGATTATGGAGAGTGTGATTGTGAAGAGATGGGAGATACCTTCTGCAATCTAAGCACATTCGTTCTGCTTCTGGGACTAGATGAGTCAGATGTGACTTTACCAACTGCATGGGGAATTAATTTGACCCATAGTGTCTTATTTAGGAGGTGGGGTAAATACATCGGCATGGTGTGGTTCCAGGACCCAGTCAGGGCTGCAGAGGCTTTCAGCTCAGTGCTAGTAGTCCAGCAGCTAACGACTGCCAGTTGTAGCATGCAGTAAAAGAAATAGCTGCCGTCAAGAAAATGTCTTTTCTTTCCAACAAGAAGGCAACAACAATGGAGCTGCAATTCAGATTTAGCACAGTGATCCACCATTTGAATGCTCCCACACCGAAGGATACTCTCCACCAGTAGGAAGGTAGACACACACACACATACCCCAATGCTTTAAAGCCCTAAAACAACCTAAGACCACCGTAACTTACCCATTCAGCATCTCAGCACGTCTCAGTCCTTGCCTTCTCTGAGACGGCCAGGAAATAGACAGCCCACATTCTCAGTGGTCACCAAAGACCTGGTGAAGCTTTTTGAAGTGTTTAGCTGTCTGTACACAGACCTGGCTGCTGACCACAGCAATGATCATCAAGAACATGCAAGCCCTGTTCAGGAGTGGGATGTGCAGCTGAAAATGCCACTGATTTTTCCCATCAGAGCTGTACAAAAGGCATAAGCCTTATGTTCAATCCTGTAAAACCTGAGATGACAGTCTCTCAAACAGTGAAACTAGCCTTCAGGCAACAAATGACAACTAGAAGAGGCAATTAATGTATCACTATGCCTTTGTGCGTGTACACATATATATACTTTCTAATTCCTAAGCGTTACATGGCTAAGAAGCTAGGGAGGTGCACATTATACCGTTCAAGACTGGCATTTATAAAATTCCCAGTCATTCCATGGGCATTGCTTCCTACAGACCTCTCAGAGCATCTGACATGAAACTATTAATTTTACTATGGAAGTGATCAGAATAGTGGCAACATGATGTGAAAAGAATCAGGCAAGGAATCAATGGCAGCAGAGGGCCCAAGCCTGGGAATAACCCACCACTGGTCACACAAAAAGGAGAAATACATACTTTCACTCTCCTTCCCTCTGTGTGGCTCAGCTGAAGTATGGGGCATCATCTGAGAAAAGGACAGGGTTGAACTATCGCACTATTAAAAACGAGAGTGAGAAACAAAGGTAAACACAGCCTCATGCTTGATCTGCCATCTCCTTGCAACTGTCTAATTGCCTTCCATACCCAAAGGGTTTGCAAGGCAGGAGTGGGAGCAGAATGAAAGAGAATTGTCGTAAATATGTTAAATATAACTATTAAGGGGAAAAAAAAGAAAATTTTCCTATAGGGCACATGCATCAATTAAACTTTTTGATGGGGACACCTCCCTTGTGCTCCCAACATTAGCACTGGCTGTGTTACACAACTCTATTTACACCTTCAGTTAATATGAATGAGCAGTTACCATAGTAATTATTACATTTTACGATGTACATAAAATTCCTGATACAGTTAAGAGATAGGGTCAGTGTTTAAGCTTAGCTCAGCGTTTAGCAAGCTTTCCTTCCTAGATGTTTTGATTACTTAGGAAAGCCTTAACCTCTACAACATAATGAAGGACTGGAAAGTTGTAGGGTAATTTGTAGGAGAAAGGGCGTGCATGAGGATGTATGCACTATTATAAAGCTCAATAAATAATCACGTGAAATCACTGGCATTTAGGACCCTCCAGAGAGGAGCTTTCCCAGCTGGCGCCTGATCCCTCATACCCTGAGTAATTCCAGATTAAATCCACTGACTTTGTGGAAGTGTACGTGACATCAGAAACCCACCATGTATTTCCACAACGCACGTTAATTGGCTCCAGACAGTGGCAAGGGGGTTGTACGTGGCTGCAACCATTGGGCTTCAGCTCCTCCATCCCCAGGGCGGCTCAGAGGGAAAGTGGTGCAGCGCACAAATGGCCAGAGCTGTGGGAATGATGTAAGATGTCTTCCACTTGCATTTTATTGAGTGAGCCCATAAAATTCAAAATCCAGCTGTGCACATTGGTTCAGTCTGCCTATTAAAAGGGCGGCATTTTCTCATGCCTATGATTGATATGGTTTTAGGCACATCTGTGTACTCACTTAACCCTCTTTTCTCCACCCACTCCATCCCAAGCCACTGCATAAACGTGGAAAACGGGAATTTGTCTTTTGTACGTGAGGGTATAAAAGGCTTCTTGCCTTCCACCAAAGGACAATAAGTGGCAGTTCACTTTGATTCCCTTTCAGTGCTAATTTCACCTTAGTTGTACTCAGGGAGAACATGGAAGCCCAGCACCAGGGTAATCTGCCCTTTTTCTTTCTTAACCTCTACGGCATAGGAAAGGGGCAGCCTGGTAAAGTGACCCAGACAGAAGGTACAATAGATAATCAATGGCTCTAGTAAAATGCATGTGAAGGCATTTCAAGCCCACATTTCAGTAAACTTTTTCCAGAATCTGTGGCTATTTATCAAATATGAATGCGCTTTTCAGGATGAGCGTTTCATTTCCCCCTGGTGTTTTTGTTCCAAAAATAATTGGAAGTGACAATACAGAGAAAGATGATGTTTCAACTTCATGTTTAAAATAAATATAAGGCTGTCATCAGAGCTGAGCTGTCTTGTGAAGATCCCTCTCACAGGAGTCAACAGGCAGCTCTACTGATAGAGAATCGTGTTCCATTATTGATTAGCTTTTAAGTTCTTGCTACATATTAGATTAGGATCGCTGTATGCGTAGGGAATGAATAGCCCAATTACAGTCTAAAATAGCTCATCTCAAAGTGGTTTAGGATTTTGATATTATAGAAAGAATTTTAAGGAAATTATAGGGTTTATTAAGAAAGCCTTCAAGGCAGATATTTACATTTCTATTGCATGGCTTTTCAGGATGGGGAGAGCAAAATACCCCTCCTCTATCCTCCACAAGGCTGGTTTTAGCTCACTCCCAATCTGCTTTCAAAAACTTTGGAAGTTAGAGAGCTGCTATGCTTGGGGAAGGGGGGTTGTTCTGCATAAAAAGTGCCAGACTAAGCAGCCCCAAAGTTATACCTCTGGGCTCCCCCAGTTTAAATGAGAGCACCCCACACTGAAACATGCACCAGGCTCTGCTCGAAGTGCTGCTGCTGAGACCCCAGGGTTTGTTTCGGAGGCAGTGACAGTTCTCAGCAGAAGCTGGCGTTCAGATGCTCAGGACCTGCTATTTCCTACTCATTTGTGTGGGAGGAAAGTCTATCAGTGGTGCTAAAACAGTCACAGCCCCCTGAAGTTGATCCTCAAGGGTGCCGAGCACTGACCACAAGTAACTTGGAGCAGACGTAGAGCTGTTCGAGCACATCTCAGCTCTCAGCAAAGCCACCAACCCTGGTAGCCAGGGCTGTAGTGGACAGGGGACCAGCACGCTCATGACACAGTATTCCTGAGAGTGCTGCTTAATCTGCTTGCCAATTTTTATGGTCAGAGCAATTCTAGGGATTTATGCTTAATTTTCAAAGACAAATAATTTAAATTTTTTGCTAAAATCTTCCAATGTCAAGGCCAAGAAATTTTCAAGACTAGCATAAGCAAAACCATAGCTGATGTAGCCTGGTGTTGGCGATATCCCTCGTCATGCAGGAGGTGGGACCTCAGACCACCCTTGCAGTGTTTTGCTGTCCTTGCAGACACGCTGGAAGGGTCCCCCAAGGTGCTACCTGGGGGCTGCCCTGGGGAGAGGAGAGGGCTGCTGGGGGGTCCACCGCGGGGGGTCACAGCTTCCCAGCCCCACCAGGGGCCTGGGGGCTGCAGACCAGCGGCCAGCCGTGTCCCGCAGCAGGGCTGCCGGGCGAGTGAAGGAGAGCGGCAGCAGCACTGCATCCCAAATGCCAGGGACACCAGCCTGGCTGCAGAGGAGCGTGAAGCAGGAGTCAATGGCACGTATCGCACTTGGCACACGAGCCTTGACAAGATAGACCGCCGGCATAATTTAGGGCCACCTGATGTACCTGTGGAAGATGCCAGCCTTGGGGACTGTGGGAGGGTGACAGGGAAAGAGCTGCTTCCCTCTCCCACTGACACACACAGAGCCATGCCACCCTCCGTCCTCCCGTACACCCCCCCTTTTAGTACCAGCTTGAAAACCCCCAGATGTTAAAAAACATTTTTTTATAGTTGTTCAAAACACAGTCATCTTTCATTTCACAACAAAATATAGTTTTGAACCTGTGGGGGGTGGTGGTGGTGGTGTTCAGAAGCCCAGACTCAAACCTCAGCTCTCCACATCCACTCATCACAGTGCCAACAATATTGCATGTCATAGTTTTCATTTCATATAACCTCCCTGAATATTTTGGTATAGAAAATAACCACTCTTTTTCTGCAGAGAATTTCCAGCCTTCAGCAAGGTAGAACAGTTTTTAAAATTGATCTGACTTTCCCTCAAATTTGCCTAATTAATCATTCCCTTCATAGGTTAATTTGAGGCTAGCATTGACCACATCTCCAACAAAGCATGGAAAAGGTCACCAGAAATAGATTTCTAAGGCCTTGAAGGGACTCTATGGGCAAATGCTTGTCACTATCCAACAGTGCAAAAGTGTGATTAAAGGTAAAAGGGAGGCCCAGGTGGGAGAGTTCCATGACCCCAGGATCCTTGCCAATGAAAAACCGCAGCAAAAACATTCAGTAAGTATTCCAGGCCCACTGACTCACTCTTTTTGGAAGGTGATATGTGAAATCTTTAGAGAAAAGTTCTGCTCACTAAGTTGCACAGCAGTGAGAGACTCATAATATTCTTATTAGCCTGCTGCATAAGAAGTCCAGGTTCCTTTATTTTTGCATGGCTGCAAGCAATGCAAGCACCCAGGCGACTTTCCTTCAAGAATGAAAGTCCAAGTCCTCATATATATGTGTGCACACAAGGTCACACTGGCTGCTCAGGTTAGATATTTCTCTTCCTCACATACACCCCTGAACTGTATCCTAAGATATCCCATGCGAATTTACAATGCCTTTCCAAATAAGGCTCAATTCTGCAAGGTCCTGAGTACAGTAGTTTAATGAAGGGAAGTATTTTTTGAACTGAGACTGCCCACACTTGTTTAAAGTTAAACAGGCTCAGGAAAAAATTGTCTTATGCCCCCAGGTGAACACTTTCTGGCTGTGAAATCCAAGATACAGTCCTAATAGATGCCTTCGTGCACATCTGCAATCTCATAGAGAAATCCATAGCTTCATACGAGAAAAGTACAACTAAACTTAGCAAGAAAACAGGTTGGCTTGAGCCCACGCAGCTGTTTTTTGAAGCTAGGGACACTCCTATCACAAGTGCAGAGGTACGGCTGCAGAGCCCAATGGGTGGATGGTGGACCTGCCAGAAGGAGTCAAAATAAAGTACAGGGACTAAATGAGAGATGAATAGCCTGATCAACCACTTCTTCCTCAATCCTGTAAGTTGGAAGTGATCTTGGCCCAGGACATTGTGTAAGGAAATGCCTCCAGAAGTGCACTGGGTTTGCATCCTGCTCCCGTAGCCGGGAATGGGAATTTTACCAGTTGCTCCATTGAGAGAGGCCCCACCGTCAGCACAGCAGAAGGTCCTATCTGAGGTGCTAGCTGGAAAATCAGATGGGGCAGGTAAAACCAGGCAGTTGCTGCATTTCTTGCTCCAGGATGATGAAAAAAGATACTCCAGGGAGTATATCTGCACAGCAACACCACTCTCTGCGCAGAGGTGTTTGCACCTGTGGAAATGTGAATCAGTAAGTCCAAGCCTGGATACCACCTGCCTCAACTGGCCAGCGCTACGCTTGAACTCCTGCAGGAAAGCAGGGCTTATTAGCTAACCCACAACCACCACACCAGTGCCAAGCAGGGTTCAGATCACCAACACCTTGTTGGGGTGCATCGCCCTCCGCTGCCCTGGCAGCCCCCAGCCCAGCACCAGGGACAGGCTCCTGCCGTGCTGGCATCCCGCAGCCACCTGCACCGGGACTGAGCCGAGGCACCGTGCCGCAGCATGCTCCGGAGCTGCTCCGCTAGTCCCTCCGGAGTCTTGGGTCTAAGCATCCCTTTACTTACCCTACAGTGAGGACAAATGCTGTCAGAAAACAAAACTTTTACAAGCTGACAAATGCGTAATGGATGCACTGAACTCTCATTAGTGCGCTGTATCTTCGACAGTCTGCATGGTCCATCATCTACATTAACTTACTCTAATTAAACACATATAGAATACTTACATACAGAACACTTACCGGTCCAAGTGGAGACCAACTTACTCTCTAATGGTACATTTTACAGCCTTTAAGCAAGACCAGAGTGTTCTCTTTAATTATTATTATTATTATTGTTGTTGTTGTTGTTGTTGATAATTATTATTAAATATTATTGTTAATTATTATCGTTAATAATTTTTATTGTTGCTATTGCTAGGGCTATTACCACCTTACACTTAGAAATGTTTCTTTGCTTTCCTTTACCTCAGTAAAGCAAGAGCTATTATGTAGCTTCATCTATTTCTCTAAAGGGCTACGAAAAAAAGTTGCTTTCAAGAAAAAAAAAAATATAACTTTTTACAAATATATAAAACAAAATACTCAAGGCATTTTTGAGAGGCATTCTCACATATTGCTGAAATTACACGCAATGTGTGAAAATTTGCATAACAAATGTGACAAGATGGTTACTTAAGGGACTGAAACAGAAGGAATAAAATATATATTAGATACCTCAGCTGTCACTAATTATTATTCTGAATGAGAAATAATGCCAGCAGCAAGAGGGGTGCCAGAAGAAACGATGGGGAAATATATTATCATGTATTTAAAAACCTTTAAAAGGTATAATAATAATTAGAAAATTATTGCACTACTGATCTTTTTTAGTAGCAGAGCAACCACCTGTTCACACTTTTATTAATTGCTTGCTCGCCTCTTCCTTAAAGATGGCCTGTGAAGATCATTAAAGCAAAAGCTACCTGAGTAGAAAGGAGGAGAAATTCACATTATGCAGGGATGGAGGGGGGAAGATCCCAATAAAATTCATAACTTTATTTAAGAGTCACACGTGGAAAGGCAGTACTATTTTAAGACTGGCTTATAGCAAAACATAATTCGGCTTCAAACAATAGCGATACAAGAGGGTGAATGTTATTATTATTGATTTTGTTAATTTGCTGGAAATGCCCTGCCTTACCCAGCTTTATCTTCCCACTGCTTCCTAAAACACCGCGTGTGCAGAAGTGTAGTTAAGGCAGCTCCATGCGGCTCGCTCGGCACAGGCACCCGCGCCAGGCAGTGACCGTGGGGGGTCCAGTCCCCCCAGGCAGCATGACCCTCAGCATCACATGGCCTCAGACCATATCCCCCAGGTGACGTTGTGGCTCAGCTGCTGCTAAGCTGGAAAGCTGCAGCCTCCCTATCTTAGGAGATAATGCCAGTTAATGTATGTCTGTTGTCAGACACACATTCATCTCCTGAATTACACTGCTACGTGCTCGCGAGTGCTGCACAGGCCCCTACTGCTCATCTCGTTCCTGCCTGCCGATGGATGGAGCTGGAAGCACAGAGGTGCCTGTTGCTGTATCGATCCCTTCTTCGCTGCTGTGGCAAGCAATTTTGCAAGCATTTCTGATCATTCCCTTCTTTAGACTTTGAAACATGTATGCTTTACCTATCCTAAAACAGAAAAATCCATTTCCCTATCATCAGCCTCATTCCTCCAAGCTTCCCGTGGAAGCAGCACAGAATTTTCCATTTGCTCCTTGCTGTAGTCAAATCCCATCCAGGGTTTCCCAGAGGTTTTGTCTCATCCTTCCCTGGAATCACCATCTCCCACAGACAGCAGCTTTGCTTAAATGCAGAAGTCACTGTCCATTTTCCCCATCAGAGCCCATTTTCCTCATTAGTGTCCATTTTCCCCATTTACTCTCCCTTATGTTTCTTTGGGTTTGTTCCCTCTCTTGAACCTCTTCTCTCCAAGCTTCACCATTTGGAGGCTATTCCCTGACGGACCTTGGGAAGCCCTTCGGAGGGCTGCTCTTCCATGCAAGCTCCATCCAGGATCTTCTGAAGTCAAAAACGAGTCCAGCGGGCGGCAGTGCAGGTACCTCCACCAGTCCCACACCATTCTCCTAGCCCACCCTGACATGGGGAGACAGACAAAGCAAACTCAGTAAGGTCAGAGAGTCGGTGAGAGAAAGAAGCATGCTATGCAGTGGCACTCTAGCTTTGCAAACACCTGTTGCCCTTCCAGATCCTTTGGGAAATAACTCCATTCCCCAACATCTCTTTCCACTTTTAAATCCAGCGGCTGGTGCAGGCAGGCTGGGGGGTGAAGGAGGTGGAGAGGGAGACAAACACTTCGCACAGGCTCCTCCGCTGGTCAAAGACAAAGGGGGCCAGTTTATCGTGCCATCGTGTGGTCCATCTGCGAGAGGACCCACGACTTCACGTTGGGCCGTGGCACGGCTGTGTGCCCTCACCTCCTGCCAAGGCCCCGCGCTGCCTTTGGCACCTCCGCTGACATGGATCAGCAGCAGCAGCCACGCGGCTCCGTGTCGGTGGGCTACAAACGGAGTGTCACTGCACCTGCCCCCCATGCCGGGTGTCTGCAGTAGGTAGTAACAGCTAAAACCATTGACAATTAGTTTGAGAGGGAAAATAAGGCCCTTTGCAGGGATATTATTTCTAAGTCAGGTTTTACTCTGCCATTAATATACTTTTGGAATGCATGAGAGCTCCTTGCACCCAAGGCAGGTAATAATGGTCTATTAAAAGGCACCGTCTCTGTTTCCTAATGCTCTGTCAAAGGTTCATTGATAAAAGTAGCCACCTGACTGCTCTCATCAGCTTTAAGGAATTCCATAAAAGAATAAAATATGCTTTCCTCATAACTGCTTTTATATAAGATTTATGACAATATGAGTAACGAATAAACTGAGCACTTGCTGAACAAGACTCAGATCTAAGATGTGCCAATGCAAATGAGGAAGTGTCCAACTAAGAGATGCGTTTCTTGGGAGAAATGTGAAAGCATTTGCAAGAGCCACAAGTTACCACATACACCTGGCTACACTCACTGCTGGTACAAACACGTACACCTCCAGGGAGGCCAAAGGTATGCATTGGCTTACTCTAGTGGTAAATTTGGGTCTTACAGGCCAGTCACCTGAACAGCTCACAGCTGAGAAGAGGACCTTGACAGCATCTGGAAGATGTCCTGGGTATAACTATACAGCTGATTAAGCAGTTGCACGTTTTTTTGCCACCTGCATCTGATGATGCTCTA
This sequence comes from Falco peregrinus, assembly GCF_023634155.1. Taxonomy (NCBI): domain Eukaryota; kingdom Metazoa; phylum Chordata; class Aves; order Falconiformes; family Falconidae; genus Falco; species Falco peregrinus. The sequence continues at coordinate 10,192,004 of NC_073733.1, read as the reverse complement.
TGTGTAAAGAACATCACATGCCTGGGGGGGTGGGGGTGTAAACCCCAGCCCCTTCATGCCTGGCAGCACTGTTTGTACTCCTGCCAACAGTAGAAGTCACATCAGTGGGAACGGGCTGTGTGATTAGTGTTGTGGGATAGTTCAATCCCATTTGCCAGCTATTCATCTGGCTTAAACAGGCAAAGGTGCAATGGTCATCGCTGTGCCCCTTTACCATTATGTCAATAATATGGTCCTACAAGCTTGTGGCTCCAAGATTATCTGAAGCATGGGATTGACACTAAGAAGATTCTTTATCTATTTTCCAACTCTGCTGTTGGTATTTGGTGTCACTTAACTTTTTTGTCCTCGTATTTTACATCTCCAAAACAGGAATAATCATAGACTCATTTAGGTTGGAAGACACTTTTAATGATTCCTTGCCGGATTTCATTGCCCTTTAGGAGGCAATCAGATACAACAGAAGTGAGTGCTGCTTAAATACTTGTAAACATGCCTGTCTCACTCTATATGATAAGGTAATCACTATGCTCTCACTCAGTGCAAGTAAACTTGCTAATATACACACATTTCTGAATGTGCTCCGCCTCTGCCAGTGTTTGACATGCCTACCCATGTGCACAGAGTAAGCTGAGTGGTAGCCTGGTCCCACACAGAAGTTGAGAGGAGGTGGTGGGCATCACCTGGTCATTGCTAGAAGATGTGAATGAAGTGAGATTAGATTTTAATGTAAAAAAATTTGAACCTGCCAAGATTTGAGTCTATACAGATACACCTGCTCTCTCAAGCATTCTCAATACATTATCTCTTTAAAAACATGCACATTTTAAGACTTTCATCATGTCCAGTTTGGGTATTATTTGCACCCAGAAAAGTTAATAACCAGTATCCAAAATTTTACACCAAAATTCTGAAGCGTGTCAGACCCATAAGTGAGAGCAGAGTGTAAGAGGGGAAGAGTCAGCCATTTTGGTAAGAGTCAGCCATACTTTTATCACCCCAGTTATTCCCTCAGCTTCTCCTTTTCTTTTTTTTTTTTTTTCCCCTCAGCTAATTACATCAGGAAGACTTTATGGAAACGGTTGCCAAATGTTTAAAATGAGAGCAGTTCAGTTGTTATTTCAGTCCCAGGTTACTGCAGCAAATTGTACATGCTCACCTCGTGCATCCATTTGTGAACATTTGACATATCAGTGATTAATTAATATTAATAGCAGAAATCACTTCAAACTTGCTTTATGCTAGAAATCACACACAATCCTGGTTCTAATCACTTGGCACATAAAGAAACTTTAATTGATAACCCAGGTCTAATATCCATCAGCAATGGATTCTGTAGGAGGAACAGAGCAATGTTCCCTGTAATCATCCTAGAGGAGATAGAAAGCTTGTTCTACCAACATCAAAGGAGATTAGGCAGCAGAAGCTTGATAGTAAAGTAGCAATTATGGAGGGCTTTTTTAATTCTGTGCACCTGCTTCATCAAAATAATAGGCATCTTTTAGCAAAATAACCTGAAACTCAGTTCACTGACTTTCAATTATCTGATGCTGGGAAATGCATCTGGAGAGACATGAAAAAAGGTGATAGACACACAGAGAAATAAAGAGAAGGGGAAATTAGAATGAGGGAAAATATGAGGGCCTATGTAAGTGAGTGTTATAAATATCCTGTGCCTCAGGCTGATGATAGAAAGGGAATATTTTTGCTGAGTTAGGACTGTGGCATCAGGCACATTTGACCAAATCAGTCCCTGGTGGAGTGCCTTCGACTACAGTAAACAGCTTACACCAGGGACAGAGTTGGATCATTTCTTTTAAGGGGAATTTTAGGCATGAAACCTTAATACAAGCAAGGGAAGCACACGGTAACAACCACTTCAGCCTGTATAACAGAAAGCAAAAATTACTATCCTCACATTCCCCTTTACCAGGTCATCTTGCTACGAATAGAAATGACCCCTTAACTTTGTTTCAAAGCAAGAGTCTAAAGTTAGACCAGAGCCAAACTTTCCTGGAGGTGGGAAGGGGAGGGCAGCCCAGACACAGGTTTCGTTTTACTTCAGGGACTGCAGCCCCATTTCTGGAAACACAGGGCAGACCCTCAGACCCAGAGTTAAGAAGCCTGCCTGGGGTTTAGTACCCTGCCTCGTTAGGCTCTATGGGTGGTGTTTGTTTTTTAATAAATCCCCATCTTCTCTGAAAACACTTTTTCAGAGGGCACTGGGCAATTCACTTAAACATTTCATATCTGTAGCTCCGAAGCCTCTCAAAGGTAGAGCACAGCAGAGCTCTTATCAGAGAAAAGCTGTGTTACCAGCCCCATTACCCAGTAGAGTCCTTGCTGCGCTCAGTCAAAATCAAGGACAGCACTTTTCCACCTTTTTTTCCAGCTTTACACCCCTGTGGAACTCACTGTGCCCTCTCATGGATGTCTCAGTCCCTCCCCCGTTGCACACAACCACCTACCTCTTGTTCTAACGCAGAAATCATCTCCACACGAACGCTGGACAGGGGACCTGTGGTTCATATTTTATCTCCTGAGCCCTCGTGGCTCGTGTTTGAGCCCCCACCTCCCTGCAGGAGAGCCAAGGCAGAGGGCACTCACCACCGGCTGCCCCCATGCACACCTCCGCCCGGCTCTGCGGTTCCTCCTGTTCCATCACAGCCATCTGCAGAGCTCAAAGAGTTGGTGGCCTTGTGAGACGGTGCTGTGGGTGGGCACGGGCTCAGGGCAAGTGTAGCCTGGCACAGAACTGACGTGCCACAGGGGGCTGTGGGTGAGGCACAGCGGCTGCCCCCCCGCCGGACCAGGTCTGTGTGCGGCAGGTGGGAGCACAGAGGATCATGAACCAACAGCCATGGCTGGCAGAGGCTGATCCTTCAGCAAGAAGCGCAACCACGTCCCACTTCACACGAATGAAGTAGAAGTAATTCCATTGTAATTAAATTGGAATTTTTGTGTGAATTTCAAATGAACCTTTGTAACATTATCATTAGTTCTCAATACCTCTTTTATTTTGCCTCATTGGTAATAAATGGTAGTAACTGCATTGTAATTAAATAAGAATTAAAATTTGACTTCCTAATGAACTACAGCAAAGCAATCACTATTTCAATACACATTAATTGCTGTTCTGTTAGGAATACAGGCAACTTTTTTTAATGAATTGCTACAAATTATTATGAATATATGGCCTGAGCGTACAAAATAGTCTCACATCAGTAAATGTGCCTGGTAGATGGCAGCCAGCTGTGCAGTGAATAGATCTACCCAAGGAACTTGGGACTTGTGGCATCCTAAGGCCAGTAGAGAATACACTGAATCATGACATTTCCACAATAAACTTTTTTCAGAAGGTTGCAATTAATTTACAAAAAGGCCATCCAAGACGCCATTGGGGGTGCCACTGGGGAAGTGGACTAAAAGGTGTGAGAAACCAAAAGCAATAATACAAGCATAGTGCATTTTTATGTTATTGGTTCCTGTCTGATTATAATAAAAGTGCTTTGTAATATGTCCCAGGGTAGTATACTGCATATAGAAAACCCCATTTTATTATTTATACATTCTCTCTCTGTATATAGAGAGATATATAATACATGTATGAATAATTTCACTTCTATTACTGGTCTAGATTTAAAAGCCATAGGTAGCATTTGCTGCTGCATATCACTGTTGAGGATGCAACAGGCGTTTGGTGTAAGAACACGCAAGCTACGAGAGGCATGTTTGTAATTGGGAGTACCGGCTATCTGATAGAGACTTCATATCCACATTCAGGGAAGACTTATCCTGGTTCGAAGGCGTGGGTGGGGGAGTGAACCCAAAGCACACACACACAACTGCCGAAAATATCTGCTTTCTGTTTTCACTTTGCAAGCTGGCAGCATGTGTCCTGCCAGGCAGCCTCTCGGTTACCTTCTGTCCCCAAAGTGACTGACACTGGGCTGCATTTACCCAGCTTTCACAGGGCGTAAGTTCCCCCCATGAACTACCGAAGAATTTTTTCCATCCAGGCTCTTCATTTCTGGCCCATCATCATCATGTCCCACTGCTGACTCTTACGGGACCACAGCAGCCAGCCACCGCAAACCTGGGACAGCAGCTCCCTTGGGCACGGTGTGAGCCATTCACACTGATGCGATCACCAGGCCTGTCTCACCATGGTTTGACATGCCCTGAAACACCTTCATGTCTCTGTTTGTCTGCCATCGCTATCATTTTACCTCTCATCATACTGCAAAGTCAGAGACATTTACAATCCCTTTGGATTTCCAGACCCAGCAGGGAATATTCAGAACCAGGGTCTGGATGGGATCTGTGAGAGCCACAGCTACGGGCTCGGGAGAGGGCAGCTGGCTGCTTAGGTATCTTTCTTACACCCAAATTTAAATCACAGAGATTGAACAGGGCAAGCAAACTCACTTTTTCAATTTTGTTACCTAATCAAAACTCTGAAGCTTTCTAGTGCTGGAGAGTGTTCACATATCATCCACTTTCCATATCCAATGCTGACAAAACAATAAGGCAGGAATAACATAAGTTGTGAGAAAACTAGTCTGTCTCATAAATCTTCACAGGAAAGTGGCTGCTGTTTTATGTTATTGCAGTGTGTTGTTTCCAATGAAGTGATTACTGTTAGATGTATTTTTAAATTGCTTTTGGTATTTTTAAAAATACATGAATTTGAGAGTGATAGAAATGAGATTGAGTGGCGGTAGACAGCGCCTACAATATGATTAACTTTTTCCCCAGACCAGCTACTTCTGAAATTAAGGTTACCAACACAGCTATTGGCAACTTTCCCCTGTCTGAGAAGGGCTCACTGGAGTCTGAGATGCGAGCCATTTTCCAACAGCCCACCTAAACCCTCCTCTTGCTTCAGATGCTACATGGGCTCGCGTTCTGCCTCAAGATGCTTGATTAATAATTGCAATTTTAAAGTATGAATGTGCATGTTTATGCACTAAAGCTCTGTAACACAGAGCTTCAGGTTACATCCCATCGTGTCTGAGAAGTTGTGGTTTCTGTCCACGGAGGGGAGGAACAGCTTTGTGTGTTAACAGCTCCCACCAAGACACACATGTTTCCAAAAAAAGGCTGAGCTACATTTTAGATAAAGTTCATTTGGAAGACATTCAAGGCCATAAATATCGAGTGAGAGGTTTTCTCAGAGCTTTACAAGTCATTAAAACTCCAGGTAGATTTTACCTACCAAAGGCTTCACTTGTGGCTTGCTGAGCTGACATCGTCCCTTCCTTGGATATCGCTGCATCCCTTCCAGCAGCTAATGAAGCCTGTAACCATCCCAAGTCCCACCTGCAGTGTCCCTGGGGTTGCCGAGTGCTGCACAGACCAGGCACTACAGGGTTAAGCTTACCCAGACAAGAGGAGACTCAATAAGAGGCAAAAGGAAAATGAATTAGAGGAAAATCAACAGGCAGCAAAGGAAAAACTAAATTACATTTCAAGTACACACATGCACTCTTTTGGCTGGAGGGGCAGAAAATGAAGCCAAAACTGGGCTGTTTTTATTCTAAACAGTGCATCAATCCATTGATTAATTTTACACTTTGTTCCTTATGAACCTGGGCTGGGGCCATGAATGCTGCTATGAAAAGAAGAATATAGCCAAAAAGGAACTCTTAAAAAGTTGGCAGCCGTTTCAAGGCAATGTGTCTGGCCAGCAGGAAGGAGATGGCTCCTCCAGGGAAGTGTATGGAGCTGTAAAACCATTTGTGAACCGGCCCTGCTCAGTTTATAAGGTGTGTGACTGACTTAAAGTCAAGTTTCTTGCACAAATTTGTGACTTGTAAATCGAATGATAAAAGTAGTCTTAAGTATCATTTTTCCAAAAGGGCATTACAAGATTGGTTAAGAATGACTGTATTTCCTCACTAATACCATTAACTTCAGAATTGTTTCCATCCATTACTGAGTCGAACAAGGAGGGTTTACCGTAAATTGCTACATGCTGTATGGTTCAGCTGGTCAGCTTTATGGTATAGGAAGCAGAAATAAAACAAAATCAAATAAAGGAACATAATAAAACACCACAGACCAACTTCAGCCTTGGTATAATCAAATGCAAATTAATGGAGTTACACTCACTCACACCAAGGCTGACACATCCCTTGGCCATGGAGCAAAGGGAGGCAGCTAACTCCATCTCCCCCTGTCGCTTCCGAGGAACAGCTACGGTGAGCAGGAGCTGGCTACTAGCTCATCATGTTCCAGTTACCTGCTATCAGCTGCCTAAGTGTTTCCTGAAAATCTTCCTTTCATCAGGTTAGGAGGTTAAGGAACAACTTGGGAAACACCCCTAGAATCTCTCCAAGATAAGCCAAGAGTGACTTCAAGTCGGTGGAGGTCTGTGTAAGATCTTAAGAAAACAGGACAGGAGATGGAGGGAATTCTGCCCGTGATATGTCTTATTCCTCATCCAGACCACAGTGCTTAGTGGGGGACAGGGCCAGCAGCTTCCATTTACAGCAGGTTCAGGAATCCCATGATATTGCTTATCTTGTTTGCATCAGGCAAGAGATAGCGTGAATCCCACTTACTGACGAGGAAACTCACCTTCTGTAGAAGACTGACACGAAGTCAAGACACCACTTAAATGCCTTAAAACAGGGATCTGCAGCAGCTCAGGGCAGCACGGGTTTGACACAGGCAATCTGAATGCTCCTGCACCGACACACAGCTCTCCACGGGCACCACACAACCTCACATCTGCTGGGGAAAAGTTCGGCTCGGTGGTGAATTTAACTGTGTGTTCAACTTTGGCAACTGCAATATAAAAACAATATTTACATGAGTTTCTGAACCATTGCTCATCCAAGCCACAAAGCTGCTCCTGCTTGGGTTGTTTGAAGACCTGACTTTCAGACCTCCTAAGTGCCCACAGGCTCAGCATAAACACTTCTGAGCAAACAGGGGTTCAGAAATCTCTGCACAGAACCAGTTCTCACCCTTCTCACTGCATTTCAATATTGCTAATTGCTAATTAATCACAGACTTTACACAGTCTCCCCCTTGCCCAAGTTTTACGGTTAAAGTTTTGTTTGAACTACGCTTCACCCAGCTGAACAGTGCTGGAGGGTCAACAGAGCTACGCAATGCGCTGTGAAAAGTGATGCTTCTTTTAAGAGGCCTCGTTATTGAAATAACTTTTGAGTTAATGTTTGGAAATAACTTTGAAATGAGGACTTGCACAGATTTGTTTTCTTAGTGCGGCAATTAGCTTCACGAGCAGTGACTGGCTGCAGTACCTTCTGCCACGTCTGACACATTAAATAAATTATTCACTCAGTTCATTAGTTGGAAATGCAGTTTGTAATACCTGCCGAGCGACATACAGGACATGCAGCAAAGCCACAGGTCACTGCAAATAGAAAAATGAAGTCAGGTTTTCCTGCTCCCACACAAACAAAAAACAAACAAAAAAAAAGATGGGAAAAAAGGTAAATAAGATACTGTTTTTCCTACCACGTGGTTCAGTCGGTTTCTTTCAGAAAACTGCCTCTCTACCCTGTTCCTTTTTTAACGACTGGATTACGACTCTCTTCTTCCCACCACATTGGACTGCCTCAGCAAAACCCCCATTGCCTCTGGTGGAAATATCCTCCGGATTGGTTACTTTTTAATGAAAGTACAATGCCACAGCCTCGAGAAACAGCTTATTATTTTTCCTGCCAGTCCATCTCACTGTTGCAAGCAAAGGCTGATGCAAGTTGTCTATTTATGGCTTTATGCAGGCAGGCAGCAGCAACCAGGCACCCCTGTGGAAAGGTGGAAGCAGGAGCAAGGACAAGCGTGGGCTGTCCTTCATGCTTGCTGGTCTCCAGCTGCAGCGCTGGGAGAGACTCGCAGCATCACGGGAGATAGGATGAGCTGTGGAGACAGCACTATTGAGCTAACAGCTTTTCACCCCCCACACCTGTACACAAACAGGGCCCCGTGAGGTGTGGATGGAGACACAGCTACCGCTGGTCTGAGCTGCTGGCACCCAGACGTGCAGCCCAATCTGGATGCAGAAAGGAGAGCTGGATCCAGCCAAGAGCACCAGGGCTCTTAATGAGCGGGTGCGTGGAAGGCACCAGGCAGAGCCTGCAAAGCAGCACCCAGACGTACTGGTCTTCCACCTTCATTACTGTCCAGCTGCCTGTGCAGTCAGGGCACTGGCCTGGGGTGATACAACATCTAGGACCTTTACCACGCAGGGTGTGACATTTAAAGAGAGAAGGGGAATTTTAAATACCAGTTAGCAGCTGAGCTTAACCAGAGATGGCAGGGCAGGAGGATGAGGAGACCTTTGCAGCCTTACTCTGCTCTTCCATCCTCATCATTCAAAGCAGCCCTAAAAATAAAGCCCAGATCCAGTCAACTTCAACTGCATCCTTGAGCTCAAGATTTCCTCAGCCCAAGGAGAACCCTCCTTTCTCCAAAAGCACCAGAGGCAGTCACTAAGGGTTACTAGTGAGGAAACACCGTGCAACAAAACAACTGGGATTCAGGCCAGAATGCTGGGATGCATCCTACAGAGACAAGTGCCTGTAATTAAGCTCCTACACACATATTCAAGCATCAAAATGAGCGACATGATTTTGCAGAGGTGCTAAGCACGGATGGCAGTGGAAACACAAAGGTGAACCCCAGTACACGTGGCAACCATGTGCTCACCTCCAGCAGAGCTGCCACCCTAAAGCAGGCCTTGGGTGACTTACTCCTTTATTTTGTTCTGTCAGATTTCCCCAGGTAGAATTAAAAGGGTTAGCCACTGCCAGTCAGCTGCAGTCTTCCCAGTCATGTACCATGGATGACACAGGTCTGCTATGCAAAAAACACGTTGTGTAAAAGAGGAGAAAGGAGAGAAGAAATCTAATAAATACTCTACTATTTCCACTGTATATTATGCAAAATTTGGCATGAAATCTTTATCTCACATAAACGTGAAGGTCACTTATTTGTTCATTAAACTCTCCTCAGTCTACATCATTATGCTCATAGTTTTTCTTATACTTAATGTAGTAAGGGCCTGCCAAACTCATTAGACATCAGCTGATAAATGGATTTGAACTCACAATCTGTTAAAAATCACATAAGCACATTAGAGCAATATTTCCATGGCTTAGAGACCGTATACATTTAAATCTTCCCAGAGAGGATTTTGAACATTTTTGATCCAGTGCAGCAGACTCAACACATAATTCAAGTCTGCTTGCTGTAAAAATTTACAGGCTGGGATCTTAGTATCAATAGCCATAAATCAAAGCTGCACACTTAAAAATGTGGTAGTGGCAAAACTGTTGGATAGGGTGTAAACATCATCAAGCTCATTGTCATGCAGCACTTGCATGGGAATAATAGGGGGAGATATTGTTAAATGTTGCATATATTTTCTCTCTTCTGGCAGAATTTGTACACATAGCATATAACCCTGTGTAATTTCCAGCCTGGGCAAACCTCTGCATGAGGAAGAGCTTCTGAAGCTGTCCTGGATTCTCACCCTAGCACCGTGACTTCAAATAAGCTTTTACATGAAATGTGGACAGAAGGGAACATGGGGCATGTTTATGCCATAGTTTATGTTTCACTTACTCATTGCTCTTTATTGTAATTTCCCCCAACTGATGATAAAATGCTTATAAAGCATTGGGCTGATAATTTGCAGGCTCTCCCGCTGCTCTGTTTGTTATAAAGCTACTCATGTCTCCAGGAGAGTCTTTCTTCCTTTTGGATTTATGAGCCTAATGAACCACTGTTATTCTCCATCACAGGAGCCAGTGATGCTGTGACATTATAGCAGGAAGATTTGAAAACTTATGAGAAAGCACTTGAAACAAACTGCTGCTCTTAATAAGTGCCTCTTGTCTTCAGCATGGTCTGAGGAAGATCTAAGCGAGCTAATGAATGAAAAGAACAAACTGAGTCCTGCGCTAACCCTGCCAGCTCCGCTGCAGAGTAAGTCGTACTAGTGAGACAGATCCTCTGCTGAAATGAACAGTATTGATCAGTGGCAGGATGCTGATACACAGCTTCACCGAAGGGCCCCCTCAGCGTACGAGGAGCCCAAGTCCTCAGGACTGCTTAAGTTTTCCAGATCAGGGCTGTCAAGTGTGTGAAACTAAATACAATTAAATTGAACTGCAATTAAATTTAACTTCCACCTTACTGAAAAGAGCTCAGCTGGCTGGCTAGGCAGCCTTTTGTCCCCTAGGCACCCCAGATTCACTCAAACACATATTTTTCCTGGGTCATTTTTGACAGTCACCAAATTCAGATAATTTCAAACCAAAGCAGCGCAGGTGCAGGAAAAGGGACCGCTTCTGGAGCCTAGCTGCAGGCTGCTGCTCAGCTTATTATTTCCTTAAAGGAGCACATTTCTGCCTACCATGGCAGGACACTGTGAAGAGAAAGGCAGTACCATGGCTGGGCCAGCCCCAGGCTATTTAGGAAGTTATAGGTCATAACACACACCTTCATCTCCACCTGGAGACCATTAAGAAGCCCATGTAAAGCCCGGAGCACACAGTTCATTGGCTCCCAGTGAGGTGCCCAGAGTTAAAAGCACGTCCTGTTCAAAGCCCTATTGTGCAAGCTGCTGCTATCAAAGAGACAGTTCTTGCACCCAAGAATTTACTTCAGCTAAAAAAAAAGCGTGGGCGTAAAACAGAAGCAAGTTGCCCGATGTTAAGCCATAAGTCAACAGCAGCGCTAGACGTAGAGCCCAGGCGTCTTGGCTAGGAGCAGAAGCGAGACACCAGGATGCTCTGGCAAGGTTTCTGCTGCCTTTGGCTGTTCTGCTGGATTCCCAGAGACAAGTGGGTTGAGCCAGTTGGGCCATGCTGCCTGTTGGGACAGAACTTGAGAGGATGCCAGTCCCTCCCCACCCAAAGTGTCCCTGCCTGCTGAGCCAGCTGGCTCCCTGCAGGCTCAAATCAGAGTGTCAGACAGCACCTCGGCAGTGCGGCTGGTCAGGGAGCTTACCTGTAGGGCAACCCTGAGCCGCGGGCTTCTGTAATAATCTTGACATACCCTTTGTTGTCCAGGGGGGATGCTAGAGGTGGCTGGAAGTTATGTTTGCAGGTGAGCAGTCTTGCCAAAATAATGAGATGTCCCACCACACACGATGCTTAAGCATGCTGTCAACTCTGTGTATTATTCATACAAGCTCTGCTGTCTTCAGTTACTCTGTAATCATCACATCTTTCATCATGGCACACATATCCCCTCAGTTGTACTCATTACAAAACCAACGTGGCATAATAGGAAACAATGACACGTTCCTTCTTTTTTCTGTGATACAGTGGGATTGGGAACTCGGTGCAATACAGGTCATTTAGCCAGCAAAATATTAGTGGAACATGTATGGCAACATGCCAGTCAGTGCTTTGAAAAGCTCAACCTAGGTGACTCTGTTTGTTAAAAAGTATTCAAAAGCCCCAATTACAATCAGTTAAAAGCAATAAGCATGCAAATTATTTTAAAACAAACTTTAATTAATTTCAGCATATGTTTCACTTAGGCTGATTAGTCAAATCTGATTTTCTGAAAAGAAACAATAAACATCTGCTAATGATGATTTACATATTACCGCTCACATGGCCTGCAGTGTGTCGGGTGGCGATGGAGGTACTGCGCAGCACAGGGAAGAGCCATGCTGTGCCAGCCACCCCCAGCCCACAGCCACCAGGTACAGAGCACGACACAAATAATTCTTTGCTAAAATGGCTAGACGTGCCCTAAAAGGACACGGTGGCATTTGTAAAACAACTGTCCCGGTAAAGGCTTACCTTTTTGTTAAGATTCTTTGGATGAGAAGCAGGTGAAGCAGCCTGAAGCCCGGGCTCACAGGACCCCAAACTTTCCACAGCCTGACCTTGGTGCAGACCTGCACCCCGAGATGCCAAGCGAGAAGCTATCCAGGCAGCTGCATTCAGAACAACAAGGGCTTAACCTACTACTCAGATCCCGCTTCCCTCTCAAATCAGAGGAAAAAAAATATTATCAGTTACTATAAACACATAACTTAGCCAACACAATCACTTGTTCTTCGTTCATTATATAGGGAGACAGGATTTGATTATCCTGCATAGTCAGGAGGCTAAATCCCTCTTTACGCCTGAGACTCCATCATGGGAGGCCTGAATACAGCCCCTTCATACCTTTGGGTCTGTAGCTGACAGTAATGTAAATATTTAAAAGTCCATGGCATTTTACATTCACAAGGCTGATAATGGAATAGCTTTAATATCCTTACAATGCCAAATCCAGATTAGTGTGATAATAGTGGCTCCCAAGCAGTTTATTAGCACTCATACGCAATATGCAGTAACCCTAGAGGGGCTAAAAAGGGAAAAAAAAGAAGTCCTGCCAACATATACTGCACACCAAGCTGCAGGATGTTGTATTCCAAGAGTTATTTCAGTTGTAGAGAGCACATGGTACCATTACTTGTCATGAGGAGAAAATAAAGAGAGAACGGTCTGTGACAGGTGCTGCTTTAAATATTTTGAAGATATGCATCAGGAATAGTTCATAAAAGTGCTTCCAAAGTAGCTCTTACACCCACTGGGCTTGGCAGTCCTCACTTTTAAAAAACATGAACTTGGCACAGCAGTCTCCTAAATCTTTTAAACTAGCTTAATCCTCCCAGTAATGAAACGTGCACTCAGCTAGATGGGTGCATTTATCTGAAACTCACTTATTTACAAGCAACTAAAACATGAAATTAGCTGGTCCCAGAAGGCAGCTTTGTACTTCCCAACTCTTCTGCTATCATAAATCAACCCATTCAAGAAGGTGCCACATTTGTTTTTCCCGTTCTCACATCCTGTACGAATAATCATTCCCCATTTTAGTGCCAAAGATGATCCTCTGGAGATGTCTCTGCAGGATTCTGCGATTTCAGGCTTCTGTGGGACTAAAAGTGCATGTGTGTTGGCAGACATCAGGAGGTTGGCAAAATCTGGAGTTCTGGGAATGTTTCAAAGGAGGTTCCTTTACCGAACAATGCCACTGCGGTACAAGCATCGAATGTGATAACGGTAGGATCCCCGCATTTCCATCAATTACCTCCCTGCAGAGAGCAATCCAGCAAGCAGCAAACAGAGCTGTACTTCGAACGTACACCCCTTTCACACCCACCCTGCTGGGGGGGCTCCAGTGCCCAGCCAGACAGCGAGGTGCACTCCTCGCAGCCAATCGGCACTTTCTGGGAATGCTAGATCTGCAGAAGGTTCTCCTGTCTCCTCCGCAGGGACAGAGAGCAGCCTTAATTTATTAGATGTAAAGAATTCACTCCCCAGCCTTCTGCTCAGCTTGGTGAAATAAAGGTTTTTCCAGGATTCCTTACCAGCATATTCACTGTTGTGTCCTTGCTCATTACTCTATTTCTGCACACCAACACATCCAGTGGTCAAGCGGCACCAATATATAAAGATATTTTCAGCTTTAGGATTCAAAATCAGTATTGAATCTTCTCTTTAGGGGATTCCTTCCAGAAATTACGTTACCTCAGCAGAGATCACTGCTTTGTGACTGCAGAGAATAACACAGCTTGGGAGGAGGAAACACCAGAGCAACAGGAGACCAAACTGAAAACACCATCACTAAGGCAGCCAGGCCCTGGGCAGCCACCACCGAGCCTCCCCATGCTTCATCTCTGACTAGAAGGCAATGCCAGTTGCCTTCTCTCAGAAAAAGTAAGCAGCTCTTGCAAGGTTAAAACATTTCATGCAAAGTGACCTGAAGATGACAATTTGCCTCCTATTCTTTTATAATATGGCACAAAAGACAGTTTAATAAGGATGCTTTTCTCATTTGCCTGAGAGAATGCCATATTCATAAATACACCTTCATTTGCCTTTTTACACCAAATTATCACCTGCTACCTGATCATTTCAGCTGTACAACTACTGTAAGGATTTCCCTTTATTCTGGAACATTTTCAAGTATCGGATTTAAAACAGCACAAAGAGCAGCACCAGGTTTGAGAATGCAATCAGGACCACAGAAATAGGAAGCAATCTGTTTCCACAGAAAGTTTTAGAAAAGAAACAGCAACTCTTCATTCATTCCTGTATCCTCTTTGAGGTCTGGAGTAAAGATTTGCTGGGAAAATCAGTTACATGTGAATATACCAGATGATGAGTCAGAAAAGCTCCGGGCAAGAATTCAGCAAAACTCAGTTTTACCAGTGTTCATATGCTTCTAGAACAAGATCCTGAAAAGCTTGTTGTCAGGCACAGGAGAAACTGGGCACACTGGATATGTGGCTTTTGTCAGCCAGCAGACTGGATACACGTGTCAGATGGAGGTGTCTTCTCACAAATTCTACTCTCCCCTAAACACAGGGATCCTCAAATTTCGTTGGCTTGGGAACAACTGCGAACAAAAAACATTCTGCCAGAATCTCAGTTTTTTCTCATCCTGTCTGCATCAATTTGAACGTCTTAATTCCCTGATGACACATGCAGCACTGGAGGGTCTCAAAGGCGACACAAGAAGCCTGTGTTGTATGAGATGGGCTCTTTCCTGACAGGTATCGAATAACACCTCCAGCCTCCTCTGGAAAAAGTGAAAGAAGGGAACAGAATAAAATATACAATGTGATAGCAAAGCTCCTTGTCTTTGGGAGCCAAACTCCCATCCTCTGCAAAGAATATGAAGGAAACAGATGTTCCCGTGTGGAGTTTAATGGCTAGATTGTTAAGGGGATAACAAATTCTCTCTCTGTGCGCCTCACTCAGACTACTACAGCAAAAATTTTTCTTCCTGACATAATGATTCTTAATTAAGGACCAGATTCTAAGCAATTCCCAAGGCAAATGAGCAGGAATACCCTGATGGCACTTCCTCCATAAGCATCATGCATTAGAACCTGGAAAGTTAGCCCATGTGCCCAGGGGAGCACAGACACCTTCCTCTATAGGTTTCTGGAAGTAGGCATTTCTTGGTAGGAATAATTCTGCCAAGGACAGGTCAACAGTGAAGGGGTTTCTGGATTGCCTCACTTCCTGACTAGTGACTATAAGCAGTTATGTTTTGGGGTCTACAAGCTAATGCCAGTTGCAAACCCCAGTTATTCCACCAAACTGACTTTGAGGTGTCCTGACCGCAGACAGGATTTGAGCCCTCGGCTCCGAGAGCCATCCAAGTCCCTCAGATCCCCTGAAAGAGAAGGGAGCCCAGCACTAAACCCTCTGCGCTGTGCCATTCTTCCTCAGTAATCTTGAGGCATTAATGGACAGAATTTGTTTTCTAGATGGTCACAATTGAATTTTACTGCCAGGCCATACACCGACTCTCAGGTTTTCACTTCAGGTTTTGAGCAATTGTATTGGGTACTTTTCAGGTCAGCTCCTTTACTCTTTAAGTTAACCCTGATTTCTATCTACAAATAAAAGCAGAGAACACCAAGTACATTGCTGGGGAAGTCAGTAGTTAAGAATCACCTACATGACCGTGTTACGTCCATAAGAGCTCCTAGAAAAAAGGTCACCATGTATTTATCTGGCTGTAAGGTCCATAGGAAGTGTGCTCTATAAGAAGTGCTTTTAGCAACAGTTAACATTTTCAAGACAATATGTCAGCTAACGGTAACCTTTGAGAGGAGGGTTTGAAGAAAGGTTAAGGGAAGTTAACCTAAGTAGCTTAGAGAAATAAAGAGAAGTGTTGGAGGTAATTAATACTTGAGAGGAAATAAGGTAAAGGAGTAGAAAGACTTATTTAAGGTTGCCCAAGTGCAATGTACTACAAGATGTAATGACTTTAAATTACAGAAGGGCAAGTTTAGATTAGATAACAAGAAAAAACTTTCCAAGAGGAACAGTGATTCAACAGCGTATCATTCTGAAGAGAGAAGCAGCGCAAGCATTATAAACAGACACATTCCAGCCAACACTAGCTAGCACTCTCAGATGGAAAATACCTGGGATAAGCTGCAGGAGATCCTGGTGATTTGACTCAACAATCTATAAAGACCATTCCAAGCCCCACATCTATGATCCTGTGATTAACACACACATCACCTATTAATCTTACATGTTCCAATGGCTACCGCTTCCCATTTAAAGCATACCCACCTGACACAGATGGATGGTGTATTGTAGAACCATAATGTAGCCCTACAATGGATTACTGCTCTGATCCCCGCCTCGGCCATGCATCACATCTCACCTCATATATGTTCTGTTACAGTAAATTTTCAAAGACCAACCCCCTCCCCCAGAAAAGTCAGCTGCAGGAACCAAGTTGAAAAAGTTAAAAAGTGTTTCAGGTATTGATTTAGCAGTGTGTTTAACTGACCACAGTTTGTAAATGTGCTGATATGTTTCAAAATGAAAACAACTGGATCTTCTGACAACATGGCATCAGCTCCTGTTTTATGAGTTTATTTGCCATTCTGAAAGATTCTGGTTTCCTTCCTCAATCTCATAACTTCCCTTCAGCCTACGGTATCATCCGTTAACCTCTTGTCTGTTTGCAAGGGCAGTTGTTCAACTGAATTTTGAAAAGATTTGATGACTTCTGGCAGGGAATAGAAAATGCAAGATGTTGCATAGTCTGAAAGAGGAAACAGCACAGGGTATCATCTGTCACACTGTATACCACATAATTAGCAAAACCATTGTTTCACTCTGATTAAAACCATATTCCTCACAGCACAGTTGTTCTCCTGTGCAATGTTTCTAAACCCAGACATTCCCTCAAGATTAAAACTTCTCAGAAAAGTACGGGGAAGCTGAAGACATCCCACAGGAAACTAGTGACTGGCTCCAAAAGTACAGTGGTTGTTCTCAGTGAGGGTGTCAATGGGGCAAAGAACTGCAGGATTATGCCAGGTCAGCTGTGATATTTATGGGCTTAGCCACCACTGAAATCTGAGAGACACTGACCCATGCTGGGCTAGAAAGACACGGCCAGAAACACAGCCATGAAATTAGGGCTCCTGGGTTTCCCTCTCACCTTCACCACTGATTGCCCACAAGATTGTGTGCATAGTAACAACCCAGTGCTTGCAAGGGTTAATTTCTGGACTTTGAACCACTTGACTTAAGGCTAGGTTATTCCTCGCCCCCCCAGCTGCCAGATGAGGTAGAATGAACCCTTAAAGGGCTGGCAGGGGGACTCGGGAGCAAGAGTTGCAGGTTTGGCTCTCAGCTGAGGGTTGAAACCCTAGCCAGCTCCAGGAGCACAAAGTTTCTCACAGGCTGACATAGCCGGCTGAAAGTAGAGGTTGGATCTCGGAAACAGCTAGTAAAAAAACCGTCAGCTAGTGACAAAAACGAAGCTTCTGATAGCCACCCATTCTCAGATGCTTTCTCGGTGGTTGCGCAAGTCAAGTCATCACACAGGCAAATTCTGTGTCATGTCTTTCTCCTCGCAGGCTGTCCCCATGGTCGTTACGGGTGCAGATCATCCCGAGCTCAGATGGGAAGAGTTACAGTTTTCTTGAAACAAAAAAAAACCCTGCTCAAAGCGTTAACAATATTAAAACCTTTCAGATTGCCAGAAGAGCCAGCAAAAGTTATGCTTTACTACTATTATATTTTCCTGGGCAACTTTAATTTTGCTTGCTATTGTACATATGGCTATTGTACATACAATATTATACATACTGTATACTACACAGTCTTATACAAACGGCCTCACAGATACAACTACATGTGACCTACAAATCCACATCCTTTCTAAGCCTGGGGTGGATAAAGAAGCAAGAAGACTGGACATGCAAGGGATGGACGTTAAACTCAGCATGGGAAGATTCTCTCTGTAATTGTTCGTATGCAGGTTTCCTACATAACTTCCTATTATTAGGTACAGACATAAAATTCTGCTATTTTTCAGCCATAGTATTCTCTTAACATAGGTTTAGAGGTGACATCTATAAATCACGTGTACCCTCAAAAAGTTGCCAAATACACAGCCAGAAATAGTTCTTCCTAATGTATTTATCACCCACCCAATCTTCTCACTTCTCTGCTTACTTGTTCTAGGTACAATTTCCATCAGTAAAGGGTTTGGGTAGCATATCTAGTGATATTAGTTAGACCAAAAGATCAGTGGCAGAAAATTGTCCAGGGTTCAACAGTAGCATTTAAACTTATAGCTGCAATGTAAGGTTCTCCCACCCCTCCTCTCAACAGGTTAATTCATGAAGGTTTATCGACAGCCACAGCAACAGTATGCTGAGAAGAGGCAATACAATAAAAAGGGACTCTAAAGAGGAACTTTAAGAGAAAAAGAAGAGAAAGCCATTGTTTTATTATGCAGACCCTCAGACAGACCCAAGTCGAGATGAATAGTATTCAGCTTGCAAAAAGAAACATTTAAGCTGAATAAAGTTGAGAAAAAGTAAGTTTAATTTCTGCAAAGAGACTCACAGCCCACTGCTACTGGCCAACACTATCTCAACACAGCACCTCTCCACATGCCTCTGCTAAAGACATTGTTGCCTTTACAACTTTTGTTTGCCTTAGGACAGGCGTCACGTTTTGCCCCAGCCCTGCCACTCTGCAGAGTATTTCACATGCTCCCATTCATCCTTAGAGCAACCAGCCGCCTTCACAGGAAAACGAAAAAGAAAAACCCACAGCTCCAAGTTCCCATGGCCAGGCAGACACACTCCCTGATCTGCTCAGGGAATCAGAAATCAGGGCTAAAGTACAAGATTCTCTCTGCAAGTTAAATTACCTTTCCTCTGAGGAAAAAGAGCTGCACAGAGTCATAATAAATATGGTTGTCTTCGAAGACCACGTGACCATACATTTGCCAGAAGTTTAATAGAGCTAAGTCCGGTATGAAGTATTGGCTGGGTATTTGAAGAGGTTTCGGTTCATCAAAGGAATAAGATATTTAGAACAGCTGTTCGACAAGGACAAGAAACCAAACCCACTTCAGGATGGAGCTTAATAAATGAATTAAGAGAAATTGTGGGACAGACTTATCTGCAACAAAATCATGTTTGGGGAAATCAAGTGGTTTTGTCAGTCATCGATTTGTTTCCTGGCATCGGTTTCAGTGACGTCTAGCAATGTTACAGGGTGATCTGTGATTTCCAAGTGCCGCCACAGTTCAGTTTAAAGGTTACAGGTAACACGGTCTTCCCAAATAAATGCCATATTTCTAGTTATAATCCACTTGGACTTTGCCTGCAGTATTTTTTTTAGTTACCGTTCCATCATCTACCTCAGGTGCTAAGTGCCTAGCACTGCACAAATGAAAGGTAGGAGTCAAAGAATAATTAGTTGATGACATTTCAGGTGTCTTCATGAACTATCCCAGCACCCACTGCCTACACACCATACCTCGGACCTCCACGCACCCACCCCACACCTTCCTACATCCATGCCCACCACCAGCAGCACTCACCCTGTTGCTCCCAACCAGCTGTGGCTGAAGCTGATGAGGCACTTTCTCCGTGACTGCGTTAGGCACTGCCTTTGGTTATTCCTTCCTGGCAAGACAGTGGGAGTGACGTGATGAATTTGCCTGCTATTCCCATGGCGCAGCCTGGGTGTACCCCCTGCCTGCCCAGGACGCTGGTGACTTCAGTGGTGTGTGGGTGTGCGTGGCTATCTGCGTGCCTCAGCACGCAGCTGTGGCATTGCAACACTCTCCGACAAGGGAAGGCAATGAACAGCAAAAGTCTCCTCTGTAGCCGTTGGCAGTGACTATACATCATACATACATACATCTCATCTCCATGTATTATTTTTCTACACGAGTGTGATACTTCGCAGTTACACGAGCCCCTGCCACTTGCATCCCAAGGAGCTGCCTGCAAGAACCTGGAGATCAAAACTCACCCACTGCCTTCAGTCTCTCATCAGACACCAAAGGCTTTCACACTCCAGAACAGGTTTCTATGAGCCTTTTATTAATACTGTACATTTCTTGGGTGACTGAAATTACTCAGTTTCTAGCTTGCTGTCTTATAATTCACAGGGGCTTATTATTAATGGCCCAGTAAAACAATATATTGCCTGTTGTATCTTAATTCAGTAGTCAGTAATGACCAACTTAGAGAAATCATTTTAGACCTATGAGTTTTCTAAGGCCTTTTGAAGGTAATGGCAGTAAAATATGCATATACTAATGTTACTTGCAGAAGGCAGAATATAGTGGCAGTATAAGCAATAATACAGCACTGTGTAATAAAAATTGAAAATTCTTTTCCCTAAGTGTAAATATAAAATACCTCTGGGGGACATATCTAAAGGAAGAGTGTTTCAATAACACATAGTTAAACTCAAAATTATATTTTTCAAAGCTATCCAAGTATAGTCTAATAAATAAACCATAAAATAAAACAACATTTTACAAGGAAGACTCATACTGTATTTCAAGCTTTTTGCCACTCTTAAAATCATTATTTAATACGGACAGTTTTAGTCACAAAATTTCAAGAGTTTATTCAATATCTTTTATGTGCTTTACAAGGTTATTAGAGAATTTATTTTCTCTTTCCCTTACAGATTGGAAGGTGGGCAGTGATATATGAGCTTTCACATTTTATTTATTCACCAAACTGTTCCAGATGTGATCCCATCATTTATCCACTGACACATCAAACCTGCTGTGTGACCTTTACAGTGACCTCTTTACAACATTTGCTTTCATGCTCTTAAAGTTATAGCAGCTTAACTGCTTGCTTCAGTGGGAAGACAAGAGGCCTGATATTGGGGGGTGGGGGTGGGGTGTGTGTGTATAGTTTAAAAATAATAAAAAATTTAATTCCTATCCTACAATATGAAAACTAAGTCCAGGTGGTAAACTAGCTAGTGGAGTTCTATTCCCAGAAATGTTTCAATCATATTTTACTCCAAACAGTATTTCACTCCATGGACTTGGAATGTACTGGATTTGCACAGGCTAAATTTAGCAGGCACTAAGTCTTTCTCCACTTCTTGTGATCTGCCAAAGGAACAGGTATTCTTGGGGTGATATGCTTTCCCTTACCATATACATCACCAAATAGAATGAGGGTCCATCTGCAGCTTTCCTTCTTAAAGGGAAAAAATTGCTCATAGTGCACCCAAAATTTCCATTAACCAAAAATTACCTACATCATTATGACCTTAGCAATATGCAAAAAAAAGAATTTTGGCATCAAGTCTTAGGGGGTCAGTGAGTACACGAAAATATTTCAGGTACAGATCATTCAGATCAGTCAGCTCCCCAAGCCCAGACATGGCCAGCTGGGATTTTCCAAGTCTGGTGAACTTTTCCTTAGCATTGTTTTTTTGTTTGTTTTATGTACTTCTACATTTGGGCTGATACCAGCAGTAGACATATCTCTGTTGTGGTTCACGCAATATTTATGGCCCAAGAGGTACCAGGGAGTATAAAGAAGCAGGCGCACGTACACACATACGCATACACACCCCCACACACACAGTCTGCACCCAGGAGAGCTCTAGCCAAGGGATGAAGCTTTGATAGCACAAAAAAGATGCTGCACGCCTCCTAACTAACAACTCCCCACACTTTAATTTCACTTAGAAAAGTTCCCACCGACTTAAACAGAAGTGTTCAAGTGATGTGTAAGTAAGAAACAAGTGAAACCTGGGAAAGGCTGTAGTGAGAACTTCTGGATGGCCTCCTGGTTTGCATGCGCTCAGCTCTTTGCTCCGCGCACGCCCACTGCGATTCATTTCACAAGAATGCCTGAGTTTTTGAATTCATATCAAAGCAAAACCTGGATTGTGAGGCACTGAAGAACCTCCCAACCTTTTTCCTTGTCCTTTCTCTCCTCCCTTCCCTCCCTCCTGATCACAAAGGTTATCAGGGTATATACCACTGCAGGGCAGACATCTGACCAGCCTGAGGTACCAAGTCACCTGAGCCCACACTGCAGAATCATGGTGTAAAAAATAAAAGAGAGGCAGAATAAACCCTGTAACCACCTTTCAGCAAGCCCTCCCCAGAGCTGTATGCAGAGAGCTATGGTTAACCCAAACACAGGCTTCTATTGCAGTGACTTCTGACACAGACCGAAACCCCGAGCTGAAGCTCAGCCTGTAAGATTTACACTCAGAGCAGAAAATCAGATTCACTCCTGCCACATTTTTCCCCCTTTGTAATGCGATGTTCTGGCAACGGCTTTTACTTTATATTTTGTTGTAGAAATAATGAGGTTTCAGAGTAAGAACTTAAACAGCCATTTTTTGCAATATTAGTTCGTCAATAATGGAAAAATGACATCAAAGAAAACCCACTTGTTTCTTTAGGTGTAAATCAAAACACAAAGCAAAGCCAGCAGAAAACCCATGCATTAACCTCGTGTGCTTTGACAACAGATGAACAGTACAAATAGTCGATCTGAAGATGCCAGTGGGAGAATATTCCAAAGGTACCTGGAAGTACCGCTTCCAGGTTAAGTGATCACAGAAAAATTACAGTAACACACCAACCACCACTCAGTGATTAATTCTCAGGAAAAAAAAAAAAAAAAAAAGTGCAACCCTGTTTTGATCACTTCTCTGGTTTACAGGCTTCCATTTCAGCTGGAGTCATGCTTTAAATAAACAGAGCTGAGATTTGAAACTTTTTAAATAACACTCAGGAACAAAATTCAAGTGAGCTCCCCTGCTCGCTTTCTATCACTTATCCCTGCTGGCAAAGGAAATGCAACTGTTGGCTTTTGAAAGCCACAAATTTGCAAGGGTCTGGGGCGTGAGCTGGCAGGAGGCTCAGGCTCCTTGATGTTTGTAATTGAAAAGGACACGAAGTAATGAAGTAATTTCCCTGTCCCTATTCTCCATGTTTATCAGAGGCCTGTCTGCTGTGGAGGAAGGGTGACAAGGTAATCTGAGCCTCCACAGAAAACCTGCTTTTTCTCCAAAGTTATTTAGATTTCCATGAGCGCTGGCAGAATTTTGGAAGGAGTCCAGGCAAATGAAGGAATTTGGCTGCTCTGAAAATATCATACAGGAACTTTAAAAATTGAACTGATTTATGCCCTGTAATGTTTTCAATACTGTATAAATTAAGTTTGAGTTCTTAGCCCGGATTTTAAGAAGAAATTTTGTATGTTATGTGCCATGAAAGAACTAGAGGAAAAAATATCTTATTGTATGATAATTCCACCTCTCCTATAAGAAGTGCTAGACTTTGCATATATAATGTGTTCAAAGGAATAATATGGAAAATGCATTACTTTGTAGCATCAAAGGATGTTCCAGAATACCTTGAGGTCCTGACAGCTATTTGGAATTTGCTAATATCACACAGCACTGTGAAATATATTAGCAATATAAAGTTTATATGTTCTGTTCACCACCAACTGACTGTAGAGCTGGGCTTGGGAACACTGTAGGCTTCTGAAGTACAGCATCTAAAAAGTGTACCCTAATTGGAGGGAGAAAATTATCTCCTACAGAGGACTGCTTAGAGCCACCTTTAGTCTTTCATGTGCAGATGGCAGCGTCTGGGCTTTTGGGCTTTTTTCCCTTGTGGACGTGCTAGCCTGTGTCAAACGCTTCCACGGCATAGTCTCAGGAAGTCCTCTAGCGTCAATAAACAGCCATGTGCTTTCTGAGGCTTTCTGATAAACTGTGAGGTTTTCAAAGGAACCGCAATTTGCACATCTAACAAACATAAATATGTTTAGCCATGGTGCCTTGTCCTCAGTCAACGGAGATACAGCCTGTAAATAGCTAAATACGTTTTCCTCTTGTAATCAGCCACGGACACAACCTCAGCTGGGGATCTGAAGGTTGAGTCACAGTCTATCCCTGATTTGATGAATCACCAGCCTCCTCTGAGGTTTGAGTCTTGTTTCTGGTTCAGAGGTCAGCATGTACAAAAGGCCGTTACCAGTGAGCCAGCCACCTCTGCTAACACACACATGCTGCAAACCAGCACTGCAACCCCAAACCGCAGAGCTGCAGAATGTGCAGCTCAGTGCTCAAGGTGGTCCCCAGCAGCAGCATCAAGAGGCTGAGAAGTGGTAGCTGCCGTTCAGAAGTGTGAAAACAGAAGCTTAGGAGGAGATGGCTTGCTTCTGGAGCCTGAAAGAGTAATTGGGAAGTTAGCAGAAACCGACAGAGTCGCCAGAGGAATGAAATGATAAAATTAAAGCTGTGCTGGCTGCCAAACCTCCCTCCAAGAATTTAGGAGAGCAATCCAGGTGAGGAGCAGTTCACCAGGCAGTCAGGAAAGAAAAGTTATTCATCAGGCAACCCTTCCGTAAGCAGATGTGTACCTTCAGCGTGCAGGTATGTGCGGGGTTGTCACTGGTGTTTCCTATGGAGTGGAAGGGAACAGAACCTATCGTCCCTAACTGCTGTTACGTGACACCATTCTTCCATCCCTTCACTCTGCATCATCCTTTCAAAAGAAGAGCTCCAGATTTTCTGCTTCCAGTCTTCAGTCCATGATTACTTGTAACCAGTGTCACCACCTGGCACGTATTTGTGTGCAAACACAACTTTCCACATGCAAATGAGACAACTATTATAACAAACCTTTGGTACAAATGACTGTGCATGGGCAGATTAAAGTAATTTTAAAAAAAAAAAATAATGAATACATTAACAACAGCTATGCTTTTCCAGGACAGATACATCTCTCTCTCTCTCTACTGTGTGCCATTCCTGGTGTTTAAGATACATGTTGCCACACGGTCCTCTGAATCAAGGCAACAACCATTCTCTTCCTGCTTTTTGTGACATTAATATCTTCGAACCCCTTGTTGTCTGCTGGGACAGGCAACAGTCCCACCCTTGCAGCAAGCCATCACACTATACCTTTCTCGTTTTTCCAAAATGCACAATTTTTGCCCCCCACTGTATGTCTATAATCCTGGCATGCCTAAAGCATGAACAAGAACTAACCCCAAACCAAAACCACCTTTCATACCTGTGAAAATGGAACAGCCATAAAATCCAAAGCTGTTCTTAGGTCTGTGGAGAAACCTAGAAATGTAACCTACTGGGAATGGGTGTTTCCACAGAGACTCCCAGCAGACTGGAGAAAGCTCCAGATTTACAGTGTAATGAAAATTACATTTCATGTTATATTTTCCACTGTGTGGCTTTTTTTTTCCCCTCTGCTGTAGTATTCTGCAGGCCTTAAAGAAGTGTCCCTGTATCTTAGTACACAGAGGTCTTGGGATATTACTTGAAAACAGTACACCAAGAGGAAATTGTGCAATCAATTCCATGAGAATGCCTCCCTCAGCAATAAACACTGCCTGTGCCAAATAAATGGGTGATGTGCGTCATAAATTTCCTTTTCCTGTCAGAGCAGCCACAAGAAATGGATGAAGTTATGCACATTTGTATAAAAATAAAAATGTGTTATTTGCTCTACAGCATACTGTGGACAGGGCACTGCAAGCACTGAGGAGCTGCAGAGCGCCTGTTCATGCTGCCAGCACCGAGCAGCCGAAGGCAGAGCTCCTCACACACAAAGGAAAGCTCATCCAGTTTTTCTCACAGTCATATTATGCCAGTTCCAGCCTAACTGGTCACAAACGATGAAGGAATGTCTTAATTTTTGCATTCAACTTCAGCCCCGATCAAAGACATCTTGTTAAAAAGAAGGTGTTTACCACTCGCTGCAAATCAGACCTAGGCACACAGTCTTGGCTGAACAGCCCAAGCCTGACAGTCCAAAACCACTAGCTGCCGGACTAAAAAGTCAACATGTTTTATTCTTATTTTTCCCTTTGACAGCCTACAGAGCGAGAAACTGGCTTTGCACTTACCTGAAAAGGACGCAACCCACCACCCTGACACACCGAGTTCAGCTTAACTGGCTTAGATAAGCACAGGACACCAACTAACGCCGCTCAGAAAGCTCACCCCAAATGGAGATCCAGACTATGGCAACAACACAGTTTTGGACTACTTTATTTATTTTACTATTCTCTATTCAACCCCATTCTGGTGTTGCTCCTAACTGCAGCAGAGCGTTACTGCAATCGACAGTGAGACCGTCTGACCCTGAGCACCTCCGTGTGCCTGCGCAGCGATGCCATCCGCACGCCTCACCCATCTCCGAGGACTCTTCCTGCCCAGGACGCACACTGACACAAAGCAGTGTCATCTCCGCCTCTCCATCACTTCTGGTCGCATCCCTCCTCAGGCAACAGCTCTTCTTTACCAGCCACTTCCATAAGATTCCTGGCTCAACTGGGGAAAAGAGAGAGCTGTCATCACTGATATATTAGAAATACAATTCAAGCAGCTGCTATTTGTGTTTTATTTTTAGACGACTGTTTTTTTCTCCCAGACTGATCTCAATTTCTATAATATTATTCTATTTCCTAGGTCAAACAACATCTGTTGTATAAAAAGGAAAGTGAACTCATTTGCATTATCAAGTTTACATCTTTCCGTTTATATTTTACTATAATTGCCTCACTAGGAATTGCCCTGCTCTGCCTCCTGATACTTCATTAACTACTGGGTCCATGAGATCCTGGTGTAAGTTTAGCATTAACAACCACTGCACAGGCCTTAACCTGGTAAACCACAGCAGGGTTTACAGGCTGTGCCCATACCAGCCCCAGAAGCAGGGAGCAGACAGCCATGGGTGCAGCACCCTCCTCCCACCCTTGATGCCTGCCCCGTAAACGCATCGACAACCTGCCATCCCTGCTGCCACGGAGGGCTTGCTCTGGCCACGACAGCAGTCACTGGTGCCTGTCTTTAGCGGTCAGTGTAGGCACAACCACAATCTGTCAAAAAACCCCCAACATATAGAGACATAACGTCAGCAACTGTAAACTAGCATCGCTCTCTAAAGCATGCTGTCCGGTACACCAGCTGGGTATCTGCCCTGGTTCGGCTGTGGGACTGGCACCAGTGAGTAAGGGTACTCTGTCCTGTTAGGGCTCACAAACGGCGAACTAAAGCAATCCAGAAAGTGAAAACCAAGTTCCTACATCCAAACCCAATCTAGTCCAGCAAGAGCAAAGTTATTCAAACCCACGGAGGGCTCTGCAACCCTGGCTCCGGCCACTGTGCCTGAGGACCACTGGCAGCACTCGGTGCCTTTGTTTCATTCTTCTACTTCTCAAAGAATAGAGCCAGAGGAAAACAAAAAACTAAAAGGAAAACTCCCAGCTCTTTGGAGGCACAAGATGAAATCAATGGCATTGATTCGATCCCAGCTGGCATTTCATACGCTGAATCGCCAGTCTCTCCCCCTCCAAGTCAAAAGGAGCCGAGAACTAGAGCAAGCAGGACAGAGAAAGATAATAGCAGTTCCCCAGATGTGTTTCTCATGAGCAAAGATGTTATTCTCATGTTTGGTCACCTCTGAGAAGAGCAATTGGTTCAGGCATCAGGGGACAGACCTGCACAGGAGCCAGTGAAGAAAGGGCTCTCTTGCCTGAGGGGACAGGTAGGGACCTCAGGGAGCCAAAGAAACTCTGATGAGGTCCCATCATTTTTCCTGTGGTTCATACCTGACCTTTGGTGCTTACTTTCCTCCTCTGCTGCTACCTCTGCTTTTCAAGCAATAATGAGGATCAGAGCTGTAACAGTTTCCATCACATCTTTCATTAAAAAATGCTTGATTTTTCCATAAGGCTTTGATCTAAGAAAATGACAATTTACAAACATGAAAATCTTTGCTGGTACTTCCTAAGGTTCAGGGAAAAAAAAAGGCTATCTCCATATGTTCACATTTGTTCTTTTAGGTAAGTAAGCCTGTTCCCTGTAATTCTACTGAACTGCTAGGACATGATGGATTTCCTCAGCAGACTTTCTCCCCCTGAAGACAGTACGAGGAGCCCTCGTGCACAGCAAAGAGCACTCAATGTGTGTAGAACTGATTTTCATTCTGGTCTGAACCTTCAGTATATTTCTGAGCAGCAGCAAAACCTTTATTGCTGATCATGAGAGCAGTAATTTTGCTAGCACACAGCTGGCCACAGGAACATCCCCCCGGTTGTTTATGCTTTCTGCCAAGGATGCAGTCTCAGAGGAGCACACAAACACCCCTCTGAGCCATCCTCCTCCCAGACACAGCTCAGGTAGGAACATGAAGCTGGCCTAACTTCACTTCCAGAGGTGACGTGAAGGACGCTTTCCCGCTTGAAACACAGAAGTTGCTCCTCACAACATTCCTTTTGTGAGACCGAAGTAAGATATGTCCTGTGGGTGAGGATGCAACCATCTCGCTGTAGCACAGGTGGCTCTAAGTGAGAGGATGGAAGCAGCTGCACCATCTCTCATGTCTCAGGGCTGCTGCCCAGCCCGCTGAGCGGCTTATACCAGACAGGTGAAGTCTTGCAGGCCTTCAGACAAGACAATCCAAAGGCCAAATATCTGCAAAAACAATTTGTTCCCAACATCATCTCTTTCACCTAGATTTTCTTGTTGAAACCTGATGGGGAACAGGCACTTTTGCCACGGTCAGCAACAGTCAGAGCATCCTGTGCCCAGCACCTGGCCTTTTGCTCCACAGTCAGCTCCACCCCACGGCAAGGCAGGGACCTCCAGACTCCATCGTGTCCAAAGTCACCCTCTGCCAAGAAACCCCTGAAATCAAGGGGGAGGTTTTAGAGGACATTGTGGACTTGCATCTCTACACCCTAGAATTACAGTGCTCCTGGTCTAGAAAAAACTGCTGGGAGTTGCGAAAGAGCAGGATTTTGTACAATGGCTTGAATAGTTGACAGTTCCAGTCTAGTCAAAAAGCCTCACAAGAAGGGCCTGATTTTGGAGCTTGAAGTATTTCTTTTCCCAAAGGGCACTAGTGTATGGAGAACCATGCCACGGTTTTTATGGTTAACTGAACATTTCTTTTCAATCTCTGAAGGGCTTGGGGTTTGTTTGAATTGTGAATGATGGCTCATGTCCCAGCTCTGTGTGTGACATACTCCTCTAGTGACAAAGTTCACACACTGAGCCTCAGTCAAGAATCCACATGTACCCTGAAAGTTGCTGGCACCCACAGCGTGTAATTAAGATCATATGAGACTCGGCATTTCTTTCCCTTGCCCAGCTACATCCAATAAAAGGGCCAAATGACTCTCTTTGCCCTTAAGATTTGGAAGGTAAATCCTACAATTTGGCTTTTCCTCGCACGCCTTCATTTCTAGCTGTAATTTCTATTTAAATGTTTCTTTACACTCTCCACAACAACCATTGTCATGGTACATTATGCCATGACCATTTCCCGCAGGATAGCAAGGCAGTATTTTCAAAAGCAGCTAAAAGAGTTTAAAGCAGAAGTCTCCAGTCAAAATCTTTCCAGGATGAATGGTTCTATGAGCAGGGACATTATATGAGCAGCACAACATGGATCCTCACCTCAGTGGTGCCAAGATGTTATTTTGGCAAGTTACTCTAAAGATCTGAATTTAAAGGGAAGAAAGGTTGGTTTGGCAAGTTGAAATAGCAAGGATAACTCCACAGATAATATAGCAATAGCTGATTTTGCTTCAGCGGATTTAAACAGCAATAATAATAACAAGTTTTCCTTTTCTTATTAGATACCTATTTTATCCTTTTGTGCATCAGCCTGTTGATTGTTGTATCAGTTAATGAAAAGAAAAAACCCAGTATTTTAGACAAATATTAATTGATATCATTTAAGCTGCTGTCATGACTTTGACTTATAATGAACAGCTTAAGGTAGACACAAACCTAAAATGCTCAGCCTTCCTCCAGTGGTCAGGGCTTACTGAGAGAGGAGCAGAAGAAATGGGTATTATGACAGTTTGTCAAGTGCATTTCTTACCTGGCACAACTGCATTGTATTTACTGGCTCTGGGCATTGATTGACAAGCTTACCGTAATCCACGGAAAGCAAAAATAAGATTCTCTTGTACAGCTCAAACGAAATCAGCTGTCCTTTATAGCTGGGTAAATTCAGAGCAACTTGCTGAACTTGCCCTGAATGTACACCAGTGAAAACAAAGGAAGATTTGGGTACTGAATTTTTATGATTGGAAACAGCCACAGCCTTGTGAACTCCTTTGAGCGTGGAAGGAAAGCCACATCTGAGAATTTTGATGGTCAGTTTGTGTAACATTCCATGCCTTGCCTTCAGTTTGATTGCCGAGATCCTCCTCTTCTACAATAAGGAATTTGATTTCCTTTCATCCAAATCTGGGGGGGGCGGGGGGGGGGGGGAAGTATTGTTCCCCCTCCTGCACAGCCTGTAAAACTTGTATGACTTAAAGTAACAACCATCTTCGCTGGAGATGGAGCTCCTTCAGAAATCAGCAGCAGCAAGGTGACTAAACAGTCTCACTTCTTGGGCAGGGGTGGAGGAGAAGCATTATATTAGGGAAAAGACAACCCCACCCCCAGACTGGGAGTAGGAGAGACAGAGGGAAGAAAAGAGGAAAAACTAATAAAGAAAGATGAGAAGGAGGGAAGAGAGCAAGAGAAAGACAGGGAGAAATAAATACTCTGGAAAAAAATATAACTGACTTCAAAACTCTCAACCTCTGTTAGAGATTAAAGGGAAACTCTTCGTGCTCCTCAGATTTCATCTTTAAATGATGAATGGACAGGGTGGGCAGAAGCCTGAGGAGGAAAACCCAGTGCTCTCACCCTTGCTCGCAGGCTGGGTTCTGCAGGACTGCTCTTTGTTGCCTCATGCTGCAGCACACTGGTACAGTGACCAATGATGCCATCAATATTCCAGGTGGGATCTAATGCCTTTTACAGCAGACACAGATCACCTCTTTCAGTTTTCATCCTGTCCCTCCATTAATGCAGCCTTGTCTCTTGCTTGCCCTTTTACTCCAGCTGTGATCTAGGGGGACAGTCTCAATGATTTTTCCAAATGAAACTAACCCCCCACCCCCATCAAATCCCTCTCTTAATCCCTCTGCTGAATGTTTGCTCTGTTTAGTACATATTCCCCAGTCTGATTCCCTGCTCACAGATTAATTACTTTGCATCTCTCCTCATTGAACTCCATTTTGCCATTTGTTAGCAGACACTGAAGAGATTTTGGCCCTGGTGAATCTTCTTAGGTTGTGCCCGGTCTTGGGGAGACCTTACACCAGACGATCTCTCCCCTCAGCCCACTGCAAAGCTGGAGTAACTTCTTGGACATCAGCAGCTCCACATTTACAGTGTTTCTGAGGAGCAGGCTCACTGTTTTCAAAGCCCACAAATACACCGACTGCTCTGGAACACGCGGCAGCAGAGCAGCACTGGCAGCCCCTTGCTGCAGCCCCAGGGACACCGGTGACTCCAGACCACACTGACAACTGTTCCCACCCAACAAAGCCAAGAAAGGGCTCAAGCTGATCAGGCTGGGAAGGCACAAGGGGGTCTAACTAGGATGTTTTGCTGCTGGTGGTGCCAAACCTGGGCTGCTTTAGCGACACCAGCATGGTGGGGCACCTCTGTGCTGTCTGGATTACACATTACAGAGGTCCTGAAACAGTCCCAAGAACAGCCTTCTGCCAGCTTGAAAAGTTTTCATCTGTGCTTATTGTCTCATACCTGCCCTTGAGCTGTTTTTGATCCAACAGCCTCTATTACCTCCTCTTCCTTTACCTTTTGCCTTAGCTATTAATCTCTGATGTGGAACTTTGTGAAATGCTCTTTGAAACTCTAAGCGCACTGCTGAATTCCCCTTATCTAGCCTGGCAGTAATATCTTCAAAGAACTCCAGGAGGTTAGTTAAGTATGACCTCCTCTAGCTTGAAGCTCAGCTTCCCAGCAAGCCCTTCACTTCATTGCTAGAGATGAGAAGAAGAGGACGGGGAACTCTGGGACAAAGAGGCACATCACTGTTACAAAAAAGCCAGCAGCAGACACAGCACCGCTCTGGCTGCCCAGCACATTTTTAAATTACATTGGTGACACCAGACTCCCTGACTGCATTTTCTGTTTTACAAGGACCCAATGCAAATCGTGTCTCGCAGGCAAGCTGCCACTACCCACACAGAGGAGGACTTTTAAAGAGACACCAGGGACATCTGAAATAAAGCTGAGGACCCAGCTGCACATCCCGCACCTTTGGATACCCCCTCAAGCTCCTTTAACACCTGCCTGTTGTCATGTTCTCATCTTTCATGCCCTCCAACCATGGAGCCATTTCAGACTTATTTAATGCTACAGGAAACGTTTTCACCATGAAGGTGCTCAAACATGAGAACAAGCCTCCCAGACAATTATCTCCACCCTTGGAGGTAACTGAAAGTCAGCCAAAGTCCTGAGCAACACTGCCCATCTTCGAAGTTGACCCTGATTTGAGCAGGAAAGTGGACCACAGAATATATTAGAATAAGGTGATTTTTATCTTGTCTTTGGACCCAGCCCCATCTTTCAGCTCTTAACTGGCGATTCCAGGAACCCAAGCCTCACTGTAACCTGTCCACTGCCTTTCCAGAACCTCAGCTGGGATCAGGTTCAACTTGGTGAGTTCCCTCCCTTCTGCACCAGCACAAGCAGTATTTAAAGTTTATCTCTGCAGTAAAGCGAGCCCACATTTTAATTCCACCTTCACTCGCCTTGTGCAGAATTTCCCCTTGCACTGTGCTTCCTGCTCCCTCGCAGAGCACCTTGCTGTGTTTCCATTCACACATCATCTCTCGCTGGTTTCTCATTTACATCATAATACCGGAGTTGCTGTTTACACTGAGCTGCACAAAGGTATGTTTTACATCTTACTGTGGTGTGATCATTAACATCACACTGCTGGCCCCAGGGAGTTTCAAGACTGGATTCAGATCCGTCTGTCCTGTGTTCCCAACAAGGGTTCCCCCTGCAGGCCTGAATATTTTGGCAGGAGACAATTCAAAATGTGCAGAACGCTACATGTCAGGCAGAATGTGCTACCTTAAGATGATCTGTTATATGAATGTGCTTGTCATTTTGTTTCTTACCTCTCTAAAGAGCAGCCTCCTCAGAAATCATGGTGCAGTCTATGCTCCATCACAACAAAAGTGTAGGTATACCTGCAGCGAGGTAAACTCCCTTAACATACTCAATTTATAGATAAAATTCCCCCAAAAGAATAAAAAAAGACACACGACAGAATTCCTTCTTTACAATTGATACAAGGTTAGGAGATTTTGGTGCATTCTCTTTATATGTTTGCATCTCAAAGGTATGTATAATGTTTCTACCACCCATATCTGCATGGGCTGTCTGGAAACTAAAATAAAGACACACGTGGCAATGCTTCGGATTTAAAACACAGAGCCATGGAGCGATGCGGCTCTGAGCGTTAATCAGGGGGGGAACCAGGTGTTTCAAACATGCTAGCAGCCACGCTGTCCACAGGCAACGGGATCCAGGCAGGGGGAAGGAGACATCTGCTTTGGAAGTAAACATCCACCTGGCAACCTAGGTGAAAACAAGAGCTACAGAGAAAAATGAGGATGGTGAACCCGTCTTTTCCTTATCGGAAGTCCTGTAGAGGTTCTGTCTCTTTGAGGGTTGGTCTTAGTAGGAAATAGTCCTTTTTTATTTCTCCTCAGTTGCATTTACACCTAGGGCTTACCGCAACTGCCTTTGAATTCCTTTCCACTGTGTCTACCTACCCTTCCACTGTGTCTACCTACCCTTTGCTCAAGTACCTTAGATCAGATACCACAAGATTAGGTTTTAAGGAACATGTGTAGATGGACAAAAACCATAATTTTTTTTACCTTCAAGTACAAGAACAGAACTTAGCTCACTTTCTGCCCTCTTCAACATCTCCTCCTCTACGCCCTTGGAGGGAAGAGACACCTTCATCTGCACTGGTGGGAAATGTCTCTTCAGCTTTGAGGACAAAAAGTCATTCCTAACACTTGGCACAGAGTAAGCTCAAAACTACAGCCTAAAAGTGGCTGGGTTCTGTGAGGGAAATATGAAAAGAAAAAAAAATTACTAGCAGAATAATAAATTTGACAGAACTTATCCTAAACAATAGCAATCTCTGTAGGCTTCTCAGAAGTTGCAAGGCACACACTTGCAAACAGAAGTGCCCTCAGGAGAGATCCACAACACAAACTGGGCCCCTAGGCTGGCTTTGGGCTGCATCCTTTCATCTGTAATACACAGCTCTGGCTGACCTTTAACTAAGGAAAATAAAAAGGGAGGTGACTGTTATTGAGTCACACAGATGAGAAAAAGTAAGGTGTGAATTACGATGGGGAAGAATGGAGAATATTTACAAAATCCTAGGAGGCAGAGTATTTTCAGAATACTTCCGGATGGGGCAGACACACTAGCAGCACTGGTTTTGCAGAAGTGGTTGCTTTGGTGCAGGTTTGCCACTGGCTTTCCCTAGGTTTTCTCAGGATAGATGCCTGAAGTTTGAGATTTCAAATTCCACCAGCACTTTTGAAAATCTTGGTTCCTTTTATGTTCCCACAGTGCTCCAATAGCTGTGTAGCCTTGAATTTACTTAGCATTAAGTGCTGCTACAAGAGTCAAGACCAGTGTCTGTCTACAAAGCTGCTGTGTCCGGAATGGCAGATTCAGACGCCAGGATATGGCAGGGAAGCCATGCCACCCTCTTCTCCCTCACTGCAGGCAGCAAGCTCAAAGAGAAAGGGAGATTCCTCAGCACCTGCCCAACTTTTGTAGATGAAAAAGAAAAAAAAAAATCTCAGGATCATTCATTTTCTTTCAGTGCAGGGCTACAAAGTTCGTATGATAGTGTTGCACAGATACTCAGACTGGCTTTAAACAAGCTGCGGTACAGCCAGCAATGACGGTAACACATTGTCCAGCATAGGCTGGATAATAACCATCACCAGTTCACTCCCTTCCCTGGGAGAGCTTTGCAATCAACGGTGGCCACTGTCTATCCTTCACTACATGGCTCACGGTACGCAGGGTAGGTGGCCTGCAGCTAGATCAGCTACACTCATGCCTGCTGGAGGAACAGAAAAACCCTCCCAGCTGCCTCACCTCCATAGGTCTCACCCGCTCCCCAAACACATCCAGGGCTCCAGGATCTCTGCCCTCGCCGACAGGCCCAATGCTGCCTGTGCTTGGGGCTGCAGGGGAGAGCCCAGTGGCTGCGCCCGCTGCAACACAACTTCATGCCAGTCACCAGGGTCGTGTGGAGGAAGGTGGAGGAAAAAAAAAAAAATCACTGAGAATTAATCAAGCCATCATCAGCGGCTCCAGGTGCAATAGCTGTACAAGAAAAACAAATAAATCAACCCATGGTTAAAAATAGCCCTTTTGATTACTGTCTTCAGTCTTCGTCTAAAGACAGCATAACGACATAACGTTCTCTCAGGAACTAACCCTTGTCCAATATTTTATGGCTCCTGCCCTTAGAGCTAGTCGATACTTGCAGAAGATAGAGAGGTGGATTGATTGGAAGGAAAAGATACCCGAACTGTCCGCGCTCGCTCCCACTGCCGGCTGGGGTGACTGGAGGGACCCCGGTGCCAGAACAGCCTGGTGGCCACGCACAAGCTTCAGTGGCCAAACAGCTACATCGGTGAGCCCTGCGGTCAGCCAGCCGGCACTCGCCTTGGGCAGCTGAGCTCTCAGGAAGCGTTTACATGGATATCCACGTCCCACAGCCGGAACAGCTATACTGCACCTCTAGGAGCTCACGTCTACCTGTAGCTGCGAGTTAAGGTTTACAAGAGCCATCCCCAGCAGGCTGCGCTGGCTGCCCCCGGCGTTCCTAAAACAGGGCAGAAAGAGAGATGTAAAGCAGGAAGTCAGTAATCCATCGCTAACGTGTTAACTCCTTCAGAGTAATTTTTAAACATTACCATACCCGCAAGAGAAAAACCACTTTCATGAGCGCTGTCATTTCTAGCAGATTCTCAGCCAGGCTCCCCGGCCTCGGTAGAAAACCTCGGTTTAACGCTTAAAAACAGACCGGCCCACCGACCGCAGCTAACGGCGCTTGCGGCCCCCGTTACTTTGCCGGCGGGACCTGCTGCCGTGAGTTACCGGTGCGGGGCCTGCCGTGCTGCGGGGGGGCTGCGCCGGCGGCGGGGAGCGGCGGGGAGCGGCGGGGAGCGGCGGGGGACGCCGCCACCTGCTGCCGCCGCCCCGCGCTGCAGGCGCCGCGCTCTGCCCTGCCCTGCCCTGCGCGGGCAGCAGCGGCTGCGGGCCGGGACGTGCGGGGGGCCGGGACGTGCGGGGGGCCGGGACGTGCGGGGGGGCCGGGACGTGCGGGGGGCCGGGACGAGCCGGGGGCCGGGCCCGCCCCCGCGACCCCCCGCCCGGGTCCGCCGGCGCCGCAAAGGGCCCCGCTCGCTCCCTGACGCTGAAGGAGCGCCGGTGGCTGCGGGTGCCCCCGCTGCCCACGCAAACGCCTGATCCTTCCCGAGCCCGGCTAAGCTCGTGGCCTCAATTAAATCCCGAGGCAGTAAATGCAGCAGGTTAATCGGAGGGCTTGTTTCTGAAAACCCGCGTAGCCTCAGTTAATGTTAACCGTGGCATCTTCCCGTTTCAATACCTTCTCGAGAACCAGCAGCCGGTGGCTGCTGTCACGCTATTCAGTTTTGCGATAACGGTCTTTATTGTATTTCCATTTTTAATCATCCCAGTTATTATTTCAGTCTCTCCTCACATGAAAGTTTTACCCTGAATCCAGCATGCGGATAATGAACCCACACCTCATTACATGAAGTGTCCATCATATTTAACCTAGTGCCACCAGTACCAGGGATCACGGTGGGGCCCCTGCAGCCCTGCCGACCCAAACGTTTGCACCACCAGCCCTTAGGTATCCCATATGGTCAGCTCGGATGCGCAGCCCTTCCTTTCCAGCAGTTATTCAAGCAATATAATCATCATTGCACGTTGAATCATCTATTAAGGGTAAC
The DNA here is from genome assembly GCF_023634155.1 of Falco peregrinus. Lineage (NCBI taxonomy): Eukaryota > Metazoa > Chordata > Aves > Falconiformes > Falconidae > Falco > Falco peregrinus. The sequence continues at coordinate 10,155,265 of NC_073733.1, read as the reverse complement.
ACAGGGCCAGTTCCTCCTTCTATTTAAAGAGGAAAAATCACTCAGATTATGATCCTCACTTGCAGTTTGTTTGGTTGCTCCAGCATTCATCTTTGTTTACATAGGACATGCAACCTGTAAATCTAAGATTTGATGAAATGGAAAGATGTTCCAGGAATGTTACACATAAATAGATGGCCTCAGTGTAGTCTGAGTCATCCAGACTGATTTTTTCAGACTTCTGACCTCACGTCATTTGCCCAAGAATGTTTTTATTTATCCAAGTACCAGCAACACTGACAGCAACAAGTCCTCACCTCATAACTACATGCCCTCCTGCTGGCACCTGGCACAAGGGCTCTCAGATAATTATGAAGAATGAGAGTTGGAGTTTTTCTGAGCTGGCAGGGAGGAGGTACCTGGTCCCTATGGGAAAACCCTGAGAACTAGGTAGCTCTTCTGAAATCATGCTCCAAAACTGATCCTCTGTCTCACTACACAGCGAGTCACTGACCCGGCTGCACAGGAGAACCAGGAACCACAATCCTGCACTGTCCAAACCTGCTTCAGTGGCTCAGCACACCACAGCCTCCCGACAGCAGAACCACACCAGCCAGGAGCTTACTGCCCCAAGACCTCTTCGCCTGCACAGTGCGGTCTCCTCCCTCACTCCAGGTGAGTCACGGTTACAGATGGTTGTGTGCTCCCTCCTGTCCTCCATCCCTCAAGGACAGCACACTCTCCAGGCAAGTGCCAAATTCAGTGCTAGGATAATGGAAGAAATTTAAGTAATATTTAGACATCTCCACACCAGAATAATATCTCACAGTAACACACCAAACTCTGAGAACTGGCTGGAGCACGTTCAAGTCTGTTTGCAAAAAAACAACTTGTAAACAAGCAGCAATAAACATGCAGTTTGACCTGAGAATGACAATGAAATCCTAATGTCCCTGTGTTACTCCTTGCTTTTTAATCTGCACAGGTTGATAGAACCCATCTCCGCTGTACGCCCACTCGTATGTCAGGTCCATCTAGCTGTTTGTGGGACTGGCATCTCTACATACTTCCACAGGTGAAATAAAAATAGGAAAGGAAGGGTTTTGGAAACATAACTCAAGTCTTCAACATAACTTGAAAACTACTGAGTAACAGGGTGACATTTCCAGAAACATGTAGATGATGCAGGTGTATACGAGTTAAACCAACAAAAGGACATGGCTCAGATCTTTTGTGTTCTCCCAGAGGACTTTTTATGCCATTTAGTGGGCCACGCTCCACCCACAAACACATTTTCACAAGCCGTCCGTGGCTTTCATCTTTTGCATATTTTAAATTAGGACCTAAACCATCCAGCTCATGGAGGCCCTGATGGGTGCACAGACTAAGGCACCATCATCTCCTCATTTCAGGAGACAAATGGCTCACAGAAGCTCCAAAACAACCCCACTGGGCTTTGCCAAGTTGCATGCATTTCTTGCAGCAACCTTCCATTGCCTGGTTTATCTGTGATACCTACGGAAATACGCTGTTTCTAATGAGACTCCTTCATGTCCCTTAAATTCACGTAACTTTGCTTCATCGGAGAGGGCTGAAGCACAGTGATCAATTGTTTCAACTGGCAGCTGGTTTCTTCTAACAGAGGCTTGCCCACTCCACGTGGTGTCCACCTGCAGGTGGCACAGTGGTCTTGAAATGCTGGGATGTTGCTGCCTAAGAGCATGAGCCTCATCAAAAAGAGCAGGCCAGCCCATAGAAATGCAACCACAGCCTTGCAAATGGCTAGTTCAAACTCAGGATCTGCTAAATATAGCTTGTGTAGTGTGGGGAAGTCATTAGACTCCAGAGTTTTCATGTAATTAATGGTGCAGCTAAGCACCACCTGGAATTCGCAGAATATCAAGGTAGTTGTTAGAAAAAAAAAATAAAATATCTCTCTTCTCAGTGGCTGCATTCTCCAATGGTAAAAATGAAGAGGAAGACCTCATCCCACCTCACAGGGCTGCTGTGAAGAGAAACTCACTGAAATCTGTGATGCCGTGGTAATGGAGATCCTTTTGATTTTGGGCTATTTCTCTCACTGATGGGCTTATCAATGTGAAAAATATGCATGAAGGAAAGAAAATACAAATATTTATCAGTATATTTCCATTAAAAAATCAGATCACCACCATTATTTTTAGCTATGTTAAAACCAGCATGTATTTCAGAGTGAGATCACTTCTCCATCTTTATTAATAATTCCCTATTGTGAACAAGAAGAGTATAATTTTCCTTACACCTTCAGGGAACAAACAATTTTCCCATTTTCTACGACACTAATATACTTTTAATGGCTGTAAATTGTGCACACATAAGAAGTGAAAGATTCCTATCATTTCAATCTACATGAAAGTTTCAGCTGCAGCATTTACCTTATTCTGACTCACTGATTTTAAAATTACACAAATGCCCCCACAGATCTTTTGAATTAAAATAAGATACAGCTTTTGGTTTAAATGTGAAGTTAGTCTCCTGAGGTAGGCAAATTAATACTGTACAAATCCAGATTCCAGCATTTTTTCCACATTGAAACAAGTGTTTCTTGAGAAAATTTGAGTTGTACCTGCACCCCCCATGTATCCAATGACCCGATTTGGAGCAGGACTTTGATTCGTCACCACATCAGGCAACAAATTCCCTTGTGCCACACCGGGAGCAAGGGCAGCTGAATCACAAGTGGAGGATGGGTTGAATGAACCCATCAACCAGCAGCAAAGGAGAAAGCAGCAGCTGCGATGAGATGCAGGGCTACACTAGTTCCTCTTAAGACCACTCCTACCTTGCAGCATAACATCCACACCTTTTGCCAGAATTCATTTTGCACTCAGAAGCCAATTTAGTGTTACCTTATTTGTGACAGTAGATCTGCTGCTGCAGTCCACAATCCAACAGGAGCACATTTCTATCTCTGCTGGCTTTCTGTGACCTAATGGTGAGACACCGACTGTGACTAATCAAATTATCAGTAGCTGAAATAAAAGCACAGAAGTGGCCCATCCTAGGATTTTTCTGTTAGCAAGACCTTGCTGGAGAAGAGAATGTGCAGCTGTGTGAGCAATTACAACAGCGCAGACAGTGTTCACTACTGAGTGTCAAGCCTAGGGTTTCCAAAACTTCTGCTAACACCCCCTTCCAGCCTCCACACTGGAGTAACACACCCCCAAAATGAAGAAAGCAGGCACAGGCTGTTTGCACTCCATGCTCAGAGGCTGTGCTTTTCTGCTGTGTCCTTTTATTAAAGGTCATTCATCAAGCGCAATGTCAAAACACAACTTGTCTTCCAACCTGGTGGTACAATATGTCCCAGATGTATCTAGGAAACATCCCAGTAACTGGGGGGAAGAGCATGTTCCATTTTGTAGGGGGGAGGGGGGGGGGGGAGAAAAAAAAAAAAAGGCAGAGACAGATGTCACCATGCAGCAGATAAATTCAGAAGCTACGGCTTCTGGAGGAGAACAATACATTCATAATACAATTATGGCAGAATGGGAAAAAGACTGATAAACTAAATAGCCTTAACTCACTCCCCAAGTTCTAAGTGGTGATGCGTTCACTGGTTTAACTTTCCACCAAGATTACAGCTGTGTGACATTGGAGCCTATGAATTTAGATAGCTCATTGGTTGTAGGAGACTAAACACGTACTCGTATCAAGTATGTTTTCAGATCCTTCAAACATGAGGAGAATTCAGGTAGAGTATCATGTGCTACTGCCGCCTGGAGTCTCTGACACAACTCTGAATTTCTATTACAGCTTTTATACATAACTTTCAGACTTCATTAATTCCGGTGGAATTATGATTCGTCTTTCACTTTTTTAAGGTTACGTGTGACAAAAAAATTATGCTTTCAATTTGTAAAACCAAATACCTACGTGGGACCTGTCGCCACCAACAGAAGCTCCAAACAATCACACTGATGGGGTTAATTGGCATTTTAAAATAAATCACTGCCTCCAGATTGATTTATTTCCCCCCCTCTCTTTACACAACATTACTGCGTTTCTCTATAATTATTCAATGCTAAGTTCATGGTTTTGAAGCAGACGACTGCAGACTTAGGAAATGGTGTTTGATTTGTTGCCATGGAAACATCTTCCTGTAGATGTACTCTAATCCCATGACAACTCTGTCTCTCAAGAACCATTTTTTCTGACATAATAAAAATCTGATCAAGGTCAGATTTAATAACAATCTCAGTTCCCAGATTTTATTTCGTAAAGGTTTAGCAGAGTTTTTTGTTTTTTCTGAAGGGATTCTCTGGAAACTTTATTTGTTGTCTTAGCTGGGTTGGAATTTATTCCCTAAAATACACAAACCTGGTGTGGTGTCATGTTAATTTACAGTGCACCTTTTGTTATGGTATAATTGCATCATTAAAAGAAAGTTACTTATAATTGTTTATATTGTCTTGACAGATGTTAACATTTTACATAACATTGTTCCCACTAATACATACATTTGGGATATCAATAATGCTTATCGTTTCCTAACAACTGGTGTTTACATAGCAGCAAATGCCAGTGTAGCTTAACTTTCATTAAGCTACATGTTTCTTACTATAATGTTTTTCTGAACTATTTATCACAGGCACATTCAATCCCGGAGGACCTGAGACAAGTGCCAATGCTTTATGTGTTCCACCAAAAAACCAAAACCAACATACGTACATGAGAGTCATATTAATACAAAAAAGTGACTTGGCAATATGGAACTTGTAAAGAGCTCAGCTATGAGTTTGGGGAATTTTTTCCCCTCCTCAGCACAACCGTATTTGCCCTTCAGCAGGCAGGTACCCACTGAGGCCTTTGAGCAGTAATAGCTCTGTAGGAGGAGACACTCAGATAATGCAACTCAGCTACACACTTAAGGTTGGACTTCCAAAAGGCAGTTAGCTCCTGACAATGCTGATAGACAAACAAAGAGATTTCAGAAATACATTTTCACCCATCCCAGTCCAGCCACTGGGCAACTGAGTCTTTAGGATCATATGGTCCCGATGGATGGGGGAGGAACCGAACATAGATCTACAGTGGGCACTTCTCCATTTATGCTACTTGTCCAGCACATCATAGCCCTAGAGAGAGAGATCTTACATGCTTATTGCACGCTAAGGCCCTTATCAAAAAGAGATGAATCACAGCCTAGAATACACACCGTTTCCGAACTAACTCAGGAGCAAAGGTCTCAGACCTTCACTGTCCACAAACCAGACCCAAGACGGTGAAGATAACATCTGTGAAGAATATACCCTTCCTACAGCAAGAAATTATTTTCCCATATTAGTCTTATCCCTGTCAATGATTCTATTAAAGAAAACATACAATCGACTCATTCTGCCAATGTGAATAGTGGTCCTGGAACTCCTTAACACATTGCATCATAATTTTTTGCATCACAGCTACCCGTATTTCTTCTTATTCCCCCAAGCACATACAGATGAACTTTTTGTCTGTATCTTTTTAACCATCCAACACTAAACTATTTGATCTGCTCTGGAAATTGATATCACACCCTTGTTAGTGGCACTCACCATCCTGTATTACAGTACTGTTTTGGATCCACTCATAGGCCACAGTGGATCATGCAAGATACTCTACAAGATACATAGCAGAAAGTCCTCACCTCAAAAGTATGGGTAATGGTCTCTGCCCAGTATGGTCTCTGGCAATCAAGTTCACCCAGTAAAGTATCGTGGCAAAGACAATTTCTGGGACCATTTTAAAAATGTCAGGAGTTTGTTCAGCAGACGTTTATACTGTCATGCAAATGTATCACCAAGATAAATGAAACCACAGAAACCATCATTTAAAGTTAGGATTATAAAAAATTTTGTACATTATTAACTTGTTCAAAAACAACAGCTTTTCCATACTGATTTTCAAGTGTGACACCGCAGGCAGAATATAAACCCTTCTCATGGTCCAGAAAAAACTGAGCTACATCTGTTCTTTGACATTACAGGTGATAAAGCATCACTTTGATGGCTCTGCTGAGATCAGAGCACGTCCTGGGTACCACATAGACACACACTAAGATACAGCATCTGCCCTGCAGAGCTCTCATTTTAAGTACCATAAGACAGAGAGAAAAAGAAATTATTCCTATTCCTGTACAAGTCAGGAAGCTCAACCCTAGGCTTTAGGTACAAGATTGTCCTCCTTTTTGCGTTATCAGTACAAACAACGATTATTGACAGTATTATTGTGACCAAATAAGAAAAGCTGAGACAGCTTCAGTGAAGATTATGTTGTGGCATACAAATCATTTAAAGCATACATGTTTGGCCCATAGGCGCTGAGACAGAAAATGCTGATGTTACTGCTGTCAAACTTGAAGGTCCTGATCAAAAACCCTACGCCCTTTCTGCTGGATGTCGTAAGCGTGCATACATTTACACACACCAAAAGACGGTTTCTGGTCTGGAAAGCAAAGGGTCCCACCAGGATACAGCTGCAAGATCCATGCGTCAGTAAGCACAGCCATCGTTGTGCTGTCAGTCTTTCAGCATTCAATCGCCAGGTGAAAACGCAACATAGCAGGAAAGGCCACCCTGCACGGCAAGTCAGTTGGGCACTCTGCAGCAAAGGGAACAGCAAATCCCGCTCACCCAGGCTGCCCTGCTAGCTTCGTCAATAGAGTCAGCTAAGGCATTTGTGCTCTTTGCCATGCTTGCCTTCAAGCCTAAAGAAAGAGGCTTTAGTGACTTATCACAGCAAGTGGACCGATATCGCACAACAGGTAAGTGGTGCGCAAACATAGGACAAAAGGACACTATCAAAACTAATGAGCTCAGAAGTTACTTCGACGTTAAAGATGATCAATATCTATTTTTCTTCTGCTGCTTACTCCAAGCAGGCTCCCTAATCTGCCCTGTTAAACACTAGACCTCGATCACTAACTACCAAGAACAAGTTATAGACAGAAACATCAATTCCAAATATTGGCTGATTTTCTATTATTTCCTCTTGGAAGCAATGTCAATCCTCAGCTATTTTTTCTTGATCATTTTCTATTGCAAAATAAAAACGACCTAAAGAAATCTGGGTGGGTGGGTGTTGTTTGGGGTTGTTGGGGTTTGGTATTTTGGGGTTTTTTTTTTGGTTTATGGTTGGGTTTGTTTGGTTTCTTTTTTTTTTTTTTTTGGGGGGGGGGGGCGGGGCGGGGCACAGAAGGAAGAGATTTCAGAGCCTGTATTTGGAGCACTAGTAAAAAGCAAAGTTGCCTTGACAACTGTAGCCATCTTTACATAGTAATTCTCTTTGCAGAGTAGAAGTCTGTTTTAATTCTTCATTCTTCCTCTCTGCCTACAAGAAGATCCTCTCCCACTCCCAGATAAGGTTTTGTCACGTATACACTGTTTTTCCTTCAGTGTATACCCAGGGTACAGCCTGATCTCATTGACTAAATCTGGAGGTTTAATAGATGCTATTTGACTTTTAAAAGCATTTCATATTAAGAATTTCAGATTTAATTGACAGATATTCAATTTCAAAGTCCTACTCTCCTCTTCATAAATTGCTAATAGTATTTTATCCGAAACAGAGCTAACCTAATAAACAGATGAAACTTTGTTGTCATTTCAGCTGCTCAGAGCTCTGGGCTGTATATAATTGCTCTCTTCATTTTACAGTTCTTCTGCTTCAGATTAAACTTTTTCAGGATGTTGCAACGCCAAAACATGCATTCCAACAGGAAATCAGCATCAAAGGTAATGGGCTCACAGACATCTTTGATGCTTTGAAACCAGAGGAAGAGAAGTAACTGTTTAATTTACAACAGTTACTGCAGAAGAGCAGAGGAGGGGAAGAAAGAAAAAACCAAAAACCACCATGACTAACGGGCACAAAGGAGAATTTGGTGCTGCTACTCAGCTGCGTTACCTACGCCAGCAGCCCACTGCTTGGACCCAATCCACCGCTGGCGCAGTCCCAGCTCTGACTCTGACCTTGACCCTGACCTTGACCTCAGCCCCACACGCTGGGGGCAGCGACAGGACCAGGACCCCCCAGTGGGGAGAGTGGCACCAGCCCAGCGCTGCCGAAGGGCACTGCCAGCTCCGCCGCTTCCCGCTGGAAAGCCGGCCGCTACCAGTGGTAGGAAACCCTTTAGGAGCTTCATTGAGTAAACCTGCCAAGCCAGGAATGAGTAAGGTGTTAGGATCAGGGCTGGGTGGAAAGCAGTGGTCCTCCTTGGTGTGATGCTTTGAGTAGTCTTCACGCTGACAGAACAGTGAGGAGAGTTGTTTTCCTCAACAAACTAAAAAGACCAGCCAAATAAAGTAATCCTTTACGACAAAAATTTCTTCATGCTGGGGGTTGGAGGGGCTTCCAAAAAAGAATTTGAAATTTTCAAGAACAGACATTTTTCACCAATTATTGGCTGGCAATTTTCCATTCAGTAAAATCGGTCTTCATGGATTGTCTTTAAATAACTCTAAGTTACAACAGCAGCACCCACACATCTTCATACCTTCACAGAAGTATAAACTTATAACAAAACAATTGTGGGGATGTATGTTAAATCATGGAGACTCCACCCTCGCAGACACCCTCCTCAAGGAGTAAGTAACAACCCAAGGACGTTGGGCAGGTTTTGTTCCACACACTCAACCAAAAACCCAGATGCTGCATGGAGATGTGTGGGTACACACCTGCCTCCTCCCTCACCTTCAACACCCAGTGGTAGCGCTTTGAGAACAAATTTAATACAAAATCTGGCCCTTTTCACCTCAATACGCAGAACTGGAAATTGTATTTCCTCAGTTTGAAGGTTTAAGGCAGACCCTCGCAGGTTAGTCAAGAGAAGTAGGTGGCAAATACAGTCAGAAGGGATCTTCCCACCATGAGCAAGCGCACGCGTCAGCCACCTGCAGCCAAATGTACCCTGCAGGGTACTGCTGCATCCGCACATACTGCTGGAAGAAAAAAAAAAAAATGCAGCAACAGTAAGGAATGAAGCTGAAGTAAATGTGTGCATGTGTGCGTGCATATGCATAAACACAGACAGAAAAGCAGACACAATGATTAAGCACATGGACTTGAAATATAATTTTAAAAGACTCAAGAAGAAATTGTAAAATATCCTTGTTAAATACCATTTTGGTTCAATGAAAAATTTTATTGTCATCAGATTTTGAAGAAGCAGGAATTTAGGGGTTTTTTTCCCACAGTAAAAAAAAAATAATCATGGGTAAATATTCCCATTTTGCCATTTACAAAACTGTGGACTATTTGTTTTCATTGAAATGTTTGTTCTTGCTGAATAATACAAAAGTACACTTATATTTTTATAATCTTTTATAACCACAATTTAAAATGCTTGAAATAAAGACTGACCCCTTCTGAACCAGATCATGTTATCAGGATTTTTTCTTTTGAAAAAAAGACTTTCGTACAGGGTCAGTTCTTCTGTCAAGTGACAACGTAATCTTTAGGATGGCCTAAGACATCATGATATACTGGAGCTTTGGCTCTGGTATGCTGAGTAATCTACTACAAGACACCCATCACTTAGAGCCTCAGCTTCCCTTGTTGTAAAAGGGTACGACGACTCTGTCTTTACAAAGCATTTAAGGTCTGTGGATGAAGTAAACCATATGATAATTGCCATCAATCAGAGCAGCATCCAAGCAACTAACAGCAAAATGTGGCTCATCTCCCAGACTAGTATTTGGATAAACACACATAGAAACAAATAATCAGACAAGGGAAACCTGTTTTCATAGGAATCACATGTAATAATAAGGATCTTCATTATACTTTTAGGAGGACAAAAGAAAATAAAGATGAGTGGACACACATCTAACTTCTCTTAAAGACTTGTATCTTGTTTGTAAAGTCAACTGGCCCCTGTTCCTCCTTTTCAGAGGAATCTTTGATAATTCACATGTGAAATTAAAGGCATCTTATTTATTCAGTTATTTATTATTCTCTGTAAAATGAGTTAGGAATTTGTCCCTGTGAATAATGCTAGCCATAATAGTTAATTTACTCCTATTCATTGGCAGTAATAAAAATGTACAAGGGGATGCAGAAACATTATTATTTCTTGCTTGAAGTGCAATTTCATGTGGTGAGAAAAACATGCTAATACGCTGCAAAGTGCTACAGGAATTTAGTTCTCAAAGGAATGGCAGTATTAAATGTATTCTGACAAGAAGGGGCTTTGGAAGGGAAACATTTATCTTCATAAAGTCATTAAATTTACTGAGCAGCACCGCATTCTTACTGCAATCTGCTCACTCCATTAAAGGCAGAGCTGTGGAACGGTCTCTGTTGTATTAGGAGCATCTACATTTTTGAAAATTGTAATAATGGGGGAAAAGAAGACTCAAGGAGGGGGAAATAATATATCCTTCTTTAAAAGAACCCTCTGCATTAAAAAAAAAAAAAAAAAAACAAAAAAAAAAAACCAGCAAAACAACAACCAAAGCCAAAAACCCCCACAAAAACCACCACCTCTAGAAATCGCCACTCAAAAAGAACAGGTTTCACTGCCTACTTCTGGAAAGAAACATATTATAGGGGAACCTTAAAAGATAAGACTTTAAAACACTGAAATGAGGACTATCGGCTTTGAAGGCATTGGCAGCACAAACTGGCATGAGGGGTGCTCAGGGTAAAGGGGTGGTAACAGCAGCTCTGCACATTCATATCTGGCCTGTAACTACCTGCTCATGTTCAGGCTTATGGCAATAAAATGGAATTAGGGCAAGCAGATAATTCTTGAAATTGGAGATGCTGCTCTCAGTGCCATGTCCCATGCAGCTGGTTACCTTATTTCTCTTTGTCCTTCATAGCTAGGTATGTTTCAAGTAAAAAAATAAAACTTCTGAGTGTATTGCAGTGCTTCAGCAACATTTTGGGTGAAGTCTCCCATGCCAGTCCATACAACCCAACAACCCAATCCAAGGGCCCGGGTTAAAGTCACACCACAGTGACCTGCGTAATTGAAAAAGAAAGTCCTTCCTGCAGAGGAAGGAGGAGTATTGTGCCAGCCAGGAGAAAACTAACAAGGGTTATTTTGATAGAGAACTTAGTACACTAACTCCAAAAAGAAAACAGTCCTGAAGTCAGTCATGCCTCAGGTGGGAAAATTGTTGCACAGAAGACACCAGAACTAGAGGACACACACTGTTCTTTTCTAGTCCCATCACAACCCTCTTCAATGACCTCTAATGCACCCACTGGAGAGACTGCCTGCGCTTGCTCTGAGTACAGCAAACATCAAGAACAGAAAGCTAATTAAGTACCAGTCAAATATGACAGTAACACTGTAAAACTGTATTGCTGAACAAGTCAGAGGCATCGACAAAATCTTTACTGCAGGTTTTTTACATCAATATCACAGGGTGCTGAAGTTCCCCAGGAATTCATTTCGGACACAAGGCAGCAGAAAGCCAGAATGTTAAGACCACAAACCCACCTGCCTTCCCAACCACAGAACAACACAGCACACAAACACCTTGACAAGAACAACTATGCGAGCAGCAGAACCTGAAGCTCACGCTCAGCATGACTGAACCTATCTAAAACAAAGGAAGAGCAAGACTCTTAATGCCTCTATTCACTACAACAGGGAATAGCGTACCTCCTTTAATTGGTTTTGTTATCATCACATCCACACTCTCAAATGCCCGCAAACATTTTTACTTGGCTCACGACAGCAAAACAAAATGCTGATAAAACTAATCAACCCCATTCTTACAGAGGCTGAATGCAAAAGGTTTCAAGTGGCACAAGTAAACTTCTCATCAAGCTCTTCCTCTGTAAACAGACAATCACCATCAAGGCCCAGAAGACAAGGTATTCACTGGTTTCTGGATGCAGCAGGTCTGAAGAATGACTTTCTAAAGGCTTTACACCACAAGTGCATCAGTCCCGCAGATGAGCGTTCTCCCACACTTAACATCTGGGTTAAAGGTCTGAACCTCCTGGCTTTGTTCTGCCTCTAAACATGCCAGATAAATACAGTGGGTAGAAATTAGATAGCCTGCAGAATAATTGTACAATCATAGCAATTTCTAATATACTTGTAGCCGGCTGCAACCTTGCTGTAACATAGAAGGGGGGAAAAAAACCTACATCAGGAAACCACAGACTTCCCTAATGGGTTACAGTGCATAATTGAGTATAAAGAATAGTTATTGCCTGAACTACAGTTGAACTGAGATTTCCAGCTTCCCTAGCAAATGTTCTGCTACTGCTGCTAAGCTATAGTAATAATTTCTAATTGTGTGGGTTTTAAGTGAAAACAGTAAGAAATGCTGTTCGATTGGTTACCGTAAACTATTTTTTTCTAATGCTATCAGGTCACTAGAACGAGCCCTGGAAATCAGAGGTATTTTACCTAAACAACACTAGCAGAAGCTGGAAACTAATGAAGCAATGCTGTGGTAGCATCACGCCCATTACATGATTAGAGGGACAACATTGGACACCATGAGATTGTCACACACCTTGCTAACGAACCATGGTTTACACACATTTAATTAATTAATTATGGCTGAAGTCATTCACTGCTAGCCCGCGACTGCTTTATTATACACAAACCTGACCACCTTACAAATACCGCACTGGAGTGCTAATGAGCTATTAAGTGGGACTGCACGTTACCAGCAATTTTGTGGGAAATCAAGTAATAAGAGATCAAATATCAAATAAAAGAGCTTTTAATCCAAGTGAGATAATTAATTGCACCTCCTGTCTCACAGCTTTCCTAGTACTTTACAAGAAAAAAGAGCTTTCTCATTGAGTTAATTTGATCCTATTGCCAAAAACTTTTTTAAATTATGAGTGCCATTTAGCAAATATGACAGGAATTATTATTATTTACATAGCTGTTTCTCCTTGGGATTCCCACAAACCCCAGAGACATCGTTCAAACACCCAGGGGAAGATGGTCAGTAAGCCCAAAGAGCTGAAGAGATGGGTGAAGGAGCAAAGAGGGAAGGTCACCGTTTCTGCATCAGAGCTAATAATACTCCGCCACTTTCCCAGATCTCATTTATTCCTCAGCCGTCCATCTGCTTCTCAAAACCACGGAGAATACAAGCAGGGTGCAGAGAACATCCAGTGGACTGACTTTGGCAAAAGCCAGGGAGAACTGCAGTCCTTGCACTTAAGGCAGCTCCCGAGGGCAGGCACGGCAGAGGCAGGGTCAGAGCCTGCTCCCCCAACATCACAGCTTGGTAGACTGCACAGAACAGTCTGCAACCACCTCCATAGCCTGAAGTCCCCCTGCACCTGCACTGCTCTGTTGATCCCCAGGACCTGTTGTCCCTGCACATTCCAGCCTGGAACAAGAAGGCACTTAAGAACACGTTTTTTTTACTCACCAGTTGCATTTATAAAGAAGCCACTAGCAACACCATGCAACATAATTTTAGGTGCTCCTAGACTAATCAGGAATGAACTCTGCTCTGCCTCTACTTTTCTTTTTATTATAAGGATGACCATAAGACAGCACAGAAGATGACCAGAACGTGTGAGGAACATTAAAGCAGGCTGGGTTTTGGAGTCAGGGTAATCAACAGCTGACAAGGCCCAAGCTCAGTTTTATACCCTAAATAGGACTCTCCTGCATTCCTCTTTGGCTTGTACCTGTGTATGTTCAAACACGTTGTACATCCCTTGGGCCTTGATAGAGCTTTTCTTCTACAGTTTCAGTTAAACATAGGCTGGCCATGACTTCCATAACCCCCATGAAGTGTCTAAAGTAATGTGATAAAAGCATACTTCATTTCTCCCTGGATCCAGAATTAAATGTTTACTATGCTTAAAAGTCTTACTGTTTAGTTCACCGGCTCATACCATCATCTCTGTTATCCAATTACTTCCTTTCTACATGGCTTTTTCCCCCTTAAAACTTCTAGTTTTTCAGCATTCCACAGCCAATCATTAGTTAATTTCTGTTGACTTTTATCATTTGTACTCTTCCTAATTGGTTTGTCACATTCCTATTTCCTCTTCATCCCCTTTCCATTTTTATTTTCCTACATTCTAACTTCCTCCCATTTATTTCCCTCCTACATAAACTATGATTTTTATTGATGCTGAATGCAGCCCGCAGGCCAAAAATAATAGTCAGTCCAAAACCAAGTGATCACAGTTCTTCAGTTTTTCACAGATTAATTTCAGAAAAGAGGTTCTATTTGGCTAAAGTTCTTTTTCTGTATTTCTAGCTACTGAAGAAGCTGCACATACAATAAATATTTAATAGAAAATCCCCTCCAGCTGAATTCAGGCCCCACAGCATCTCATTACCATGTCTTAGAATAGCATCCTCATTGTCACTTGCTTAATTATGGTAAGAAAGAGTTGAATTGTGTGGCTTTTGGGATCAGAAAGTGATTAAATTCACTTGGCAAGACTTTGGATATCTCATTATGATCCTCATTTAGCACTTCTAACTGAGTCCATTTTTAATTTTTTTTTTTTTTTTTTTTTTTTTAGTTTTCTAGAATCATGATCTGGGAAAATCTTTCCAACAACAGCAAGTATTTCCTTAACATTTTTCCTTCTTTAATACAAATTTCTGCCATGAAAAGAATCATGTAAAGATTAAAAGCAATTTGATGTTCTAGTGCACCACTGATCTTTTTGAATGACCGTCACCCTTATGGAAAAAGGAACTGAAACTCCCTGGAGTGCACACCTAAATTGTGATGAAGCCCTCTTTCCTATGCACTAACACTTGCCCTCCATAAGTGATCATAAATGACAGCTTGCTCCCGAGCAATGCCCCAGACCACTACTCTCCAGCAGTTTTTTGAAATCCTGTCTCCTCATTTCAAGTGGGAGCATCAGCACTCTGAAGATGAAGATGAGGGTGCTGCTGGGAAAGAGAGGGTTTCTGCTTTAAGAGTTGCTAACTTGCTCACAGGAAATTTGCTTCTGTGATGTAAACCAGCAGAAGAGCTAGGTACCATTATCAATCACAATCAACACATCAAAAGATGACTCAAGTGATGCATAAGTGCCAGATATCTGCACAGGAGGTTAATTTTGTCTAAAAAGTCAGATGACAAGAGGGTGCTTTATTAAAATCAACACACATACGGTTTACCAGCACAGATACAGTTCTCGTATTAGTATTGGGAAATCATCTTAATAGTATCCTAAGAAAAACTCTCAGTGCAATGGCTGTATAGTCAGAAGTAGATAGGTTGCTCACAGACTGATTGGTACAAAACTTTCCAAAAACAGCATCACAAAAATACACCTTTGTGGGTAATGTTTGTGCTAATTGAGTCCTATCTCAGTGCAGAAGCACCGATGAAAGTCTCTTCCTCACAGTGAGATACAAATAACATACCTGTAACCTCTGAAATTAACCATCATTAAAGAACAAAAGACTTTGAAGAGCAAGAATAAGGACTGGGTATTCCAGGACTTTTCTTCACAAAAAGAAAACAAAAGAAATACTTCCTACAAACATCCTTAGCAGTCTTTACAACCAACAGCCATAGCTGCACAGTGGTTGCTACATCTTTGTTTTGTAGAGATGTAGGCAAATGAAAGAAAGTACTTTAAGAAGCCCTGGAGCAATTCTACTGCAAGAATAACTGAAAGAAGTAATAAGATACAGGAAATCATGAATCATCTCAGCATCCAATGAGGCATGCACATAAAAGATAATTTCTGTTTTATATATGCAAAAACAGAGATGGGAAAAGGTTATGTGACTTTGCTGAAGCTTACACAAAAAGCCCAATATGACCTGAGAAACAGACCTTAAACCCTTACTACTGGCAAATGTGCTCTGACTCAGCATAGCACCACCACTTTTAGTTTGCTCCAATACCTGGCATGCTAAAATGGCCAACTACACCCTCCCAAGTCTCATCCAGAAAAAGACATAAAACAAGCGTACTTTATTTTCCAAAACCTAGTCATCGAGTGCACCATCAGCAAGTTTGCTGATGACACCAAGCTGTGTGGTGTGGTTGACACACTGGAGGGAAGGGATGCCATCCAGAGGGACCTTGACAGGCTTGAGAGGTGGATCCATGCAAACCTCATGAAGTTCAACAAGGCCAAGTGCAAGGTCCAGCACCTGGATCAGAGCAATCCCAAGCAGAAATACAGGCTGGGCAGAGAATGCATTGAGAGCAGCCCTGGGGAGAAGGACTTGGGGGTGTTGGTGGATGAGAAGCTCAACAAGACCTGGCAACGTGCACTCACAGCCCAGAAATCCAACCACATCCTGGGCTGCATCAGAAGAAGCGTGACCAGCAGGTCGAGGGAGGTGATTCTCCCCCTCTACTCTGCTCTCATGAGACCTCACCTGCAGTGCTGTGTTCAGGTCTGGGGGCCCCAACATCAGAAGGACATGGACATGTTGGAGCTAGTCCAGAGGAGGCCATGAAGATGGTCAGAGGGCTGGAGACCCTCTCCTGTGAAGACAGGCTGAGAGGGTTGGTGTTGTTCAACCTAGAGAAGAGAAGGCTCCACAGAGACAGACTTTTTAGTAGGGCCTGTAGCACCAGGACAAGGGGTAATAGTTTTAAACTAAGAGAGGGTAGATTTAGATTAGATACCTGGAAGAAATTCTTCACTGACAGGGTGGTGAGACACTGGCACGGGTTGCCCAGAGCAGCTGTGGGTGCCCCATCCCTGGCAGTGTCCAAGGCCAGGCTGGATGGGAGTTGGAGCAACCTGGGCTGGGGGGAGGTGTCTCCCCCCATGGCAGCCCCCATTGTAGGGGGCTGGAACTAGGTGATCTTTAAGGTCCCTTCCAACCAAAACTATTCTATGATTTCTTTCTTCTTTCTTTCTTATCCCTGTAGAAAGACGACTTTTTTTGAAGATCTCCCAAGCACACATTCCCCTTTCTGAGAAAGAAATTTTAGGACTTCCTTCTTTTCTGGTGTGAATTTACCCCAAGAGGGTCAACATCTGTCCACCATAGCTGAGGATTTGACCCTTTTAGCACAAAGAATGCCACATAAAAATTTCTAAGAGCTGGATAACATCCTAAAGATATCTTTAGCTACTCCGAAGCCCAGATTTTGATGACTGGTAGTTTTACTTAATTTTATAAACTACAAAATATTTGCAAGCATAAACATTTCTTCTACCAGTTCTTTAAAGTGTATTCAGAGAAACAAAAGAAAAAAAGAAATGGCAGAGAGAAACTTAAAGCCTCAAGGCCACCATCAGCCCAAGGATTTGTGGTTCTCCTGAGTGCATTTTTTTTAGTGTCTCTGTTCAAGATGGTACAGGAGATTGACTTTTAAGGTTGATGGTATTGATCTAATTCACAGCCTTATACTCATTTATCATGATTCTTTAATCAATAGTCTAGCTACTTAAGATACTAGGAGTTCGGGTCCTTATTTATCTAGATGACATTTTGATAGCACCTATCTCTTCAGGGGCTCTTGTCTTTTAGGTCAACGCTCCAGTTCACCTCATCTTTCCCCAAGGTGTGTAAGCAGTGGGAAGACATTAATGTCACTCGCCACAGTGTATGTCTGGATGTGACAACACCATGTTCTGAGCTCCTCAGCAGGTTGAATCATCGTAAAGGCACACAGGTCAGGTGCTGAGCTGGTGAGAGCTGATGTCCTTTCAGTCAAGTCACACTAACTTTCACCAGCCTGAGCTCTTTCCTTCACAACCCACCTAGGTCCCTTTACTTCTAAGACAAAAGGAACTGTTGAAGCTTAACCAAAATACGATCCCAAGTACAGTACAGCAGACTTCATTGTTTCATCCCTTCACCTTTTCCTCACTTACCATCAAAGGTAAGCATCAGGAGAGGGTTTCCTGTCAGCCTCTTCAATAAAAGCTTCAGTTCTCCACAATGAACCAACTTATCTGTAGCACTCAATTGTCCCTGCATTACAGTAGATCCACTCCACGCCTGAAGTTCTAACAAAATACGTGCTGGCAATAAGATTAGCATAAAACCACACTTGTGTATCTAAGCACAAATTCCTGATTCAGTTATTCATCTTAAAGATCATTCTTACATTGATGGTTTCTGTTAGAATGAAGGATTTTTACTTTTATTCCATGAGATGGCAAAGGTTAGTTGATCTTTGGCTTTCATTGCAAAAGCAATGCACCTACACCACAAAAGACAGCTGAACACTTCAGTAAAAGCAAGCTCAGAATAAACAGAAACCTGCTGGCCCTTCATGCTGAAAAAATAAACCATCTCAAGCTTTGAACCATTAAAGAATTGTATCCTGCAGCCCTAGTCCCACCATACAGTACTGCATCCTCAGCTGGCGTGAAGTCAGGGAAGTTACTTTTAGTTTCACAGCTGAGCATCTGGTCCCCTGCAAACAGGCTTTGCATTCCAGTGGCTGAATTTCTTTCAGCTACTGTATCATGCAAGATAAAGAACACAAGGGATAGAAGCCTGAGCCTTGGAAGTGAATCATGAACCCCTTGAAAATTTGCCTGTTTCAAAATTGAATCCAAGCGTTCAATCTTTTGCATGTCTCAGTAACAGAGATACAAATATCCTGCAATTTTCTTCCACAGCTAGGCCCAGCCTCACCAACTTCTACCTAAGCAATTCTCTCTGATTTCACACAGACCAAAACCAACGCTTTTTGGTCTCAAATCTTTTCTGAGACCAGCTGGGAACAGAACAGCATCCACAAACTTCCAAGACATGAAAAAAAAAATAAAAATGCTGTAAGTTGCAGGAAAAATGCTGTAAGTTGCAGGAGAACTGGAGAGAAGGTAAGAGTCCAGAGACAGCGTGTTTTCATGGCTCTATGAAAATTCACTTTATAACCTTTTGCTATGGTTTACAAGAAACCATCGCTCTACAAAAGAACCCCAAACTTCCTAAAGCTTATTTTGATTGGGTAAGCATTAAATAATTATAATTTACAGATGTAAATGCATTTATATACATTATATATATATAACATGTATATAATACATATATATACACAGATATATAATATGTATAAATACAGATATAAACATGTCGTCGGTGGTGCTGCTGTCATGCTGAACACTACTTGGTTTTTGAAGACATTGCACCCGTTGCAATAGGACTGCTCAGGAACCACAGCGTTACTGCAGTCCGGGGCTACAGGATCCCCCCTTTCTCCTGCTACAGACATGTCTTCTCACTAGAGTATGGTGACTCTGCAGACTTAACTGCACGGCTGCTACTGAGTTTTCAGTATGTCACCATATTGGCTGCATGCCACCACAAGGCTCACTCAGTCAAAAATTTCCATGTTCCCCTGTCACTGTGAAGCCTTCCTATCCCATAAACCTGCTTGTTCAACCTCACTGTTAATTATAATCTCCCATCACAGCACTAGAAGACAGGATTATCTCCACTGAGGTCTATATAGTTACAGTGGCACAGTATGGACATGCTGCATCCAGTCATCATGCAACCATGAGCTTCAAGTCATTTGCATCTGAAAAATAAATTTCTTCTATTGCTTTAGAAAGGAGAGAAAGCTAATTCCCACCCACAGATTTTCCCTAAACTCACTGTAACACTGTGGATGAAATCTACCCCTGTACACGATCTTCACATTCACTTCCACCTGTAAAAGAGGTTTATCAAGGGGAGAAGTGGTACTTGAACCTTCTGCCGAGCTTCTGTACAGAGGGGTGAATTTCACCAGACTCTTTACCCAAAGTCATTGCTTCTCAAATCAGTATAACAACTACAGCTGCTCCCTGACATGCAGTGAAGTGCCGTCTTTAAGAAGGTCTGCCACAGCTTGTATCTCAAAGGCAGAATAAGTAATGTGGGGTGACAGATGCTTTCATAGCTGGTTTTGCATTGTACAACTTACACAGCACATACATAAATATACCTGCTACACGTGCAAGAAAGACTTTATTTGTACATTTCCTTCTTGTCGTATTTAATTCATACACGCACACAAGCAGTCTGCTATGTTCCAACTTGGCCAAACCCTTGTTCACCAAACTATCTTCCCTCAGCACTGTAACATCCTAAGGGCACACAACTGAGAGAAGAGGGAAAGCCTATTAAGTGATGAGGATGCAATGTTTATAAAAATTAAAATGTGTGCCGGGTGTTCGGGAAAGAATGAAAAAAAATATTCAAGAGCTGCATTGAAGTATGCTGAATAATTTTAAAATATTAAATCACAGCCTTAATTACTATGTCTCTAATCTCATACAGTCACACTTCACTTTGAGGCAATTTGTGATTAAATAATAATACTTTAAGGCAAATAACAACACTTGGCACTTTTATAGTGCCTTTTGCCTAATTAGTTTGGGATTAGTTCCTTCGCATTGGGTATGGGGCTTTGAAGATATAAAGTGCTAAGTATCATTATGACCTGAGGATCTCAAAGCATTTTACCCATATGCATTAATTAAGCCCCAGAGCGCTCTTATGAGGTAGGTAAGTATTTTTCTGTCCCTCTGAGTTTGTCAGGGCCAAACGGAGAGAGGACTGGATGGTGTTTTCAAACTTGCAGACACGTTCTGATGTGCGCAAGCTGCTTTCCTGGACTGGGCGCTGCCATTGCGCCCCAACCAGAAGAGTATGTATATGAGCATCTTCCCATTTAGCTGTAAGGCTCTCATATCAGAAAACTCTGCAGTGACAGCTGGGCATGCCCAGAACTTCTGGGAAATCAGATTGTTACTTAGGAAAATGCTGTGAGAGTTCATTCTCACCCGCAGGATCTCCAGTGAGAAAGCTATCCTCATTTTCTTGGTCCAAGTCTTACGGACACAAGGAGTGAAACTGAAGTATTCCAACAACTCAGATCCAAGGATCTATGTGGTGGAGTCAGATATGAAGTCACAGCCCCCATTTCAGGTTATACAGTCCTTGGGACTTCTCCAAAAACACAGGTTTCTTGTCTTTTGTTTGTTTCCTCCAAACACCAGAACTTGGAGGCAGTCTAAGGATCACAGGCTGTTACCAAAGAAAGGAAACTTCTTCCTTTTTAGTTCATCCATTATGAAAACATAAATCAGCAATAAGAAGCTACAGAATCTTCATTCTATTTATAATTAATATTGTACCTGAAGCAGTCACCTGCAGAAGAAAGAGGTATGAAAGGATTTCAACTTACTTTGATAATTAAGGGTATTTAGTGTCCTTTAAACATAAAGTTATAAAAAGAGGAAATCCACAATCTGCCTGAATGTTCTTAGTTCAACAAAGTCTTTGAGTTGACAGCTAATAATTAATTAACAATGAATGGTGTCTTTCAGCCTGTCACCGTGATTGACACTATCATCTTCTGAAAAGTGAAAGATTTGTTAATGTGGCAGACTACAGTCTGGGAAACATTAAAGCTTCACAATTCCCACTGCTTTCAGCTAAATGCTTGACATGACAGGTTAGCGAGCTTGAAAAGAGGAGGAGGTGAAGAGAACAGCAGCAACCTCTGCCGGTGGCAGCACGGCTTCCCTCCGAGCAGCGCTTTGGCTACTGACAGACAGGACAAATCAGGATAAAAACGACCTGACAGGCTCCGGAAATCCAAACTGCTGGAGGCTGGGTCAGTAGGCTGGGAGGCATTCAGCCATGCTGTGCTGCTAGCCATCCCTGGTCCCTGGGCAGACCCCACGGGAGGGCTGCTGCACCCATCCTTCCCTCCGCCAGCACCCCTGCGCTCAGCAGGGCAGCTCCTGGCTCATCCCGGCGCAGCCACCAAATAAATATGGAACAGCTGGCTGAGGCAGTCAGTAACTGGGAGCTCATTTTCAATTATACATATTTGTTGATCTTTTAAAATCCTATTTTTACAGACGCTGCCAAAAACTATGAAATATGTGTTCTAACTTAAAATAACTGACCTAATTAAACTAATTAAGCAGCAGAAAGATACTTCATTCTAGTAAACAAGGAGTCTTGCCATCTCGCCCACTCAGCATTGCTACTGTCTACCATGGATCCAACTTCTCATCAACCTTCCTCTCCAACCGACTCTTGGCTCTCCTTCAGCCTAGCTCTCAATGACAGCAACTTCTATGCTGATCAGCCCCCTGTGCTCATGGCCACTCATTTCCCCGGCCTCACAGCTGCAGGTCTGGCTTGACTCTTCTGCTGCAGAGCCCTTCTTCTACAACTGCCTGTTATTAGCACTATCGGCTTTCTCCACCTCATTCCCACTTTGTGTCTGTCAGCTTTTTCACAACTCCGTTGCATCAGGTGTCTAGCACACAGGAAAATCTTTTATTTGCTTTCAGACCCCTCCTCACTGCCTTCCTTTCTCTCTCCATTAATAAGGTGTCTCTTGGCTTTTCACACTTAACAAGGTCTCATTTTCCAAGCTTCCATCCCAGATCACCTCCATTTACACCACTTCAGCTCTGCTCATACAGAAGAAAACAGCTCCAGTAGAACCGTGGAGACCAGAATTACTTCGTCCTCCATCCCCCTAGCAAAGTTTGCTTTTCTGATAAAAATAAATCCACCTCCACAATTCATTCTGCCTCCTATTCTTTATCCATACAAGCTTTTGCCAGCTTTCTACCAAGAAAAAACCAAAAAGGCACAAGACTTTTAGACAGTTGCACGCCTTCCTCTTCTTTCTGCCTCTTTTCTCCTCCCTTCCCATCATAGAAACTACTTCTGCCAACTTCTTTAGTTCTCCAGGAATTCTTCTCATCCTCATCCCATTTCTTATTTTCCTCTGTGTCTTTGTACTCCCAGCATTACCATATTCCATGCCTCCCTGCTCAGAAAGTCCCCACGCTGGCTCTGCTTGCTTCTCCACCTGTTGATCCATCCCTACTCCAGTCTTCACATCCCCACTGCACTGATTCTGTCTGCATCATGGTTTTGGCTTCCTCCCCCTGCCCCAGCTTTTTCACACAGGAACCGGTCAACCCTACTGTCACATCAACATTCTTCTCCCTGGCCTTCCTAATGGAATCTTTCCCCACTACCATTCCCTCCCAAATCACGTTGCAAATAGCTTTATTTTTAGCTCATGTGTTGCTGGTTTTCCCCTTCCTCCTTGGGCTCTCCCTTCTCTATTATTTATGAATTGCTTGCCTTGAGTTTTGAGGCTGTTCATGATTTACTGACACATCCCATTTCCTCTCATCTGCTCCCAAGATGTCAGTTCTTGCCTCCAATCAGCCCTTGGCACCAAACTTCCCCATTTGCTACTTTTTAAAATTAGGACTTTCTTGCTTTCTTTGCTTCCTCCCATGTTGTCCCCTCACACAGGAAACAACCTAAAAATTAATTCATTCTGTTTTTCAGAAATTCTCCTTTCCATTAATGTCTACAAAGAAACTGACAACAATAGATCATTTTTAGCTCAGATATCTTCAACTAAAATACTGTTTCCTTACGCTATTTGTGCTGCTGCCTACCAGGAATGGTCAAAATCCCTAAGCAGATCTTCTAGTTGCTACAGAAATATAAATACTAAATAACAAAAAGAACTTGGAACCAGAGTAGGCAAAGTACACACAATTTATACCATTTGCTCCTTGCAGAGAAAACTCCGGAGACCACCTGCAAATAAACTAACAGCCCCACATCCCTAGCAGGCTTACATGCCAATATCGATGATGGAGGATACTCAAGCGCTATACACTAGTTTCCCAGTCTCCTTCAGGTGTTGTTTTCTTTCCAATTTCAAAGAAAGAAATGCAGGGAAGAGCATTAAAAGCCATCCCCCCCTAACATGCAGTCTCTCTGAAGATAAAATTTGGGGAGCCTTGCATTAAGTATGCTAAAAACACTGCAAGCTAACAGATGCACAAGAGTGCAACAACTTGGCTTCTGTGGGACTCCTGCAAGCACAGTCTGCTTAGTAAAGGCCTTAATTAACAACTTTGCAAAGGACAATGAGATTATAACAATTATTCACTGCAGGCAGCCTGTTTTTTCCTCCTCCAGTCTCCAGCATTTGCTTTAGCCTGCATTCCAGATAAATATTTTATTCTGTGCAGGCAGAAGGTTCATTATATAAGTGACAAAGAGAAAGCATCAATTGCCATATACACAGATCCTAATGCACCTGGTTAATGTAGTTATAATATGTCACTGCAAAACATCTTGTCAGCATTTTGTAATTAAAAAAGAAAAGCTACTGCAATAATAAAGGCAATGTTTTTAACAGAGACGAGTATCACATGTAAGATGATCTTTCAAAGCAAAAATAGACATTACCAAAGTAAAGCCTCGATAACCTTGCCCTACATACTTCAGTACCCTTGAATGCTCTTTGCCCCAATAAAGTACCCTTTTCCTCTCTACAATAGCACTATTCAGATAAGTAACACTGACCAATCTACAGGGCTGCAACATTTTTCAAAGGACAAAAAGCGTTTCTTTCCCATTGAGTCAGCAGGATATTTATTTCCTTCTAACAAAGAGTTTTCTGAACTGCTGAGAGATTTGTCAAAACGGAATCACAAGTGATACATTAAACAACCAGAGGGGAGAACTTATTATTAGGCATTAAAAGAGAAAGCTGCAAGTTTACAAATAAGAATAGGACTGTGCACTTGACTTTGTAAATTCTCAGTTAATGAGAAATCAAACATGAAAGGCAAACATTTAATCTAGAGTAAATTTAGTCATTTAAATCACAGCCACTTGCAATCCTGCTGTCTTACACTTCATAATACACAGTAAAGGGCAACTAGTACAGCATAAACACGTGCCTGCTCAGTGCTCCGGAATACGCTGCCGTTATTTAAATGTGAGTTATCAAACCACTAGAAGGAACGTTATACCAGCTCCCTCCATCACAGCCTAGCCCATAATAAAAGGCAGGGCACCGAACTGGCCTCAGAGGGTCTTGGAGCAAGACAGCACCTTTCCTTTCCCAAGGACATGACCTGCTCGCAAGGCTGGGAAGTCTCACTGCCTTCCTCTGGCGTGATGAGTCCTGGGCGGTTAATTACAAATGCCCAGGTGGCCACAGCACACTCAAAGAACTAGTGTTTAAGATTTACTCAAGAAGGAAGGAAGGGTGGCTTTACTTTCCCACAGGCCCACCACCACATCAAATCTGGATGTCCTACACCCCAGATTTGAGCCATGAAAAGGGCAAGGAGAGAGGAACATATGCTTCCTCCATCACCCTGAGGATCAACTACTGTATTTTAGCAAGGGACAACATAATACAGCAAAGACTTCTCAGCTGTATACACTGGCCTGACACAGATGCTTTCTTGCTGCCACAGCTCTAGAGAAAAAGTTTTAAGATTTGCTCATTCTTGAGCTCTTCCCATTAGCTAGACTAAGTACCTCCCTGCTCAGCCAGCCCTCTGTCCAGAGTGCACTGGGAGGCATTTAATTTTTCCTGTACATCCTAAAAGCCCCAGGTGTGTGGTCACAGCAGTGGATTGCGCCCCAAAAGTCAGGCAGCTCAGCATTCACTGCTTGCTCTCCATTGATGATCCTGACATTTCTCACATACAGCATAGGACTGGAAAAGACCTCCTGGGTCACCAAGCTTACCAGATCATAGTACTGGCAGACACCTCAGGCGGCCATTTAGTTCATCCCTCTATCCATGGTGAGATCAGGGCTGTAAATATGGTATTTGTTTTTGTTTTTGAAGGTCTTCAGTGATGCAGACATCACAACTTCCCTGACAGTCTCTCTCCCGCTTTCACTGTCTTCCCCATCAGTAAGGAGTTTTTTCATCAATATTTTGAACTTTTTGCTTCAGTTTAAGGCTATTAATTCTTGCCCTGTCTCCATGGACAAAAAATACTAAAAAAAATAAAATACTTAAGAACAGTAATGCACAAAAATCATACACCTAACTTCTTCCAAATTTGACCTATTAATCTGTAACAGTAAGAGGAGTT
Organism: Falco peregrinus; assembly: GCF_023634155.1. NCBI lineage: Eukaryota > Metazoa > Chordata > Aves > Falconiformes > Falconidae > Falco > Falco peregrinus. The sequence goes on along the minus strand of NC_073733.1, from coordinate 10,129,468 downwards.
TTTTAGAATTAAAACTCTTCCTGGTTTTGAAAACAAGCCCTATGTGGCATGAGAACATGACAAGAATCTGAGTGGTTTTTTGCAGAATTTTTTATGGAGAAAAGTACAAACTATGTCCATAAATTTGCTATTCACATAACTAACGATGTTAAAGAAATCCAAATGCCTAAAGATAGTAAAGGGGCATGCATAGCTTAGAGATGGAAAGGAAGATTAGCAATAACAGAACTGTTATGGTTCTTGATTTAAAAGGCTTCTTTTATTCACCATTAAAAAGGGACTCATCCCACCATTTCAGAATTTCAGTCTCTGTGGTTGAACCATATCCTGGATTATCATGCGCTAACACAATTATCCTGCGGGCAGTCAAATATAAGCTTTCCTCTCCTTTCCTGTTCATCTCTCATGTACCTCCATGAGCACACATGCCGTTCCACTCTAATTCGGTATCCTCCAGCACAAGCAGTTCTTCATCCATTACTGCAATCAAGGCTGACGCTGGAGGATAAAACAAAGAGAGACAAAACCGTACTGGAACTCAAGGAGAATTGATCTATGCTGTGAACACATATTGAATAACAAGAGGAATATACTGGTATTTATTGCAATCTGCCCATGGCTAGAACAGCTGAATGACCCCTGTTATATGTATATTTTCAGTGTTTTACAACCTTAGGAAGAGCATTGATAAGAATACATAGACTAATCAACCCATTAAAGATTCATTAATACAGTATTAGAATGTGGCAGTTGGAACCATTTCCATGCTAGGGATTCCTTCTGTCCTAGGTGCTTTACGTGCTCCAATAACATTTCCTATAAGGAACGCTTGGGGTTTGGGGGTTTTGGTTGGGTTTTGGGATTATTTTTTTTTTTTAATCTAACATTTCTCCATAGCAGCAGAAAGTTAATCTTTATTTGATGAATGCAAAAGCTTAGACAAACCACAAACGCACTATTCAGCATGTCAAGCTTACAAAGGAAGTTCTGGTTCTATCAGGTTTCCACACCACATACAGCTGCAACATTGGCTTATATTACTAATCACTTGCAGTATTTGTGTCTTGGGTTGTAACAGATGGTGTTTGTGAGGCATGCAAAAGCTTCAGATAGCCAAATGGTACAGCAGTTGAGATAAGGGAAAAAAATCCTCAAAACAAAATACCCATCCCTACTGCGGAGGCTGGAATGTGAGCAGTATTTCAATTATTCCTAGTCTCCGCAAGCACAGCGGATTTACAGACTCTTAACCCTAAATAGGACTAGATTCAATCTTTCATTTTTCATTACCCCAGTAAATCTGCACAATGCCAGCTAATAGACGTGAAGCACAGCAACACAAGACAAACCACAACACAGGGAAGTTACGTTCCCGATACTTCGAGAGGCCTAGGCTCCAGATTACACCAGTACAACTCAGGTGTAGCTCACAGATGGTAATGTACTTTTGGTAACATCTCCGTTCTGATGGCAAGAAGTAGTACCCCGTATGCTAAGGCACTTGAAAATTCAACATAATGCACCATTAAATCAATCCAGTCACCTGTAGAGAGTGTAGTGACCTGCTCTATAGTGGCCCAATAAGCTGTAATTCTCAGTGCTGAGCTATTGGCAGGTAATTTTTAGGGGACTTCTATGAGCCTCCACCTCTGGGGAATCATTTTCAGCCATAAGCTTTTTTGCCTACATGCTGACCTGGCTTAATAGACACTGAATAGATGAAGGACACAACGCACATTTTCATACCAACACTTAACTGACTGACATCTCGAGAGATCTCTCAGAAGTTACACATGCTTAACAAAGAAAGGAAGAAGCTAGAGCCCAGGGTAGCTGCCAGTCAAGACTACCTAGGCTTGTTTTGAGATGAAAGAATAGAATCAACAGAACTCATTTCTGTCAACTCTTTGCTGAATTCAAGTCAATAGTACGTCTTGATAATAACATTCTCAAATAACACAGTAATAAATTTATGACTGTTTGCCTATTGCCTTTCATTAGGTCGTGATCATTCAGCAACATAGCATGGGCGTTAGATGAGGAAAAAAGCATACTTCATAACTAAAAATTGTAGCTGATATTGTACTCTGGACAAAAAAAATAGCCCCTCCCCAATTCCTATTGCTCATTCTTTATCTTCCTTTTAAGTTAAAAACATAGGAACAAGAAAAAGATTAGGTTTTCTTCATTCAATAAAAGAGAATGCTTCTAAAAATAATTTGGAAGAAAGTCCTTTTTTATAAATAAAACTTTTAGAAGATACTCTGACCACTGCTAGACACCATTATGCAGAGCTGACTTGCATTATATCAAACACAGTTGGGCTCACTTATTTCTCTATTTCTAGGGGTTGTTAGCACTGAAAAACCAACCTGCATTGCTTTTAAAACTCTTCCAACATGCAGGCTTCAGATTCTCTCACTACTGGCTAGTGGGCTTAATTTTATGGTGATATTCATACTGCCTTCACTTTTAAAGCTGTCTAGTTTTGTTTAAATGATGATAATATTTAAGCACAATGCCAGTCTGAACAGCCCTTACTACAGGTTTACATGACCTTGACAAGCAGCAGCACTGACATTTATTATCAGTGATACTGGGATGATATTTTTGATGTCTCACTATTAAATTTGGAACCACTGAAGAGAAAAAGATTTTATTGTTACCCTTTGTTGAAGCAGGTTCTGTAGAGGGATACTCAAGAACACCACCACAGAATCCTGTTACTGCAGCACACACAGCAGAGAATTAGTACAGCATTAAAATACAGGAAAACGTGCTTGACTGGGCCATTTCAGATAACGCGCAGGTGGAAGTGGAACACACCATTCACCGAGGACTTATATCAGCACCTCACAAAACACAACTGATCACATCTTTCTGTGGTAGCAAAACTAGTCATCTGCCCAGCTAATCAGCACTTCCCTTTCTTCCTCAGCCCATCAAGCTTACAAAGAAATCAGTACTCTGATGCTCCTCTGAGTGCTTTCCAAGGGCCTGATCCTGAAAGAAGCAAGTGTTTTCTCAGGTCTTCTCTCAGAGAAACCAGAAGAGAGTTGAGATAGACCTCAGCACTGCACACAACAGGCACGTGATGTAGCTCTCTGTTTCTGCAGAACAGTGAAATTATGAGGAAGTCAACAGAAGTGGAAAAAAAAGTCTCAGCATATATAGCCCACAGAGAGCCTCTGAAGAAACCCAGTAACTACTTCTAGTTGTACCAGAGACCTCATGGATAACCTCAGAGAGGTCACCTCTGCTCTTCCTCAGGCATTCAATTTATCTTAATATAAAGAGAAGGCATCAATCATCAGCATTTTTTTTAAACCATCACCTGTATCTCAGCACCTGACAAGGCTTTACTTGCTTCCTCTCATTGCACAATTACAACCATGGGCAGAAAAAAAGAGGCATGCTCTGTCAGACACACTGCGAGGCCGGTTTTAACACTAACTACTCCTGCAGCGAGCATCATCGCATGCATTTAAGTGGCAATTCTGATATCTAGCTCCTTCCCAATCTTTTTTGTTCCACAACAACCCAAATACTTCAGTGGCTGATCAGGAAACACTTCTGCCAGTTATGTCTTCTACTGCTACCATCAATGACAGACCGAACATATCAAATTTGGGTTGAAAAAAATCTCTCTACTTGTGGAGCTGAATGTGGAACTAACCTTCTGCCATGGGAATACACCAGATATTGAACCTGAGGTTGCTGGCACTAAAAGCAGAAGGTCTGAACTGGAGACCTTCCTACGTGGCAGCCATCTTGCAGTACACGTATCAGCATCTTAATTGTACCAGCTACTAGAAACACAAAATCACATGCTACAGTAGCACAAGCTACATTTTTAGTATTATTAGGCAAAATCCTGGGTCACTTGATTTCTATTAATGATTAAAGAAGGAAACGGTTTCTCAAAGAAGCAATCAGTCTTGCTAAAGTGCGTGAGCATAAACTGAATCAGAGCTTTACATTTTATGCAAAAATAGAAAAATATATGCAATAGAGCCATTAAAATGCATGTGCATTTGTGTGCAAGTTCTCTTTCTTCTCTTCCTTTCCTTCCCAGCTTGATAACTATATTGTTGATAGGAATAAAATATCAGCCTTTACTTGTACACATACCCGAGATCTTGTAAGTCATTACAACGTGTTTTTGAGATTTGCCACTTCACTGCTCTATAAAAAGCTTCCTGAAAAAGTATTAACAGATGGCCTCTTACTCTCTGAGACTGTTCGCAATACACCAGATGGCAACCTGAAAGAGAAAATCCAACTTACATTTTCAAAACTGAAAGAAATGTGACAATATCCTCATAATAAATATACAGCATGAAGGTAGCAATAAATGATCCGTTTGAAGAAAACTGGTTTTCTTTATTTAAGCAGTGAATCCAGCCCTCATTTTATAACATATTGCAGAATGCCTCATATCCAATGCTGGAAGTAATTTCTGATGCAAGCAGAAAGTTTGCTTTAAATGAGCAACAGATTTATGAGAGGCAAGGTTATTTGAAAGAGTGAAAAAATGGGCCAATAGCCTTGGGGGTTAAAACTTTGTGTACTGGATCCGTGGTATCTGGTTTGTGTCTGAGAACTAGTCAGTAGGTTGCAGTGGTTTTGCTATTAATGTTAGAAGTATTAAACCAAACTTGCCAGTCAGGCCCTCGTTAGGGGAAGGCAATAACTGCTCCAGATACATACTGCTTTCAAGCTTTCTGGTTCACCTGCTAGACAGCAGCTTAGCTCAGCTCACAGAAACTGGAGAGCTCTGCTAAATACGATCAACAATTCTCAGTGTGACCAGCTGTTCTTTGGGGCGGGGGCTATCACTTAAATGAATCAGGATATCTTTCAGATAGAGGGAGTAATCCCTACCCCACAACAGCTCCCACTAAAACACCACAGGGGCCACTGCTGAGGTTAGAGACGTCTTCCAGCACATATCAGAAAACCTAAAAAGAGGTCTTCATACTTGTACAGTATCAGCATGATGGGACTTCTTTTTTGGATAAAGTTTTGAGGTGTCACTGCAATTTCAGTGACATTCATCTAAGTTGTGATCCTGTTTCTAAGGCAAAGCCCCAAGGGATTCTGAAGAGATTAAAACAAGAGGGGAAGACAAGTAACTTTCCAACTATGTCACATCGTGGATCAGTGTAATTGTTCCTAGCAAGTTCACCTTTCATGTGCAGGACACACCTGGAAAGCCAATTCCTTCCTCCAAAGAGGTACCTCGAGACTGGCAGTGGAAGCGCAGATGCCTACACCTGCCTTCATGGAAACACAGAGTTATCTGTTGTGCCATCAGGTTTTAAGCAGAATTCCCTATTGAAGTCAATATGCCATAAGCACAAAATTGACTCTAGGGCAAATTATAAAATTACAAACTAGACAGCTGTCCTACCACTGCCCATAAAAGGAAGCCATTTCTATAAAACTGTGATTTATTATTAATAATATAAAATATTTATAATGATACCAGATGTATGACAATTGTCACAGAGAGAGTTTCCCCTCTTTGCTTTCTCATTGGCAATAAGCCCATTTTCACAAGCTATAAACAATAACAAAAATAACTCTATGGAGATAAGGCAATAACAGGACTAAAGCTGGGCTTCCTGTGCAAGCCCACCACCACGTAGCTACGACCTCTTCTGTTAGTCCAAGACAGTGGACTGTATCAGCAGATGGGAGAGTTTCAGGGAAGAGAGGAAGAAATCTCCAAAGTTCCAACCCTTTAAAGTCAACTGCAATGGGCCGACAGATCTCACCTGGAGGTGGAACAACCTGTTCACCCCAAAACATTTTTTTAGTTGCCTGTTAATGTTGTACAACTTATCTGTTGTACAACTTCCAATTAGACTATAGATCCATAATGGTAAAAACTACACTCTGCAAAAATTAATCTTCAGAAGAACACAGGATAAAGTAACATCCCAGTCTGAATATTATTAATGCTTTTTCAGTCATTGTCCAGGTTGACCAGTATGATGCTGAAGTGGCAGTGTGTACGTGGTCTTTTGTATCTGACAAAAAAGCCACTGTTTTAGGATCTTGAGATTGCTCAATTTGGAAAGTGATAGTATCATATCCCCCTAGTTTTATTACTCATTAAACTGCTGTTTGTGATATGACCTCACCTCACCCAGCTCCCAGCCGGTGCTCATCACCTTCTGGAATCAGGCCAGACTACACACTTTACCCCTTGCAACAACATACTAAAGCACATCCCCTAGTTGCGCTGCTACCTCCATACAACTACCACACTCCTTGCAAAGCCGCTTGAAAAAATTAGATACGTTACTAGGAAAGGGAATGGTAATTGCATTGCTTTCATCTGGCTTCACATAGGTGCTAAGTTCTGCAAGGCTGGAGCTGTGTCTTAGGTCATATGTTCCTTCCTGTTCTGGCAGTCCTCTAACTTCTTGGTGAGCTAAATCAAGAGAAGGGCAGGAGGGCAGGAGGGGAAGGGGAAGAAAAAAAAAAAAAAAAAAAAAGTATTTTTTGTTGCATTATCAAGCCGAACCAGCTCCCAGGGAATCAGACACAGACCAACAGAAGGGCGAGGGCAGAGCCAGCCAGCTGTGAACAGCAGCAGGGCGATGTGACCATCCCTGCTACTGGCAGTCAGCTCAGCCACAGCACAAAACCTTCCCCCTGTGACGGTTTGCAGTGTCTAGCACTGAGAATGAGAGATTTGAAACACTGAACATTTTCTAGGAAAAAAACCCCAAAACAAACCCTATGGCACTGCTCAAACTAGAGCCTACCTTTGTCATTGAGTGAAACAATGCAAATCTGCTAATCTTAGTGCCTTTCATGCAGTCACACCAGCAGGGAACTTTATTTACTTCATGAAAGAGGTTAAAAACCCCAGAATTACCGCTATCTCATTTTCCCTATTCATTCAATGATGAAACTCATGAAAGTCCTCACTTCTACCTCACAAGCTTGGGTTTCCATTTTAAAACAGATTGAATGACAGGGGATAACAGATGACGACGGCCTGTCACCATTCACTTCTGAAGCTGGCAGGCTAGAGTGCAGCGCTTTGCCAATGTACAAGCTCAAGAAACAGAGATGCCAGACCCTAAGGGATGACTGCACTGGGCTTTTAAAAGCAGTTATACTGTTCAACCTTCAATCAATGTCTGTTGTCTGTGAAGCTCTTTTTGCCTTGCTAGTGCTAAAGAGGGAGGTGCTGGTATCACACCAAGTGGGCCACAGTTACTAATCGCGAAACTTGCAAGTTGGCCACAGGAGCTGAGCTGCTGTGCAGCCTGAAGACTGCCTGGAGAAGGGAGCTGAAGAAAAGGACACCACTTTTCAGCCTGATGCAGTTCCAAATGTAACTATCGTCAATAATATCCTTACAAAACTAAACACCAGCCCTCAAACTCACATCCATTGTCCTGCCCATAACATTTCCAAGGCATAATCATTTCTTAAAACCAGCCACTTTTAGACTAATGCACTTTGCTGCTCCAACACAAGAGGTCTGTGTTTGCAGCTCACAACAGGAGCCCCACTGACCTGGTTTCATATCTTTTAAGTTTTCAGTTCAAATTACACTGAGAGTTTCTTAATGCAGACATGACTTTATATTCCCTCTATACAACAGGTTTCCTGTGAACTTGTCTACACAGACAATAACCAACGTGCACTGAGAACATGTCTCAAGACTTTGTTGTATTCTTTCTTATGCTGCTTCTGAATTTAAGGGGGGGTGGACTTCTTTCAAGAACAAGGATTTTCTTTTAAGAAAAAAGGCAGCAAAGTGCAGAAAATTAGCTCTTTGGCTCAGTTTTGAATCAAGCTTATGAGAAACCTATATTAGATAGCATAGCTACCCTTACCCTCTTATTTTAGTAACATATTTTTGGGGTGCAATGAGCTTGGTGGAATCCTGGGGGTCTGGACCGATGGCAAGCCTGTCACTCTTGATTGCCATTACCTTGACAAAGGCCTGCATCTCATCTTTATTTTATTCATTAGAACTACACCACTCATAATTGCTGTTAATATTTTACATTTTAGAAATACTAGATCTGGTTCCACCCTTACTAATTCTGGCATAAATCACAATGTAGCTTGCAAACATAAAACTGGTGAAGGAAGGAAACAGGACTTGTGCAAGAAGACTGTAGAAATGCCTTGGCCGAGGTTTCATTGTGTGTGTGGGAAGAATCAGCTTAGCTGAGACAAGAATGCTGGGAAACAGCAATTTCTCCTTCATAAAGAATTAGAGCGCAGCTCTTAGGAGTGCAGCATTCAAATAAGAATCAGCATTTTAGCTGGAGACAAATGCACTAATCATGGCCATGAACACAGCTGAACTAAATGTCTCAGCAAAACCACTCAGTAATGGCATTAGTCATGATAAAGGAAATCAGTATTTTCAGGATAGGACACACTCAAAGAATATAAACAGAATCCTTTGTGCCTGCTTCTATGGAGGAATGATTCAGACTATGTATTTGAACAACTTGCTACTAAAATAACAGCACAGTTCAAGACATCCTTTAAAGAAATGTGTCTGGAACAGAAAGAGCTGCTCCATAAATTTTTTTTTAATTGTCCAGATGACCAATTCCTCTATCACCAAGCAAGAACAGTTTAGTAGAAGAAAAAAGAATGGAATTATTAAGGAACAATAAGTGTTCTTTTTAAAGTAAATTGAAACACAAAAAAAAACCCCACTCTATTTTACCTTTAAGCATTCCTAAACTTTCCCTTTATTAAAAAGTAACTGATCTATTCCATACTCTATGAGTTGTGAGGACGTGATAAATAGGACTTTGAGACTATTTGTAAAGTAATTACTTCTAAACACCTCTGCTTCACACACCAACCTTTTCTTCCAAGCTAGCACATGAGCTAGCGCTGTGTGAAGAAAATGCCAATGCAACAGATTATATCAAAATTCAGCAGTAAAAATTCCTAGAAATCACATTTTTTCTAAACTACATATCACATGGAAATGTGCAACTTACTATGTAAAACCAAATTATATTAAAAGGGTGATACATTTTCTTACGGTTGAAAATCTGGAAGCACTACTTCCAACATGCTTCTGATATGAAAAAGCAGACAATAGAAGCATTCCACTACTGCGGTCACATATCTCAGTGACTTATAGCTGATGGTGATTAACCATATCACAAGTATTCATTTCAAATGCCAGATACGGGGTCTGCGGTAGCCGGTACCCCGCGTGTGCCGGTCTGTCTCCGTTCCTCGATGTGTTACTGACCTCTAGTCGAGGAGCTCCGGAATTACAGGGCAGAGCCGCTCCCACATGCAGATGGCATCTGAAGAACTATTATAAAATCCTAACAAAGAAGCTAAAAGCTGAAGGGCTTTTGCCTCCTTTCAGCTGCGGTCACGACGAAGAGGCGATGCAAAGTGTAGACAAGCACTGCCTGTAAAGCAGGTGGAAGGCTTACACGCGGTCAGTGCGCGAGATTCCATGTATGCACGTCATGTTGGCACTTCCTAGTTTTTAGTTTTAGTGCCTTGTGACTCATTTAAACCTTTTAAGGAAAGTGAAGTGTTATTGATCTGCAATCAAGGATAGGAGAAACTGAGAAAATCCAGACCAGGCTGCTGTTTCAAACCAATAAATGTGAGAGAAAAAGGAGAGATGCAAGAGAAACGCGAGAGCCTTATGAAGTCTAACAAGCATAGAAATTCCATCCTGTGCTACCAAAACCTTGCCACATAAACCCAATACGTTCCTGAAAAGTGAACAGCTGACCTTAAAACACTGATATTAAACACAGATATTAAGACACCAAGATATTTTTTTCTAGCTGAAAAGAAAGCTTACTAATACTCAGTTACCCACTGAGGCAGGTCTCTTCAGCCCACTGGCTCCCTTCCATGGCACTAGCACTGGGATGCGTGTGCCACCGTCTTCTGGCACTGGTTCAGCAAAGCATTTTAAACACATACTTAGCTAATACACTTAAGTGTCTCACTGAATAGGAATGTACTTAAGTGAATGGCTTAGTGCTTTGCTAGTTCAGGGCCTATCTGTATTTAATAAAGGTAAATGAAGGTTAGCACTTAATTATTTCACAACATGAATATTGAAAGAATCCTTAGACAAAGCACCACTTACAAAGGCAGTGAAAAATACTGATCTCATTTGCATGGCTTTATATCAGAAAGAATATCACTGCTTTAATATAGAGCAACATAAAACAAATACAGAAGGTAATACTTGCTGGAAACACCTCGAGTTTCCTGGAAAAGAGTAATTGCAGGCAAGAGTAACAGTTACAGAAACAAATAACCCTCAAAAGAAATGAGAGTTTGCAAATTCTTCAAAAATGAAGATCCATTTAAAGCAAAACCATCGCAGCTTCCCTGTCCAGAATGCTATACCTCCAAAATAAATAGTTTTAATCTGTGCTAATCTTATTTCAACAAAGAAAAGCTAAAGCTGGTGACAAAAAAATGATTATACTATCAAGTTCAATAAGCCAATCTATTTGTTTAAAACATCCCTGACCTTGATTTTGTTTAGTAAAACAAGGTATCCAAGTTTTCCAGCAGAGCAGATAAAGGAAAAAGATGAGTATCCCCACAGCTGCATGTAATGAGGGCTCCCTAAAGTAATGGATCACATCCTTCTTGCTGTGAAATATTCAAGAGGGCTCAAGTAAAGAGAATCATTTCCTTCAGCACAAGATCAAACTCACTTTGAAAACAGGAACACGTGGGAAGTTATTAGGCTAGGCTGTAGGTTCAATCAAGGATAGATATTATACACTTCATACCTGCCAAGATTTGTCTTCTAGGAATTATATCCTAATTCTATTACCAGGGGGGGGAAAAATATCAGAAAAGGCTCCTTTTTTTAAAGCTGCAATAGCAGACACTGAGATCAAACCAAACTTTTTCCAGACGTGATTAATACTTAACCTTTTATTAGGCAATTTGTTGGGAGAAAAAGCCCTTCTTTAAATTCACTGCAGCTCTCTGGCCAGGGGAAGCGTTTCTTTGGCTCCGCAGGGGCTGGGTAGCCTGGCTTTCCAGGAAGGAGTAGCGGGAGCCCAAATGTCCTTCCAACAGCAGCGCTGGGGTGAGCCTGCAAGGCAATACAACAGTGCTTGACGGTGGCGGGGTAAGAAGGGAAATGGAAGAAAAAGCTGCTGTTCCATTTTTCAGAGAATTACTACAAGCCTTTTCCAGTTGCGCACTTGTCCTTTATGTTAGCGTCTCCTTGACTACTTTGTGTCATCTGTAGACCACATTACTACAAGCCTTTTCCAGTTGCGCACTTGTCCTTTATGTTAGCGTCTCCTTGACTACTTTGTGTCATCTGTAGACCACATTGGGAAAACTTTGGAAAAGCCAAAACAGCTGTGGGTTAAAAGCACCAGGTAAGAAATCAATGTCATTTTAGATCCGTGTCTGCTCACAATTCTTGCCTGAAATTAAGTAAAAATTTCAGCTCACTAGACTGGAGTCCCCCTTACCTGTAAAAGGTAAATCTTAATCTTCCCCAGCTGCCCCCTCTCTCCTTTCGTCTTGAGCCCTGGGGCACCGACACCACTCTCTTCCCACAGCACTGCCAACAGAAACGACATAAACCCAACTCCAGCCTTCAACGCTGTGCTAACATGAATAATTATTTGTGGAGCTAGATTAGAATTGTCATTTTTAATACCATGAAAAGATGCATGAATTAGGATTTTTTCCATCACTTTCTTTTGCCAATATTTTGAAGTTTTCTTGCAAGATAAAAATGACAAAAATATTCTGCTTTAAAAACTTGAATTAACACTTGTGAAATGAGCCATTTCCTTTTGACAAAGGTGAACACTTTCATTCTGAGGTCAAAATTTTTTGGTTTGACTTTATTATTTTCACAAAGTAATTGCATTCTCATTCATTATAATACCCTTTTATATTGTGTCAAAATTACACAATATAATAGAAATTGAAATAAAATTGAAGCAAAGGTCCCTGATCTTATCAAAGCAAAACTTTTCAATAAAACTGTCACCAAGGCAATATCTCAACATAAGACAGTTTGATTTAATCAAACAAACATTTTCCTGACAAAAAAATGACGGCAGTCAGATGATATTCAGCCAGCTCTTAAAACCTCCAGAAAAGATGCATAACCAAGACTTTGTTCATACCTCTTGCAGCCCAACACAGCCCTGAAGCATGACCACACTCTGCTGTCATTTGTATCTAACTTTACCAAGCAGCTTCAGAGGGTTGTCTGAGAGGAATCCAGTCCAGATATCTGCTAAACATTTAGTGCAGGCTGGCCACGGAGCACGTTCAAACAGTTCGGAATATGTAACCTACAGGTAACTGCTCTTCAGTTACACAGAAAGGCGTAAACTGGGAATTTTCAGCACAGGTGTATAACATCCTGGAAATTAAAGGCTTTGATTCTACTGTGGCATCGGGACCAAACAAAAAGAGCAAGGGTTTTGAATACATGGATAATGCCAAATTGAGTACACTCAGGACAAAAACCACAACACAGTTCAGAGGTAGATTTTCAAAAATGTTTCAGAGAGAAATTCAAAGAAATTTTGCAGTCAACCACAATGTGTACAAAGCTTACAGATTTTATACCTAAAACACAGAAATAAATTAGAGCAGAAACAGGAAGATGTGAGTACCCCTAGATGTCTGCAGTGCCTAAAACCAGATATAAAATATTTCCCTTTCCAGTCTTTCTCTCTAGATTTCTGTTCTTTATCTTCTTGCTGGATCCTAATCTTTCAGCTCATGACTTTATATCCGATTTCACTGTTCATTACATATTACTGTTCCTTTCCTCTCTGCTGCTTCAATCTATTATCCCAGCTCCACGTCCGAGTGCACCTACAGAAATATCACAAACTTTGCCATTTCCTCTTGCTTACTCAAAGCTCCATTATAGTTGGGCCCTTCACACACTGTGTGATAAAAATGTTGTTCTACTATTCAGCATTGAGCCAAGTGTTAAACAGAGGGCAATAGGCTCTTTCTGCTGCTTCATATGGTGGATCTTGACATTGGTAGGCTATCTTCTTTCATAAGCAGAACGCCCACAGACTTAAAAGGTCTGTATGTGTAGGCAGAGTCGTCAAGATCCACCCGTGCAGATCTGAAGATAATTTTCATTAGCTAGGAAGTCAAATACAGAGGCCTACAAAGTTTTGACACCGAGTCATCTTAACTTGGCTGGCAGTTTCTGATGCGAAGAGCAAGAAGGTCTACAGCCTACAAAATTGTAAAGTGCTGGAAAACCTAGTTACCAAGAGGGTAATTTAATTCTTTATGTAGCATTTCACATTTGAATGCTAAGTATCCACTGGGGGGGGGGGGGGGGGGGGGGGGAGGGGGGAAGGGAAAAAAAAAAACAACCCAAAATCATTCCACCTTCAAAGAAGGGTCTCAGCTGCAACCACCACACACTTCCCAAATACAGTCAGTGATTCTCTCTATCCTAAAGGTCTGAAACATAAGCTGAGCACAGTGCCCTGCAAAACCTGCGTGTTGACCACGGCACTATGGCCATTTTGCCAATGGTGATAGTGCTGCCTATCAGAGCAAGCACACACTAGCACAGGGAATCCCATCCTTCATGCTGTGGAACACTCGTTCCAGCAGGGGACTCCACTTGACCAATACAACACAGCAGCAAGTCACTAATACATAGTCAACATGCAGCAGTGATTAATTAGGTAACATCTGACCAACAGCCGGGACGCTCAGCTGCCTTTGCCTCTCACCACACAAAAACATTTGCAACTCACACAGCCAGCTATTAATTCAAAATGTACCCCATTTCCCCCAGCAAGCACAGAGCACAGGCCAAAGGGGGGATTCCAATCTGTTGCACAGCACAGTATGGAGCTACAGCATTTCCATATACTCCAGCATGCACAGCATGCCTGAAATTAGACCCAAATCTTTCCTTTGCAAACAGCATGCCGTAAACAGTCAAGTGCTACAAAGTACACCCAAATACACAGCAGTCTCAATTTTTTAAAAGATTCCCATTGTTTCTGCTTTGTACATAGCATATTTTTTACCTTGCTTTAAAAACTTTGATTTTGGGCTGTTGTACATCTACACACTAGAAACACTGTCATGAGTTATGATTGACTGATGTACAGCTGTTTAGGGACCAAAAATTTAATTCCATTGCTTAATCACTCCTGTACATTAGCTTATTAACAAAGGCCTGTTTATTGAGTCTGCTTTGTGCCAAGTGCTTACAACGGCTACTCTGGGGTCCCCAGTGTAACCTCTCCATACATGTACCACAGGTAACAATTCCTGCTGATGCAGCATCATGCTGTTCTTCCAGCTGTTCAGGTGCCATCCTGAGAAATAGGGTCAGCACTGGCATCTCATTTATTTCCTGATGCTTGGCTTGCATCCTCTTCCCTCTAGAGAGAGCGCTGTTCACAAGAGCACTTTACTTTTATTGCTCCTGTTAAGCTCTTTTGCTCTTCGGTGGAGTTTGCTCAACCTAGCAAAGCCCACAGCTCAGGCTCTCCAGAAGCAGCAGCATTTTGGCTGGTTTGAAAAAAAATGGGCCTTCTCCCTTTGCCTCTGCTGGTTTTGCACTTTGCTCAGCCAATTCCCTAACAAAACTCACTCACATAGCACTTGCAAGAGCAAAGCTTTTTTTACTGCTATGACTCACTCGTCCTCAAAACCATTAAGCCTCAGCGCAGCAGTAGCAGAAGGAAACGGCTCAGTAAGTGGACAGCAGTCCTGCTCAGCGACTTGTGCAATTATTCAAGAATGTCCTTGCCTTGAGCACGTGGATACCAGTCTTGATTCACTAGTTGTCAGAGACAATTCTGTTTCATGTCTCCCCAAAAGATTACTGGATTTTGATTAAGAAAGGTCAAGGACAGCTTTTCTCTTCCAATATAAAGAGAATGACTTGAGAGAAAAAATACTCATCACCTAGCATGAGGACTTTTATCTCCACTTGAAAAATTAAATCGCCTGAAGTGATGGGAGGCTTAGGGCGGGCTATGTACAGGAATTTTTTCGTGCAAATAAATCCCTAAATAATTTACCTACGTGCCATAATTTTAAGTACCCCTGAAAAAAGTCTGTTTTACAGTTGTTTTAGCAGAGGACAACACGCAAAGCTCAGGTAGCCAAGTCTAAGATAATAGCCATTTGCCTGATCAATTTTAGATGTACATTGTGTTACTGACCTAGCATACCAGAGATTTAGATTAATCCTTAACACTTGAATACATTCCCCAAAATAACTTTCCCCAATAGCTGATTTTCCTTTAAAGGAAAGCGTGTCAGAGATACAATTAGCTCCAGCTGCAGACTTCCAATCTCTGCCTGGCACCAGCCTCAATAAAACACACCTTCAACCAGTGTGAAATTGGTGTAGCTACGTTGAATCTGCTACATGCAACCACAGTATTTCACACTAGCTGAAGATCTAAGTATACATGCCTAAGTGTGGTAAAAATATGTTTTCATCAGGAATAATAATGCTGCAGAACACACAGCATCTTGGGCTGACTAAAACAAATGACAAGTTCCTAAGAAATATATTCTTCTAATTGAGTTTAAGGCACTAAATAACCACTGTCTTCTAACAGAGACTCAGATTCATGGCGGGTATCTCTACATTAATTAGGAATAAGACTGTCACATGGATTTTAATGAAATAAAGTTATGTCTCTGGTTTCTCTAGGATATTAAAGTCAATTCATCCGAGGAAGACAAGTAACGGCTGGATTTTTCTTTTTGTAGGAACTGAAGCAGTTCATTGAGGAAGGTAGCAAGAGTTAGCACTGTCTGAGCAAGCTCTTAGAAGGTACAAATTCTGAGCGCCTCAATTACCAAGATGGAATTGCAGAAATCCAGAGGGCTAATAGAACACAAAAAAAAAAAAAAACAACCACAAACCCACAACCAAAACTACTGCCATCACACTAAAGTAAAGTGTACCTCATGAGTGTGAGCTTAAGGTACAGATAGCACTTAAACAAAATACTCAGCAAAAACATTTCTCTCTGATCCAAGCTCCCCGACGTGTTTACTTTAATGTATTTGGCCACATGGGAACTACTTGGCAGCATAGCTTGGGATAACTAATGGTCCACACCCTGTGGTGCTAAACACCACACTAAAAACAAGATGGGAGGCTTTCAGCTATCCTAGTCCAAAACCATGACTGCCAAGCCCCACTTGGTGCATCTAAGTGCAAACATCCAAGTTTGTGTCTCTGGATGTGCACTGAGCAGTTCAGCAACTACAGCAACCAGCAAGCTACAACAGCTAAAGGTTTCCATCTCTTTTCACCTGTGTGGTCTCACTGGGCCAATCCTCATGAAAAACCACAGAAGAGCATACTGGTGTTACCTTAACCCTTCAGTCTTATTTAGTGTTTCAGTGATAAAAGCAGTTTTTTCATACACATTAATTAAAACTGCAGATCCCCTCCTGAATGCTAAGAAGCATGAATCTCCAAATCAAAGCTTTTTATTTAAAATAATTAAATTTTGAATGAAACACATGAAATTTCTCTCAGCTTTAGTTAGAGGTAAGGCTGATGACAGCAGACATCTCAGTCCTTCACCACTACCGACTGTCTCCTTGGCCACTCCAGCCCCAAGTCTCCCAGGTAAAGTGGACAGGACCCATTTACTGATGACAGACATTCTCTGTACAGCCTTTCAACACAGAGAAGTTTCTTTTTTTCCATCTTTTATACCACTAGTTTCAGCACAGATAATGAATTGTAATGATTTTTAATTCTTTAGCCACTACGGAAGACCAGAAATGTTTCACATATGGGCCTGCATACCCTGTGTGGCCTTTTCAGAAGCGTTGTGAGCTTGTGTTTGAAAATACAACTGCAGAAGTTCTGACTACTTCAGCGTAATAAGGCCTGTAACAAGACAAAGGCAATAGCTAGTGTTTTGATACAAACAGGATTTTAATTTGATCCAAGTGTCCTCTGTACAACAGAAAAGTTTTTTATAAAAAAGCAAGTGTTACTTCAGTTGCAAGAGCATGCACAAAGAGGTTTCTGAACCCTAGTGCTTCAGGAAGCCAAGAATTTTTTTGAGCAAACCACCATGTGAAGTATTGTTATAGATGTTATAGTCCTGGTTTGGATCAGTCTCCACCATGTACAACTCTCCTGCATGGATATCCTCAAAGTTAGCACTGAAGTTGTTAGGATAAAACTGAACCCATACAGTATACCTGTAGTCCACTGTACGCATGGAGTAGCCCATGATTCTGATGTCTTTCAGCTTTGGCTTGTCAGAGTTCCACTGAGGAGTGTCTGCAGGCCTGGGATACTGGCTGAAAGCAACAGGTTCTTCATTAACACACCTGTAAGCATCATCATACCCATCCTTCTCTTCCTCCACATTCTGTTCAGAGGCATTAAAATACCGGACAATGCTTGCCCCCTCAGTGCACAGTGCAACATGAAATGAAGTCTCTGGGCACACAGGAGGAACCTGCAGGCCAGCAAGTTCAGCGAGCGTTGAAAACAGAGACACAAGCTCAACCACTTTTTTGCTTTGCCCTACAGGAAACATCAAAATACAAGTTACAGAACATGATGGTTTGACAGACACTGGCAGAACATTTTAGAAACTTTTTAGATAACTTTAGTTGGTGTTCTATTGAAAGTGCTTTGTACTAGATTTGTGAAAATCAAGACAATTAAGGTGTGGCAATTAGCTCTGAAGATGCTAGTCTATGCATTTATGATGTATTTTTAACAAGAAGATTTTTGCTACCATTTTCTTTTCTAAAATGTGCAGCCTTCAAGATGATAATGCTCATTACTTTGAAAAAATCTCTTCACAATGGCAAACTATTGACACTGGGATTTGCTTTAACACAAGAGTGCCTCCATCAAAACAGTTTCCAGCACCACCATTTTAAGTATAGATACTACACAGAGAACGTTTACTAATCACTGTTGGAAAGACAGCCTCCACCACTACAAAAGGTAGTATAAGTATCCTTTTAGACATCTACACCACACAAAAATAAATCACTGTGTTAACGCAGACATCTAGCTGTTTCCACTAAAGCAAACCTAAGCAAAGTGAAAGTTTGTGTCCAAGGATTCCCTTCACCATCTTTTCCCTCATCAGTACAAGAAGCACAGCCAATGACACTGACTCAAGCTGCCTGTAGGCAAAGTATTATTACATCACCTTTCCCTTACATATTGCCACTGCAAACAAAAAATAAATGCTGGAAATTTACCTTGAGGTACCAAGCCTAAAATATGGCTAAAAGGGTCAAGGTAGGGGAAGACCCTCTCTCCTCGACTAATAGAGGAAGTTGTCATTCCTGGTACGTAAAACATCAGCGGCACACGGGTGGCAACATCAAAATTGCTGTATTTTGCCCATTCACCATGTTCTCCCAAGGACCATCCTAGATGACAAAGAATACAATTCAGAGCAGATACTGGGTTAGTAGTAAATTTTTTTCACTGTAAATTGACTCTGGCTGTTAAGGCCACTGGTCTGTTATAAAGGTTATATTAAAAGGCAAATAACAATCTGTATTTAATTACAAAAAGATTTTTCTCTGATGGGACAGCTATTTCAACAACCACCTAAACCTTGCAACTTGATACTTTTATTAAGGAAATAATTACACCTTTCCTTATTTCCCCTACTCTAGATTAGAATTAGGAAATCAGCATTAAAGCAGTAGCAAAGAGGAACTGGGTTGTGTGTCAGTGCCTGCAAGTCTCCAGATCAATTCCAGAAAGCACTCATTTAAATTCTGGGCAGTTGCCAGCTCTCCATTACTCCTGTTAACACTGTAACTGAACATCCCTTGGAGCTAAGGCTGCTATCTATGCCAGATTGCCATATCAGGATGTTACCCCTGAGGAGGCAATAGAGATGAAAACTCTTTAGCTCTCCTCTTCCTCTTGGAAGAGATGCCAACATGACTTCCTTCCAGGCAGATTTATTGCCAACTTCACTTTGGGGGAAGACAAAGGAGCTCCATGACAGCTACGTTAACACATGGGGTTTTTGGATCACTTTGCTAGCCATGGTGCTGGAAACACCAACTGTTTACAGACAACCACACCAAGGAAAAGCGGATTTCAGTTTACAACAGAAAGTCCAAGTCAAAGTGGCAAGTCAGAAGGAACATCTAGAGTCACTTTATTACCAGAGTATTAATTCTATTGCTCTGCAACACATAAGGGCTTGTTTATACACACACACTCACAGAAGTCAACCCAAATTAACTCAAAATGTGACCTGAAATGTAGTTAAGCCATATCTTGGTTTAAGTCAGCTAATTCATCCCCCAATTAAAGGGACCAGGGGAGGGGGCAATATTTAATGAATATTAGAATATTGAAACAAATATTAAATGCTTGAGGTATTTGTCCCATGATTTAAACTCAGTTTTTTACCACTAGGATCCAGGCTGTGCAAGACCTCAATTATGAGCCATATTGCTGTTAGTTTAGATGCTCTGCAAGGAGCAATGACAAGTGCAAGAAAACACACTTCAGCAGTTAACGACAAAGCCTGTCACCCACTATACCAGATGGCTCTCCACAAATTGTAAAGGGGGAGGAGCAGTCGCTGTCCTCTCACAGCACTGCTCCCAGCAGCTGTCGCTCCTTGGGTAGGCAGTGGGAATACAGCAAACTCAGCCCAGTGTCCTGGCAGTCTCATCACTCACTAGCAAACCCTCAACCTAATTAAAGAGAGGTGCCTGCAGGGGGACAGAACCATACAGCCACAGAAGCCTCCGTCAGTCCTTTTAATTAGAGCAGCCAGACCAGCCGGATATACAAGGTATGGCAGCTCTCCTGTACATTATATAAACACACACTTGATCAAAATGCCAGCACCGAGTCGCACAATTAAGTTATTAGCAGAGAGCTGGAGAAAAATTTAAATGCTTACCATGATCAGCAGTGAAAACTACTATTGTGCTATTGGAGAGCCCTACATCATCCAAAGCATTCAAGAGCAGGCCAACTTGCATATCCAGGTAAGAAACTGCTGCATAGTAGCTCTGACGAATCTGACGCTACAAGTTAAGAAAACAGGGGAGGGGAGAAAAGTTAGCTTTTCCCCAGACTCACACACAGGAGAACCAGTGAATGGCTGTGTAAGCAAATGAACTAAAGGACTTTACTTGTAAAACTTTATCTTTTTTAAGTGGCTGTAGCCTGATTAACATCCCAGAAAAGGTAAACAGGGAGGGGGAAGTTAGAAAATTCTATCTCCCAGAAGTTTTTTCAAGCAAGATGTTGTAAACCAATCAGCCCTGCTTCTCTCAGCATCCAGCCAGTGCACCTTATTTTGGCATAAGCACTGGAAAGTAAAAGTCTTGCAAAAGAAGATATACCAAGTGATGGCTTGAAGCAGATAAACAGATTCAGATAATGAAACAAACACAACATTGGTATCTGCTACAAACATTCCCTTGTATACAAACCAGGAGCACATACTACTATCACTAGCTGATGGCTGATCTCTTCCTCCCCACACAGGCTAGCCTGACTGCAGTTACAGCGAAGGTTTGCATACAAGGGTAGAGGAGACAGTGTGCAAGGCAGGGAATTCATAGTATTTGCAAACTGTCAGTTGCTGAGTACTGGGGAACATCTAAGAGCAGCTGACTGGTCCCTTGCATTTGAACAAGTTAAGGCAGTTTGACTTCAGTGCACTGTACTGGCAGCTTACCTGGAAGTCATCTGGAAGTGGTCCATAGGGGAAACTAACATTTAATGCTTGCACATCATCCCTCTGCCTGATATCCGTCCAGGGGTTGTACGCCACAGAAGGTAGTTTCTCAGGCACCCAGGGATCTGGGGCTAATGTGATATTTTCCAAGGGGTACAACTTGAGAAATTCCTTTACAATACAAACACACATAAAGACTGCCCTCAGCTCTAAGGTCTATTGCAAACTTACTGTTGTAAAGCAGCAACCATTTCCCCTTGCATGACCCTTTAATATTCTTACAGTTTGCAAGGTTTCACTCCCCTTCTCCCAGAGGGTAAAAGCAATGCTATGCTAGTCAGTCCCAAGCAATTCCTGAAAAATACTGAGTTAGTAAGTGCCTAAAAACAGCCTCCTGTATCTCAAAGCAACACAAAAATAGGAGGTTCAACATCACTTCCTCTGAAATGAGTAGGAGTTTTGCCACCAACTCAAATAGGGAATGGAGTACAAGATCTTGTAAGGCCTCATTATGTCATAGTCCATCAAGTTGAACACTATCTCCATACAACAGCAGTCACTCTTAAAGAGGTAGAAGCCTGGCTTTTGGCTGAGCAGTCACAACTCATCCTCATTAAGCATTCTAAAATGCACCATAGGCGACTGCTAAAGTTACACCAAATCAAGGCTGGTTTTCAGCTTGCTTTCCAGAAACAATAGCAATAATGCATTTGTGGGAACACCTTTGAAAAGCAAAAGTAACACTTGTCTAAGTTCCTTTCCTTGCAGGCTCCAGTTCCCTCACCTGAGGGTACCTCAGTGGGATATGTGGTTTGTGGTAACCGACAGCCAGGAAGAATTTTTGCTTGTTGGTTTTCATAACATTCAGTAAGCGTATGGCCTCTTCAGTGCTCTGAATATCAGGCAGAGTACCACTGGGCATTTCTGTCACATCTACTGGGCACACCAAGTTAGCATAAAGTTTTCCATCTTTTCCCCTACAAGTCTTTAAAAAAAAAAAAAAAAGAAAGAAGAGTTAATTATGGAAGTTGTAAAAACAAAGAAGAAATCCTCTGTTCCGTAACTTTCAAACTAATTTGTTTCTCAATCTTTCTACCGACAAAAGACTGCAGATTGGATATGAAAAGAAATTTCATAATTTATACAAACACTAGAGGTGCCAAGTACATTGATGAGTGAGCAGACAGCTTCAGAAGTTGAAGAATGCAACTTCCATGTCTATGGAAAAGCAGAATCATCTCTAAAGCTGGGCAGAAGATTAAATGTAGTCAAATGGGAAAACACACAGCTTCTATGATGAATAGTATGTCTGACCTACTGGCAAGAAGGCAGAATTTGGTTATGCTACACACATGCATTTTTACTCCTTTTGATCCCAAGAGCTCATAGAAAGCTGCCTGGAAGCTAATGACTTCATTTCTGAGCCAACGCCAGCGATGGCTGTTGTATAATCAGTGAAGAAAGATAAGTTAGACTAAACAGTTGCCAGGAAAAGGTGGCCTCAGCAGGGTATTAGGGAGAGTTGCTAAATGAACATAAAGAAAAGTATGTCATGGATACAAATACTGTCGCTGTTAAACCCAGCCTTTTTCAGCAGTAAATGCAAGAACAAGGCATCTCCAAGGCTGTCTGTAGCCTCATGGCTGGAGCTTCTAGCTTTGTAGCATATAGATACCAGCACATGATGCTATCGCAACATTGGCATAAACATAAAACACATTCTTTTGGGCCACGCTTAAGAGTAACAAACGTTCCAGAAAACTGAATCAGATAATATAGTAACAGATACTCCAGGATTCCTCCCCCTCCACCCCTTCAGCCCTGAGCTCTTTATTGAATTAAGTTCACCAAGCCTATTGACAATGTTTTGTCACTTACTAAGCAGAGCAAGATTAGCATGGAAGTTGACAACTGCACTTTTCAGATAAAGGAATTAACGATCTAGACACAAATTAAGATTACTCTTTCTTGCAAGCACTTTTATATCTCAGTAACTTAAGTTTCCAAATACTAATTTAGAAATACTGAACACATCAGCAGGATGGGCACATGGATTAGCATGACACACAACTGGAGACAGGCCTTCTGTTGAAAGACTAAAACAATATCAAAGCAGCTGCTTCCCTGCACAAGGTTGTAGTCTCACAAACCACAGAATATAGCCTGTGCTTGACACAGGGAACTTGATTACGTCCTGACAATTCTGACCTGTTAAGGTCCCACAAATCACCCTTACCTTATCATTTTCATACTTTTCAGCTGAAGGATGAAAGGGTGGAATGGACCAACTGTATGGGTAGTCATCACTGTAATTGGATGAAATCCCTGAAAAGGGGAAATCATTAGAGATGCTCTAATAGTTCACTTAACCAGGAAGAGCTCAAACACAAGTTTATCTTGTTTCCAGTTGTTCGTCTGGTATGGGGGTTTGGCTTTTTTTTAGGGGGGGGGGTGGGGGGGGTGGGTTATTAAATATGCTAAATGAAGAAACATTTCACATTATTTTTGACCATTAAGAAAAAGAAAATCAAGAAATCAAAGTCAAAAAGTTTCAGACAGACATTTTTTCCTGAAATACACTCCGGACAGGTAAGGGAGACTCAAGCCTCTTGAAGAGCCTAACTTCAGGGAATGACAACAAAAAAAAACCCACCAAAAAAGCATCATTAATCACAGTTTTCATGTACATCCTTAATTAGCTTTACTATCAACTGGAAGCCCATATATCCACACAAGTTTAGTTCTGGGATAAAGAACTACCAAAAAGAGGGTCAGTTTTGCATTATTGTTCAACTCGGTAGTGTCATTGCTTTTTAACTAGTGAACTAACTTCCTATTTATTTGGTAGTATTAGCCACACGTTCTATATCTCCTATCCAGACAGCCAGCCTATTACGAAACATGACACGTGTATATGCAGAGCTAAGACAATGAGCCTGTCCAGTAATTTCATCTTCGGTGGATACCTCACTTCCAGACATATTTTTAGAATGTTAAGACATTTGTTCCCACAATCCCTAGACAAGATGTGCAAATGTTCATTAGATAAGTCATCTAATAATGAATATCTAATACCTTAAGATTTAAAACCAAGGCTTAAAGACAACCTACAATCTTTGTACAATCTGGCTCATTATTACGATTTCAGTTGTCAACATAGGAAAGAATCAGTTGATACTTATATGTTTGTGAGAATATACACATTAAGCACATGTTATGTTAAGGAGATGACAATTCAAACCATACCAGGATGAAAAACTTTCCCCACAGATAGGGTCACGTAGCCATTTTCCTTGAAATACTGGGGCATTGTGGAATAGTTTCCTGCGTGTACTCTCCAGTAGGAGTAGAAATCATACAGTCGGGTAGTATCAGGTCTGCGTCCAGTAAGAAACGACACTCTACTGGGAGCACACACGGCTTGCTGAGGAGAGAGCCAGACAAAAAGGCCATCAGTTCAGAACAAAAAACAAAACACATACAAACTGGCTTAGGTGTAGCTGGGCAAAACATCAGAAGGCTCAGGAACTGCAGTGAAAGTGTTTCATATCACTTCAAGCTAGAATGAACAGCATCCTCATGAAGAATACCAATTCCCTATTGCAAACTTTTAGCAAGATATAAATTTACATCTCTATAATTCTTCTTCAAATAACCAATTCATAAGCACTAAAAGCTTTCCTTATGAAGGTAGTAGCACAAAAAGATAAAGGTCAGGTTGTGTTAAAGACAGTGCTTTTGAAATCTAGCAGCTCACACAGAATTAAGCAGAAGCAGCAGACGGATTGTGCTGACAAAAGCCCAAAATCTAGTTCATCTGGACTGCCTTAAGAGTAATGACAAGAATAAACATATAGAAGGTTCAGGTTATGGTGCAAAGGCCTCACCAAATCCATTTCAGATTGGCAAGGGCCAAGAGTTATTGCTTTAAATTCCTAATCCCTGGTCAGAATTAGGCTCAAACTTCTAGTTTCTCAGCAGAGAGAAAGTTGGGAACGTATGCATCCTATGCAGAGTATTCAAGTAAAGAACAATTAGTGAGATTTTGACTCCTGTATGTGATGCTTGCCACACAGTCTGTCCTTTCATAAAAGTCTATAGGATAGATTACCTCAAAAGAAAGAAAAAAAAAAAGTAAAATATGATCTATTACAAACAGTAGAAAAAAAGAATTCTTATTTAGTAAAACAGCATTTTTAAGTATCTCTTCGCTGCTAACAGTGAAAATGCTTGAGTCACCTTACACTCCTCCAAGGACTACACAAACACCATAATTCAAATGTTCCGTTTTCATAGTTTTCTCACCTTAGTGAAGAAGAAGGTCCATACAGCACAGCTCAGCCCGACCATTTACTTTCTATTGGAAATACTTATGGTTAATAAATACTTGCTTTTCCCAGCGGCCTGCCCAGCACCTCCGGTGACAAAACCAGCAACTACTTTGCATGGAGAAAACCTTCACATTAAGTGATTTACCTCACCTGTGCATACGCATTGCTGAACACAACGCTTTGAGAAGCGAGTTGATCAATGTTTGGAGATTTCACAAGCTTATCCCCGTAACAGCCCAACACAGGGCGCAGATCATCCACGACTATCAACAGGACATTCAGGCCATCTGCAAAGAAACAGAATTAGGAACGTATTAACTGCAGCTCCAGTAAGCTGAGGCTACTTTGTGCAGATTTATCAGTTTCTAACCCTTAAGTATACTTAAAAATTCAAAAAATAAAAACAACAAACCAGCAAGAACATCTAACATCTGTGTAAGGGAACGTAAATAGTGGGATTAATTCCTTCACACATGGAGCCCGCGTTCGGCCCGGCCAGGCCCCGGTGCGTTTCCCGTCCCCGCAGCACACCCCGCCCCGGGACCCCGCTCAGGAGGGGGCCGGACACCGGGAGGCGCGTTACGGTCCCACCGGCTGCCGCAGCTTCGCGAGGGGCGTTAAGGCACAGGCATGCCTCCGGCGGCGTTTGATTAAACATTCATTAAACACGGATTTTTCTCGGAGGCGGCCGGCTGGGCTGCGGCCCGCAGAGGCACGGCCCGCCGCGGCCGCCCGGAGGCACGGCCCGAGCCCCGCCACAGGCGCCCCGCCCGCGGCCCCGCCGCACCTCCGGGCCCCGGCGCCGGCTGCGGGGCGAACGCCGGGGCGCGGCGGGGAAGCCCCAACAAGCAGAGACAGAGCCAAGCGGCCGCACGGCTGCGGGCAGCCGCCGCCATCTCCCGGAGGACCGGCGGGGACGGGCGGGGCCGGCTTCAGGCTTCCCGGCCCCGCCCGCCGGTGCGGCCCCGCCGCCGGGCCCAACCCGCCCCCGTCCCAGCGGCTTCCAGGCCGCCGCCGGCAGGGCGCCGTTCCGCCGCGCGACCACACGGTGGCGCCGTGGCCCCGCGCACCAGCTCCGGCAGCGGCGGGGCGGGGCGCTCGGGCGGGCCGCGGGCAGAGCAGCCCGGCGGGCACCGGCAGAGCGGCACCGGAGGGCAGCCGCGGCGGATCAGAGCGCGGTGCTGAAGCCGCAGCCGTTGCAGGGGCAGCGCTGCCGGGGCGGGAGCTCGCTCCGGCCCTTCCCACGCTCGTTCCTTCCCGGAGCCCGCGGGCACCGGCCGCAGCAGCTCCCCGGGGAGGGGTGTACTCCGCGGCGTTCTGGCCGTTCTTCCTTCCTCATGCAAATGGCTGTGGGGAACGGGGAAACCGAGGTTCAGCATTCAAAGACGCCGTCTCGGAGCCGTGCGTTAATCCGGTTTGCTAACGCTCCACGGCCGGTCACTCGGCCCCGGGATGGGCCGTGGCGGAAAACGTGTCAGCGGGAACTAGTTTTATCAAAAGCCCTGGGATTTTTCCTGGTTTCCATCCACAGCTGTGGAAGATTTATCGCCACTGTTTCTCTGCGGAACAAAGTCACTGTTTACTCTACAGATGCTTCCCACTCTGCATCTGGTGGGTTACCAGAGACCAACCAATAAAGCTGCTCACAAGAAGTTTATAAAAGGATGAAAAGTCCATAACTATGTAGCCTTAAACGTTTAACAAGCAGGGAAAGTGGCAAGAACCATGCCAGCATTGAAAATACACATACAGCTGCCTTCTCACTCACTCACATGTGAAAACCGCTGTGACAACGGCACCTATGTGGCATGTGGGTTTGTCTTTGCTAGCAAGTGTTAGGTGCTCCTCTGACTACAAATGGCACATCAACAGTGAAATGTACCGGCAAATATCAGTGTCTTTAGCATCAGACTATCAAAAAAAAAACAAACAAAACCACAAAACCCAACAACTAAAGGGAAAAGCCTCCATTTACAGAAAAAGCCATGCATCTCAAATGGAATCTATAATTTTATTCTTTCTGTGCTTCAGGACTGTGTTGGTTGCTCTTTCTTATCAAAATTAAAATGTTGGCAGCATGAGTTCTGAGACAGGAATGCCCTAATTGATCACTGTTTTTAAGCTGAAGACTATCATATGGAAAGAAAATCGATAGCTGAGTGTGGAAAGTTCAGATAGCGAAGCCTGCCTCGTCAGGGGCAGGCAGGCAGGTGGATTAGACCTTTTGTGCTGCTAGGATTGTGCAAACTGGTATTTCTGCAACTTTGAAGTTATCTGCACTAAGAGAAATTGCCATGAAAATAGTCTTATATCTGGACTTTCCTACATGCTCCTCCTTTTTTTTGTTTGTTTTCGTTTGGGTTTGGGGTTTTGGTTTCCCCACACACACACCTAGAAATGTTAATTCAAAGGGAAAATAAAGACTTTGAAGGCTTGTCTGGGATCTCCGCATGCCGTATCACTTACCCAGAAGCAGAGCAGTGGATGTATCAGATGCAATTAATCCACAGCATGTCCAATGCATAAATAGCACAAAGCCCACGCAAAACTTGATGCTTTCTCAAGATGTTGGACATATTGCACACATGCACATCAAGAGAAGAACACGTCTGATAAGCCAAGCTCTTCTTGGGTAGGCTGGATCTCCTGCACATTTGCAGTGTTGGTGGCTCATACAGTACCCCCAATACATACAAGGCACAGCACATTTAGTGCAAGTTCTCTATACATGTAGATGATAGAACAGAGATAAGCCAACCATATATATTAAACTACATGTGCAATGGAGATTATGAAGCAGAAATACAGGAAACTATGTGTCTGGAGAATCTGAAGCAGTAATACAGGAACTTCACCCTAACACCACCAAGAAATTCCTAAAAATATTCCCCAAGTTAATGGCTTTTTTCACTGGAGAGTGGGCGTCAAAGCTTAAAACACCTCAGAACCAGATGCCACCTTTTACTCACTTCTGAGGAAGCTGACAGATCTATGAAACTGAATAAAATTAAATTTTTGTAATGCAAGGTAACCATTTTGTTAAAATACCTATAGGAATACTTCAGAAGAGAGCAGATTTATCAGAAAAACTATAAAAACCAGCAAGTGTAAGCTAATTAAGAAAAATATACAATTCATCAGTTAAGCATCTTCAGGTGTTTGCAAACAGCACTGAATGCCTTAGTTGCCTATAACTGGTTTGCTTTGCTAACTTTTTAAGAGAATGGGATAGAAAATAGCCTGTTTCTCTGCTCTATAATGAAGCCTACCTGAGGCTTGAACTATGCTGTTTATGCACTCACACCATAAGCTTACCAGGAGCATCAGCTAAAACAGTCTGTCACAATCCTATTGTTCAGTGGGATGTGTGGTTTAGAAGTCCAACACATTATGTATTATACAGTGTGTGCATACACATCCAAGCACTTACACTTTCTTTAAACTATTACAGTGACGTTTATTTTTATGTGGATCTTACAGTTCCTTTCTTCACAGACTGGAAATGCTGGAATCAAACCAGGAACACTGTTACTACACATACAGTTACTACAGTGTACATGACATGCAACCAGCTCATGAATATTATTCAGTGTATTTGATGATTGCATATTTTGAAATTAATTTTGTGTATAAGCAGTGTATCTCACAGATATCAGCAGCTCTCCTAGCACAGATCAGTTGCTGGAAATATATGGAACACTGCATCCCCAAGTGACTCTTCATTTGGAGAATTTTTATGGAAAAAGCAAAGGAATTCTTTTGCTATTGCACATGCATTTAATTACCATAATGCCTGCCTCTCTCAAATGCATAATACATTAAGTGGTACTTGATATGGTGTCATGGTTTAACCCCAGCCAGCAACTAAGTGCCATACAGCTGCTTGCCCACCTCTCCCCACCCCCCTCAGTGGGATGGGGAGGAGAATCAGAGAGAAGGTAAAATCCATGGGCTGAAATAAGATGAGCTTAATAATCGAAATAAAATAGTATTGTAATAATAATGATAACAACAACATTAATAATTACATAATCGTGACAAAAAAGGAGACAACAAAAAGAGAAAACCAAAACCCAGTAAAAGCAAGTGATGCAAGTGAAGCCTGAAATCTTTTCACATATCCCACAGCGCACTCCGGGATAGGGATCACATACCTCTTGTTCTGCCTCTTCCTTCTGTTCTTGTGGTGACCCTGCTTCGTCCTCCTTTACTAAACAAGCTGCCTTTCCTGTCCATTTCTTCTTGTGTGTAGGGGCGACTGATCCTGGCCTGGGTGGTCCCCTGGCTCAGCCACAGTGCTTGTCACAGGGGTTGGAGTAGCCACAGTGTCTGTCATTCTGTTCTAGATCCAAAGACCTTCTTTGCCCCTCCAGGGTGCTGAATGGTGCTGAACAGGGCTCAGTACACATGGGCCAAGCCCCAGCACATTGCAGTGATTTGTGTCTCTCTGGAATTGCCAGTATGACAGCATACTTTTCCCAAATATGTTACTAGGTTGTTTGGGTTCTGCACTTGTTCAGGGGTGAAGTTCCAAAACAGTGGAGGTACCCACTGTCCTAGGCACTGGCCCATACTATCCCACACACTCTGACACTTATAACTATCCACTCCTGGGACAGATCTCTGCATGGTATTCTTAAATAGTTACTTAATATTAAACAAGATCTGGAACACATTTAGCAACATGCTGGTTCCTAGCAATACGATCATGCTGGTTCCAACATCCCAAAGATACTCAAGATTTTCAAAATTCTCAAATGCTACTGTAATTAGCCTGGTGGGGAAGGAGATGTGAGAAGATGCCTCCTCTAAATGTTAGCTCTCCAAGGAGAAAAGGTTAAAGGTGTAATTGTTAATAATTTCTGATAGATGGCTCCCCAAGTACAGAGATGACAGCAATGTTGAGTACAAATATCAGATAAGTCTCATGACTAGGAAGTCTATAATATCATAAGCCAGTGTTACAAAGTACAACAACATGATAGCCTTAGCCCAGTTCACACAGGTGATAAACAGCACAACGGGGAGCATATACTGCAAGTGAAGTATTACATTATGCAACTTTAAGAAGCAGCATACCAATGCTGAGAGCAAATAAATCAACATCTTGACCAGCGACTATTAAACTAATATAATGAATGCTTATAACAAAGTTGTTCTAATGTGTTCTAGTCAGATCTGTTGTTATCTCAGCCCATGGTGCCCCACATTAGGCATCAAAAAGGACTGTCGTGGTTTAACCCCAGCTGACAACTAAGTACCATGCAGCCACTCACCCACATCCCCCTGCCCCACCCTGTGGGATGGGGAGGAGAATCAGAAAGAAGCTAAACTCCATGGGTTGAGATAAGAACAGCTTAATAATCAAAATAAAGTACAATAATAATATAAGAATAAAAATTGTAATGAAAAAGAAAACAACAGAGAGAAAAACAAAACCCAAGGAAAACAAGTGATGCACAATACAGTTGCTCACCAGTTGCTGACCCATGCCCAGCCAGTCCCCGAGAAGCACACAGTGGCTCCCAGCCAGCTCCCCCCAGTTTATATACCGAACATGACGTTTTATGGTATGGAATATCCCTTTGGCTAGTTGGGGTCAGCTGTCCTGGCTCTGCTCCCTCCCGGCTTCTTGTGCACCTCCTACCTGGCAGAGCCCGAGAGACTGAAGAGCCCTTGACTCAGGGCCAGCACTGCTTAGCATCAACTCAAACATCAGCGTGTTATCGGCATTGTTCTCATACTAAATCCAAAACACAGTTTATTTTCTTCCTAGTAGCTGGTGCAGTGCTATCTCAGCTGAAACAAGGACATATGATTTCCTTGTTTGCCTACCATGAGTATTGAGCAATCATCGTAAGTTCAGCCAACTAGAGAACAAATTTCACAAGGGGTGGGGGGGGTGGGAATCTTTCTCAAACAGCACACAAGTTCTGATGCTAAAAAGCAAATGGGGGTGATGCCAGATGAATGACTGCAGAGACTAAAATCACAGCCCTAATAGTATGTCTTTGACAAACTGGTCTCACAGCTCAGATGTCCACTCCACCCAGGATGTACAGGCATTTGAGCTGCCTGTCTTTCAGCTTCTGAGCTAAACGATTGCTGTATTGCATATGATGAGTCAGGACTGTAATAGGAAAGGTTAAACCTAAACCTTGCCTGAACTGGAGACCGCTCGTACAACACTCATCAGCCATTTCGCGAGAAGTCCCAGAAGCCCTTCTGAATGTCAGCCTCTGCCACCTGCCACCACCACTGATCATCAGATCTGACAATCTGATAGTTTAGCAATATGCTGAAGCATATACTGAAGGTTTGGGTGTCTACAATAGTGCTTGCACAAGTGTTAGTAACGTAGATGAGGACACCAGCATAATAGCTGAATATCTTAAAATTGCCTATTTTCTATGACAGGCCCACATTAAGGCATGGTAAAAATCCAGCACAGCAATATTTTTAGTGGGAAAAATCCTATTAATACAACTCTGTAAGAAATGGTTGTACTGTCAGACCCCTAGTATGAAGTAGCATTTTCATTCCTGAGGATGCTTTCCAAGAAAGTTTCCACATGTATACTTTCTGTTTAAGGGAGGATTTAAGCAGTTTCATTTGGAAACTGTACTCTTCAGTGTTGAAACTTGAGCCAAACCCCAAGAAACTAATAGGTAACAGTCTCTCAAGTCAGCATGTAAGAAATAGGTTATAAAGAAGTTAATGCAAGTATCAGAGAAATAGTTTTATTTTTCTTTACAAAGTATATGAACAACTTGGCTTTCTCTGCTGTTTCCCTATGCTGCAAAAGGGCTTTGATCCTCCTCTGCTGGAGGGAGGACAACAACATGCCAAGGAATAGCCTCCAAGATAGGAAACAAAACTAACACTAAGACTTGCTGGTGTTCTTTGTTTCCTCTGGCAAGCAGAATAAAGTGTCTTTTTAAGACTAAGTGAATACGGTCAGGCAATATAACATAACCCAAGTGCTGAGCTCCACCTTGGAAGGATGTCTCGGCTCTTCACATATGCATCCTGTCCTTGCACATGTCCCCCAGTGATTTCGCCAGAACTTAGCTCAAAACAGTAACTGCAAATACCACGGTAGATTCATGATTAAGTCTAAGGAATTTTTCTGCACCACTCAGTAATTCTAAGAAAGCAGGTTTTCACAAACAAATGTCTGGGCACTGTGATCTGTTCACTCAAACTGGCAGAGGTGCTGTTTTCAATGAATTAATATAACTGCACAAATATATTATTATTTATTTCTCATGCATTATAAAATGTATTTGACTAATCACTACAGGAAGCTTCTGATTAGGGATAAATAAATTTGCCAGACTTTTTTTTTTAAAAAAAGCACTGTTTTCCTTTTTGATGAAAATTATTTCTGTACAGACTGCTATGACAAAAATGAGAGGCCTGTTAAACATATTAACACCTGCATTACTATCTGTAGCTTTCTCTGGCAGATATGGTGAGGGAGTGAAATAGCTATAGCAAACATGGAGCTGCCTGAGCCACCGAGACATAGCATTGATTAATTAATTTTTGAAAGATTCCATAGGTCTGCTTTCAGAAGCAAAGGAAACATACTTTTAAGTCATCTGTGAACATTAGCACTCAAGTGTAAGCTAAAAACATCTCATCAGAGGCACATGCATAGACTTTTTTTTAACATTCCTATGATAAATAATAGGATAGCATTGTAGCCTATCCTTGCAGCCCGATCTGCAGAGCTATGCACTAGAAAACACATTGTAGGCCTTAGATAATACATTCCTAATCCAAAAATACTCATCATAAGCTTTCATTTCATATACAGTTACTTCTCCACAGCTGAAGTGTGTCATGCAGATCTGCTCACCTGCAGCACATTCTCTTCTCACAGCACTCTCCAAACTATCAAGCTGCAATAAGGTCTTTTATCACCACATACCAGCATACTCTTCATAGTCAGCCCCTCTGCTGCCTTCTCCCAGTCTCACCTCGCCCAGGGCCCACTCGCTCTTCTTCCTCCTCTGCTCTCTCTTCACTGGCTCTCAACCACTTAACTTAACCAGCCGCAGCTGCACCTTATCTTCATCGGCCAACCGTCGCCCCTGAAGCCAGCCCACAGCTGTATATTATCAATGTTAATTAACCCAGCTTCATTCCTCTACCCTCCTTCTCTCCCAAGTCCTAGTTTAGCAATCTCACACGATGAGTTTTCCCAAGCAGTATTGGAATGTATGTATGTAAATGTATGTACATATGTAAAGTATGTAGTATCAGAGCTGTTTCTAAGATACCATTTAGATTGACTTCAGAGCACTGGGCAATAGGTAAGGCAGGTGCTGTTACCCCCCCCCCCCACAAGCAGTGAATCAAAGGCACACCTCAGTCAGGGTTTCTCCCGTTACCTGTTTGGCCTGTAAATGTGGCAAATTAGATGCTACCAGCTCCGTCTCTGATGCGCTGGCCAGAGACGAGATGGGTGGATTAAGGAACTGGAGTTCTTCCTGACCTCCCTGCCCCTGTTGCAGGAAATGTGC
The DNA here is from genome assembly GCF_023634155.1 of Falco peregrinus. Classification (NCBI taxonomy): domain Eukaryota; kingdom Metazoa; phylum Chordata; class Aves; order Falconiformes; family Falconidae; genus Falco; species Falco peregrinus. The sequence continues at coordinate 10,095,880 of NC_073733.1, read as the reverse complement.
CTGCAGTTCAGGCAGCACTCAAAGCCCTCACGCTGTGCCCAGCTCAGCGAGGGCAGGCGAGCACGCTGCAGCATAGCCCCGAAGAAATAACTTTCACGCACATAAGCGTTGACATAGGCAATTTCTCAAGTTACATGGAGAGTACAATAAAAAGATAAAGCCTGCAAACAGGAAAGCCTGTGTAAACAAGATGTCATGTAATACCACTGAATTCTTTAATGTGGGTAGCTGGCAAGGACTGGTCTATTATTTAAACATCTACAAACGCTGTTTTATTTGCTATTCTGGATTAATAATTGCTGTGGATTTTAGCTAGTGTCCTGCTTTCACCAGGGATAGGGTTAATTTTCTTCTCACTAGTGGCACAATGCTAAGTTTTGGGTTTATTATGAGAATAAGGTTGATAACAGACTCATGGTTTTAGTTGTTGCTAAGTAATGATTATGATGTGTCAAGGACTTTTCAGCTTCTCAGGCCCTGCCAGCGAGAGGGCTGGAGGGGCACAACAAATTGGGAGGGGACACAGCCAGGACAGCTGTCCTGGACTAGCCAAAGGGATATTCCATACCATAGAGCATCATGCTGAGTATATAAACTGAGGGGAGGGTGTTGGCTGGGGCTGGCCAATTGCTGCTCAGGGGCTGCTGGGCATTGGTCAGCGGGTGATGAGCAACCGTATTGTGCATCACTTGTTTTCTTTTTTTTCCTCTTGGGTTTTATTCCTCTCTCCCTCTGTCTCCTTTTCATTACTATAGTAGTAATAGTAGTAGTAGTATATTTCATTTTATGTCAATTATTACATTTTTCTTACCTCAACCCATGAGTTTTATCTTTTTCCTGATTCTCCTCCCCGTGCCACTGAGGAGGGGAGAAGTGAGAGAGTGGCTGCATGGTACTTGGCTGCTGGCTGGGGTTAAAACACAACAGGCAGTATTTTGGATGGCATCCTCAGTGTAGTTACAAAATACAGTTGTTAAACCAGAAATAATCTGACCCCCGTTTACTGTTAATAGTGAAAACTAACCAATCCTCTATTCCCCTTGCTACAACTGTCTTACAGGGGAAGTGAATAAGCTCATCAGTATTCAGGTATAGCTAACAGGGAGGTCACCTTCTGTTAAGCAACTCTCCATCTCAAACACTAAAACCTTGCAATTAGTAATTTGACAAGGACACCAAAGTACACAACCACGTTGCTCTGACTAAGGTGATGTTTTCTGTAGTGTCATTCTATCTACAAAGCACGAGAGGAGTGATTCCTGCAAAGGCACAGATCCTGACTCCCATATACATGCAAAGTGAGGGATGCAAAGCAAGAGCCATGAAGGTGGAAGCACAGTGAAGGATAAGCAGGGATCTGTAATTAGGCAAAGCAAGGCAGAATTAAAAATTGCTCAAGGTATGACAAAGTGACACTTTTTGTCATGCTTGACTAAGAACAGTAGTAAGACCAAGAGACGTAGAACTAGCAGTTGTAATAGTGAATAACAAGGACTTTTGACAAGATCAAATTCTTCCTTTCTCTGCTATCTCCTTTCTTCACTGTTCACCTTAGGGAACAGATCTGTGATTCAGAACTAAAAAAAACCTTTTTCTCACAGCCACTGTAGATGTTTCTTGTACTGCTCCGAGTTTACCATGTACACAGTAGGAGGCTGGTTCCATTACTGTCCCAGTAGCATCCAAATTCTAATTTGCAACACCATAGAAGCTGATCTACAGCTACCCATGAGTGACACTGTTTCTTGTGCTGAAAATGGCCTATACCCCCGAAGCATCCCATCAAAGTGCCAGATATGACCCCAGTACAGAACAAGATCCGCAGCAGACTTTCTGGTCCACCAAATGAAAAACTCTTGAGAACCACATCTGCACAACAGTCACTTTCCCAATTCAATACAGAACAGTTTGAGATACAACGCATCAAGTATTCAGAAATCGGTACTATCCTTAGTATGACTGCAGGATGGAATAGCTTGTGTCTGGTTACTAAAATAATGATTCTACCTTTCATTCTTTTGTCAGTGTAAAAGAAAACAAAAGTAAAAGATTATTCCCGCCTTACCTGCACCCTCAACCTCCTACCATAATAGCTGTTGGTGTACTGGATGCCAAAGGCCCTATGCTGAATTTACTCAGCGTTTTTAAGCATGACACTTCAACAAGGTAACTAGTCCTTTCTGAATGCCATCATTTTCCTTTGAGTCAATGAGACTCAAAGGTGTTTTGCAGAAGCTGTTTGATGAACAGCTCAAGCTAGTCTGCCCTTTCCAACACCTTTTTTCCCATAATTTGTCAATAGTATTCTATGATCCAAAAGGTTCAGGTGAAAACAACAAAGGGACAAATGTGTTGTAGCATGTATTTGTTTAAGTGAGATAATATCTCTGATCACTTTTTATGTAAGGGATTTCACATGTACCATTTTAAGTCATGAAATGAATCTCATGAGCCACCTTTGCTTTGAAATGGTCTAGCAGCAATAAGCTTTGCACAACAGATTTGCTGGGAAAAGGTAGCCATAGCGATAGTGGTGAGCAGCAAAATATGAAAACCCAAAATCCATCAGAAATGAGCTGGAAAACCAGGGGAGTAAAATAAAGACAAAGCCCCTGCAGGTCTTAAAAGGTGAAGCTGAACATAAATTGCAACTTTATAAGCATCAGCAACCAAAAATAAGTATTGATCTAGCTGTCAACTTTCATGAACATGATAATGTTATATGCCTTCTTTTAAAAATAAATAAATAGAAACCCCTTTACACATGTTCAGCAGAAACTCCAGCCTCAGCTGAGCAAAATTTTCTGTTGCTCTGGGCAATCACCAGGGAGGCACCCAACCAAGCTGCTAAGGAGGGGAACAGTTGTAACCTGGCTACCCCCTCTGCGGTGCTGCCTCATGGGCAATGCTCCCGTCTGCCTTTGGAAACCAGCAGGCCAGGGAGCGTGGAGGCAACTGGAGGCTAAGTGCTTATGCTATTTCAATACTTTGAGCACAGAAGTGTTTGTTTCTTCACTAAGAAGATTTCATTCCCTTGATAAAAGGATTGAATTAAGAAACAGGGAGAAATGGGAGACAAATAGATTCTGGTCCAAATTGTGGTCACTTATTTTTTCCATCTAGAACCTGATTTTCCAAACTTTTCTTGTTAGATATCCCTATAGTACAGGTTTGAATGAGCATAGCTCCTCATCACTACTACGGCAGGTGTGAGTGGACTAGGATCTCACACACAGGTACCCAGTGGGTAAGGAATACAAAGTGGGGAAAGAGGTACAAGCCAGTCAAGCCTGGTTTGTATCCCACAGACACAGGGTAAGATTCAATTGCCTTAAAGAAGAACATTCTTTCTCTTCCTGAAATTCCTTGACTCCTTCACAAGACACCTTTCACCTTCAGCAACAAAAGTATACACAAAGTGATGCTTCACTAGACAACCCCAACTTACTGCAGGAATCCTGCAGGGAAAAACCAGCATCTGATCATGCCATTGAAGATTGCTTTGCAACAGCTTGGCTGTGTGAGAATACCAATGCTTTTTTTTTTCTTGTAAGATATACGCATGTTCACTACCATCCCAGTTAAAAACCAAATGCCTGATAGACTTATGTAAAACTGAAAGCCCAGGGAAGATAAATTACCTCATGCTGTCCTCTTAGACATTCTTTGTGAGCTTGGACTTGATAATCCAACAGTCTTCTTTGGACTGTTGAGCTAGAGCTTTCTGATTTTAATGTAGTATCTAATTTGGACAGCTCCTAGATGGTTCTGAAAAACCTAGATGGTTCTGGCTGGATGCCAGGTGCCCACCAAAGCTGCTCTATCACTCCCCTCCTCAACCGGGCAGGGGAGAGAACATAACAAAAGGCTCATGGGTCAAGGTAAGGACCAGGAGATCAGTCACCAATTATCATCACAGGAAAACAGACTTGACTTGGGGAAATTAATTTATTACCATTCAAATCAGAGTAGGATAATGAGATCTAAAATAAAACTTAAAAGCACCATCCCCTCACCCCTCCCTTCTTCCCAGGATTAACTTAATTCCCAATTTCTCTCTGTCCTCCCCCTGAGTGGCACAGGGGGATGGGGAACGGGGGTTGTGGTCAGTTCATCACACATCGTGTGTTGCTCCTTCCTCCTCACACTCTTCCCCTGCTCCAGCGTGGGGTCCCTCCCACGGGAGACAGCTCTCCACGAGCTTCTCCAGCGTGGGTCCTGCCCATGGGCTGCAGTTCCTCATGCTCTGCCCTGGACTGGGGGGCTGCAGGGATGTTGTTCTCACACAGTCTCACTCTCTTCTGCTTGTGCAGATTTGTTTTTTCTTTTCCCTTCTCAATATATTATCCCAGAGGCGCTACCGCTGTCGCTGATGGGTTTGGTGGTGGCCAGCGACAGGTCCCTCTGGCTGGCACTGGCTCTGTCCGACATGGGGGAAGCTTCTGGCACCTTCTCACAGAAGCTGCCCCTGTAGTCCCCTGCTACCAAAGCCTTGCCATGCAAACCAACTAAAAAATGCCATGTTGCTAGATCTCAGACCTGAAACCAAGGTAAAAAAATAAAAAGCTCATCTCATTGATCTTGTTCACTTTCATTCCCTGTCTCCCATCCAATTTTGTTAACAATTGGTTTCTTGCTTCAAGGCTGAAACATCATAGACTTAAGTGAGTTGTATGATTTTTAGATATCTTTGTGTGTCTTTTCAATTTGGCAAGATATTAGTAGGTCTTTGTCAAAGAATAAAATGCAGCAAGCAGCTGGTTGGTGTTTTATCTCTGCAAAAGCCATGTAAATTTGCCAGAATCACACTGACATTTAATCTGATCCTTTTCCTTGAATACAGTGCAGAAGGAGTGGTGTTATATCCAATTACTGATAAGATAAAGCCTGGTGTATCATTGTCCTGCATCACTGGCTAAAGTATATGTTGCACAGCGTTACAACATCAGAGTGCCAGTATTTTAACCCATATACTATACTGTTGCAAATAATTACATGGCTGCAAGGCATGTTGAACTGAACTCGCCTCTTGTACACAAAATCCACAAACTGTTCTTCGATTTGGTGGCATTTAAGCACTTATATTGTGCTATCTGGCTTGACTTCTGAAAGAAATCCCGAGGAGTCATGGACAGAAATCTTGTTTGAAGTCAGTGGTATCTCGACACACAGATCCTTGAGATTCTTGGAACACCTGACTTGTGTCAGCACTAATGTTCTTAATCTGAATAATGCTTTAGGTAAAGTTACTAGGTGTCTTTACTTAAAGAAGGAGGAACATAAATAGTTGGAAGCTCCGTGTTGCATGCAGAGCTCCCATCAATTTCCCTAGGCATAATATGATAGGCACAATCAGTTCCTCTAACTCACAGACTCTGTCCTTCTTGGTGAAAAGTTCCATTCCCAGTGCAATTTCCTTAGTTAAAATACAAATGTTTAGTGAAGACAAGAGCTTCTAATTTTCATTAGAGTCCACAAGTCAGTCTCTTCACATGAATTATCAGGTCAAGATAAAGCTCAAATTGCTTTCCCTTCATAACATGCAGGACTGATCAAGTAGAGGTGGAGTGGAAGTTTACAAAAATCATAGCAAATTTAGAGAAAACACAAGCAGAATTGTACTACAATTTTTAAATTACTTAGAAACTTCATGTTAAACACCTCTATATTCTTCAATTATAAGAACAAAAATTATAGAATTAAATTACTTTGTGTTGGAGTAAGGTGATGGTATTAGTCAACCACATAATGAATTTTATAGCAAAACCACGGGAATTTTATATCAAATATTGTACCTGTACAACCAGTCTTAGTTTACTGTATTAAAATTAAATGCAACATTTAAAGGTAAACCAAAGACATGCTGCATTTCTATTTTATAAACTACTTATGCATTTTTCCCCCAACTGTAAACTTAAACATTACCTTATTAAAAAATACTTCAGATTAAATGTTATCTCTTCTATTAATATAAGGACATTTCTGCTGCAGATACATCTTTTGGTAATGATAAACATGAAAAAAAATTATAATAGCAAAGAAATGTGATGCTTTGCTGTTTAAAAAAACCCTATTTGGTAAATTCTAAAGCCAGAATAAACTACCGCAGGGCGAAAAATCTGCATTTTGGTTAGGTGTGTTTAGAATTTGATGGATATTACTTTTGGCAATTAAACAAGAACAAAGTGTGAGCTGAAAGAAAATATGAAAATCAGCACTATGGTGACTTGAACAGACAAAGTTCAATAGCAATTAAAACCCCAAAACTCTCCAAGGGATGTGACAGGAATATCAATGAAGAAGTCACATAGTGACAGTATTTGAAAAAGCCATTAAAAGAAGCAAAAATCAAGTCTTAATAGTTCCTGGATCTGTTTACTTTTAATTAATGAAGAAAACGTTACCTGAAATACTTGATGAATACAGCACATTGGTCAAACGACAGAAATCTAAACCTGTGTCAGGTTGATGTGTGTCCTCCAGTTAATACATAAAGACCTTACTTTGACTTCATTTGAGTCAATAAGGATACCGCCACCACTGATTTTTGTAAAAGCCATATTGGGCTCCCAGTTCAATCACAACAAAGCCCAAAGCCACTGTGGAGCTGGTTTGTTGGTGACTATGTACTGAAATCTCCGTTGATGTAGAGACCTGACAAATTTTTGGCACAGGACTTATGCCAAAAGTCAGAAACACAAGAAAAGAAAACCATGCTGCTTCAATGACAATCAAGAAGTCGCTGAAATCATCCATAATTCTAAACACTCTTGACACTGGGAGATAGATCAGCTATGGCACCCACAGCACTGATCTGGTAGGAGAGGAAGGCCTAGGAGACTTGCAGGCTGTTCTTACCTTTTTAAGGTTGATAGCATCTCTAACATCTCCCTGTGCATATGACAGCAAAAATAAAATTTACTCACTTTTCTCTTTGGTTGGAGTTCTCTTAAACAGCCTTTGTCTCTTGTAGCTCAGTATCCCTCAGCTGGTGTCTTCCTGAAGTGGTCACTTCCTTCTTTTCTCAGAATTATATCTCCACTGAGAAATTTATGGGACTTACTTAAATGGTTATGAGTTCAGCTGCTCCAAGTAGCCTGATAGCACAACAGACTTGCAAGTTAAACAACTGCAAATAAAAGTCATGTTTTGTGCTGGATATTATTCTTGGGTTTTAAGAATAGAACAGTATATTAATTTTGCCAGGACAACATGTGTGATCTGATCCACCATCAAGGCCTAACGAAATGAAGAAGGCCTTGAAGGAAAGCATCAACCCTGACAAATCACCTTTATTAGGAAATAGATGGGATTTATTTATATAGCAGTAGTCCAATGCCTTCTTTTCCAGCTTTATTTCAACAGGTCCTAAACACAGTGGAAGGGAAAGGAGTGGCAGAAAGCTCAGGCAATATATTATCATAAAAAATGGATAACTTTGAAGCTGTGGCGAGGCAGGGAAAATATTACATAAGAAAGGGGCATGGAACATGACATTTTTAAATGAGCTTCCGCTCAACAGGAAGACAAGTAATGAGTAAAACTAGCTGAACAGTTTAAGATGGAAAAGTAAAGCATACATAATTAAACCAGACACATCTTTTGCAGGTGATGTCAAAACATTGTGTTAAATCCTGCTCTGGTCAAACAGCCGCACAACAATGCATTTTCTAGCATCCCACTGGCAGGACAGCTTATGAAATTCATAGTATTTTAGTAGGATAATTTGTTTCACATTACAGTCCTAGCTGACATTAATATAAACAGCAACTTGCTGAACTCCTCCTCCTCCTCTACAAATGGTTTTCAGGCTGAAGAATACTAATTTAGGGGCACAACATCCAACAGGGAGATGCATATATAATGATTTAAAGCCTTTGTCCTTAAACTAACTTCCCAAAGAGGACACGATACAATATTCTTGCAGAAATTATTGAAATCTTGATTGAAACTGAAGATCCTAATTTCAAAACTAAGCATCTGTGTGTAATGCCAATGACAGTAACATCTGTGTAGATACTAGATCATTTCTGCTTTTGACTGTGCAAAATTACAGGCTGGTCTAAAGATTTTATATTTATTGGCCAATCTCTTCTTTGTGAATTACCGGTCAAACTTTGTTTATTCTGTGAATAAATGTTAAGGGTAAGGCCTACAGTAAAATCAACAGAAATTTACATGGGGATTTTCAAACCTGGAGATTTGTTTTTGTAAGCAATTTGATGTTTTGTCATAGACCATGAAAGATGATCTTAGAAACAGTTCATGGCTATGTTGTCAGACACACAAGTCAATTATTACCAAACTGCTGTCCTCCCTTTAAATGTTACCATTTTCCAGTCATCTAACAGTGACACTTTGAGAAGTCTGTAAAGCAAACAGGACACATGAATTATAAGGTATGTTAGGAGTCAAGGCTGACCGTCAACAGAAAAGCAAGCTTGACAAATTAGAAGGATGATTCAAGTTTTGTTTCCTTCACTTAACTCTGGCCAGTCAAGGACAGGGAACCTCCTGGTTTATGTTTTTCAAGCAGAATAAGAATACAAGTAGATGGTCTATGAAAGCAGTAATGGCAGTGACTATAAAATAGACACTCTATATGACTTTGAACTAATTTGAGGAACGAGATATATGGAATGAAAACGAAATGTCTGTTTGGCCTCCAACATAAACTATCTCAGGGGATTCAGTTCAGTCCCTAGTGTTCAAGCCTCAGCCAGCAGAAGACAGGAAGTCTTAACAGAAATCAGATGACTTGTTCCTTCTTTCATCCCCTCCCCATATTCCTCCTCCCACTCTTAAATCACCATAAAATGTAAATGGAGAAATATTATAAATCTTTAAGTTCAGACAACACCTTGGTTTTTCTTTACTGCCCAGCTCTCCTCAACATCACCCTCACAAGTGTAGTATCTAGCCATAGCAATCAAGAAACCTGAGACCACCAAAAGGTCTAAGAAAGCTCCTAAATATCCCCATTGCCAGTTACTTGACTTCAAGCCAAAAATTTAGCCCTAGCTTTCCTGAGGTAACAGTACAAAAGTATGTCACCTGAGCTTAACCACAAATTTAATTGGAATTTAGTCATGGCTAATGACATAGTAACGGTTTCAGGTTACATGAAAGTCACAGCTTCAGCATCCAATTTAAGGGGTAAAAAATTAGGATATAACAATTACGACAAAAATCTCTCTCTTTTAATATCGTATCTCCTATGAGACAGAAAAAGGGCAAGCATATGATCCTAAATCTCAAAGGAATTGTTAGAATCAAAAGGCAGGTTGTTTAACTTATCTAGGGGTCAAAGGTGTTGCTGTTATTTTCTCATTACTGACTCTAATATAGAGCTTTTACTATAAAATATCAGCTGTTTTCTTGCAGCACTATAAACTTTTGGATCGCATTGTGAAGGAACATGTGGATTAACTGCTGAGATGAGGAAAATAAATAATTTTCATTTCTATGCTGTGAGATTTACCTGAAGGTGAACTGCTGGATGGAGGTGACATCAGAGCCTTCTGTCTGCATACCACATCATTTTGGTTTTCATTTTACGAGGCAGAACCAAAAAAAGCATGTATCCTGCACTAGCCACATCTCAAATTGCTTTGTACTGTCTCTCCTGGGTCTGAAATCCCACAGCAGTCCTGCAAACAAAAGTTAGCACACTGTATAAAACTTCCCAGATGCAAATAAAATGTCTTTAAAAAAAAAAACAACAAAAAAAACCAAAACCAAAAATGACCATCTGAGCAAGCTAAAAGCCACTTAAAGAAACTCCCCAGTCAGGCAGAAGGAAACAAAACTCATTTGGCTCTGAGTAGAAACACCACTTACTACGGGTTACCAGCTGCAAATGCAGGCAGCGTGAGACAGCGATTTCCCTGGGGGTGTGCACACACCTGCACACAAACACACACACCCTGGCACCCAGTACCTGTCCGCTCTGGGCTGGGCACTGGCTCCAGCCTCCCAGCACCGCTCACCTGCACCCACAGTTGTTGTTGTCTCTATCCCTACAAATGGAACAGAGGATCACATGAAGGATGAGCAGGATGGTGAAAAGGAGGAGTGCAAGGAAGACAGCCTTTGTCATCAGGGACACCACGGGCCGTACGTCCCTGGGTGAGGGTGGGAAGCTGGGACGCAGCAGGAGGCACTCCTGTACATGTGGATGTGTGCCACACACACGCATGGTCGCACCCCAGGGAGATCTCTGGGGCTCCTGTTCAATCCCAGCCCTGCCTGCCAAGTCCTTCCTTCCACCATCTTTCCTGCACCTGCTGCGTGCCCCCTGCACAGCTTTGTTGCTTGCAGAGAGAGCAAGTTATTTTACAGGCAGAAAAATGTCACCCACTGTGTTTGTCAGATCTAACAGCAGCCAGGTCTTAACTTTTCCTCCAGAGAAGAGAAGGGGGAAAAGTCTACTATCTTTTAGGGGGCTAAATTTGCTATATGTTTCTTTAGGGGAAAAAGTAGATTAAATGAGTGGAAGTTTTCTCAGCTGTGGCACCTGCATGCTGGCTCCATCAGCAAAGAGCTGTTTACTTTCTGTCTAGTTACCTCCTTGGTTTTTTAGCTTCATCTCTATCATGTTTTCTGGAACTAGGGATTTCTTTCCTAGTTCTTTGTCCCTTGCAGAAACTATTTTGCTGCCTGGGCAGTCAGCCAAACATTGTAACTGCAGAAGAAATCTTTCTTGATTTACTCCTACAGACCTTCATGCATATTCTCAGAAATGGCATGCTGCTTTATTAGCCTTCTGAATTATTAATAGGTTTCAAGTTAAGATAATTCCTTTTTAGTATTATTATTTTTTTTTTTATGATTGCATCTGGCTGAGGATAATGCTTACAGGTACTGTCTTGTCTAGTAGCTTCTTTATGCATTGCAATAGATATATTTTATCTTGGATAGCTACATAGAATCATAGGATCATTGAGGTTGGAAAAAACTTTTAAGATCATTGATTCCAGCTGTTAACCTGGCACGGCCAAGTCTACCACTAAACCATGTCCCTAATTATGTGTTATCTACATGTCTTTCAAATACCTCCAGGGATGGTGACCCAACCCCCTGGGCAGCCTGTTCCAGTGCTTAACCACCCTTTCAGTGTAGCCATTTTTCCTAATACCCAATGTAAACCTCCCTTGGTGCAACTTGAGGCCATTTCCTCTTGTCCTATCGCTTGTTACCTGGGAGAAGAGACCACTATGCATAGTTGTTGTCTTTTCCAAACCATCAATGCTCAACTTTTGAAAAAGCAGAATGAAAAACAAGGTTCCAGTTTCCAATTTTTTAAGCCTGGTAAATCTTTCATTCCTTAGAAGCTTTGCCACAGGTCCTATCACATGAGCACTTTTCATCTAATCGGTCTCTGGAGGCTCCCTAGCCCTCATCCTTTCCTTTCCTTCTCTTTTCTTTCATTATGTTCTCATGCTTCTCTGTCATCCTGATTTCTTACCAATCTCCTCACACACCCTCCCCACTGCCATTACTCGTGCTGGCATGTCCGTTCATGTAGCCTTTGACATACCCTTGCCTGACCAGTTGAATATATTGGGCAGAAAGCTCCTGGCGTGGAAGTCTGTCAGCTGCTTGTGCTGTTGCCAACAGAGCTAAAATTGTATCTACTGTTTTCCAGTGAATATCTCCAAATGAATCATATCTTTGAGTAGCTATGCATTAGCAAATGAATACTCGTAAGGTCTACAAGTAGCTATGGCATTTAATAAATCACATTGGGTGTAATCCTAGATTCTTAGCTTGTGTAAATTACCAGTCCCATTAGCACTAGATGAAGACTTAGACCATTTGTCAGTCCTTTTTTCATCTTTCTGCAGAAGCTAGACCTTAAGATATGATTGATTTTCTTCTTTTATTAGCATTGCACTTGCAATGTAGTCTTGATTAGTGTGGAGCTATGGGGATTTTCTGTTCAGAAAGAGTCATCAGATAATCTATCCTGATGTAGAGTCATCACATAATCTGCTATATAATTTCATAACCTTTGTTACAGTCAAGCTCATTGACTTGAGTTTGATTACAGAATCACAGATTGGTTAGGGTTGGAAGGAATCCCTGGAGATCATCTAGTCCAACCCCCTGCTCTACAGCAGGTTGCAGAGAGTCGTGTCCAGGTAGGTTTTAAATGTCTACAGAGATAGAGACTCCATAACCTCTCTGGGAAGCCTGTCCCAGGGCTCTGTCACCCTCCAAGTAAAGAAGTCCTTCCTCGTATCCAGATGGAACTTCTCTTGTTGCAGTTTGTGCCCACTGCCCCTTGTCCTGTTGCTTGGCACTACTGAAAACTGCCCGGCCTCATCCTCTTGACACTTGCCCTTAAGATATTTGTAGACATTGATGAGATCCTTGTTAAGAAAAAAAAGAAAAGAGTTCAGGGACAAGTTGGACTGTATGAAAATTTTATTTGTGAAAAAGTTGTGATAATTGTTAAATACATAAGGTATGAAATAAGAAGGAAAAGAAAAAAGAAAAAAAGAAAAAAGAAAAAAGAAAAAAAGATGAATTAGAGGAATTGTAGAGCAACAAAGCTGGGTTAATTAACATTGATAATGTACAGCTGTGGGCTTGCTTCAGGGGCTGACGTGGATAAGGTGCAGCTGTGGCTGGTTTCTGCTAAGTAGTTAAATACCTCTAAGGGGTATGGAAGAGGAACACTGGAGGAAGAGAGACCTGGAAAAAGCAGAGGGAGGGGAGCAAGCATCCTGGATGGGGCAAGAAATAGGGTGGATCTGGCCTAAGAAGATGAAGAAACAGCAAAGGCAGTAGGTGAACTTTTGAAACCTTGTGGGGGACTGGTGGCTGTGCTGGGGCAAAGGTGTGGGAATTACTCATTGAAGTTAACCTGGCATGGGGTGGTAAAAGCCTTGTTGCAGCCGGCTAGTTTTTATAGTGCTGTGACAGATCGCCTCTCGGCCTTCCCTTCTCCAGGGTACCCAGGCCCAGCTCCCTCAGCCTCCCCTCACAAGGAAGATGCTCCAGTCCCCTCATTGTCTTTGCAGCCCTCCACTGGACCCTCTCCAGCAGTTCCCTGGCCCTCTTGAACTGGGGAGCCCAGAACTGGACCCAGCACTCCGGATGTGGCCTCACCAGGACAGAGCAGAGGGGCAGGACCACCTCCCTAGGCCTGCTGGCCATGCACCTCCCAATGTTCCACAGGGTCCCATGGGCCTTTGTGGCCACACAGGCACACTGCTGGCCCATGGGCAACTTGCTGTCCACCGGGACTCCCAGGTCCTTCTCAGCAGAGCTGCCTCCCAGCAGGTCAACACCTGGCCTTGCTGGTGCATGGGGCTGTCCCTCCCCAGGTGCAGGACTTTACACTGGCCTTTGTGGAACTTCATGAGGTTCTTGTCCAGGCCTTGCTGAATGGCAGCGCAGCCTCTGGGGTATGAGCTGCTCCTCCCGGCTGTGTGCCATTGCCCACGGGCCTGTCCCCCCCCAGCCAGGCTCTGACAGCCGGAACACAAAGCGAGTCAACGCAAATTCAACTCCACTGAAGGAACTGGATGGAAACACCATTCTTCACCGTGCACTCTGACAAACTGTATGGGTTAAGTTTTTGGGTTTTTTTTGTTTGTTTTTGTTTTTTTTTCTCCAGTAACAGCTGTGGAATTGTGCTAGTCCATAAAAAAACTTTTTTAGGTGTAAGCTGAAACAGGCCATGCTGATTTCCCAAAATGAAGCCAACTTGCTTTTTATTTTTTAATATATACTTTAAAAGTTTCTCAGCGAGTGCTGGATTGTGACAACTTTCCGCAGAGCTGTTCCCTAAGCACCATACGCACACCGCGACATGCCCCCACGGCCACCGCGCCCCCGACCCCTCCCTTCTCCCGGTGGGGAACGGCCTGCCGGGCCCGGGCAGGGTCCCAAACAGGGGACGGGCGCCCCCCGCCTCCCCCCGGCCCGGCCCGGCCGCTGCCGGCGCTTCCGCCCTGCGACGCGCGCACGCGCGGCGTGTCAGCGCGCGCCCGTGGGCCCGGTGCGGCGGCCCGCTGCCCGGCGGGGGAACGGCGCCTCGCGGCCTGGCGGGCGGCGCGCATGCGCGGGGCTGCCCGGTTCCGGCGGGGGCGGAGCGGTGGCGAGGCCAGGCCCGGCTCCGGTGGCGGCGGCCGCGCTATGCGCGCCTGGTAGAGTGCGGCGGTGGTGGAGGGTCGCGCCGCGATGAACCTGCGCGGCCTGTTCCAAGATTTCAACCCCAGGTGAGGGCGCTGAACGGGCGGCCCCGGGCCGCGCCGCTTGCGCGGGGTCCGCTCGGTGGCCGTTGTTGGGCTGTGCGCGGTGGCGGAGCGGCACCTGGCCCGGCCGCGGCGGAGCGCTACGCTCGGCGGGCAGAGCGCGTCCGGAAGCGGCGGCGCGGAGCGGCCCGGGCTGAGGCCGGTGGGGAAGCAGTGCCAGGCCCGGCACAGCCGCTCGCTGCGGGGCCGCGGCGCGGTGGGTCGGCCGGGGCGGGGACCGGCCTCGGCAGCGCGGTCCCGGCGGAGGGTGCCGGTGCGTGTGGCCCGGAGCGGCGGGGCGGTCGGTCGGTCCCTGCTCCCCGCCGTGCCCGGGGCGGCTGCAAGCGCGGGCGGCCCTCACCGGGGCGGCAGGCCACGTCCCGCTCCTTTGCTCTTCCGTTTTACTATGTAACTTTCCTACGTTCCTCCAAAGTCTCCGTCAGATTTTTGAACGTTTCAACCGGATGACCCGGGGTATGAAGCTTTCTTCTAGAAAGCTGAGCAACCTCGTGCTCTAGTACCGGCGTCTGATATACGGTAACGGCTCAGGTTTTGCAGGTGCGAAGGCACCGTGCTTAAAGATACTGATGGGCTGCCTTTGTTCAGAGCGAGCTCTGGGCTCTCCTAAAATGAACAAGGCAACAGTCACTCCAACTTGGGCTTCTGCCGTCTTGCCGAGCAAGTACGGATACTGGAGCTTTTAAGGAAGCTGAGCAAATGAGTTCGATTCCACCGGCTTTGCAGTTACCAGGCTTTTTAAGACCACCAAATAAAGGCCTGCAAGTAACTTGTGCGGGGTGACATGAAGTACTGAGAGTCCTGGAAAAGTCTTGCTCTTGAAAGAAGCCTTACATGACTGCAATTACAAAAAGCTGTGTTCAATCGGTTGTTTAGACAAACAGAAGGGCAAGCAGTGCTTCAGGAAATGCATTGTTGCAGAGAGGCTGAAATAAACAGTTTCCATGTGCGTGGTTGGAAGTCATGGAAAAGTAGCAACAGAAGTTCCAGAAGCTTATAAAGTTTTGTTATTGCTAAGCGATGCTTGCAGCTGATTTGGATGGTCTCTACATGATGAATGAGCAAGCTGAATGCTGCACTTGTGCAGATAGCTTAATCTTGAATGTTTTGATGTTTACTGGAATGCTCAGGGAGCAGTGGTATTTTACTATGTGGCATTTTACCCCTGTGTTTATGGAAGAGCCAGGGAAACTACAAATTAAACAAATATTGAATGTTGGCAAAAGTATGAATACCTTAGGAAGCTTAGGGATATCTGTTGCTACGAAGAGAGATTGTTTTGTATCATCCCATCCTGAGGTAGTTTCATCAAACATGCAAGGAGATGCTGACACAATAAACTGCACTTTCATTTTAAAGGAGCAGCTAGACACTTGTTCAGGATAGAGACAAAGCAGCTTGATATCTAAACAAGGCAGTGCTGATCCAATTAATGTTTTGCATTTGATGAGAGTGAAAGTGAGTAGTTTGTTGTGCTGTTGGAGAAAGGGTGTAGTATTCCTGACTATTGCTGCTTTACTCTGTTCCTTAGGTTATCAGTGTTTTAAAATACATGTAATTACTTCACTGAAGTGGTATTGAAGCCTAATTACGTGTTTTATAAAGCAGTCTGTGAGCCTCCAGTGAATGGGTGGGGGGCTTTTTCCATTCCTGTAATGTGGGGAGATGATAATAGAAATGTAAAATGGTTTGGGTTGGAAAGGATTTTAAAGACCATCTAGTTCCAGCCCCCTGCCATGGGCAGGGACCCCTCCCCCCAGCCCAGGTTGCTCCAAGCCCCATCCAGCCTGGCCTTGGACACTGCCAGGGATGGGGCACCCACAGCTGCTCTGGGCAACCTGTGCCAGTGTCTCACCACCCTGTCAGTGAAGAATTTCTTCCTAATAGCTCATCTAAATCTACCCTCTTTTAGTCTAAAACAATTACCCATTTCCTGTTGCTGCAGGCCCTTCTAAAATGTCTGTCCCCTTTCTTATAAGCCCTCTATAAGCATTGAGAAGCTTCTATAAGGTCTCCGCGGAGCCTTCTCTAGGTTGAACAACCCCAACTCTCTCAGCCTGTGTTCACAGGAGAGGAAATGAAGTACTATGTAATTATTGTGTCTGATTTGTGGTGGTACAGTTGCTGTGCCACTGCTCTCAAGTGTTGCAGATACATTTACTCATACTTAGGTTGACTAGATGATAAAATGTATCAACATAACTATATTAAACTTGTAAGCACCATCCTCCCTATTCCAGTTAAAAACTTCACTCCCTAATCAGTAACTTAAAAGTTTAACCTTTTTTTCCCATATAGTGTTGCTTTTTAAAATAGAATATAAAATAATCTTAAAAAAAATCTCTGGAGTCTGCCTTATTACAGTATGCAATATTTTTTAATCTTTAGTTAAAATTAGTGTGGATAAAATTACATGAATTATGTAACTTAGGTTTTGACATTCAAAACTATCTCATTTGATTTGTATGAAAGAACACATCTAAAAACATGTACAACTGGTATATTTCTGAGCCTCTAATAATACAGCTCCTGACTGGATCCTTGTGGGAGGGAACTATTTATAGATGTCCATTCATTAAGTTTGTCATACAAGAATGCTTTTGAAGTGTTCCCTTGAAGCAATGGTTTTATAAGTGAAAGAGATGACTTATGCTATATTTATGATGAAATATTTGACTCTTCAGAACTGATTTGATTCTTTGCAAAGAAGTTTGACAGACGTTTTCTGATTAAATTTCAGCTATGACTGATTTTCTTGTTCTTTACAGAGTCTGTATTGCCTGCTTCAATTTCTGACTTTTCTTTTGTTTTGTTTAATAGTAAATTCCTTATTTATGCCTGCCTGCTGCTTTTTTCTGTGTTGCTCTCTCTACGGCTGGATGACAAAATTCAATGGAGTTACTGGGCTGTATTTGCTCCAATATGGCTGTGGAAGTTAATGGTGATTATTGGTGCCTCGGTGGGAACAGGAGTGTGGGCCCGAAACCCACAGTATCGGTAAGTTGAGGTTAATTATTTTGCAAAACGGAGGGAACATAATATGTTTCCCATACTGTATCAAATTCATAAATATTTTTTTAACAACATAAGATAGAGTATCCAGAAGGTTTGTTTTCAGTGTATTTTAAATAATTACCATAACCTACCGTGTATGCAAACAGCTTTATTCAGCTAGGGAGGTCTTACTCCTAGTTTATCGCAAGCTTCAACACTGCTGTCTGTGGGAAGCTAAAACTTCCATGGAGTGACTTTTCCCACTTTTCTGTTAGAATGCTAGGAATTCTTTGCTTCAGTATAAGCCATAGAGAAATATGCATCTTCATATGCACTAGGAATCTACTGTATATAACTGGATTATTTTCTAAGTCGGTTTCCTGAAATGTATAGATCAGCCTGAAGAATATTGATTTTATTTTATTTTTTCTCCTTGGTGCGCCTATAACCTTAGTGAACATACGTATGAATATTCATCGATTCTTGAACATGCTGTCAGCACTGAGAACTTTGTCAGGCTTTAGTTTCAGTTTTATAAGAAAAAATCAAGTAGTATAATACACTAATATAGGTAAATGTGTAACATTTGCAAAGTAAGATGTTTGTGGGAATAAATTCTGTAAATTCCTTTTTATTTTTTTCGAAGTTGGGTAAAATACTTTAAATGTGCAGCTTTATGGGCATGAAATCCTGTTACGTCATCAAGAGTGTAGTTCAATAGTGGCTATTTGGGCATAATGTGTATATTTATTAAAAACAAGTGTTAATACCTGAAACATAATGATTTTTAACAAAGTGTCTTGGGACGTTTGCAGGATAGTGTGCTCTTTTATTGACACGTAAACTGAATGCTTCCTTATCCTCTCATTAGAGCAGAAGGAGAAACCTGTGTGGAGTTCAAAGCTATGTTAATTGCAGTAGGCATCCACCTGCTACTGCTGATGTTTGAAGTTCTGGTGTGTGACAGGATTGAAAGAGGAACCCATTTCTGGCTTCTGGTCTTCATGCCATTATTCTTTGTATCTCCAGTGTCAGTTGCAGCTTGTGTGTGGGGATTCCGACATGACAGGTCCCTGGAGGTAACGCTTTGTTATGTGTAAAACTTGTGGAAATGTGAAACTCTATCAGTTCCGTTACAGTTAATCTCTCCGTAAAGCATGATATGGATGACTGCATCAATTGAATTAATTGTTTGCACTGACCTGCAAATGTGCATGAAAAATCAGGATCGGGAAGAACATAATTTTTCTAGTTTTTTCAACTACCAAATTGCAGCATGTTTTAAACCTGCCTTTTTTTCTTATTGTGTGTTAAAAGAACTCACCACAAACTCTGCGATATGGACTAATACTAGACACTAGAATGGAGGGTTCTTAAGAAAATTCTACTGATAGTAAGCACTGTTCCTAGGAGAACTGAACTTCCAGAGCCCTAGATAATTAGAGTTGAAAACTTCTTACTATCTCAGTCTGTGTGCTTAAACTTTAATTTGGGAATGCAGATGGTAGACATAAACAGGTAGGATTTTATTTTCTTCCTCTGTCTTCTTGCCGAACTCACTCCTTTTGATTTGGGAAGAACTTCACAAGGATTCTCAAGATCTTCCCACAGTTGTGGCATTTTGCAGTAACTTTAGAGTTCTTATTGAATTGTTCTTTTTAAGGATTTTTTTATATGACCTCAAACTACTCCATGACAATTAAAAATCAGATTTTTTAGATAAGGTTCAGCTTTTTCAGTTGTTTTAATTTCAAGGGAATATTTTTCTAATGTTATCATATGCTGAATTTATCTCTAGAGAGAAACATTTTTGGCAGGTGATCGTTAGGATGGCTGGTAAACTGATACTTTAAATTGTTGATTTAAAAATGTTGCCAATAGCCTTTCATTTTGCAGAGTTCTAGTCATGTTTAACCATTCCTAAAAGTCAAATTTGTGTGGAAGTACTTGCCTTCTACTGGATGATGCTTGATTACCCATTGATTTGCAGTTGACTGCACAGCTGCTAAGTACCAGCAGAAAAAAAATATGAAACCCCCTCACCCCTAAAAGGCAACAGCTGTCTCAAAGAAAATAACTTAATGCAGTTAACTGTCAACTCTTATTTTCACTATTTTGTCATCTTCATTTAATGCTGTTCTATTTACTGTTCTTTTTAGTCTGGGAAGATTTCATTATTTGTTTCATTTGCTAGAAACATAAGAGGGGCCAGTCTTTAATCCAGGATATTAATTTTTGGCATAAGTAATCAAAGTAGTTGTTAATCTATTATTTTCATAATTATTTAATCTGAATTATATTGTCTGCTTCTTCCTATTCTGAAACTGATTAGGTGATAAGTATGTACATACTGGTGTTTTGTCTGTGTATCATGGGGGCTCAGAAAAAGCTTTCTTTTGTGTGTTGTGCTATATTTATAGTCAACAAAGCACCATTTATTTAAGTCATATTTAATTCATTAAATTGTGAGACCAGCCACTCCTAATGTACATGCACTTGCCATATATAGCTCAAATGTTAACTTGGTTCTAAAAATTATTTATAGTAATAGATCCTCCAATTTTTTTATTTTTTTTCTCTTTATGTACTCCTGCAGTTTTCAGGTTGCTTGGTCTTATGCTTGAGTGTGGGGTTTGCTGGCCTATTCTTTTGAGAAAGCCAGTGGTACAAAATTATTTTAAGTGTAATTTTCCAGTGTTATTAAAGCTACCTGTACTTCAACAGTGAAGATTTCAGTGCAGTCTCTGAAGTAGGCAGTACCTGCTGCCTGTTGGATTTTTGACTCAACTCATTATACTGTGAGTTTCAAAGGCATTTTTCAAACAGATCACAGTACGCACTAACAATCATATGCTAGTGAAAAGTAGCACATACTGTCTGCCTTCTGAGAAATACTACATTTCAAAGATGCCTTACATAACTATATGGGTTTTTTTTTAAAACGGAAGATGTTTCTAACTTACATTCAAGCTTCACTTAGCCTTTCAGATAATAATTCTCTGATCTTTGAAATTTCTACCCATGTAGGGTTGCCCATAAACTTTAGAAACAGATTCTTGCTGGGTCTGCTGGTGTTACATTGTTTTACTTCGTTCAAGTAGACACAAACTTGATTTTTTTTTTCCCCAGTATAATTTTGGGTTAGTTCTCATAGTGGCAAGAAGGACATGCATAAGTCTTCCATTAACATTTTTAATGGGAAGTATTGCTTTATTGTATTGCCTCAAAAACCAAGTGTCTTTAGTGTAATTTAAAAGATCCCTGAATTATACAGTAAATGATTGAATCTGGTGTCATCTTCCACTATTCTATGTATTTTTCCTTCCCTCCAGGTTGAGCTGGGACTTTAAACCTTTTTTTTTTTTCCAGTCTGTTCAGTTAGGCTTTTCTTATTCCTGTAATCATTCTAATAAGTGTTGCAGATAGTGATTCTATTTTATGTTTTGTTGTTTTTTGGGTTTTTTTTTAATATCAGGAAAGCCTTTCTTCAAGAGGCAGCTGCCTCTACATTTACCCTATTGGGATCACAGCCTTCAAATTTAGGGATGCTTAGTGATAACTAATTTAAATGCAGATGATGTTCCATATTGCAGTGATAAGCATGGAGTCAGAAAAGTCCTTTGACAGATTCTTTGCTTATGTTGGAAACAGCTTTATCATGCTAAGAGTTAACTAATGTATTTTCTTTTTCTAGCTCGAAATCTTGTGTTCAGTCAATATTCTACAGTTCATATTTATTGCACTCAGACTAGATGAGATCATCAGATGGCCGTGGCTTGTATGTAACAAGTGTTTTCTTCTTACCCTTGTTTAAATGCTGAATTTCCTAAAGATATTTACTATAGTGAACAGTCAATGTATGACTGGAGTCCATCCTTTTTACAAGGGACTTTTTATAAGGGCATGCAGTGATAGGACAAGGGGTAATGGCTTTAAACTGAAAGAGGGGAGATTTGGATTAGGTGTTAGGAAGAAATTCTTTACTGCGAGGGTGGTGAGGCACTGGCACAGGTTGCCCAGAGCAGCTGTGGGTGCCCCATCCCTGGCAGTGCCCAAGGCCAGGCTGGATGGGGCTTGGAGCAACCTGGGCTGGTGGCCCATGGCAGGGGAGCTGGAACTAGGTGACCTTTAAGGTCCCTTCCAACCCAAGTCGTTCTATGATAATTTTAAATTGTTACAGCTTGATGGCATTTACAAAGCTGAGGAACCCCAGTGAGCTGATACGGGTCATAACAGTGCACACTGGTTTTCTGGTAGAGATTGTATTAAAGAGCATTGCACTTAAAATCCTTCTTCTTGTTTAGATTTAATATGTGAACTTTTTTTCTTTAAAAATCCCACACCTGAAACAAATGTTACTGATAAAAATGTATTGCTGTCAGGGGGAAAAGCAGTTCATTTCTTCTTCTTTCAGGTTGTTTGTGTTCCACTGTGGATCTTGATGTCCTTTCTGTGTCTAGTAGTGCTCTATTACATTGTATGGTCTGTTCTGTTCTTGCGCTCTATGGATGTGATTGCTGAGCAAAGGAGGACACACATAACGATGGCTGTCAGCTGGATGACAATTGTAGTTCCACTGCTCACATTTGAGGTAGGAAAAAGCATCATGAGTTTTATGTATCTTGTTCTTTTTTCAGTGAGTAATGAATGCTGCTCTGTCTTTGAACTTAAAAAAATAAGAATACTACTTTTTGTTTTGGAATAAAATATTAACAACAAATATGAAAGAAAACCAAGAATTCTCTGTTTCTTTAAAGTGGTTTGTTGTTTTGGGGTTTTTTTTGAGCAAAATATACATCTCATTGGAACTAACTACATGTTTCTGTGGAGGCTGTTTTCACAGATGTGTGAACTTAAAGATCTGAGATAAGCATATGTTTTAAGAAGCATGAAAGTGGTGTTGCAATTAAACTGACACTAATTTTTTTTACAATTTAGATCTTACTAGTGCACAGACTGGATGGGCATAATTCTTTTTCTTTTATACCCATATTTGTTCCTCTCTGGCTTTCACTCATAACTTTAATGGCAACAACATTTGGACAAAAAGGAGGAAATCACTGTAAGTATTTAAAAATTGTAGAAACAGACTGAAACTCAAATCTTACTAAAATACATTTAAGCCTTGTATTTTCAAAAAGGGATTTTTTTGTAAATTCTTTCATGAAAACATTCAGATGTCTTACTATTGTTTTCAGTGTTTATAGTGTGTCTTGCTTTCTTTTACTTATAAAAGCATAACTTTTGCTTGAACTCAACTCGAAATCTCAATGGGATTTAGTTGTAACTTTAGCCTTTTATCCTTCCTTATTTCCATGGGTTTCATTCTTGCGGGACGTGACTGGATCTTTCTACTCTGGGTTCTGGAAATAGTGTAGCACGTATTATTTTTAATTAGCATTTGTCCTAGTAGCCTGAACTAGTATTCTCTTTTCTTTTTGGCCAAATAGTGCTCTGTTACTCTGTGCTTACTTGCACCTTCAGTTGCCTGAGTGGCCAGTGTAGATTTACTAGGCTTTATCTGCACCACAGCTAGTACTGCTGACAGCAGTGTTCGTACTTTCAGCCATCTAACATTACTGAATCAGTGCAGATGAGTAGCTTTTGCCATCCACGTTGCAGTTATGTTCCTTGTTGACAAGACAATAAAATGTGTTAGGATTTTTCACACTTGAAAGGAAACAACTGTGATGTTTGTTATATAAACTCACTTCAGTTTTGGTGTGATTGTGAAGTATATTGAGAATTTCTTTCTTTGGTCATGACTGAGCTTATCTCCATACATTTTATATTGTTACTGTATGGAAAATTGTTACTGGTTGGTTTTTTTAATTTCAGGCCTTTGAAAATGTATGGCCAAATGAGTCTTTTGGAAAGCCACGTGTCATTTTATCTTCTGTAGGGTTAATAAATATTTATGTAATTTTTTTAAAAAGACTCTTCCCCTAAAGTGAGCCTCAGAACGCTTGTGTGAAAATCCACCTTTACAAAGTGCTAAGCAAAATACACCAGTTGGCCATGAAGTGTAATCTCTGCAAAAAGATGGGATTGTATGGGATATTTCCTGGCAAATGCTTAATAATTTGCTTTTGTTCAGTGTGAAAGAATTGACTTGGGCAGGCTGTTCCTTTTAACACTGACCTTTGGTATTGGCTAATCTGTGCCATCTCTGAATTATGAGTGCCACTTACTTAAATGTTCTCTTTCAAGTCTTTGCATATAGCAAAGTATATGACAAACACAGAATGTGTATTGTTTCCTAATCTAGCGCAGGTAATACCAACATGTGGTTGGTAATTCCCATGTGGCACTGATTGCTTTGAATTGACGTGCAGAGTCTTTTGTTTTCTTCCTCTGTGTACTGATGTGAACTGACACTTCTTAACATGTGAAATGAAATGTATTCTTGCTGTGGTAGTATAGCTGGTAACTTCTACGTACGGATATACACACAGAAACAGGCATGTGCAGACATGCAGAGGCATACAAATGCATGTATATGTTCTCTGTACATCTGTATGTAAACTGAACTATGATATTATGATAGGTGTTAAGTAATGCACTGAAAAGCAGCACTAACAAGTTTTATATTCATATGCAAACAATCAAGAGAACTTAAACAAGATTATGTAGGCAGACTACAGAAATTTTCATTCTGTTCTGCAGTAATGTGAAATTAGTATTTTATCATTTTTTTTCTAGGGTGGTTTGGAATTCGCAAAGACTTTTGCCAGTTCCTGCTTGAAATTTTCCCATTCTTACGAGAGTATGGAAATATTTCTTATGATCTTCATCATGAGGATAATGAGGATACAGAAGAAACACCACTGCCTGAACCACCAAAAATTGCACCAATGTTTCGAAAAAAGACTGGAGTGGTCATTACACAGAGTCCTGGAAAATATGTGATTCCACCTCCCAAGTTAAACATTGATATGCCAGATTAAGATGACAGTAGCGTATTAAACTTGAACTGGGAATCAGCAGACAAATATATTTCATCTCATGCCTTGTCCCAATTACTTTAAAATAGGTATTGCTGAATCAGTGGCTTGGATTATACAAATCAGAGATCTTGAAGATAATCTGAGAGCTTTTCCAGAGATACATAGTGGTCTAATATGTGAACCTTCCTAATGGGTTGGTTGCATGCTTGCCTGTATAGTATTTATATGAACATTTTAGCAGTGTAATATATTGTCCAAAAGTCTTGTTGTGTACAGTGTAAGTATTATCTAAAAGTATTTTTTTAAAAACCCTGTATGAAATGCCTATGCTATTCCAGGTGTCTTTTAGATCCTAAATATATGTTTGATTTCCATGTCTGTTTTAAATGCTTTGGGGGGGATGCCTTAGCATAGTACCCGTTCTTTTTCTGTTCAGCCACAATCATTGTCTTAACCACAGAGGCACAGGTGTGTTGCACTTCTCGGGGAAAAACTGGAAAGCTTTTTGAGGGGGAAAGTAGAATGTATAGCAACTTACATGATGTTTTTGAGTTAGCTATGTAAATTTTCATGTAAGTATTTCAATTTTTGCACTGGCTTGGGAGTTAAATGTTGCTTTTGTTGCTTTTCCAGTCTCATGTTTTAATGCTTCTTGAGCAGCATGTACACTGTTCTCCCATTAGACTGGCTGTTTAATAAGCTGTTCCTTCTTGCATTGTGCATGCAGTCTATGCCAGAAACATTAGTTGTAGGTTTTACAGCTGTCAAGTTAGCTGGTATAAATATCATAGCTTGGTCTTCATTACCAACTTTGTGTTGGTGTAAATGATTAAACTTTTCAAGGTAGGAACTTACTGGTATAGCATTTTCTTGTTTGAAGAATGACTTCCATGTGCTTTTGAGACATTTAGTCTTTAAAACTTATATTCCAGCAGCCTATAAAAACAGATTGTAGAATGGTTTGGGTTGGAAGGGACCTTAAAGACCAACTAGTTCTACTCCCCTGCCATGGGCAGGGACCCCTCCCACAAGCCCAGGTTGCTCCAAG
Source organism: Falco peregrinus (assembly GCF_023634155.1). NCBI lineage: Eukaryota > Metazoa > Chordata > Aves > Falconiformes > Falconidae > Falco > Falco peregrinus. The sequence goes on along the minus strand of NC_073733.1, from coordinate 10,070,627 downwards.
CCCCATCCAGCCTGGCCTTGGACACTGCCAGGGATGGGGCATCCACAGCTGCTCTGGGCAACCTGTGCCAGTCACTCACCGCCCCCACAGTGAAGAATTTCTTCCTCATAGCTCATCTAAATCTACCCCCTTTCAGTTTAAAGCCATTGCCCCTTGTGCTATCACTGCAGGCCCTTGTAAACAGCCCCTCCCCAGCTCTCTCATCGCCCCCTTTATGTACTGGCAGGCTGCTCTAAGGTCTCCCTGGAGCCTTCTCTTCTCCAGGCTGAACCACCCCAGCTCTCCCAGCCTGTCTTCACAGCAGAGATGCTCCAGTGTCTGATATTCCCACATCCTTGCAGCTGCACAGTTTAGGCAGCTTAAATACCACGGGTTGTGTTTCTTTAGTGTTAGCATGGCAATGAGAGCAAAGAATATATGGATATTTCTGCATGTGTGAAGGGCAAGTGCCCGAAAAACTCCAGACAGGTGGCACTTTCATTCCTAATGCTGCAGAACTTCCTCTTTCTCCCTGTGGACCAGCTAAGAGCTGAAGCCACAGCCCTGTCCTATCCTACACTTAGAATTTTGTTGCAGTTTTATTTTTTGGCTTTTGAGTCAAAAAAACCCAAAAACAAACCTGTAAATGAAAACCAGTAAGTGCTATTTAATTTTGCTAGGAAATGGACACTGCTCTGTGATGTCGTGGCAGCGCAGCATGGGTGTCGCAGTGATTTTTGAGAATTCTCCCTTGGGTTTTTCAGTTAGCCACTTCCTTTCAGCTGGCTGTCTGGCAGGACATTCTAGCTGCTAGGGTTCAGCTGAAAAACTTGAAAAAGTTTAAAAAAAATAACTTCAACACAGCTTTCCTTATTGGAGACTTCATGAGATTCTGTTCTGGCTAAGGGAGTTGATTTGTCAGGCTTGATGACTTCTCTTTGTCTAGCATGTGACAAAGGAGCAGCTAGTGGTGCTGCCTTTGGACCTCTGGTAGAAGAAAGCTCTTTACAAACTGACTAAGCAACCCTGGTCAGGAGTGTGTCTGAATTCATCTGAGAGGTGTAGCAAAGGCAATGCCTCTACGTGCCTCAGCTTTCCAAAGAACCTCTGGGATGTTGTTGAAAGCAGTCAGTTTGAGTCCATTTGGTGAGTGACAACGGAAAGTGTGTAGTGATTCACGAAGAATTGTTCAGAGGAAGTACTAGCAAGGAGAGGATGCCTGAGCATTTTTGAAAGTGAGAGCATGAAAAGCTTCACTCATCATGTCCCTCTGCATGGATTCACCAGAAAGCTGTGGCATTTTCTAAAATGGCTCACACAATGACTTGCTAGCAGAAGAAACAGCTAGGGAGGTATGTTGGATCCTCTACGTGCAAACTCCCAGAATATTCTAGTGGGATGGATTTCTGTTCCAGTGAAATAAGCCTTTACTGCATATGAAATGAGGATGGTACCAAATGTTCCGATTGTCATTTGTTTCTGAGGAACAGTAGTGCTGATAAAGTATGTTAGTTATTTCAAATTACTTTGAACACATAAAATGAAAAGATGGTCTCATTGTATTGGGATTTTTCCCCCTGTATTTGCTATGTGTGGTGTTGTAACAGATGTACACTTTCTTGTGGCATTTGCTGAAGGCTGAGTAGGTACGTGTCAGCATCATATAGTTACCTATATGTTCATTCCATGCTAAAGTGGCTGAAAAGTAATGGGTTTTGGGTTTCTGAAATAGTTTGTATGCTTTTGAAAATCCTGTGCTTCTCTGCTATCAAGTGGCAAAACCACTGGTTACTACTTATCACACCATTTTATTCAGCCTGAATATCAGGTTTAGAATGCCCTGATAGTCCTTTTTAATAGCCACATTTCTCTCTTGCAATTAAGATTCTCAGTTCTTGTATCTTTGTAGTTTCTGGTCTCAAGACGGTGGCAACTCTTTTCCTTTGCATTTTTTAGTTTTGCTTCTACTACAACCCCCATTTTAGAAGACATTTTCTACACCTGCTAAAAAAGTGTAAGTGAAGCTTTGGTCCAGAAAAATCAAACACCAGCAGAATTTTCACCAGACACAGAGTTGCATGCATGCTGCCAGAAAAGAAAACCAGGCGTTGAGCTTGCATGGGAAACCACTTCTGAGGAGGAGAGCAGTGCATTCACAGCAGGTCCAGAGGAGAACATGCACAGCTCTGCACCCAGGACTGCACCTCCCACCTCTCCAGCTGTGCTGGTAGAAGCTGCTGCTCTGTCTGGGCCACCTGCGGGCCAAACTCTACCATACTGCCACTGCCTGGCATGCACCTGTGGTCCAAATGGCAGACCTGCAGGCAATGCTCTTGGACCCCCTACCTGGGGCATGCTAGGTGTACCTTCCACAGCTTTCTTTAGGAGACTGTTCCCTTGGACTATGCACCTTCAAAGTCCTCCAATAAACTACCTGAATACAAAGCCTCTGCCAGTTGTTCCACCCTGGGTTTATATGGCCATGCCTATGCCTGTAGGGTGTGAATTCTGAAAACTCTAGAAGCGCCATAGTTAGTGACTTCTATTTGTTACTCTTCATACTTGTCTGTAATTCAATATTAGATTTTTCAAACCTTACTGATGTTTTTCATTTTAAATGAGAAGTATTATAATACTTCCTTTGATTTTGTACAAGGACCTTTCTAACAAAGGCCTTTGTAGTAAGGCATGTCACGTCATAGAGCTATATACTGCAGACTGCTCCCCCCATCATACGCACAGCTAATGTATTTATCTGTGACTGAAGAAAATTTGGTCCTTTCTGGAAGTTTTACATTTACAGCACATAATGTGCACCATGCACAGAAACCTTGTACAGCAAATCTTTGCCACTGAGCTGCCCCTAGAACTGGCCTGATCTTGGATGACTTCTTTCTCGGTGGTCCCACAAATGTACAGGTAGGAGGGGGTTGAGAGACATGTCATAGTGATGATGGCAGCATGGTTGTTTTTTTTTTCTCTGGAGGTTCCTACAAACTCTTTCTTCCTCATGTAATCAGAGATGCATGCATCATATAATATGGTTGTATTTGCTCACATTTTAAATCAGCATGTAATACATCATTTATTTAAAAAAATGGCATTTACTTTGAGTTAATTTATACAGGAAAAATCTGTTAAACCAATAATTTCCAGTAATGGTCATAAAAATTACATCTTATTCTGCCTCAAAAGAGCAGTTCTTCAAATGTATTTGTTATTTCAAACAATTAGTTTTGGAAGGGAATCCTAAACAACTCACTGGGTTTCAAGATGCTGACTTCTGAATGACAAGTTTGCATTTACGCAGGAAAAATAATAGTGAGGGGTAACACCTAGGCTTCTGAAGGGATCAGTTCTTCAGGGATGTCCACCTGCCACACACCTTTTCCCCCTCTGGCAGGAATCGGTTCCAGGAGCCATCTTGGATTTGAAACAACAGTCAAGTATTTCTGTTCTAGGTTACTGAGGACAGCTTTGTTTTCCAGCTCCAGAATCTTTTCAGGAGGTAAGTTTTCTGGATATAGTGATGTCTCTCCAATGTCAATTAATCCTGTATTATAAAATTAAAATTAGTTGGCTGTTTGATCTCTTACAGAGAAGCTTTTCAAAAGTAATTTTTGCAGAGGACATACAGAAAAGGCTGATTTGTTGCCAGAATAACACAGTATGAAGCATGCACACCTCAGATCAGTGTCATTCACTGCAGAGTATGGCCTATGTGGCTGAACTTAGGTTGGTGAAGAACAGGTGAAGCACGCACGCAGTTAATAGTAATCACAACTCAATGATACAGAGTGCTGTTAAAAGAAGCCTGCACCTAAGAAGATGGGAGTTTTGGTAGCAGCTGAGTTATATTTGGCCTTGAAACAGCTTCATGAAAAAAAACTCTCTCTGCTCTTATCAGGACACTATTCTAACATTTTGAGAACATTAAACTATCTGGGAATTCCTGCTCTCTGGAACCGTTTTATTGTCACAAAATGGAAATTCTATATTGCTTAATAATTAAAAGCATTAAAGATCAAAGAAGCTTTGATACCTACTTCACAACTTGGCATACAATTTATGTCAAGGTTACAATCTGCATGTTACCTAGTACCTCACAATGTTCAGCACTGTAGAACCAGAATAATTTTCCAGTATATTTGATAGAAGAAACTTGTTGCACAGGAATAGCTAAAAATATTCCAATGAGAAAGCAAGACAGATGGTGTAACAAAAGACATGTACAAGGAAAGAGCACAAAGTAAGTGCTGGATAAAAACTTTGTAAGTATACAGTACAGCAATATACATTGTATTTCAGTACAAGATAAGCAAAGGAACACCATACTAACTTTGTCTTACAGAAACAGATTTCTTCATTGCTCAAGTAACAAGAGCAATGGAGCATTTGCTAAACCAAAATAGGATTTATTTAATAGTCAAACATACAAAACACTGCAATGCCATGACTTCACTTGACTGAGTACTGTAAAAACAGTTTCAGCAAGGGTTCCTAAGCTCAAAATGCAAGAAATTTGGCACTGACAGTTATTATCATGAAACAAAATAATATGCAGTTATTATTTTATCTTATATAGTTATACTATCTTACTGCATGATGAGTTAGCTCAAATTTTATTTCTTGTACAGACTTTAGAGTTGGACTAAACATTTTAGTAGAGTGAGTTTATTTTAAAAACTGAGGCCTGACTAAAATTATTTATTCTAAAGGTCAAAAATACTTCACATTTCCAACACAATGAAAAAGAACAAATTGTATTTACAAGTTCCCTCACTGACCTCAGCTTACAGTGAGAATCGAAATAGCCCTCCAGTCACCACTTGGGCACCATTCCTTCAGAGTAAGTGTTAAAGCAATGTTATGATAAGCGTAACTGTAACGCAGGTGCATATTTAACTGTTAGCCGATTGAAAGCCTGCTTCGAAACTACAATCCAAGGTTGCTTACCTGCAATAACTCCTCTGCCAAATCTTTCCCCTTTATCCAGCAAATCTTGCACTTGTTGTGGTGTCATTCCAAATCTATTCAATAGAATTGCTCTCCACGTTTCATCCTCCCAGTCCTTAACAGCGATATGAATGGCAATGGTGCAGTTCTTGTAGCCTGCTAGCAAAGGACGCCAGCGAGTCTCTACTGTTTTGACTTTGTTTAGGACTAATCCTGCATAGGGCTGTCGGAAGGAAAGGCAACCAAATCGCATCGTTCTCCTGGCATCGGAACCCCTTTATTTCCTGCAAACAAACAGAAACCTGACATGAGTCTTCACAAACGCGTCTGTGACCACGGCAAACCCACCGACCTGCCCGAGCAGCCGCCCTGGCGACGAGCCCGCTGCGCTGCCGCCCGGCCGGGGCCCAGGCCGCCCGCACAGCCGCGGCCGCCCGGAGGCGGGATGGCGCCCCGTCACCGCCGCCTGCCCTCACCGCGGCACCGCGCTCGGGAGCCGGGGGATTAAAAGCTGGCGGCTCCGCGAGTAGCCCGGGGCCGGCCCCCCCAGGGACGCGATCCTCCACGGCCACCGTCGCCTCCACGGCGAGCGCTAGGCCGCCCCGCACGCCCGGAGGCCCCGCAGGGCCCGCGGCCGCCCCTTACCTGGCGCTGCCAACTCCGCACACGTTCCTCCGCTGGCGCGGCGCGCTGCCGTCCCCCCTCCGGTGCCGCGGGGGGAAGGTGGGTGACGGGGACCGCCGGGGCGGGGCGACGGGACGGGCGGCCCCGCTGCCGCTGCTGCTGCCGCTGCTTGTGGGCGGCGCGCGGCGGGGGGCCGGATTCCCGCGCTGCGCCCCCCCGCGCGCGGCGCCGTGAGGGGAGCGTCGGCCGCGTTGCGCGCCCGGCTGCGCGGCTGAGGGAGCGAGGCCGGCGCCCGGCCATGCGTGTTTTCCCCGTGTGCCCGCTGGTTATCCCGCGGAAAGGGCGGCTACCTCACGCTCAGCCCACCGCGGCGGAGCGGGGATGGCCGTTACGGCCTGGCGAAGGCCTCCCGGAGGAGCGCGGGGCCGCGGGTGTGTTGTGGGGGCTGCTGAGGGGAGAAGGGAGCTGGGGGTCCCCCAGCCGCGGCTGCTCGTGGGCCTTAGCGCTGGCGGTGGCCTGGCCGCCGGGGCCCACCGTGAGGGGCCTGGGAGCGCGATGGCAGCAGCAGGTGTCCAGCATGTCCTGCCCCGCTGCAGCATGGCGCTTGTGCCCGCAGTTGGAGGGGTGTCCGGAGGACCTCGCGCCTCTGCAAGTAACCAAAAGCCTTTTGGCACACAAAAACTCGGTGGTTTTTTTACCTCCCTGCTTGCTTTGGCCAATAGCTCCTCTGAGAGTTTCCTGAGGCTTTTCATTCAACCCCACTAATTGAGGAGGATCTCATGTATATACTGTTGCCATTTGAAATGTCAATTTCATGTCAGTTTCTCGACTTTGTAGTACAAATATTTTGAACAGCTCAGCGATTGTTTGACAACAGAGGTTTCATCTGTGCTAGTCTCCTTGTGATCCCTGGTAGGCCACCCCTGGCAGCAGGGAGCAATATGTGAAGGCTTAGTGAACACAATAAAAATCAGAGATATGGAAAAGGATGATTTGGTAAAGGGAGGTAAAATAGATGTATGGTCTAACTATATTTATTCAGTTTTAATGAGATAACCGATACATATTTTTACATTGGTGAAGACATGTTTTAACAGAGTTCATTTCCAACACAGACAAATAAAGTGACCTTTTTAAGGCAGACCCTGGTGCTAAATAGCAAAGAGGCAGTGAAGAAGGCTATTGATGCAGCAAGTGGAACAGTTGCAATCCTGCCTCCGTTTCTGCAAGTTAAACAGTTGGTCTTGCTTGAATATCAGCGAATATAGAAGATTAAAAATGCAGATGCATCTGTATCCAAATAGAAATCAGAGGAGAGTTATCTTTCCTGTAAAGCTGTATCTATCTGTTGAGGGTTACAAATATGAGAAGTATTTGAGGAGCTTTTCCATGCATGCAGCATCTTAGAGAAAGCAAGCAGGGAGGAGAGAACATTCATAAAAGGGAATGAGTTTGCAGTACAAGTAAGGAGAGACAGGCAAGAGAACAAAGGAGGAAAATGGGAAAGATGGAAAAGAAATATTAGTAATATTTACAAACAGGAAAGAGAGCAATCACCAACGTCAAGTCCTGATATTGAATACTAGTTTCGGTGACTTAGAACTTCTTCTATGCTCTATTGAACCATATTTTTCAACCATGAGATATTTCAAAATTACTTTAACAATTGCAGGAACTCAAGGGTGGAAAGAGAAATGTGATCTGCCAGAACTCCACTGAAAGAGAGATGGGCTGTTCTTTTTACTTGAGAAAGGCAGAGGAACTTCATACAGCAAAAGGTAAGATTAAAGAGGTTTGTGTTTGTTTGTTTGTTTTTGTCCAGGTCTGTGACTTTGTGAATAACAGGTGTTTATTGGTAAAACTTTGCATGTAATGTTAATATTCTGTAACTGCACCGGGCAGCACAGATGATTCTTTTCTGATAATATGCACTTCAGCTTTTATGAAAGCCATTTTTTGTGTACACTTGACATACATCTTCCGTGAATGTTGTGTATTGGAAAGTATTTTATGGCTGGTAGGCTTTAACTGTTGAGACCTGTTTTTTCTTATTACCATTTTCTGAAATTCCTACTGTTCTCATTATCCTTTTTTTCCCCTGGATATTTCCAGTATCTTGTTCAAAATGTTCCAGATGGAGTCATTCCAGTCCTTTATACAACACCATAATGACAAGAGAAATTAATAGATGACGTGAATTTAAACTCATTGTAGTTTTTACAGGGTTATTTTTTAAAATGTTCTTTGGCTTTAAGCTATTTCCATCTTCCTAGATGTGCATGGTTAGTTGAAGAACCTGTTGAATCTGTTTAGAGTTGCAAGTATGTTATGAGCTTTCATGCTTTTTTTGGTATTGGCTTTTGGTATTTTTCCACTGCATAATTACAGTTTATGTGAGGGTTAGTTTTTTTGGGGAAAATACAGGCAAAATTTTTTTGTGTTGTCTTAGCTTTTTTTTTTACGCTGTATAATTTATAGCAGGTTTTGTATCATGTGTCTCATCACATAAATAAATGGATTTTTTTCTTTTCTTGATGTAAGCAAAAATATCCAAGGTAAAATCTCAAGTCTAAAAGTTCTAATTGAAATGTAAATAGCACAAGAGTCATGTGCTACTACCAAAGGTGAATAAACATGTTGAAAATCTGTCAGAAAACTAGTTTACTTGGTTTGTAGAAACTTTGTCCCATATATTGTAACATTCACTGGAAGACTTCAAAACAGTTTATAGAAACCTAAATAAGGCCCTGAAATTCTCAATTTTTGTGTATGTGTTCAGCCTTTTGTGTGATGAATGGTAAAGTGAATTTAGTAGATTTCCTTAAGATATAAGATAACGATTTGAGGTGTACAGCAGTGAATATTAAAAAGAAAATTCATTCTGCTCTTAGCAGATGATCAGTTTATGCTTGAAATACTAGATGCATGTAACTGTTCCTTTGTCACTGTGATTTACACTAATCCCAAATTATCTACCTTGGCACATTTACTCACATGAGGATAATCTCAACAACAGGAAATTCTACAAGTTTGGTCTATACTTCTGTAAAGTATACTTCATTTCAGTGTCTCTAAACTAGCTTTCCTCAGGGTGTCCCTAATTTTGGTTTTGATAGAATAAAGACTGCATAATTTCAATTATAGAATGCGTTACTGCTTTCTGTAGAGTTAAAACAATGCCTCATCATTTATAAGGACTCAGGCCTGATCTCACCTAGATAGGCAAGCATTTGCTGTGTTTCTTGTCAAATTCACTTAGCAGCTGATTTTACATGATTCAGTACACAGCAATAGGTGCTGGTATATCTTGGGTCAAAATCAGGTCAAGGTACTTGATCAGATACAGTTCATTTCGGAAGTGAGTAAAGATACAGTGCCGTATGTTCCAAGATATTGGAGGTCAAAACTGAAATTTCAGCTGTTAATAGCCCGTGAAATACAATACAATACAATACAGTTATTTGTATTGTGGTCACTATTTAATAGTCGACATTCACAAGAAGCTGTGATCTCTTGGCATGTGAACACCCACAGCATTTTCCTGCATTTTCAAACATCAAAGAGTGTGAAGTGTGATGCTGCAACTCTGTATTCTTTTGGCAGCAATTCCATCTTAAGGATTTCTACCAACCTTCTACATTTTCCCTCCTTTCCCTTAATTTTACTTTGTGTCTCATTCTAATATTGTAGTTTTTCAAAACCTCAGTACATGCTGGAAAACCAGCTTCATATTATTCTTATACTCAGATAAAGAACTTAATATTTTTGGATGAACTAAAGTACTTCCATTTTACCATGCTGTTCTATATTTCTTTGTATATATTATGAGTAATGATGATGGTCTTAAGTGTTTTAGTAAACATATCTGGAGTTTCTTTAGATGATTCTCTTACTACAGGCTTTGTTACAGCACTGTATTTTATGAACAATTATCTGAAAATGCAAATCGGCGGTTGCCTCTTCTTTTTTTACACACAGCCTCCACAGCATATACCTCTCATGAGTAGAGTACGTTTCTGGTTTTTAACATATCATCAATATTACTATCCTTGTCAAAAGTTTTGGCACTATAAATAATCAGTAGCCATAGTTTGTTGGTTACTTATAGCAAAATTTTCCTGTGTCTGAGAAATATTTTTATGAGGTTTCTCAGTGTGGATAGCTTGGTGGTAAAAATGCAGTTATATTTCAGAGTGCTATTCAAGAATAAAATGCATACATACTAAATTTTCTCTTATGCAGGTTTCAGTATGCTTTCATAGCAGATTGTGTGTGTATGACAAATCTTATATAAGAACATATACACTGTTCATTTATTTTTTTTTAAATACCCAACATGAAAGCATAAGGTGCAAGCTTTTAGCCTCTGGCATTTGTTTGCAGTCAAATGCACTGCCTTTCATAATGCTATGTTGTAGTAACTGTATAGTGGTATGTAGTAGCTAATATAATGTAAGTTTTTTTTCTAGTTTAATGAATGTGACTTCTTGTCCATATTACAGTTTCTCTACAGAAAAACAAATCACTGCAGAACTTCGTCCTTTGTTTATCAATATTAATGGAGGTAGTGTCGTTTGAAAATGAAGTGTATTGTTGTGATGTAAGAAAGCCTTGCTTTCTTGATTCAGAACTAACTCCATAAATCAAATTTAAAAGCATTATTTTTTTGTACAGAAGAAATATACTTAATGGACAAAGAGTGCAAGGAAACTTTCTGGCACACTGCCAGAAACTAAAAATGAATCTAATGTGCTTTGACTGTACTAGGTGTTCTTTTCTGTTTGCTTTCTTCTGTTCAAGCAGCTGAGTTCAAGTCTTCTAACTTCAAACACTTGAATTAATGGCTTAAGAAAATATCTGCACGCACACCTTTGTAGAAAGTGCTTTGAGTGATACGGAAACATGTAAGCTGGACAAAGATGAATTGTGACAGAGGTTTAAGAAGGATTCATGTTCTGGGGTCAGACAAATTAGCATTGAGAACAGCCTGTAGTCAAATAGTTGCAGCTGAGATGGAAACTTCAAAACTTTTCAGATCTTCCTTTTGCTATGGAAGACATTAACTTTTTTGGAGTATATACACATACATTTTTGGCAAAGGGGCATATGTTTAGTTGTGTTCCTATTGCGGATGCACCTGAAGCTGCGCACATTGCTTGTATAACTTTGCAGGGTATGCAGTGGAAGAAAGACCCAGCAGTTCACATGTACTGACACAGACCAGATGTGATGCAAAGTAGCAACAGGGTTCTTAGTAGCATGCGAATTGACCTCCTATGCTTCTGTCATAGATGAGTTTTTCAGCCATTTCTTTGCAAATTACTGGGCTTTTTGACTGAATTATATTTATGGCATAAAAAATAGGACATGCATAATACCTAGGTGAGTCTGTATGTAGTTGGAACATTATTTCACTGATATTCATGTTGCATTCCAGTGCCTGACTTTATAGCACCCTTTGCCCTCAAAAATTGCCACAAGTGTCTGATTTTCTCATTTGTCTGGGACTGGGAGGAAAACATTGTTATTTCTCTCCAGAATATTTATGCTCCGATTGAAAAGTTTTCCAAACACTGATGTTATGATTTGGAGCTGTTATGTAAGTGGAGTCCAAAGATTTCTGATAGGCAGATGTCTTGTCTTCCTGCAGCTGTGCTTATTCTTCTGTGTTATTTAAAGCAGCTAAATATGTATATAAAGTACCACTCTGTGCCTCCTTTTCTTTTTTTTTTTTTTTTTTTTTTTAGTGAATGGTTCTTTTCAGTACTGAACAATTTGCTAGACACCCCTAAACCCCCTGCTCCCCCCCAACATATGCAATGTCCTGCTTTGTCCCTTTTAAACATCCTCTCTTGTTGCTGACTTTTCCATGTATTTGAACTGGGTGTCAGTTGGGTGGACATGAGACAGGCCAGGTCTGCTGGTGAGTTTTATCTGTTTAGTGATTTATTTCTAAACTTGAAGGTTGCTAATATTCAGAGACCATCCTGGTCCTCCTGCTTTTCTGAAGGTTAAAAGAAGGTTGTAACTGTAGGCTGAACACCAGGCTAGCTGATTTAGAAACATCTTGTGTAGTTCTCCGTAGCAATCTTTTTTTGATTGAGATACGTGGCTTCATGCTGAGGTAATCTGCAGGGGAAGGAGAGCTTGTAGTAATGAGCTCTCCTTCCCCTGCTGATTATTATGTCCAATCCACAGGTGACTATGAATGCCGTACGTGGCTGCATAAAACATTTTTAAGGATAAGACCGATCAACACCTTTGTATGGCCGTGGGTCTACAACCAAGGCTCATGACCTCTAAAATGCTGAATTTTTTTTAAAATGAATCTGCACTCCTGCTATCAAGGGGGTAGGTATCCTTACTTCATCTGATTGATGCTGTTCATCCATCTTTATAATTATTTCAGTTTTTAACCTATTTTCAGTTGCAAGGTGTTACTGGAAGTTTTGAAAGATCATTTAGAACCATTTCTAATAAATGAAAAGTTTACACTACCTGTGGCAGCTAAAATATGAATTACTTCCTTTGTTTCCTTAGTAACATCTACCTCACATGACACTTCCAATGCTTAGGAATTCTTGAACAATTTCTGCTATGTTTGGCTAAGTACCTTTTGATTCTGCCTCATCAGGAGACACTTGAAGAAGGAGGAGAAATGAATTGTCTCACCATTTTGAATTAATCACAAACAATATTCCTGGCAAGACCTACAAGAAAAAGAAATCATGTGCAGAAGCAAATGCATTTTCAAACTGGCCCTGTATGTTATTTTGTAACTGAAACATTTTTTAGCTATTGATAAAACACTAATATAATGGAACATGCATTTTTCCTCTCTGAATCCAAACTAGCAGACTAACTAACTAGCAAACACTATCTTCACTGAGAGAAGTGCCTCTGCATCAGGGGTCAATCCAGTTTGTTTTCTTCTTGTCTTTTTTGGTTGGTTTTTTTGGTAGGAGTTCTTTTTGTTTGTTTGGCTGGGGTTTGTTTGTTTGATTTTGTTTTGTTTGGCAATATTGATGTCAATATAGGCTGTGTTAGAGAAGGCATCAATAAATCGGTGGTTATATTACTGGGAAGGATGTTATTAAAGAATTTAGGAAGGATGTTGCTTCTAGCTGCTACAGGTTGTTTTTCTATTCTTACTGTCTAAAAAGATAAAATGGAAACTTATAAAACAGATGTGTATATAGATGCCTATATAGACTTGATGTGCATGTTTATGATCAAGACGATTAGAAAAATGCGTGAAAGCCAAATCTAGAAATGGTTAGTTTGCTGGGAGATGGTTAAAACTGTTTTTAGCATTCTACATAAGATCTAAAAACAGATAGTTAACTTCTGACTTTCTCTTTCTAGTATGCACATGTGTGTATATTACTTCAGTGAGTCTTACGGGTTTCACTGCAGTAATAACCATTTTATCTATTTGTCGTTGATTTTTACACATATTTTGTCTTGTATGTATGTATTGAAATTTTAGGTCATATTTTAAAGTAGACCTCATATTTTCTCTGCATTTTCTTTTGTTTTCAGGATTTTTTCATATATATTGGACTTAAATGCTCTCTTAATTGTTGGCTATCTTGTCTTCCACTTTCCTGTTGTCCCCGTTAGTAAATACAGTGTATTTTTATCATGCATGTCTAATTAGACAAAGTGTTACCTTTTCTTAGGCATGCTTTCAAAGATAAAGCAATATACTATCAGTTATTTGTATAGTGTTAATTTAAATGTATGCTGGAGTACTTCATATTTTGTTTTAATCATGAATCGAGATGTCAGATGAACCTCATTTCTAATAGATCAGCTAGCAGAAATTAGAATAAAATATAGGCTAATTTTGTCCAAAATCTGAATGTATCTTAATTATGAAGGTAGATTTGAACTGAAGTCTTACATCCCCTTCATTGTAAGCTCTAAAAAATAACCTGTATCCTATCAAAAACAGAGCTCAACATAGAGCAGAGCCCTTAAATAAGAGATTATTTTTTTTCTCTTCAAAGTTTAATATGCCTTCTTCATCTCTTATGGTTAGGTGAGCTGGACCAGATTTTCAGAGTTTTGTTCATTTCACGTTGCCATCTTCCCAACCTATGTTTCTTAGTGTCTCCCGGCTTTCCCCTAGGTGGCACCGTGACCCACAAAACAGCTCCCGTAGACTTCAAGTAACAGAACTACAGATGGGGTTGCTGAGTGATGCAAACACGTTTTCAAACACTGCTTGGTCGTCGTTTAACCACTTGTACTGTTTCTTGGAGACAACATCGTTTCCATACTAGGTCAGAAATAGTAATGATTAGAACACAGACATCAAATTATTTTAGTAGTATGAACTATTATTTGAAAAATCAACATGGAACTATCTCATGTAGATAATTCCTTTGCATTAAAGGGAGGGAGGACACTGACACTTTGTGAAATGCAATAGACTGTGGTACACTTCTGCTTATTTGGGTAACAAAGAGCTACTGTTGCTTGTACAGAGGTTCATTTAAATCTAACTCTGTTTCCTACTTCCAGCTTCAGTCCCAGTCCTGCTTTGCTGCCAGTATCACCAGTTCTTCTGCACCTCATGCATTGTTTCTTTAGCTCCTAAGTACAAATACCTTTGGGGTAAATGAAAGTCCTGCTTCTCAAGCATGCTGCAATTAAGCAAAAAGAATTTAATCTGGTGGTCTGAAAACCCCCATAATTAACTTTTATGGGAGGACTACACTGTATGATCAATAGATGCCTGTTTAGTCTTCATACTCAAAGTCAAGAAAGCATACCAGTCCTTCTGTGGAACAGAGGGCAATAGAGGCTTAATGATGAGGAAAAAAGTGAAAAGCTATTCTTAGTCCCATAGTCTTCTTACACATGGAAGAAGCCTTATGTCTTCTGCAATATCTGACAGCAAAATAGGAGCAGATGCTTTAGATAAAAAGGAGTGGTGAATCTTTTGCAGTTAGTGTTTTATTGACAGTAGAGCTTAAGTTGAAAGGCAACATGCTATCTGCTGCCCAATCGTACAGGTTATTTGAGAATTTTCACATAATAAAAAGGGTGATGGGATTATTAGTATCTCTGTATGTGATGGTGTCTAATAATAAGCTAATATTATGACTAGGTTTTGCAGTCTTCTGTTTGGAGCATGATTCTGGTTTTGTACTGATTTTCAGAGTAAATAAAACCTATTTTTGTTGGAGTAAATGTGATTATCATAGTGAGATCAGTACTATATCCTAGAACACTTGTATTGGAGACTTATCACAGCCTAACTGAACATAAAAGAAGGTTCCCCATGCAGGCAGATTATTTTTGCCATATAAAAATAAGTTAGAAATTACAGTAAGCATCAAATAATGAAATAATTATGAATCGTACTACTCCTAAGTCTGTCATTGTTGGTGAAAAGTTAGTTCTTAATTTTCATGTCTGCGCAGTTGTAGCTGTCATCTGATTACTATCAGTTGCAGATTTGAAGTGCTATTAACAAAAGTCTAGAACACTATTTTCCCACATATTTTCTTCCTGGTTTTCTTAAATTGTTAGACTGATTCTTTGTGGTTTTGTCCACGTTAGAATTTGCCAGGGTGCAGAGTTTGTGCCAAGGACCTGGCATTCCCAGGATTTATATTTCAGGGGATCAGACTAGCTCTGATTGGATCCCTTGGGTCTGTTTCACATCCTACAGTAATTTGCTTCAGAGGTTCCTGATCTGAACTAAAACATCAATAGAAATGCAACCTGTATCTACTATATCTGAGTACCAAACTGATGATGATGTCCCATAAGCAATGTGTAAATTTAAGTTTAATTCACATACATGCGTGCACACATAGCATTTTTAATAGGTCTCATTGTCTAGTTACACTTTCAAAAAAGTAACAGTCCAACTTCACAGCAGTGAAATAGTTGGATCTTTGTTGTACCTAGGCTCTCTTTGGCACAGGAGGAGAGAGAATGCTTGTTTAGTAGAAAATTCTAGTTCCTTTTCTAAGAACATATTGCTTTACTGCTCATCTAAGAGGCGTTCTCAAACAGATGACTTACATGATTGCTTAACAAAGCAAAGTCTTACTAAGTTACTTTCTTCCATTTTAATGCAGCATTGACCTTGTGAGTTGAAATTCATGTCTGGAAAGACAGGATTCTTCTGTGATTCACTTGATGCTGTGGTGCTATGGATCAGTAGTCTCTTGATCAGAACTGCTTTACTACGAGGCATCATTTCTTTCCAAATATTTATTGTGGTTCCAGTTCATGGATTTGGAGAAAGTCCTAAAAGCAGAGGATAGTCTTTTAGATTGACCAGTCTGGTACAAATGTTCTATGTTTAATATATGCTTGTATAGTGTCATTCCAAAGGACTGTCAACTTTTTTATCTAATTGCTGGTCAGATATTAATGACAGAAGTAATGGTACACAAGATTAGGAATACTTTTTTTGTAAAGAAAGAGGAAGTTGGGGCTGTGTGGCAGAAATGATACATCGGGAATGGGCTGAACAAGGGGTTCTTTTCTAACAGAGAATTCAAGTTTTGGTACTACCTTGAAGGTGTCCAGAACCCTAGTGCCTGTATTGCCCTGTGATGTCAGTTCATAGGGTGTCTATTAAAAGTATACTCAAGTGCTACAGTAGTAGTAAGTTCAGTATCTCTGCTTCCATTATTTAATTCCTTATTTTTCATTTTGTTACATTATCCTGTTATTTCTTAAATTCATGTTTCTTTTGAGTGTTAGATGTTTGGTCTTGTTCAACCAAAGTTTATTAAGTTTGATATTTTATAGGAATAATTTCATGTTTATACTCTAAATTTAAACTTTATGATTAATCTGTGCATGTTCCCTTTTCAGTGCTGTATGAATAGTATTTTTTTTGCTATCTCTTTTGTTTTATCACCATGTTTGGGGGGGTTGCTAATAGTTCTGTATTTTTACTTTTTTATGTAACCAACATTTTACAGTATAGTTCCCTTAAATATTTTTATTCCTTTTGCAAACATTAGTTAGAAGGAAGGCCAACATTTAGAACATGATTACATGAGTTTAGCCTGTGAAGATCTGAACACTTTTAATTTATATGTTTACTGCTGAGAATGCAGACAGAAGTTTGTGAAATGGGTCAGTCAGTCTAGAACTGGGAATCAGCAAGTCTGTCACTACAACCCTCAGCAGAAGGAGGTGTTACCACCTCTGGAAGGTGTCTTTTCTCTACTTTCTTGTTAGGCATCTGCATACATGAGGAATGGAACTATATAACTAAATAAGTAATAGTAATCCTTTGTGGTACTTAAACATCTGGCATACTTGAGTTTAAAGTGTGCACAGAAATTACCAGAGTTAAAATTAAATGTAGTTAAATCTGTACAGAGCCTGAAAACAGCAGTTCTAGATATAAATATTTAAACCTACTTGAAGTCTGATATATCAATTTTGTCAGCACTGAAGACAGTAGAGCCTCCAGTGTTGTTAGTGCCTGTGAAAATGAAATACAGCAAATGCAATGTAACAAAGTTGTGCAACTTAAGATTCCCACATGTAAATTGTTTCCATGTTCAGTACTTAAAATCTAAAGCCACAATGTTTTTTTGACCTCAGGAGCTATGGAATCATGTTGGTGGTAAAGAGCAGGACTGTGAAGCCCCTATAGTATTTACTTGTATATCATCTATTACATATTCTATTGCTGTTTAAAATAGTTGTATCATACATCACAAACTATGAGAAACTGTCACCTATACTGTATGTTCTACTTAAACTGAACATCCTTACTAACCTGCATGCTGTAGTCGTGTTCTGTTTGTTTTGTTAAATGCCTACTTCCATTTTAGTAAGGTAACATTTACTTTAGTTAATTTTTTTTCTCCTTGTAATTGCCAATTACCACAGACAGGTAGTAATTTCCTATGCAGCTTCAGGAACAGGAGAATAAACAAATAGCTGCTAAGTACCGGTGTGTTTTCACACAGTGGATGCTTCCCCACTCCAAACTGTAATTCTGCAACACCACAATTTTTAGGCAATCTGTAAGAATAACAGTTTGATTCATTAATATACTTCTAAATTGTACTATGTGTGATTGAAACTATATGTTTTAAGACATTGTTCTTTGCAAGGAAAACTATTAATAAGTAATTTTCAGCTTGTTAATAGTGAGCTCTTACTTTTACATTTTTTTTTCCCCTGAAAATCACTGGGAAAATTTTTTTACTTCACTGTTGTAGGGTCATATATGTTCCTTTTCCTTTAGGCTAGGGTTCTTCATCTGAGTAAGCCTTAACATCTTTATTAAAATATATCTTGCTTTCTAGCAGTTTTTCAACCTATACCATTGTTTGTCTGAAAATGATACTTAGAGTTAGAAGTGCTAACAACTCAATCCTATGTAGTGTATTCACATAAATAAGTGGTTCCACTTATTTCTGCTGGTGCATCAAGTCAAAAGAACCTGAAGCTCAAGATGAAAAGATGATCTTCCTCGTAATTATGTAGCCTATAGAGAGCTAGCCTTACAAAACGATTTTATGTATTAGCATTTTCAAAATTATCTACATAGAGGAATCACTGAAATATAGCTTTATTTTCACTAGGACCACACTTTATATGTCTAGACTTAATTATGCAAAGTGTTGTTCAGTGGTATATTACTTACAAACAGATTGATCCATAATGACATATTTATTTGGCATGCAGAGAGCCTAGTTCTTATGAATTTTGATCTAATGGGTACTGTTTGGCTCTTCTGTGTCACAGTAAATGAGGTACTATTAGCTGGTATTAGAGCCAACCAGGGGAGATACCCTGCTGGACCTGCTGTTTACAAACAGGGAAGGACTGGAGGGTGATGTGGTGGTCAGAGGACGTCTTGGGCATAGTGGTCATGAAATGACAGTTTCGATTCTTGGAGAAGTAAGAAGGGGGCTCAGCAGAACCACTGCCTTGAACTTCTAGAGGGCAGACTTTAGCCTGTTTAGGAGCTTGGTCAATAGAGTCCCTTGGGAGATAGTTCTGAAGGGCCAAGGGGTCCAGGAAAGTTGACATTCCTGCAGAAGGTAGTCTTAAAGGCACAGGGGCAGGACATTCCCATGTGCTGAAAGATGATCCAGCAGGAAGAAGACCGGCCTGGCTAAGCAGAGAGCTTTGGCTGGAACTCAGGGAAAAAAGGAGAGGTTATCACCTTTGGAAGAAGGGACAGGCAACTTGGGAGGACTATAAGGATGTTGCAAGGCTATGCAAGGCAAAGACTAGAGAGGCAAAAGGCCAGCTGCAACTCAAGCTGGCCACTGCCTTAAAAGATAACAAAAAATGTTTTTACAAATACATTAGAAACAAAAGGAGGACCAAGGATAATCTTCATCTTTTATTGGATGTGGCAGGGAACATTGCCGCAAAGGCTGAGGAAAAGGCTGAGGCACTTAATGCTTTCTTTGCCTCAGTCTTTAATAGCAAGACCAGCTTCCCTCTGGGTACTCTGCCCCCTGAGCTGGAAGAGAGGAACTAGAAGCAGGATGAAGTCCCCACAGTCCAGGAGGAAACAGTTAGTGATCTATTGCTCCACTCAGAAGTTCACAAGTCTATGGGGCTGGATGAGATCCACCTGAGGGTACTGAGGGAGCTGGCGGAGGTATTTAAAAAACATGTAGACGTGGTGCTTAGGGACATGGTTTACTGGTGGCATTTGGAAGTCCTGGGTTAACAGTTGGACTTAATGATCTCCAAGATCTTTTCCAATGTAAATGATTATATGATTCTTTAAAATGAGGTACTATGTTTGTCACATTCACAAGCTGTGCAGACTTGATGAATTTGGTTATGCTTTAGAATGCTTAGGTAGCACTCTTTTCTGCAGTATCTAAAGTGTCTCTACTCAAGTTCTCATAGACTTCTGAAAGTATAACCTGTGTATAATGAAATGTCCTGGAGAAACATAGGAAACAATTGATCCTCAGGCAGGGAGACACTAACTTCCATGTGATACCCTGCTGTACTTGGCAGTTTGTGCTATTACATGGAATGAGTCTGATTTCAGTCAGCAGAACTAAACATTCAGGGTTGTACTTTAGCACAGTATGTATATCGTATGACCAGTTGCCTGTAACATATATATGCATAAAAACAATTGTAATGTGGAAAGGTATCTTGCATTACAAAAAAAAAAAAAAAAAGTGTCTGCACATATGAAAGGTAGTGATTTGTATAATCCACAAACTTTATAATTAAAAAATTGGTTTCCAGATATGTCATGGGACTGTCTCCCTAAAGCGTTCTCTCTTTTAGTTACCAAGTTCAGCTAAGTGATCCATAAAGAGTAAAACTAAAATAGCTTGAGTTTATCAACTAAATAAGCCTGGAACAAAAAGAAACAAAAAGTTTCTTTCCCTCCCTTCTATTTCTTTTGCATTTTATCTTCTTGCCTTGCATCTTCCATCCTTGTTGGATGATGTGACAATGAATTCTCATGAAATGTTAAAAAATGTTAAACTAAATTATTAATAATTGAAGCATCATTACAGTCCCCTTTATAGCCTGTGACCTGTCCTGCTTCTTATTGGCTTTCCTGCTCTGATTATCCATTTTTGAGGAATAGGTATTACTAACTTCCAGAGCAGGCTCAGGAGAGACAGTTGCTCATATAGAAAGAGAGGTAATGATACATTTTAAGCACATATGATTATTAAGAAATATTTCTTCTACTTTCCGTTTTCCGTTACTGCATATTGGTATAGCTGGAGGGTATTTGTTTCCCATTTCAACTGATAGCAGCTACTTTATATAATTTTCTTTGTTTCATCATTTTAATTTACTTTTTTAAAACATATTTTGCCATTACTCCTACATTTTAAGTTTTGTCCACAACCTTTCCTAACCACAAGAACTCTGAGAAGCTGTTATTTGTTTGCTTTAAGACTACTAATCCTGTCCAAAGGAGGATTTGGGGAGCAACTCATAGTTTCTCTCCATCTCATCTTTCAATGATTCTGTATGCCTTCCTCATGAATAGCAAGTCATAAATATTTGGACTTTGAGTGTGTTTAAGTATGGGGATTTAAGTAGCCATTTCAGTTGTGATACTCTACTGGGAAGAGATTTGCCTGGAAGTCTATTTGAAAATAATGCTGGCATGCTAATTCTCCTTTGAAACAGACATGCACACACCCACCATGCCACACACATGCTTTCTCACACACTATATCGCCAAGTGACGAAGAAAGCTAGTGATAACCGTTAAGGATGAAATGACTGCAAGATCAAATCATTGCATAAGTCTCGGGTCATTACATACATCTTAAATTCCTTGCAGGTTTCAGAAACTTCCAAGTGTCAGTGATGGTAGCTCTCAGAAAGGATCATCCACACTTTCTAAAAAAATTCCAAGTAATTCTGTCATTCCTGTGCGATATTCCAAAAGCTGGCATTTGACAAGTAAACTTATAGAAAAAAGAGGAAAAAAGAACAAGTTTGCTTATCCAATAAATAACTTTTTTTTTATTGCACCTGTTCAACCTTATTGTCATCTTCCTAGAGTTCCTGTGTAACTTCTGTTTATGCACTTAAGGTTCAGATGATCCATGTCACATGATCCATCAAGATGACTTGATCTTCTATTGATTCATTACAGTGCATAGATGCTGGTTTCAATGAGAAAGAATTTAATAATTATAAACCCCATAACTTTGGAAAATATTTACAAAACTGCGATGTAGCTGAGAGAGCAAAGGATATCTATTTATATATGTGCGGGTAATTTTTGTTAGAGGTGCTTAGAAATCCAAAATTACAGCAGAGCCCCTTTGTAATAGCAGTGCATATGGGGATTTTCAGAACTATGTGGGTGGCTAGAAATACATCTAGGCTCCTTGGTCTGCTCTGAATTGGTTGGATGCAAGCCAGGTAGTCACACTAGATTGCACGTCATGCTGTGCTAATGCATTTATCCAGTTGTCTGAAATGCAGAAAACCTCACACTTGTGTACTCTTGTGTTTGTAAGCATATGCCAAGCTGGGTTTTTTTCCTCAGAAAACTCCTATTAATTTTAATTGGATGTGTGACTTAGAGTTTCTAATCAGTTGTTAACATTTCAGACACACACTAAGAAGAGAGTTTCTGACCAAAATTGGCATGGCTAGATGATTTTATCTCTTGCTCTTTCATTTCTCTAAGGTCACACAGGAAATCTGTTCAAAAGTATTAAATAGGTCTAGAGATACTGAGTTCTGGTTCAGTTTTTTAACCTTACACTCATTTTTTTTGGGTGCAGATGTTCATTTTTCCTAGCTGTCTTCTTGACATTGTTGAAATGCAATTTTTAGAACTGTTTAATCTGATCTCTATTTTCCATTGCGAGATAGTTATTAGCACCCTATAAAGCATTGTCTTTGCCTCTGACTTGCTCTAAGAATGTTAGTTTGTTTTAAGAGTTTCTCTCCATTAATCCTAGCCAAAAAGTGTAATAGCTTTTCAGAACATCTAGAATAGGAACCAAGACTTATGTAGATTTCTTTGTATAGTTATAAATTCAGGGGGAAAAAAAAAAAAGTAGGATTACAGAGCTTGATTAGGTGAGCAAAGTGGGCTCTGAAGCATCCTGTTCCAACAATGTTTACACTACATCTAACAATTACCTACTGCTTCATTGAAAATGTTGATGTTTATATTGTTTTAATGTGGGAATCATGATGTCTTTTGCCTTTTTTTCCCCAAAAAATACTATGCTAAGGCTAGACTGCTACAGTTAAGATGTATTATAAAGATAAGAATTCTGTTCTTTTTAGACTATCTTCTTCGATAGTATATTTAGAAATTGAGTCAGTACAATGAATTATATTGACAAATTCAGACTTGCTATACATTTTCTAAACATATCTTAGAAGACTTCAACAAAGGTTTATTGTGGTTCTTTACAGAAAGATGTTAGTAAAAATTATGGATGGCCTTCCAAGCACCATCTAACTTTACCATGAGATCTGGTACTTCTTAAAAGGAAACTTTAAAAAACTTCATTAAAAAAAAATCATTTCTTTTCTGTTTTAAGGTCCCAATATGACACTTCTAAACACAATTTCTTTCTAACTTTATTTTGCTCTTTGCCTTTTGATGTGCACCATTTCTTCACCTCTTTAATGCCATCAGTGTCTATGGCTTTATGTTGTACATATTCTGCACAGCACTAGGAGTCAGTGATGTCAATATGACTTCAGAATAAGATTTGTTCTTCAGCTTGGTGTTCCCACAGAAACCTTGTTGAAGTGACCTTTTAAAATTTTTGTCACAGACGTTAATCTTGATAAATATCTATGCTGTTCTAGGAAATCCCAACTATTTCATTCCTATCACAGCTCTTTACCTCACCTTTTTTATGTATTATTCATCAACATGAAATAAAGCAAACATGAAAAATATCATGTATGTAAAAGTAAGGGGGTTTTTAAATACATTTTGCAAATTTTAATTGAGTCAAGCATGTGATTTGAGCAACCTGAACTGAAATTGTTCTGTAAGCTGGAGGTGGAAGGCTATCCAGGATCAGTCTGTGCACTGTTTTCTGCCTATGACAGCTCTGAAGAAATCTTGAAATAATTTGACCAATTTCTAAATAAATTAAAAAAAAATACTAAGAAATCTTAAGATTGCCTATGTATTTTGTGAATATCTGTTTTAACAAAGTTAAACTAGAAGTGATAATTTTGAGCAATTTAAATACTCCTTAATTCCTTGTGATTGCAACTTCTGTGTTAGATCCTCTGTGCAAAGTTGTCATTTTGCTTTCATGCTTTTCTGGGTAACTATTTGGTGCAACATAGCTGGCCTTGGGTAGTTAAAGGGTTGTTAATGAAAATGGAAAGAACAAGAAACGTGGTAGCCATGCTGCCAACAGAAGGTTTTTAAGCACACCTCATGTATATCTACATGTGTTTGTATCGCAGTCTGTAAAACTTTTTGTAAAATACTGTGCTCAGTACCTCTAAGCCATCTAAGTCAATTTTAGTGTGAACTGTTTAGTTGCATTTCACATCACGAATCCACTAAACTGTATAACAATGATGGATGCTGTTTTTAAACATCCTGATATACTATGCTTTCTCTGAAAGTAAGTGCAAATTAACGCCAAAAAAAAAAAAACCTGAGCCCTTTTCAAATATTTTTGTCCCACTCAATCATCAGTCTCAAGTCTTATTTGTTATATGTGTATATATGAAGGAATTAGAAATACCCCAATTTGATATATTAAGCTAAACAACTTATGGACCAGCTACTGCGTTGAGATACTCCTTATGTAATTGAAGTCAAATAAAGTACAAAATAATAATTTAAAAAAGGTATGTACGGGTTTCAACTGGAAAAAATACTGCAATTCCAGGGACTCCCTGTTTCTGGATTAGGAACATCACTTTGGTCAGTGTAGAACTCAATGTATGGGTAGTTTGTTTAATGGCAAATGGTCTGTTACTGCTAAAAGTGATGATCAAATAAAGAAAAGTGGCTTACCTGTTGGCAACTTGTACTTTATCCATGACCAATTAGTTGAAAATTCTTGGTTGTCAGAGTTCCAGAAATCACTTGTGTAATGTCTATGGAGCTGTAAGTACCTCAATAAAAAACAAACAAAAGCATTGTTGTTACTGGGACAGATTAGGAATAGGAAGAGAATGAAGTGTGTTCTTCTGGATGGTTCTTCACTAAATCAAAGGTGTTATATTAAAAAAAGGAGAAATGTTTGCATGGAAGGGAGCTGTGATAGTTTGATCAGTCTCAGTTGCTAAATCCTAGAGCAAAAGAGTGATTGCACCAGATTTCTGCTTGTCTCTAGACTCTTCATCATATTTGCTTTGTCACAAGTCAAATTTGAAATATAATTTACACTGCAAAGCACTAAAGGAGGGTTTAAAAACCTACCACACAGGTATGAAAGATGATGTGTAAGCAGACGCTTTGTGAGTGGCACAGAGCAGAGGCGGCAGAGGGCCAAGAGTTCATAGCCAGGAGCTGTGGTGTTTTGAGAAGAGGCATCTGTGAGAAGCAGTTGCTGCCAGCTCCCACTGAGGCTGATCTCACTCAGAGCTGGAAGCTCCTGCCTTGCACATAAGCAAGATTCTGGGGATCAACAGCATCTTGCCTGTGTGAGACTGAGAATCTCCCAGTTCCCACCAAGTTTCAGCTGTCACAGTACACTTTAATTTATAAAATAGAAATACAAACTCATGCATACCCCTCTTGAAAGATGCATGAGTTAATGGATAGGTCAATCAGGATAAATAATCAAATAGAAACATGTTACTAAAATGCTTTGAAAATTCTTATGTTAAAATAGCCAAAGAATGAAGAAATATTATAGTTAATTCACTACAAATCTTGAGGATTTTTTTAGTAAATTAAAAAAGTTGATATAACTGCATTTGTATTATGCATGATTCCCCAATAAACTGCTGGTTGTCTTTAATGATGCTCCCATTCCTGAAGGAGGATTTTTATTCTTATTTTCTAAACAAAACTTCCACGGTTACTATCATATTTGTGGTTTGACTGGTCATTGCTAAAAATTGGAATATTCTAGTGCTCTTTTATTTAGATTGCAATCCTTGTCCAAGAGCTCAAGCTATGTTTAGAGTTCTGCATTTAAGAGTTCTAAATTACAGGTTATTTGAAAAATAGCACTTCTGCTATCTGAGCAGAATATCTTTTATTGGTTTCATTTTACAGATGTGAAAATTGTGGTACAGAAAACTAGTGACTCTGTACATCACAAAACACAGTAGCAGCACTATATTGCAAGTCACTTGTATCTGGAAACTTCCTTTCATTCGGAAGACGTATCTGTAAGTAAAAAGATGTTCCTTTAAAGAGAAAGCACAGACACTTGCTATGATGACAAACATCTGATGAATATTCAAAGAAAAATCCTCATTCCTGGGATTGTTGTGGGTTCTTTTCATACAGCTGACTGGGATGCATGAGAACTATAGTTGGTTTAAAAAGGGTAGAATTTGGAGCTCAAGTTTTTGATTTTCACTGGCTTTCTTGCATTTCTTGCATTTTGTTCTGAATGTAGTAAAGCTGATCGTCAACTTTAATCCTTCTGACAACGAGTTCAAGAGTGTAGGTCTTACTCCTGTGAAGTCCTAAGTTTTGTGATCACAAATTTCCCTACTGCTGAATGATAATTTCATCTTTTATAGTTACTGCCTGGATGACAGAAATGTGTGTTTCCTCATGGCTAGTTCTGTGGCTTCTAGATTGAAGTATGATTCTGTAGTACCTAATTAATATCTTTTATGCTGCTGCGAACCATGAATCTATGTACTGAGGGTAAAAGACTCACAGGCCCATTTACAAGTATATGAA
This sequence comes from Falco peregrinus, assembly GCF_023634155.1. Taxonomy (NCBI): domain Eukaryota; kingdom Metazoa; phylum Chordata; class Aves; order Falconiformes; family Falconidae; genus Falco; species Falco peregrinus. Next base: position 10,044,733 of record NC_073733.1, on the reverse strand, counting down.
CTGCATATGGAATGCAAACTGATATGCAAATGTTTATGTACCTCCATTGGAATTATGTCCTTAGGCTTAGCATGCTATTTTATGCAAAGTGAAAGAAGTAGTAAGATGCACGAGAAACTTAACATGTTTTTCTGAGTTCAATACTTGCATTTTCTTCTGTTCTAAGTCTTTTAGAATGTGTTTTCTGTATTAAGCATATTTAATTTGAAGGATTTAGGGGGAAGGAAAGTGCAATGAATGGTTTCTTTGGAGATACATGAAAAATGTTGACAGATTTGAAATAAAGCGTACAAGTTTCCTACTGAGATTCATACTTACTACTGTGTGATCTGCTGTATTATCTGTAGAAAATGTCTTTGTACATCAGAGAAACAAAAAGACCTTCAGCAGATTGTTTTATTGAACTCTTAATAGATATTAAGAAACATAACGCCAGCACTTCTGCCACATTGCTGTCATTAAATAATAAATCATTGCTGTAGCTGCCTAATGGGATACGTAGCAATGCTGATGGTGGCAGTCTAGACCTGAGCTGAAGTGGATTAATTTAAAACACAGAGCAAAAATAGTAGATAGCAGTGCTCAGCAGAACAGTTTTGGTGCTAGAATCTGGTGACTAATCACAGAAAAGAAGATAATAGAAATAAGATCTAACTAAAAATTACAACGATGCCTGTCACAGTCTTCAGATATCCTCCAACACCTAATTATGAAACTGTCATCTAAACATTAATTAACATATATTCAACACTCATATTTGTGTGAGGCATCCTGTCCTAATACACAGACAGAAAGGGTGGGCACTAGCAGACAAATGGCTTTATCCCAGAAATGATGATGATCTGTACCTGCCTTTTATCCCAAAGGAGGTATGAATGCATGGGACTTTGGAAAATAAGGTCTTATGGTACTTATTCCTAACACAGTGCCTTAGTCACGTAAGTTTAGTTTTGGTTTGATTTTTTTTAAGCAGGATTTGCTTGTTAAGATGTGTTTCCAAGCAAGTAAAACTATAGGGTTCTGTGCTTCTGCCTTGTGTCTGGCCAATTTGGAAAGTCCCGTCTTTGGAACTAAGATGTAAGAGTAGCATATCTAGATGAGAGCTACCTCCTGGTCAGGCACAGTGGGTCTATCTGAACTACCTCAAGTGATGCACCCTTGCACCATCAGTGGTTTGGCCTGTTTTATCTACAACTCATTTAGCAGAGATACGTGTAGCCATCTACAAATATAATTGTGTGTAGCATTTGTAACATGAAATGCTTTGTCAAATTATTGAAGTTTATCAAATTGTTACAATTATTTACCAAATTATTAAAAACAATCTGTTCAAAGATAATAGACTGCTCTGAAAACAAGAAAAAGAGATTGTGAGGAGTCCGGCAGTAAAAAGCCAAGAAAATTGAAAGCAATTGTTCTGTCTGTGACTTTTGTTTGCTCTATGTAGGAATCTGTTGAAATGTGCAAATGTTGAATTTGTTAAACTAATTAACACATAAAAATCCAGCTGTAATAGTAATCAAAACTTGATGGTTCAACAGACTATGGGGTTTTTTTTAGTATTAACACATCCTGCACATATGGCCCCCAGTTGAAGATCTGGAGCTGCTCGTAGAGCAAGTTAATATCAGGGGATTTAGAGGCAAGTATTTATTGGTGGCAGTTGTGGAACCAACATGTGGTCTAACTCTGACTGGTGCCTCCAACGTTGTCTGTAAGGGGAAAAAAGAAAAAAGTGACTTGTACTGCTCTCATTGTCCTCCTAGTGTGTGAAAACAAGATACAGGATATTAATAGATTTGTTAGCTGAGAATTCTGTTGGAGAGGCCTTCAGTTGATGAATTGTGGCCTTGCTAGAAGCTGTAACTGCAGCAACAAGGAAATACTGTTGGTTTTCTACAAGCTACTGTAGATATTTACTTGCTCATATTTGTTTAATTGTAGTATCTTGCTGGCATTTTCTTTATGTTCTTTGTGACAATGTCAAAGAATGAAGAAGATTTTGGTTTAGTTTGGAAACATGAAAAACACCTTTTAGGTTATCTATCTCACAAATCAAAACAGACTATCTTGTAAAATATACTTTAATAAAATAATTCTAAAGCACCTCTTTCATTGTGATTTGCGTATCATGAGTTGGCGAGTTTTAGCATTTAAATTCAAAATTAGAAGTTTAGATGTTTCATTGGAAAGAGAAACAGAATTGGTTTGGTATTGTCTTAATAAATTACCTGAAGTAGCTATTGGATTACAAGTAGACAAGTGCTTCTAACTGACTAATAAGGCGCTTTTAGTAGGTCATTTATATACCAGACACAATTGGTAAGGGATTTTTTCCTTAATGTGAAAATACAGTTCTTTTGCATGATGCAACTATCTTTGATCTCTGTAAATGACTAGCAAGAAGTTTTGAATGTTGGAAGCTGACCAGTAGGATGTCTTAGGGAAGATGAATGGATGTGATGTTACCTTGCAAAACCTGCAGAGCATTAACAGGACTCCAGTTTTGGTGGGAATCTATGCAAGGCACTTGATTGTACTTAGGCTATATATTTGTAAAAATACATACAATGAAGCACTCCTCTTCAAATATAGCAGCAAAATTAGTGTTTTCACAGTGAATAAGGCAACATAGATTCAGTGGATAATATGCTGATGCTGTATTCCCTTCTCTTCCAGTTTCATTTCAAAGTGGTAAGAGTGGGTTTTTTAGTACTTTTTAAGGCACTTAAATTCTTTTAAAGCATTTTTTTCCTACTTAAGTGAAATAATTCAGAAGTTTTTGCTGTGTTTAATCAAAATAAGATTTTCAGATTCCTTATTTTGATAATGATTTAATTTGCGATATTTAAAAATAATTGTTCATGTTTTTATGAAGCTGCGTTGTCTTGTATTTCCAAGGTGAGTACTTGCAAACTTGTTTCATGAAATAGGACAACCTTATTGCAGGTAAACTGCATGCGAGCCTGAGCAAAAATACATTTAGTAGCGTGAGACAGAAACTGCTGTTGCCTTCATTTCATAGTATTATATATTCCACGTATTATTGGTGTATTTTTCTTTTATTGTGTTCCCCTCCCTTCTTTTTACTCACTTAAATTCAGGACTTTAGAATTCTCCTGCAATTTTTAAACTGAATTTCTTTGAGAAACTTATTTTGTAAGAAAGCCTACACCATTTTAATGAAGAGTATGTGGTCCATGGAAGAAATCTTTCAGTTCTAGGAATTCTATCAGTTGATAATGTTGATGTTATTTAAGCAAACCAAGTACAAAGGAATAGACAAAAATATACTTCTAAAGCTGTTTCTATTTACAATTTTTCCTAAATTTAGTTTTCAAAATTGAACTTGAGGAACACAGTCAGAATCCAAATATATTTGATTTACAGCTATTCCATATTTTCACTGATTTACTAAAACCTCGGGTTTTTTTTTTTTTTCATACTAAAACTGAATCTGTAAGCATGAAGTATAGAACTGACAGAGTCAGAGACTTAGGGGATTCTGTATTTTACAGGATTCTTCCCTTCCGCCTAGCGTTTAATCAAAGCCATGGTCTTTATGTAAATTTAATCACTTTCCAACAAACTAATAATTTTATTACGTTCTTTCCATTTGACAGTCTTTAGCTGCTTAGAAAATTAAAATTTCATTACACAGCTAGGTTAGCTTTGCTTTACACTATTCAGTATTTCTGGTATCTGTCTGCAGTAGGTACTGAATATGTTTACAAATAATGAGCCAAGTCTTCCTTAATTTATTCTTGCAAATAGTCTAAATGAGAAAGCTCTATGGTATTTAGTGCAATGCTAGCTAAATCAATTTTGTCCATCTATCTACATACATATCATAATCAAATTACTACAGTTACAATGTAATAAAAATATATATGTTACATATCCATAATGCTGAAAAAATAGTAGAACAAATCCCCATTTTGAGGATTATTCCTTGTCTTTATACATGTGCATGCTAATATTCAACTCTAGGTGCTGTACAGTCTAAAAAAAGCAACTTCTGCTGTTATGTTGTTATATAGGCATGGTCTTAAGTTTATACTGAAACTGTGACCTAGACTGGAACCATGTTCAATCAAAACATTAATAAAGTGCTTAACTTAAGTATCTGAATAATCTCTTCGAAGATCAGTGGAACTACTCCAGTGCTTAAGACTATATGCATGCCGTAGAATTTTGCTAGATTGTGGCAAAACTTTCTACAAGCATGTGATGAAACACACTACAGTTTTAACGTGCAATACAATTCAACAGTTGATCTGATGTTTTTATATAATGAAAATTAAACATATGGACTTTTAATCTGTGTTTTATAACAGTATTCTTGCACTAGGTGCAACTGCTGAGGTACATGTTTTCAGGAGGGTGGATGGCGTTTTGTCCATTAGGGGCTGTAAATCATTAACTTTTCATTGACCTCTAACACATGGAAGAATCAAAGAAGGTGGAAAATGGTTCTGGTTGTTAAGGATAAGAACAAAATTAAATGAAACATCACAAGTTGCAAGAAGGAAGGTTCTTATTAAACTTTGAAAAAACCCGAAACTTCACAACAGGGAACACCAGCACTTGAACAGGTTGTCCAGAGAGGTTGTGGATTCTCTGCTCTTTGAGTTAGTCAAAGCTTGCTGGACAAGCCCTGTGCAACCCAGCCTAGCCCTGTCTGGAGCAGGGTGTTCAGGCTGAATGACCTCCAAAGGTTCCTTCCTACTCAAGGTGTTCCACAATTGCAGGGCAGTTACTACTGCACTAGAAAAGGTAAAGGTGCAGAAAGGAGTGCATTTAGCATGAGGGATCAGTAGTAGCTGGAAAGAATTCTGCAATTATGTGGTTAATAAAAGGAAGACTTGGGTTTGGTATTCAACAGAGAATTAAAGCCATCAACAGTCAGCAAATAGTCTATAATTCTGATGGGTGGGTTTTTTTGCCTTAGACATCAAGTTCAGTGGCTATGCAAACACTGTTACCAACAAAGTGGTAAAATTTCAACCACTACAAGGAAGAAAAGACTAGAGGGGAAAAAGATATGCTAGATATTTTCTAACCAGCTGCATCTGTTAAAGATGTTATTGTAAAACTGATAATGAAGTGATTTAAATGCTTGACTCACCTGCCATATTTAGAGTGCGTACTCTGCATTGATTTTGGCACCTATGGGATCAAACTGGCTTTATACTGAATATAAAGCCTCTTTTGCATAGATGGGCTGAAGCCTGGCCATATACCAGTCTAAAACTTAATAGCTGCAGTTTCATAACAGAATTTGGCTCAATGACACAGTAGTGCAATTCCAGCTGCTATTTTTCTCAGGGAATATTTGTTTTAGTCCCACCCATGAGCCTCTAATACTGTTAAGATGGAAGTGGAAGAATTTATGGAATAATCAGTGTATAAGTGTAGAGGACATTTGTGGTGTGCTGGGCAGCATTTGCTCTTCCAGATGCATACTTTCAGAACACCCCTCCAAAGATTACAGTTGTGTGCTTTTTGCTAAATGCTTCTTTAATTTACATAGTCACTGCACCCTTTGTTTTTGACTCCTTCACTCATAAAGCTTGAATAGGAGAGACACTGCAGAACACAACTATGATAAATACGTAATTTTCAGTCTCAGCTTCAGTCTTACTGTTTCTTTCTTACCTTTACTTTTAACATAACAAGTTTCCATTTAACACAGTTGTTTTTATGCTTTTTGGCTTGCCTCTGGCAAAATTGAAATACCACCCTTACAGCATATGATTTATGTTGTTCTTCACATTGAACTTCACGATTATGTTCTCAAAGTTCATTGCTCTTTAACCTTCAAAATGCCTACAGACTAATTTGAGAATGTGTTAAAACTGCTACATATAACATTAAAACTAGTAAAAAGAAAATCTGTACAATTCGTCCTTGACATACATTACATGCTTCATTAATTTAAATATGTAATCTGTACCTGCATTCTTAAAAATAGATTCTTCCCTCAGGTATAGAGAAATGACATTCATTTATATCAATAGGGATTGCAAAGTGTGATATACAGTCTTCACCATAGTAAGTCACTATAATGTCTTTTTTAAACTACTTCCCTGGACATGTCAAATGTTGATTTTCTTTTTATCTCAATTCCTTGTAAAAGAATAAGCCCTTTTTCATGTTCTTACTAATTGTCCTGCTTTCAAATGATGCAAGCCCCCAAACTACTAAAGAATTTTAGTTGTGTTGATCAGGCATTATCTAACTAGGTATTATATTGGCCAGATTTCTTCAAACCAGAACTCTTTGTGGGCTAGTAAGAGGCATTTTTATCAAAAATGAGACTTCTGGTTTAAATGAGAGAGGTACAACTCTTTGAAAATGCACCCTGAAAATATAATTGGAGTAGGAAATCCACTGAGTTGAAGGATTGGACTGAATGGCATTATAAAAAGGAGTAAAGTTTTCTGAAAATGTTCAGTAGAAACCACTTAATATTTGTTTATTTACAGGATTGGATAACATGTCCAGGAAGAGTTAGTTGCATAGGAGGAGTGCAAAAACTCCAGTTTCATTCTTGTGATGACTCAAGTGGGTGCTGTGCCTATTTGTCTGCTCTCGCAGCAAATTTCCAAATTTTGACTGCTGGAAATAATGTGAATTTTATAAATGTTTGATATAGTATTTGAATTAGGGTTTTGAATTTTTTTTCACATCAAGCAAATGTCTTAATCTATTGCTAACCTATCTAATCTATTGCTAGATATTCTACAAGGAGGCTAGCTTAATCTGTGCCTTTGGAGGGAGGACGGATATCATTATAGTGTAAAGTGGGGAAATAAATGCAGTTTGATGATTTCTTGATCTTGGTCTTGAAATATGATGGGGTCCAATGTCAGTGAAGGAGGAAGAGCATCTCTGGTCATAGGCTTGTCAAACCGGTGAAGAGGCTTTAAACTAAAGCTGCAGGGGGAGGGGAACCTCAATCCATCCCACTCCTACCAGTTTGATGCCGGTGCCAGCAAAAGGCAGCAGGAGAGCATCTGAAGAGTAGCACAAAGGAATTTCAGCCACTCCAGCCAGTAAGTCGGCTTCATTGAGGGCCCAACTTACATGACTCTATGCAAATGCATGTAGCATGGGGAATAAACAAGAGGAGTTAGAGGCGTGCACACATCTGTGGGGCTATGATCTTATTGGCATCACAGAGACATGGTGGGATGGCTCCTATGACCAGTGTTAGAATGAAAGGATGCAGCCTCCTTAGGAAGTATGTGCAGGGGAGATGAGGAGGGGGTGTTGCCATCTATGTCAATGACAAGCTGGCATGCATGGGGTTTCGGCTGGGGATGGGTGAGGAGCCAAAAGCTTATGGATCGGCATTAAAGGGAGGGCAGGGGTAGGTGACGTTATAGTGGGAGTCTGCTACAGACCACTCAACCAGGATGGCTGAGCAACTGAGGCCCTCTATAGACAGATAGGAGCAGCCTCATGTTCACAAACCCTGGTCCTCATGGAAGGCTTCAAGAACCCCAATATCTGTTGGAGGGACAACACAGCAGGTCATAGGCAATCCAGGAGATTCCTGGAATGCATTGATAACTTCCTTCTCCAAGTGACAGAGGAACAAACAAGGAGAGGTGCCATGCTGGACCTTGTTCTCACCAACAAGGAGCCACTGGAAACATGAAGCTCAAGGGCAGCCTTGGCTGCAGCGACCATGAAATCATGGAGTTCAAAATCCTTAGGGCAGCAAGGAAGGTACACAGTGAACTTGCTACCCTGGCCTTCAGGAGAGCTGACTTTGGTCTCTTCAGGGATCTGCTTGGCAGAGTACCATGGGATAAAGCCCTGGAGGGAAGAGGTCCCCAAGAAAGCTAGTTAATATTCAAGGTTCACATTCTCCAAGCTCAGGAGCGATGCACCCCAACGAAAAGGAAGTCAGACAAAAATGCCAGGAGGCCTGCATGGATGAACAAGGAGCTTGTGGACAAACTCAAACACAAAAAGGAAGCCTACAGATGGTGGAAGCAAGGACAGCTGGCTTGGGAGGAATACAGAGAAGTTGTCCAAGCAGCCAGGGACCAGGTTAGGAAAGCTAAAGCCCTGATAGAATTAAATCTGGCCAGGGATGTCAAGGGCAATAAAAAAATCTTCTAGAAGTATGTTGGTGATAAAAGAAGACTAGGAAAGACATGGACCTTCTCTAGAAGGAAACAGGAGACCTGGTTACCTGGGATATGGGGAAAGCTGAGGTACTCAATGACTTTTTTGCCTCAGTCTTCACTAGCAAGTTCTCCAGCCACACCGCCCAATGCAAACCAAGAAGGCAAAGGCAGGGACAGGGAGAACGAAGAACTGCCTGCTGTAGGAAAGATCAGGTTCAAGACCATTTAAGGAACCTGAAAGTGCACAAGTCCATGGGACCTGATGAGATACATCCATGGGTCCTGAGGGAACTGTCAGACAAAGTGGCTAAAGCCACTATCCATCATATTTGAGAAGTCCAGATGTGGCAGTCCAGTGAAGTTCCCACTGATTGGAAAAGGGGAAACATCACACCCATTTTTAAAAAGAGAAACATGGAAGACCCAGGGAGCCACAAGCTAGTCAGGCTCACCTCTGTGCCCAGCAAGATGGTGGAACAGATCCTGCTGGAAACTGTGCTAAGGTACATAGAAAATAAGGAGGTGATTTGTGACTAGGGGCAAATCATGCCTGACATTTGGTGGCCTTCTACGATGGGGTAACAGCACTGGTGGATAAGGAAAGAGCAACTGATGTACTCTACCTGGACTTGTGCAAAGCATTTGATACTTTCCTGCACAACATACTTGTCTTTAAACTGGAGAGATGTGGATTTGACAGATGAACCTCTCGGTGGATAAGGAATTGACCGGATGGTCGCACTCCAAGAGTTGTGGTCAGCGGCTCAATGTCCAAATGGAGACCAGTGATGAGTGTCTTTCCTTGGGGGTCAGTACTGGGACAAGTGCTGTTTAACATCTTTGTCAGTGACATGGGCAGTAGGATTGAGCACACCCTCAGTAAGTTTACTTATGAGACAGAGCTGTGTGGTGTGGTTGACACACTGGAGGGAAGGGATGCCATCCGGAGGGACCTTGACAGGCTTGAGAGGTGGGTCCGTGCAAACCTCATGAAGTTCAACAAGGCCAAGTGCAAGGTCCAGCACCTGGATCAGAGCAATCCCAAGCAGAAATACAGGCTGGGCAGAGAATGCATTGAGAACAGCCCTGGGGAGAAGGACTTGGGGGTGTTGGTGGATGAGAAGCTCAACAAGACCTGGCAATGTGCACTCACAGCCCAGAAAGCCAACCACATTCTGGGCTACATCAGAAGAAGCGTGACCAGCAGGTCAAGGGAGGTGATTCTCCCCCATTGCTCTGCTCTCATGAGACCTCACCTGCAGTGCTGTGTTCAGGTCTGGGGGCCCCAACATCAGAAGGACATGGACATGTTGGAGCTAGTCCAGAGGAGGCCATGAAGATGGTCAGAGGGCTGGAGACCCTCTCCTGTGAAGACAGGCTGAGAGGGTTGGGGTTGTTCAGCCTGGAGAAGAGAAGGCTCCAGGGAGACCTTAGAGCAGTCTGCCAGTACATAAAGGTGGGGGCGACAAGAGAGCTGGGGAGGGACTTTTTACAAGGGCCTGCAGTGATAGGACAAGGGGCAATGGCTTTAAACTGAAAGTGAGTAGATTTTGATGAAATATTAGGAAGAAATTCTTCACTGTGAGGGTGGTGAGTGACTGGCACAAGTTGCCCAGAGCAGCTGTGGATGCCCCATCCCTGACAGTGTTCAAGGCCAGGCTGGATGGGGCTTGGAGCAACCTGGGCTAGTGGGAGGGGTCCCTGCCCATGGCAGGGGAGTGGGAACTAGTTGGTCTTTAAGGTCCCTTCCAACCCAAACCATTCTATGTTTGTCATGAGATGGGAACAACTGGTTCTCGTTCAGATCTAGCTCTCTGCACCACACTGTAGGCAATGGAATATCTGTGGTTCAGAGTACTATGGTTTTGATGTAGCAGGAGAATCAAATGAATTAGATGTGGCTGGATTTCACTGCAGCTTATTTCTGTCTTTCCCATACTGATGTTCAGATAATAGGATAATGCAAGTAGAAGCTTTCAGTATACCACACAAGAGCTATATTTAGCTTGGATATGTTGGTAGCTGTTGGCATACTGAGTAGAGTTTTCCATATATTTCCTGTAATAAGGTGAATGAGGCAAACACAGTTACTTTGAAGTTGAATGCAGTATACATGATGCATATAGCCTGTGTTTTTCTACATTACTGGGGCAACCTTTTAAAGATAATGTATGCAGTGGGATTTGGAGAAAGAATGGAGGACATAATGTAAAAGTAACCTTCTTTCAAGTGTGCATATTGACATAATCTGTATTATTTACGGTATCTGAAACCAATGGGTAAATTTACATCCTCTGTAGAACAAAAATGTTATAAAAACTAGATCGTGTCTTCTGGATTAATTCTAGGTTTCAGCCACTGTGTGTCTGGAGTAATTGAACGTATATCATTTACCTCCAAAATATTAAAGGACAGGTTGTTATTTCTGGCTTAACTTCAATTAATAATTTACTCAGGTTTTACATTACCTAGTTAATCTTACATACTTGTGTAGTTACTCTTTGAATGGTAAGGAATTCTTGAGACTTATTTCCAGAAACAATTTTTAGCTGAAGTACTCTTTTAGCTATTTATTATCAGTAAATAATTTTGTCCCAAATCACAGATAAAGAAAAAAGGGAGTATGCAATAATTCCTCTTCTAAGTTGTTGTTGCCTTTCAGCAGAACTAGTGAAAAATCTCCTCCTACCTCCTTGTTCAGTGAGGCATTTACTTTTTCTTTGCTGTGACTGCATAATGAGTGCCTGTTGAGACACTGTGTGTAATGCATACTTGTATGCATCAAAACCATGGGAACTCAGACTTTAATCATAGGTCTCTGTTTACACGGAAAAAAAGAAGTTACGTGGGTGTTCCACTTACATTGTGGAATTTTCCTTGGGAGTTGTTATGCATTTCATATCATATTTAAAAATAAGATGTTTTTGTAAACTTGGTTTGAATGCATGTTGGTATGTAACTCAAAATGAACCTCAAAAAACACCTGAAAATTAAACATATGATATATAAATACAAAATTATAGTCCATTATTCAGGAAAGGATTAATTTTCTGGTTTTTAAAAAGCACTTGTTCTTGATTATTTGCCTTTTGGCTTTAATCCCAAAACAGAAACAAGAAGCTTGAATCTGCTTGATGCATAGTAACTCTTCATGGGTGGTATACAGGTGTTCTGTCCAAATTCTGTCCAGTTGCACAGGTGCAGATGACTTCCAGATTCTGTGGTTCTATTCAACTATGAATTGAAAACAGAACATTTCAAAATCCCATTCAGCTATGAAACCTTACTCTTGCTATAAGCATATGCTAAAGCTATTAGGAGTGTTAGGGCTTTCCCCAGTCTAGTTAGGTGCCAGTAGCCTAAAGAAGTAGCTCTCCATTACTGTATTGCTTAATGCCTAATAGCGAGGATGTTATCTTGGAGCTGTAGTTTCTCAAAAGTGAGGAAGGATATTTGAAAGCCAGGAGTTTACATAAAAGTTCGACTTTCCTTATTGATATCAATGAAACTAATGATGGTATGTAACGTATTACAGTTGCCTCTTGGTACATCTTCAATGATGTGTTCTGAACCCTGCATCAGAAGACAATATAATCCTTTTTTTCTTTCTAGAGTTTTTTACCTTAGATGTCAACAATATCTTATACAAATGCGGTTGACAAAATTAATTTAATTTAAAGTTATAAGATTTAGTTCAATGCCTATGGCTTGCTGTTACAAATATCAGTAAAGATACACTGAACATCCATGTCAGCCATGGATGTTAGCTTTCTAGATCCTACTGATTTCTTTAGTTAACAGGACTTAAATTTAAATCAGCAAACAGAATCCACAAATAGTTGGAGTTTCCGTTCTTAGCTACATTTCATGCTTTCAAAAGCATGGATGCTGCATCGTTTCAAAAATCTTGTGCCTTTGTGAATAATTCCTGTTCAAAGAACGTACAATGTACTCACTCTGGACAGCTACCCTAGTGAATGCTGTCTGTAAAGCTGAACATCTTATAATGTCTGCGGGAAAATAACTCCTAGAATCAGCAAGCCTCAGTAACAAGACTTAATTTATTTTAGCTTTTGTAAAAGCTTTTGATTACACAGCAGCTGCCAAGATCTAAACTCCCCCACCCACTTCAAGGCAGTTTTCTAGTTACACATTTGGCAATGTTTGTAATTTTTCATCCAGTCCCCTAGGCATAATAAAAATCACATATAAGGTTTGCAACCTTTTTTCAGGGTAAGAGGGGGGAAACAGTGCTATTTAATTGAGAGATACCTCTCATAGGACAGCCTCAAAGTACTGTGTATACAGATTCAAAAATTCCCTTTTCTTTGCATACTGTGACAAGCAACTATTTTGATCTTAATAGTGCCATCTATGTGGCAGCCGACAACCATATAAATAGAGCATGTAGAGCAGGTAAAAGGAATGTTAATGTTTTCTGAAAGAGGAGAGCTGTAGATCTAACAGATGCAGGGCAGTTTTACCTTTGAATTGTGCTTTGGCTAGAATGCAATCCAAATCTTACCCCACTTCAGGGGCTGTAACTGCAGGTTATGAACACATTAATAATGCCTCGTCATTACCTAAGTTTCTGGTTTTTCTTGAGTGAAGGGTGAGGCAGATCCATAATACTTTACTCATCATGTTAGGTATTTATTTTATTTCCAGGCGATATTTTGCTCTTTAATTTTTGTGATCAAATGATTTCCTGTGTCGGAAAATTAAAAATACAAAATAAAGATATAAATAATAATAACTAAAAGCATTTTGAATTTACATACATGCTGTGTCATGGAGTGGCTACAGCATGGGAAAGAAGTGCTGCTGTATGACAGTTTAAATACTATTAAGCAACTGGACTTTTCTAGGATTCTTTTTTCTGAAGTAATATAGAAGTATATATTAAAAATATCACAAAATAGAAATAAGTTAACTTGAAAAGCAATGACAGATTGTTTCACTCAAATCAAGCTTAATAATCAAAGCCATTTTGATGACCGCATTTAATTCTTTTGAAATACAGTAGGCTGCAAAGGGGTAACTCCAGCTCAAAGCATTCAAAAGAAGAATTGATTTGGTGCATACTGCTCTATAGTGTTACTGTTCACACTCTCGTACTGGGACTAACTCAGTTAAAAAACCAATGGATGTGGGTATAATCAACACTTTTTTTTCAAGGCACTTTATTTTTGATCTATTTTTCTCATTAATATCACTTCATTATTTTACTATTTTATAATCCATCTCAATTTTCACAGAAAGATAGTTATATACTATAATAAGGGAGAAAAGGTATTCTTTATTGATAATGCTTAGTTTCTAGTTAGACTGTATAGTAGGAAATTGAAACAACTATGAGAAAATTTTATTCAGACTGAATTCTTCCTATATTTTTTCTATCAGATTTATAGAGGCTTATATATTGCATGCCTAAAAGTTTCAAAAATTAATATTGATATAGTTATGGCAGTCAAATACTATGACTCAGTTAACATACACTACATTATGGTATTATTTGAAATATTAGTTTTACAACAAGAAGGTTACTATGGGACCCCAAGTGAAAGCATTTCTAGCAGATAACAATTCCAAATGTTTATTTAGCAAATGAATGCCAAGCTCTCAGCCAGTCCCTTTTAGAGCAGTCAGGTTTCATTAGCGTGTCTGATATCTTGCAGGTTCTTGCGTAACTACAGTTAGAACCAAAGTACAAATGCCATTATTGTGGAGACTGGAAAACAGGCATTGGTTTATTGTGGGGGTTGTGGCGGGGGGGAATCCTCTTGGCTATATTTGCAGGATAAAAACATGTATGTTCAGAGATCCACTGCCTGGAGCAGTGCAGCAGTAGAAATTTAAGCTCATAGCACTGCAATATGGTTGAAAAAAACCCCAAACAGTAACAGCTCTTGAACATTTTAAAGATGCATTTAGCTCTGCTCTGCTTTAGGGATTAAGAAGATGTCATTATAATTTGTGCTTAGCTCTGTGTTTACTGTGAAAAAGCCTGGTTTGTAATTTATGTACTGTGATTTTGCAGGAGGCACTCAATAGTTTTGCAATGTACAAATGCGTTTTGATTACTTTTTAAGGAAAAAACTTCGAATTAATGTGACAGAATTTTTTTTTTAAGCTAACGTAAATTAATGACCTCTTGAGATGATTCTTTGAAAATTTTAAGCCATTTTAATACAAGGACCTTTTCTTACTTACTACAATGGATGAATGAATCCATTGTCAAAACTGCTTTCAGTATAATATAACATCCATTTAATGTCTTTGTCATCAAATTAAGATCAAATGCAAAAGGCTAATGAATACATTCAGTACTGAAGTGTATTTTCCAAGGATGACATTTTCATTTGAATGGAAAAAATTAGAGTGCACACTAACACCGTGCCTCACTCTATTTCTAAAATTTCCTTTAATAAGAAAATAACTTGTGGAATTCGGCAGATTTTCCCTTAACTGTGAGATAAAGACCATACATAAACAATAATATTCTGTTGTACTTAGTACCAAATTAGCTGACTTCTATTGCCACTGAATAGAAATGTGTAGTCTGGCTGCTTGCAGAGTTCATGCTTTAAATTCCAGAAATAACAATATTGAAGTAGACTACTTCAAAGGTGGTTATTCATCATCAGAAAACTTTTTGACTGTTTGCTGACTGTTGATCTTCACACTCTTTTACACTTACAGTTTTTCTGAAATCACAAAAGAAGCACATGCTTTGTAATGAAGTTATTTTATGCTTAAAGGGCAGGTGTGGTGACTAAGTCATCATTTCATAATTGAGAATTAGAGTTATCCTTGGGAAATACGTGTTACTTTGAATGTGGAAGATAGATGATCTTCTGGCATATAATGAGGAAGTATTATAGTCATATTTCACATCTTTGCTTATTGATCTGTGTGTACCATACAGTGCTTCTTAGATAGATAATAACTTACAAAGAATGATGCATCTAGTATTTGTACTACTGTTGTCTAATAATACCAATTACCACTAAATTCTCAGGAGTGACTGAAAGATAAATTTTAAGCTGGTGTGGTTTAACCTCAGCTGGCAGCTAAGTCCCACACAGCCACAGTCTCACTCCCCACTGGTGGTATGGGGGAGAGAATTGGAAGAGTAAAAGTGAGAAACTCGTGAGTTGAGATAAAGACAGTTTAACAGGTAAAACAAAAGCCATTTGCACGTGCCCCCCCCAGCCCACTGGCTGGCAGAGTGGGGTGAGGAGCAGGAAAGGCCTTGGCTCTGTGCAAGCCCTGCTCAGCAGTGACAGAAACATCCCTGTGTTAGCAATGCTGTTTCCAGCACAAATCCAAACCATAGCTCCATTCCAGCTACTGTGAAGAAAATTAACCCTATCACAGCCAAAATCAGCACATAAATGCTGTTGGTTTTGCAGCAGTGGAAACTGAGATGCACAGACAAAAAAATATTTTGGTGCAAGTGGCAGAGCCAGTGTGCATGCCTTCAGACCACATACTTTCTTACAGTAGTAAACTGTTATCATCTTCCACACTTTCAACAACAGCTATTTAAGTTATTATTTTATATATGATGTCCCTTAACAGCCCATTTTCATTTTACTTGTGTTCATCTACCTCCAATAGTAATTACAGTGGCACAGAATCAGTTCCTTAATTGTCTTCCTCATTTTTATCACTTGGAAAGCTGTATTTCAATGAAGTTTCTTGACTTCGCAGTAAATGTAGGGTAATAAGGGAGGAAGGTCACAAAAAGCTATTGAATATTGTAAAGCAGATGTAGCATGGTTGCTAGAATCTGAGGACTATGTTGAAGATATTGCATTAAGATTTGTGATGGAGTAAAACCAAAAATGAAGTGTGTGATCATCGGTGGAGGGAAGCGGTGACAGACACCTGCATGCGCTGCTTTGCATGGGTGATTGCAGAATCCCACAGGGCTTTCCTCTGCTGCTTGGTAACAGAGGATTTATGTGATTATTGTCTGTCGGAAATGGCATACATGGGAGTAACGTTATGATTTTGTGAGTAGATGGCAATACCTGGAGTCTTCATATTTCTTTCATTCCAGTCAGTTTGTAGGTGATGTAGGCGTTGTACTAACCATAGTGTAGTGGTTAATTCCCATGGATACTGAGCACGTGCTATTCCCCTTGCACCGCCTTAGTGCTGCCAACTGCCTATGGCGCTGCTCTTCCTTTGAAAGGGTAGGGAAAATTGTTTTGGAGTGGCACTCTTCTTTTTTTTTTGGTGAGAAATCGTATAGAGTTCTACTGAACCTGTTCTCAAAACTTGCAGTATGCATAACAAAAAAAACACCTCTGCCACCCCTCCCTTTCTGTATGCATAGGTTAGTAATAAGAGAAATAAAGGGGTCATATAATAAATAAATAACTAAAACAGTCAACTGTTGTTCATATCTATGTCTTCATGTTAGCCAGCCTGACTAACACATTAACAGTTCTCTGAATTATAATGAGATTTGGAAGAGAGCTAATTGACTGAACTTCAACCCAGAGAAGCCTGAAGAAATACTCATTGTGTGGAAAAAGCAACCAAAAGAAATAGCTGAATAACAATTTTCCTCTGAAAAAAAGTTGAGAGGGTGCCAGTTTGTTACTCAATTGCATTTAGTTATGTAAGATTATACTCATACAGCAACAGGGGTCCAACGATGGCATTTGTTCCCTCTCTTCTCTCTAACTTCTAGTGAAATGAACCTGGTGAGCTATTGGACTAAATATTCTGAGTATTTTGAACCTGATACCTGAAAGATTTAATTTCCCTAGGCAGCAATAATTTGTATGAGAGAGAGGATACTTGAGCGTGATACAGCTAAAGATTCCCTGGCTCTGGAACTGGAGACTGGATTTGTTCTTTTTAAGGGCATACTGCATTGATTTTTATCCTGGCTGTTCAAAGACAGGATTTGGGGTTGAAAGCTGTGAAATAGCACCATTTCTGGTGGGTTCTATTAGAATTACTTGTTCTTTTGTTATTTATGAACAGGCCTTGGCATCCAATGACCTGCATGATAAGGATTCTTTCCAATAAAGAGTTTTATGTATTGTTGCATTTTAATAGTTATTCATGATGGTTAAGCAGACTATAAATCTAGCATTTGAATAGATGTTCTAAATGCATTTAAATATATTTTTAAACGAAAGAAAATTTCCCAACAGTCTTATAGCATTTTTAATATGAAGTAACATGCATCAAAAAAGTTGATAGAAGAAATTTCACATTGATCTGAATTTTTTAACCAACTGGGAGTTGCATATCTTCTTAATGGGACTTGTCAGTACTGATGTTTTGTGTGTATTTTTGCTTTTCTTTCTGCCTATATATTTATTGATTTTGTGCATGTGTATGGAAGTCCATTTCAAGGAATACAAGGGAGTCAAATGCAAGCAGGACTTGCTAGGAAAGCAACTGTACTTGTCACTGATAATGATTCTTCCAGTTGATTAGAAAAGGTAAATTTCCAAACTGTCTGTTTGCCTGACATTGAAGGTAGAAATACTACAGAACAGGAAGTGAAATGCACATAGGCCTGCGCTTCTGGTGATGTTACCAGGAACAACCTGGTGAAGATCTGCTTCCAATTAAAATGTCAATATGAAGTGTGCATAATGGCCTTCAATAAATATTCTTTGTTCACAGCGGTTTGTTGGAACAAAAGTTTGGGAACCAGTGCTGTATCAAATTGAAAGTATGTTGAGATTTTAGATACATTAATTATAATGACCACAATTGCCAGCTTTGCCAGGTACTGCATTTAAGATTCCTAGTTTTACAAAACTTGCAAGGGATCCTGAAGGATTTTTTCCAATAAAATATAGGTCCTTAGTTTAATAGCCCCATATCGAGTTCTGAAGGAGCGATAATATACGTGAAAGAAAGTAGGTTTCTTCTTAATACATGGCTAGGAGAGCAAAGTACTAGTTTTTAATGAAATCTCTTATAATAATCTTACGGATGTTGTATACATTTGTTTAAGTGGCAAAACACATTCTTAAATTAAGAGATTTTAGCTTTACATTGCATGTAGCTATTCTCAAGACTCTCAGGAGAAGATGTTTAATGGACATCTTTGCTTCTTATAGTATCGATATTTTTGTTCTTCTACATATAAGATATAAGCAATGGATAAAGTGAAAAGTTAATACAAAATAGATACTGATTAATATTTTAATTATAAAGGTATACCATCCTTTTGAAACAGCTGGAGTAGAATAATAGGTTCCCTTTTCCATTTACTTTTAGGCTATGTTTTAATGGCAGTCTTCATGCTGAACTTAGATCTGTACTAAATGAAAATATAATAATTTGTTCTGTCTTAACAGTACTTTCCTCATGCTGTCTTTCCTTTAGCCTCTTTAGATCATGGTGGTTTTCTACTTACTTTCTGGGAATTTTTAACAGAAAGACCAGATGTTTCTAAATTAGATTTAATTCATCATGTTTTAAAACCCAAGAGTTGGGTATTTCTACAGAAGGTCCTTGATTGTCAAAAGCTTATAGTAAATATTAGGAGAGATAGCAGTTAATCTTTCTATTTTAAGACTTATTTGTCTATCACATTCTTTATTTCTTTGTAATACTTTTCTCCTTGGTTAGTCTTAAGATAAAGAATAAACAGACACTGTCACCACATTTTATTCATCCTTAACTTTTTTTTTTCCCCCCTCAGTTACCCTGTGGTGAACAGCCACTTTTAATTCTGCTTGCTTTTAAAACCTCAGTTCTAAGGACTTGAATTTATATAGATTTCTGTTATTAACATGAGTTTTATTTTTCCATCTATAAATTAACCTGCATAGAAAGGCTTGTGCATCTGCACCTCTATGATACTCAATGTGAAGAATGTGAAATAAGAAAATTGTACATTTGTTTTGCTGTGCACTTGAGCATGGATTCCTTATTCAGAGACTATATCTCTCTTTTTTTGAAGCATATAATAAATCTGACTCTGCACTTCATTTGGTCTTTGAAAACAAAGTGGTATCCTTTAGACGTGAGTAGGTTTCATAATACAGGATATGGAGTAGCTTGTATAGATGCTGTTCTTAAGCTCTTGTTTCAGTTATTTTAATGTGTCCAAAGCTTCTGTGTCCCTTTCCTCATCTGTTGATGCCTTGTATTCTCCTGGGTATTATGAGAAATCAATCTACTTTGTTTCCAACACAGCCATATGCAAGCAAGAAATTGAAAGGTTTCTAAAAGAAAATATTCATGTTGGAGGTCTCTCAAATGGTATATTCTGTTAATATCAGTGTACCTAGTTATCCCAACCTTGCCCTGAGATGCAACTGGAGAGAGAAAAATGAAATTAAGAAAACAATTAAAATTACAATTTATTGTAAGAAGAAAAGGACAAAATAATTTTATTTAAATATATGCATTTATACATATGCATACATAAAACATTTAAGCAGAAAATGTCTAGCTGGTTTAAGTTGTTTATTACAAGTTTCTTCTGGAACAATATTTTCTCATAATCTTTTTCTGCTAAAGACAGCTAAGATGCGGCTATATTTTCCTATATCCATTAAAACTTACCTTGGATATCTTTTTAATTACTCCTTAGTGATTTTTTTTTAAGTTTATTGTTTTGAGTAATACAATCATAACCTGTAAAGATTCAGATGAGGTATCTGTGTGGTTCACAATTCTGTGAAGTATGAATTCTGTAAGAGAAATTCAGCTTTTGTTTGTCTGTCCTTCATTAAGTATTTATATATGAGCTTATTATGAACATATATTTGTCTCAGAACATCGTCCTCTTCTGTTACTGTCCAGCTCTCACAGGCAAGTCACTGAAGACCAGTTTTAGTTTCTGATATTTCTTAGGTAAAAAGTCAGAAAGGAAATGACAAAACAAAATGTTGTCATGCCTTTTTTAATAAAAAGCACAAAATTTTTACAAAGTCAATCTTTAAAAGCTCTTTGCAACTTACAATTAATTTATAAAAACTCCTCCTGCATTGTCACTGTTCTCTAAAGCTTGCCAGGCAGTGAGCATACCTGGGACGGTGCCCTTGTTAGCCTCCCTCAGTGTACAGCAGCCTGTACCTCTGCCTGTGTTCCCTCCTGGCCATTCCCCTGCTCCACCCAGCACTCAGACACCTGAAGGAGTGAAAGGACGTAACCCTCTGCTTAAGATATGTGCAACCTCTATTTCTTTTGGTGTATGTAAAATTAGACCTAAACATACAGAACAGTTCCATTTTTGCTTTGCTTCCAGGTTGTATTGATAGAAGGTTCTTTTTTCTTTCCTGCAAGTGACTAATATATGAAAAATATCCATGCTGCCATGACTCAGACAAGCATAAGTTGACCATTGGCAGACAAAGTACAAACCTACCTCTCTACCAAGGGAATCTGACAGGGAGCAGTTGCCCTTGTGTCTTCCCCCAAAACTGCTCCTCTTCTTAGCTAAGCACTAATTAAGCAGGGCTCTTCATTTTTTGTTCCTCCTTTGAAGTCTGTTGTTCGCCTCTGGGAGAGGCTGATTAGGTACCCAGAAGCGCATTAGCTCCTTCCAAAGTCATATAATGGGGTGTACAAACCCTGCATTATGCCACTGCAAAATTGTCCCATTGGGAGCAAAAGGACAAAAAGGTTATGGAAAATAGATTAATAACCTCCTATCCCTTTCCAGCATTACATACATACAGTCATCTGAACACAGTCTGTCAGACATCTACGTAATCACCCCAGCACAAGTAGAGCGGAACCTTTTTTGTAGTCCCTGATTATTAGAGCTGCTGATCACAGGAGAAATCCCACTGAAGTAATTCAGAGAAGACTGTGGAGGAGTGAAACTTCTCATAAGCAAAGTTTTCATGAATTTTAAGGCTGTTTAAAGTGCCATAAGTGACTTTTCATTATATCTGAGTTAATGGTATGGCCTTCTTTATGCTTCTCTCCACTGCTTTATCTTCCCCCTTCAGCTTTGCTGATAATGCCAGAGTAGAGTTAGTGAGAAATTTAGAGGTGAAGAAGCATAGAGTGATTTTAAGCGGACACCACTGTAATGTATCCAAGTTACTTCTTTTCTATATTTTTATATATATTTATATGTGTATACATATACACATATATAAATAACATACTGGATTATCCCTTCTTCATATATTCCTTAGTGATTAAAATGCAGGGTGAAAGAGCTGCCTGTTCAGGGAGGCTTGTGCTGCTGAACAAAAATGGATTACCATCCTGTCTGATGATTATTACACTGTCTTTAGAATTCTGCTAAGAACTGAGGAAATTAAACTAAAATATAGGAACTCTTGTTTTGTTAAGAGTATCTTGCACACCATGGGACACTATTGAAAAAAGTTCTAGAAGTATGATCTTTCCAGCATTTGTACTCTATTTTTTCCCCTCTTATAAAATGCTTTTTTTCAGCTAAC
This sequence comes from Falco peregrinus, assembly GCF_023634155.1. NCBI lineage: Eukaryota > Metazoa > Chordata > Aves > Falconiformes > Falconidae > Falco > Falco peregrinus. The sequence continues at coordinate 10,023,174 of NC_073733.1, read as the reverse complement.
ATTCACAGATGATTTATTTACATATACATGTCAGTCCTTCTCCCAAGATCTTTGTTTAATTAATGAGACTTCAAAACAGAACTTTGTAGTCTTCCTAGATAAGCAATGTAAAACTACTCTAAAACTATTTCATTCCATCTAGTCACTCCCTTCAATGTTATATCAACTGTGAAATTTAGATACTAGAAATGAGTCATGAGAACCCGAAGTTGGTAAGGAGTGAATACACTTAGTGCCTTATTTTGCATTTTATTCATAGGCATCTGAGCTTTGATAGTTTCTGCAAATCTTTTGGCTTTGTTTATGCATTGTAGTATTAACCTGTGTTAAGTCCACTTAAATTAGCCTAGTCTAAGTCAAAACAGACATACTGAAGAAATAGTGCTTGAGGTGTGAAGACTTACTGTAAAGCATGGCTGTGCTGGCATCTGACAATATCTGCTTACTCCTCTGCAAGGCCATCCAGCTCAAATAAAAATGTAGGAGTTTGGCATGTGTATGGGCCGCTGACTGACTCAAGCGGTTGAACTAAAATTCAATTCTGCTGTAAAGAGACTTAATAACTGAAAATGCCTGACTGGTTCATATAACTTAAAGCTGGTATATAATAGATACTTTCAGTTCAGCATCAGCTGCAAACTATTCATCTACATTGGATGATGGTACAGTCAAGTTTGTTGATGTATAGTGTCAGAACCTTAATGTTATTCTGATTGGTTTTTTCCTACAAAGAAAATTCAGAGAACAGGTTTTCAGTTGATAGTGCATGCATAGTCTGAACTGATCTTTAGTCTGGCAGTCTCAGGGTAAATCATCACAGCAAGAAAATAAAGAGAATCGTATATAAAGTACTTTGACTGAGTTACCTTTTATAAAGTAAGATGTTCAGTCTATACAATAAAGAGATAAACAGCACAGCCAAATGTGAGCTGGAGAATATATTAAATGTAGAGGGATAGAATTGCTTATATAATATCATTATCATGACACCAGGAAGAAGAAGGTGATCTGGAGATCTTTGTGGGGAGAAAGCATGTAGAAAAAAAGGGAAGACAGTCAAGGTAACATGGACAGTACTCTGGAGAAAGCATACAGTATCAGCAGTGGGGTTGCCATAATGCAAAATATAACAAGAGGGGAAACAACAGATAATAGATGCTGAGAAACTGCCTTTGTTCTTACTGTGTAGATATGATGTGTTTTCTGTTGTAGGAGGATTACAAGATCTGTACAGACATTTATTAAAATAACATCTTTTTTTATATGAAGGGAAAAAAATTATTTTTCCTCTTTTAATTGGTCAAATGATTAATTTTAAAGCCACAGAATATTGTATAGTATTTATATGCATAAAATACAAAAGGCTAAAAATCAAAAGGGAAATAGACTCATCATTAGAGAAACTTGTTGGGAGAAAATTTGTGGAAGTACTCTGCTGAGAAAAAAAAGTTCAAGTAAAAAATTATGACTGAGGTTTTTTTCTGAGAAGGGATGTGTGTCACTGTAGTTACTTGGAGCCATCAGTAGTAGAGGATATACACACAAGCAGTAAAATAATGTAAAGTTTCTGAATTGTGCTACACAAACCACTGACAGTACAATAGGATCTTCAAAGCAATATGCTGTACAAAGATAGTTTTGCAGAGTGTAGTCAGAAGTGTTGCTGCTACTGCTGCTGTCATTGCTCTTGAGAATAGTATGGTCAAGCACGAAGAATGCTGGCAGTAGGTTATTTTTTCTTATCCGAGGTTGCCACCATTTTCTATTGCCTGGCTGTGGGCCCCTCTTCTGACTCTTTCATGCTGCTAAGCGTTTGATGAATCTACTAGGCTGTATGGAACTAGAGGAGAGATACTGGTTTCAGGGTAAGCTGTTGAGCTAGGAGTATATGCATTGCAGAGGGCTTACTGTGTTGGAAGAAATAGTCCTGGGTAGTAGAAAACCTGTGTCCTTTGAATGCGGTGGTCTCTGTCTATACAGGTAAGTGCAGTCCTCATACATCCTGGAATGTCATGAGGGTGCCATGGTATTGATTGATTAGATAAGTATCAAAGCACTTTGACACGCAGAGAATCCACCCTGTCTGATTTTCCAGAACAGCTGGCCTAAATCTGTGACAAGAAGAACAAAGCGTGTTCACATCTCTGCCTTATTCCAGAGCATGGCTTAGTGGCAATAGAGGAAGCTAAGTCTGGAAAACTATAGTTCCAAGGAGCTCCATGAAAACAATTCGATCACTGATTGTTTTTCCAGCCAAGGACTGCTAACCAGGCTTAATTAAAAGGCATGATGGTTTTTCTCATGCTACCAAGGTGAAGCTAGTTCATGAGGAAAACATTTTTTTTGCTTATGTATCTGCACATAGAGGTTATTGTTGTTATTGCCAATTAAAACAAAATAGCTTTTCTTATCTACTGGATTTAAACTAAGCAATAAAATGGTTTTCCACACATTAAGTCACAGAATAAGTTCATTGAAACAAGGGCTTTGTCTTTATTTGTGTAGGTATTGCTAGGGTTGTGAAGAACATACTGTTTTGGTAATTTTCATGGCTGGTGGACAATGGGACTCTGAGCAAGCTGAATCAGTTACCATAAAGCCAGTTAGCAAGTCAGGAGGGAGCAGCAAATAGGTACCCAGAACCATGTACTCCTTGTACCCCTCTAAACTATGATTTCCTTTCAATGTGAGCAGCAATTTGCATTTTTCTGTCTCTCTACTTAACACTTCAGTAGGATGTGACACGGTTTTAAAGAACTGGGAAGACCAGATATTGTAATTGAAAGAGGAGTGGGTAATATTTACAAAACCAGGTTATTCAACCCCTGGATGAAGATCGTCCAGTCAGATGAGCCTAATTTATGCAGAAAGGAAAGTATGCTATTTGTTGAAAGGTCTACCAAGCTTGATGGATGGATTAAAGGAAAAGGAAGAATTTCATTAAAACTACCTTTCAAAGTCAGCAAAAGGGATACATCTCTACAGATATTTCCACTGAACTGGAAGCAATCTATAATGCCTGGATCTGAATTCTGTTTTCTCCTGTGCGTACAAAGATGGTGATTTTTTTCCCCTTGTTTTAATGCTAACCACTGTCAAACACTATTATTTCCTCTCATACAAAAAATAAACTTATACATTTATGCCCTTACTGTCATTACTGTGTACACTAGTCCTGAGCATTCTGAAAACAAGTTTATCATCAGCCTTGTTTTTCTTGCATTACTTCAGTAGGATTGTGTCCTTCCTTCTAACACAAATAATTACTAGTCAGGCCTTTTTGTTAGGGACTGGTAGGTGTTTTACCGTCATCTTTCTCTAAGATGAACAAAGATATCTGAAATTCTTTTGTGACTGCTGCCTTTCTCCCACTACTGTTTTTATGCTGTTCCTCTGTTGTGCCCTGTTTTTGCAATCTGCATTCCATCCCCTCTTTCTCAGCTATACAGGATCACAGAAGTAAAAGCTAGCAATAATGGATTATTTGGGGAATATGTAGTACAGAGAAGGAAATGCAGATCTGGAGGAATGCAAATGGAGGCCCTGTTGCTAGTCTCACAGGTTTTTTTTCTGTATTTCTACCATCACGCTTTTTGTAGCTTCAGGGTATCACTATAATGCAACTGTGTAGTAACAACACCTTCAGTTGCTTAGTTTTCTTTTCTTTAACAACACCTATCAGGTTGTTAAATAGCACCATTTTTTATCATGTTACATATGTGTGATTTGGGAAGGGAAAGGTATGTAAAGGCTAAACATGCTGATATAAGGTAGATAGGAAGAGAAGTTGGGACAGTTTTTCTGTTGCAGAGTTGAGTTGAAAAGAATTTGGGAACATGTACTTAACATTATAAGAAGTGACAGCTAAAAAAAGGGACCTAAATCTCTGACAGTATGATACAAAACTGAACAGTATGATAAAACTGTCAAAAGCAATAATGGGAAAAATTCATATGAATATTTTAAAATATATGGTGAGGTAAATTTTTTGGGGATATATTAAATTGTAAGCATAAAAACCACTGAAAGGCAACTTCTCTCAGTAGACTTTGTGGTTTCTTCCATGCTTTAAGTAGACTGTATTTCTTTACATAGTTGAATACTGTAATTTCTTCAAAAATCTTACTGTGGCCTAGTCTTTGTCTTGTATTCCTTTGTTTCGGTGTGATCCTTAAACTGCTGCTCTTTATTCTTTGTGATGTTCTCCAGTCTGAACTGTCAATTTATGTTTCTTCAACTGTCTTTTCACTGATTTCCTCAATACATATCCTATGGTAGTCTTTGGCTATATGTTTGTACAATCAATGGTAACTATATCACTCTGCTTACCTTGTAAAGTAGCTTACCTTATGTGGATGGGGTTTCCAGCTGGAAAGAACTTGTCAGTGCCTCAGGCTGCTGTTCCTGTTTCTTGCCTTTACAGCTATACTTGTAAACAAGAACTATGTCTACGTTTAGTTTTAAATTTTGCCAGAGGGCTTGTGTATTCCAATTGCAAGAATCTGTAGTTGGAACAGACCTCTAAATATATTACATAAATGCAAAGCTATAATATATGATTCTGTGATTAATTATGTTATGTTTGTTCTTTTTCCACAGACAGGTAATTCTAGTACACTAAATAAATTTTTATTTTTGTTTTTTTTTTAATTATTTTTATGTTTCAGGCTATCTCCTTCGTTATTTTTTTTACTTCTGTGCAAGTTGTAGTATTTACTACACTCCTGTCCAAGTGACTGTGATCATAACTGTTCAAAGTGAGCAACACGGACTCCTGTTCATATCTCTTTTCTGTGAGTCGGACAACTGTGTTATTGCATCCCTGAAGCACAGGCCTCAAAACCATATTTGGGGTCTAGTTTTGCAAGAGGGATCTAATAGAAATGCATTATCATGGTGCTTTAGGCTTTGCCAAAGTGTGTGTATTCATACACATCCTGCTGCTTAGAACATGATTCAGAACCAGCTGCACAGATTCATACTGTAATATAAAAGGAGACAACCAAATTATAACTGAGTCAGCAAATGCTTTTGCATTAGTGATATGAATAGACTCCAAGCCAGCAGTAATCATAAAAATAACTGATTATTTGCACATGAGTGGAACATGTGAAATTCTGTATGGAGGAAAAAGTAGCAAGGAGATCTTTTGAATGTATCTCTCTAAAGGATAAAAAGGAGAAGGTCTATTTCTCTATCACTTGATTTTGTACTTTCATTCAGTCTTTTCAAAAATTGTTCTCTCATTTCTTAGAACTTTTGTAAAAATGGATTTCAGTATGTGAGAACAGTTGAAGTACTTTATAGAACTGCTCTTAAATTTTTGGTGGTTTATTCATGGGGGTATTTTTGTGTATGAAAAATTCTGTGTAATATGAACTATACCAGCTGTGACCAAACTCTGCTGTAGTGACTTGAAACATTTCCATTATATTTATGGTTTGTTTCTGGAGCCATTGAGTTAGCTCCAGATTCAGTATTAAGTCTTTCCAGTAGTTCGCTCCCTGGCTAGCCTCAGATATTATTTACAGGAGAGGCAACTTTTCTAAATCTTAGGAGATTTGAAGGATAAGCACAAGATTTGGAGATGAACACAATGTAATTCTGTATTGAGGTTTGGGGTTTTATTTCAAAAGCAGCAACAAACGTTTGAGGGAATCACAGAACCACAGGATGGCTGAGGTGGGTGTGCACCTCTGGAGAACAGCCGGTCCAAATCTGCTCAGAGCAAGGGCAGCTACAGGAGGATGCCCAGGGCTGTATCTAGCTGGGTTTTGAATATCTCCAAGATTGGACACTACACAGCCTCTCTGGGCAACCTGTTCCTCTGTTCAATCACCTTTTTCTTAGGTTTAAACTATGTTGTAACTGTGTTGAATGGAATTGATGCAATGGTAAAACTATGGAGCCTTTCACTTTTAAGTCTCTTGCATACAACTTGTTTTTTGTTAACATCTAAATGGCAATCTTAAACTACACTTAATGTTCAAATGACGATTTATGCCTATGATGTGGCTATTTTCTGCATAAGTGCTGGCCATTGCATCTCTTTCTGGCAACTTTCTATTACAGTAATTTTTCTCACGACAATGCATATTTTGAGTTCTTAATATACTATAATGATTAATAAATCTTTGGCATCCTTACAAGGAATTTTAATATTAGCATTTTCATACTTGTAATGAAAACAATTTTCATGCAGGCAAGCTAATGATATGCTTAGTATGGTAGAGTAGGTCACCAGCAGATGAGAATGCAATTCAAGAGTCTTGATTATCTCTTTCTTACCTCCAACTTGCCGACAAGCAAAATCAAAACAGAAGTTGCCAATGAATTTGCACAAAGTTCTGTCTTTCTGAGAATAAATTTCAAAGAAATGTAATACACTGGGCAAAATAATAGAAAATCAAGGCATACTTTTTCTTGGCAAAAATAATTCAAAAATAAGTTACAAGCTCTGAAAATACAGTATTCTGTTATTTATGTGTATAGATGACACTACACTGCTGGTATACCAAAATTTTGTTTGGGTTGAAGTACTTATTTTGTACTAAAATATTCAGCCATGGTTTTGAAAATAGGTTGCAATTGCTGCTACCATGTAAGTTGCCAGTCCAGATTTATATTTATAACTTACATTATTTCATTTTTTTTCTTTCTTTTTTTTTTTTTTTTTTTCTACATGGCTATGATACATAGTGAGCCAGGTGAGCAAAATAATTATGTAAGGGCAGCTTGTACTGCCACCACTTACTGCTGTTTATTTAGAGTTCTTGCAGTTAAAGCCAAAGTCATTAGATGGTGCCATGCTGTAACCAGAATTTTCTCTTCATATGCTTAAAACTAGCTGTATGTTATATCTGGCATGATCTTAAATGACTAAACCTATTCTTCTAGTGCATTGACTTGTATTGGTCAGCTTTAGTCATTATGCGCAAAACCCAGACAATAAATTAAATCTGTAGAATTTTTTTATTTGTTCCAATGAAAAGACTGCACCATCCTGAAAATTCAACAAAAGAGACGGCAATGGCAGAACAGATTTACTGCCCCTTTTTCACTTGAAAGCAGTGTGCAATCTAAATGATTTACTTGTTTGCTAGCCCTGCATGGTGCTGTCTCCTGGGTTATCATTCACCTAAATGGCCAATGTAGTACAATGAAAATGATAGTGCGGTTACAAATTCACAGCAATTTACTGGTTAGAATCTGAAACTGGTAAATTATTTAATTTCCATTTTTTCAGTTACTGTTCAAGGTTGAAAACTTAGACATGGAATGTTAAAAAATAGAAAAGAATTTAGCAGCTTTGGAATACCAGGTTGTAAAACTGTGGTGATAAAATGGTGGGCTTTATTGTGTATGTAGATGTAACATACTTAGTTTTTTCTACAGCATTTGACTTACTGCTGTGTGACATTCTGATAAAAAATTAACACTCTACAATATCAGCAAAGCCCATCTTAAATAGATTAAGTACTAGTTAACTGACAGATATCGAAGTAGTTGTTAATGGGGGGATCATCATTTAAATGGGAGTGGTTTTACTATGTGTGGGAATGGTAGGAGGCCTGACTCCCTGCATTTTCACATGTGAATGATAGATATAAAATCACTGCTTGTATCTAAGGGTGATGTAAAATCTGTCAGGGTGGCAGATCATGACCTGGTCAGGGCACCCATGAAGAGGAGCTTGAGTTACTCTGTGACTTCAGACCACACAAACAAATCGACCTGTTCATTTTAGTTAGTACAGACAAATGCAGAGTTGTCAAGCTGGATAGTTAGGAACAAGCAGTGCAGTTTATGTAAAAATGGGGCTGTATTCTGAGAAGTGAAAATGAAAAATAATCCATAGGTGAATTTTAATAATGATGTTAAGACAATTTAAGTCCTTATTTCTGAAGAGAGATTCTTGCCTGCCATTTCTATTGGCATGTGGCCATGTGGTCACCCAAATGAGGGCTAAGTATTGTCTTTGGTAGGTCAGTTTTAAGCTGGATCAGTTCTCTTATTTGCCTGAATGTGTGGCCTCATAAGCCTTTGTGCTTGGCATAGTTGGGAGCTGGGGAATAATTGGATTGCATTTTTCAGTGGAATTCATAATTGATTATGAAAGCAAACCCTGTCACCACATAATTCAGCAGGAGCTCCCACTAAGAAGCCTTGAATAGTAACACTGCAGAGTAATGCAAAAAAGCTAGGGAAAAGATTTTATATCTATATCTCTCTATATATATAAATATATATAGCAACATTGAGAGCACTGTGATGGCAGTTCTTGTGTCTGTAACTTCACAAGATTTTTGTCACAAGAGTGATTCAGTGATTGGAGAAAACCTTTTGAGGACAGTGGTTTCAACCTCAATAATTTACCACCTGAAGAATGTGGAAGAAGGACTTTATCACAATGTGTGTGACAGCCCAACCAATAACAAAGTTCATCACCATGTGGTACACTACCTGAATCATGACAACATTTAGCAGTATGCTGATGGCATATCCACCAGGGCATAAACAATGAAAACCCAGCTGCAGCAGGATGTATTCTTAGCACTTGGACATTGTACAGCTGAACTCTAAGATAATGAAGAGTTTATCAGACCAGTATCAATATTTTTATTTTCCTGTTTGGCTATCATACTTTTTAAAAACAATATTCCCCAGATAAATGAGCATAAATAGCTCTTAAAAAGAGAGAAGCAAAGGAAAAGGAAGGAAGGAATAAGTCAAGTTTTGGAATTAGTATATTAATTCATAACCTTCTACCTCTTTAGACCTTGCTTCAGAAACAGTTTAGGACAGGTGAAATGAGGTGGTTCACTCAATCTGATTCCAAGAACACATTTGTCCAAATGAGAAAGCCAAGCCAGTGTCTGGCCCAGTTTTCCATAAGTGACAGGTTCCGAATGCTCAGGAGAGGTTAAGTAGCGGAACAGTGGGGATACTAGAGGTCAGGACTAAGCTGCATCAGTAGAACTGCGAGCAGGAATTTTCTCTGAGTTATGGATGCGTCTCTAAAGGTGGCAGGTTGGGCTATTTCTTTGTCTCAGCCAAAGCTGCCAAAAAGTGCTGAGAGTTGCAACAGCCTTTTTAAAAATTTTTACTTTTATTCTGTTATGTAACCACAAAATAGGGGTGACAAACTGAATCGCACTTATGAAAATACTTTCTAACACGAGAAATTCACACTTTCGTTTTATGGCTAGGCAGGGTGCATTACAGGCAATGAATTATTAGGGTGCATAAGGTGTGAGCATCGACTTAAATATTTGTTCTTTTAAGCTTTAAACCTTAACGTACTTGATTAAATAGAAGTCTTTATAAATTTGAAGGGCCTATTTCCATATGTGGTTCAACTGATCTAATTGCATTTAATTATTAAGTTGATCCTAATGTTACCCTTCTACAGCTCTAACAGATTACATTCTCCATGTATTCAAAAGAGGAGGATTATACCACAAAGTTCTTGTCCCCCCTACAGTTTGCAAGATCTTAGGAATGCGGAATGAGGAAGTACATTGAATACTCATATTACATGATTATTCTAACAAACATTTGTTTGTGATATGGTTGTCTTCACTGCTTAGATTCTGCTTGCTTGAGACAATAGTTAAGCATCTGCTAGTCACTACAACATCCTACAAAATAAAGCCTAAATTTTACCTCAACTGACACCAATCAGTGAAGCGGATGCTGCAGAAACACTGAAGAGAATTTTAACATTGTTTTAATTGCATGTTGGAAGTCAAATAGTGTTTTTCTCAGTGTGGCAGTGAGTTAAAGGCAAGAGAAGGAGAAGCATTTTTTTGTCAGTTATTATTCATTAAAATGCTCAAGTGTTTTATATATTACAAACTATGCTAGTTTGTTTGACATTATTTAAGGTGATTCGACAATGCACTTTAATGCTGATAGATTGTTATGACCAGCTGGTAAGCATACCAGCTTTTCAGTCTGAAGCAGAAGTGCTTAGTATAAACATTTACTTTTTTGAATTTGAAACTTTGTTAAAAATATTACAGTCCCTGCAGACCTTTTTAAAGATAGGACTATAAAATAGTAGTTGTATTTTAGAACCCAGTAACCAAAGTTTTAAAGCTGGCTGTAATGCTTGTTAGGAAGGAGACAGAATTTTAAGGTGAGTTTTGTATCAGAGCAAATAATTTTTGGGAATGTGATGCCCATGTGAGAAGTGAACTCTGATAATATTTATGAACTCTTGAAGCTGCACCTGATGACACCACCAAACATAAACTGGAGATGTATCAGATGCAGAAACTGTTGCAATTAGAAGAAACAGAGAAATATGTCATTGAAGTAAGAGCAGCAAGTTCTCTGTATTCCACTCCAGCCACTTCCTCTTCTCAGTGATCACTCAAACTGAAAGCAGTAACTGCTAATGAAGAATCCACATGGTTTTCAAATGAATAATGGTTACATCATCAAGAACCTCACATTTATTCTGTTAATTCAGATGCTGCATTTTTCCGGATATTGTGTCAATATGTAAATTTTATTACCAGAAAAGAAAAGAAACCAGAAAGGAAAGACAGAAAAGCAGTGTGTCTTAATAACTACAAAAGAGCTAGATAGTGTTGTGTTATGTCACTACATCTGCTTAGTCTTTCAGGTGAAAAGATCACATTCGTTGTTCTCAGTGCTTACAGCTTCTATGTCAGGTGTAGTAGTGTAAGTGAAGTTGGCTTTACTGCTGCCATTGAGTACATACTTGTTAAAGTTATGAATAGAAATGACTGGGGATTACATTTACTTTTATGGATTATAAATCAAAAAGATAGGAAAGCATTATATTCCAGTGCGTCCCCATAGACTTGGGAAAGTGAATTTAGGAAAAAAAAATAATTTACCATGAAGTTCTAATGACAGTCACATTTTTGTCATTGGCAAAATCCTGCTTTATTTTATTAATAGATTATGGTAGGGGGAAGCTAGACAATTATCCTGGTAAATAAGGTTGATTATTTAATTATTGCAATATAATTAATTATTGTAATATAATTTAAGGGCAAACTTCAGCTTCATCTGCTGTTTCTCCTGATGCGAAGAATCAAGGAAGTATATATAGGCATGCTGGAGAGAGTGGGGATAGTAGCAGAAAATAAAGATCCAGTGTCCAGATTGGTAGCCAGAAGGTGTCTTCTCCAACCCTTTGTTTACTAGTCATGAAGTTTACTCTTTTAGATTGTAAAAATTCTTTGAATAAAATCTTTGCTGATTGCATTTCTGTTTTCTTTTTCTTTTCTTTTTTTCTTTTTCCTGCTGACTCAGTCCATCAGTTTCCATTTAGGTAGGCAGAAAATTCAAGCAAACATTCCAAGAACAGCACAGAGATACATGCCTCTTCTGAAATACTGTGAAATTAAAGTAATCCATTATATATTTGAAGTGAGGACCTACTAATGAATGAGTAAATTGTACCATTATAGACATTCTAGAAGGAGATAGTTAAATTGTATTAGAACTGGAGTACACGTAGGTAAAAAAAATTGTAGCAAAGAGCAAATAAATATGACCAGGCAGAATGTGATGGAACAAAATTACTTATACTCCACAGTAGGACAGATGTTTGGATTTAGTGAAATAATATTTACAGATAGGAACTTACCTCTGTATATACGTGCAAACCCTTTTACCAGAAGTTAATTTATTTTCTTTTCCCCAAGGATTTTAATGGCATATTCCCAGCACAGACTGAAGCCTGTGGGTCAAAGCCCAAGAGTCACAATTCCCTAATGCAGACTAGAATTTATTTCACATGAGCAATGCATGTTGGGAAATCCCTGAAGCCAGAGAAGACATGGCACATATTGCATAAACTTTCTTCCACTTATCTTGTCTATTACAAGATGTACACAGGAGAAGACTCATGCTCTTACCAGGACACATGTCAATCTGAGAAGAGTGCATCATCCAATTCATTTCCATTTATAGTTCGGTTGTCTTGTTGAGTGCTTACTTACAGTGCTCATTTATAAAAACAGATTTGGATTATTTTACCACCAGAATATATTGTACCAGGAAAGTAAACAGAAGCATTTGCCAGGAGCTGCTTAAAATGGTACAACCTAATGGAAACTTCTCTCAGTTTTCCCCAAGGGTAATAAAGTTGTGAAGAATGAGCTTTTTCTTGGTAGTGTCTCAATACAGAAGAAATTTGGACAAAGATGATCAGTGTAAACATCAGTATTTCAGAATCATGAAAATACATGTGATATATACTTGAAAAATGTAGGTGGCTTTTAACCATTTTATGCATGCTGAAGACAAAAAAATAATATAAAAATCTTGGATATTTATATGGTACAGCTGATTATTCACAATGGGTTGGGCACTTATAAACTGCAGCATCTGTCCTATTGTTGTTACTCTTGAGTAACAGAGGTACAGATAGCTGTTACCCTGTGTCTTTAATTCACTAATGTTTATTGCTCAGTAATGGAAAAAGTTAGCATGTTGCCTGACTAAAGGACTTTCTGCATGTGTTTGTGTGGAACCCATTCTCCAGGTGGAGATAAGGAACACCCCTAGAAGAGAATCACTGCCAATGCAAAGCAGTATACAAAGACATAGTACTCCAATTGACAGTGACCCTTGCCAGCAGGATTTCAATCTGAACAGAAGACTCCTTTGAAAGGTATTTCTCTTCTACAGAGTACTGCAAATGCCCTATACATAAAATCCCATGAGCCCTGGTTTTATTTTGGACAGCAGTAAGAAAGAGGGGATTTGGGGGTGGTAGGGTGGTGGTGGTTTGGTTTTTTTTTCTTTTCTTTTTTTTTTTTTTTTTCTTCAGAAAGTGTAGATCACTCATCTAGAAGGCAGATGGTCATAGTGGTCATACTCCCCACTTTGCAACTGGCACTTGGTTTTGGCATGCTAATGATTTCTTGTTCCCAAAAATAGCTTTACGGACAGGGTCAATTGTATTTTTGGATTGTACAGCGTGTAGAGCAATTAATTAGTTGCACAAGGCAGTTGGTTTATAATGCGGTACACCCCTTCTTCATAATTGGCACTTTTTTGATATCCCATTTATAATGGAGGGGTCTATCTTTACAAACAGTTCCTTGTATTAGCATGCAAATACACTGGCTCCCCCCAGATAGTTTTACACACAGAGTCAATTATATTTTTCCACTGCAGGATGTGTGGACTAATTAGCTATAGAGAAATGGGGCGTTTGGTCTTCAGATTTCAAGATCTTGCCACACTAAGTGATTCTGAGACACTTTCAAGGGCAGACTAGTAAGTAAAACTATAGAAAGAGATTGGCTAGTTCATCTCTCAGACTTTGATTTGAATGCAAAATGAGACATTTTATAGTTATGTTGTTTCATTATCCTTCACTGTCTAGATCCTTCTGAAGTGGATAGGGTCAGATGCCAAACAGTACTCTGCAGGTCTGGGTGAAAACTATGCAGGTGGGAAACATCCTAGAACCAATGCGGTTAATAGTGTGCTTTAGATTCAGGTAGTAGATCAGATTTTAACGTGCATGCTATTAGTAGCTGCTCATTGATTTGTTAATTGTTTGATATCAACAACCACATTTGTTGACACAGTTAAAAGTTTTCATTTTGGACATAAAAATATGTGAACTACTATCTCAGGAAAGCAGATAAATGAGGGAGGAAAAGTTTTCATACATGGTATTTAAGACAAGTTTTGTCCTTAAAGTATTCCAAATTAAGCTGTAGCTCTTCTAAAAAATGTGATGCTAAATGTAGAGAGGAATTTAGTCTGGCATTTTATGTAATTATTTTTCTTGCATGTAACAAGTCTACAACTGAAGAAACAGATAAAATAGTGAATTTGCTATGTTATCTATAGTCTTTATGACAGAATGGTCACCTATGAAACATTGGTGAGAGGGACAGCATAGTTTACTAGAAATACTTCTCATTCTGAGTATGCTGAAAAATCGCGTTGTACTGGATATACACTAGCAAGTGGTTCCTGAAATACCGGGTGCTAGGGGGTTTGGTTTTGGGTTTTAGTTAATATGTTTTTAAAGTGAGGAATGCTCCATTCATCCATTTATTTGTTTATTTATTCATTTTCCTTAATAACATCTCATATGTTACTGAGGGAGCAGAGAGGAGATAAGAAATAACAATGCCAGCAGGGAATGAATGAAAATTATAGATTTGAAGCCACCCTAACAGAAAGGTTCCTGCTCTAGCCTATATTATAGGTTTGGAGACTAAGTGATTGTATGTTCTTTTCACACCAAGGAAGAAAATCACACTTGTTCTTGATATCTAATAATGATACCACACAGTATGCACAATCTGAAATCATGCAGAGAAAAAAGATAGGTTTCCTGCTGACCAAGGGGACTGATATGATTTGTACACATTTCTGAAACATCTTGAGGAATGGATTCAAATGCTGGAATCAGTTTAGAATACAACAGAATCTACAGAGTGAATGTATCAGTAGCCTCAGCCCATACTGTCACTGGGACATGGTTTATGCTGGTTTTGCTGGAAGTATGGCTACTTGTAAACTACAGCCCCAAGTGTTCAAGGATTTTCATGTTTTTAATAAAAGGAAAGTGACATAACAGCTGGCGAATAGGAGACACATTTTAATAGAAATGTTTTTAAGAAAAACTTTGGTAGTTTAGCTATTTTATCTTGATAATGCATGTGTACTATATGCTATACATTTATACAATATATACGTACTATACATGTATAGGTATTGTATGAATTACTGCTCTAGGTGAGAGAGAAAGGAGAGACAATAGGGAGAGATGTGACTCTGCCATGGGTATGATGTATCCACAGTAGTCCAAATAGATGTGCTTTAATCACAATTTATTTAATATTAATTTAATATTAGTTAATAACTTTAACTAAACAAATGTTTGCTCTTTCACTTGTCATAATCTTAAACTGATCACAAGCAATGGCATCTACATCCTGGGAAAATATTGGGATTGTTACTACTTAATCAGCATTTAAATAAGACAGTCTAGTCATCATTACATTTATTTACATATTGGAGAGCAACTGTGGATCAGAAACTGGATTCAGATTGACTAAGGATGCTAATTTTGGTGGAATTCAGTTAACTCAGGTTTTTGGTTGAAAATGTATCTCTGCTTATGAATTACGTTACATCCTTTAAAATACTACTGGTAGGACCGGACTAACAGCACGACAAATTAACAATCCGATTAACATATCTAATGCCCTAGCTCCAAATTTACTTGACATTTGGAGGAGACAAAATCTCTAATTTATTAAAGGAATAGGTGCATGCTACTTTTCACCTCAAATTCTGGTGGCTTACCTGCTGATGTCTTTTCCATGTGACATTAAAAGCGTTATGAACATATCATATGCAAGATTAGTTAGAAAAGCACCGGTCTCATGTAGGTGGTAGGTGTCTTGATGGCAGATGGTTATGTCTTTGTATCAATGATACAAATGAACATCCTGTTTATTTTCAGTGATGTGATTCAAAAAAAGCATGTTCTCAGGGAAAATATAAACTTGAAGGATAGTTAGCTTGTGGTACTGGGAAATCCATTTTTATTGCATCTTTATTTTGTATAAAGGTCTTGTAATAAGTTACTTCTGAATAAAATCCATGAGGTATCTAAATGAATAGAATTCTGGAGCCAAGTGTAAGATATTTTGTCATACAAGTCACAGCAGAAAGGCAATGAATACGCACATATCTCTCTGCTCTTCATAGTAATTATATATATATATATATATAAATGTATGAATCTATAGATGTAGCTGTATCAATGCTTGATGCAAAGCAGCTGTCTCTCAAGGGCTAGTCCCACAGAAGGGCAATAGACTCCTGAGGCCTAGTCTATTACAAATTAAGACCAACTCTGGAGCTTTGTTGTTTACTGAGGTTTATGATGCTATTTTATTCTCTGGTGCTCAACATACTCATTAATTCTCTCTGTGCAATGTTTCCTCCTGTTGTGAAAAGCACTGTGCTCTTTATGTAGCCTAGCACCTGCCCCTTTCTCCAGAAATTAGCATCCATGTTGCCCATTTTCAGAAAGCTCTCAGATTAACTCACTTCTCTTTCTTTGGGAAGAATGTGTCCGTCCCCCCCCCCCCCCCCTCTATTATGTATACTGCTTTTGCTACTTTATGCTCTTAAGCCATTGTATTAGACATGATGATCATCCTGGATATGAATGATTGGTCTCAGCTTTAAAGATCTGTCCTCCAAAAGCAGCACTGTGAATCGTAAAATACTGTAACAGTGTGCGATACAAATATTAAGGCATAGTAAAGAAACAATGATGTTTATTCCAGAGTCCATCAGCTGTGGATCAGAATGAACTTGTTTGTGACTCACTGACTAGGATATGTGAGGGTATGTGTTCATATATGTTCAAATAAGCAGATACTGCATTGTTTCAACTACAACAGAGAGCTCCAGACATTTTTTTCCTGCTTGCCTTTATAACGTGCCTGCGCATAGTATAAAAGTTATTGCACTTGCTTATAAAAATGTCATTAAAATTGAGTTAATAAAAGCCAAATATAAATGTAGGGCCAAAGCATGCTCTTTGTTTGCATCACTATAATTTGCAGCAGGATTTTGCTCATCATTTTATATTCAACTAAATGAAAAACTTATGGCAGGCTGCACTTAAAGCAAAATCAATACAAACAAACCCAAGGATATTAGCAATGGCTCAGCTGAAGGATCACAAAGACAGATCTCTAGTATAATTACATAGCACAACACTACAGCCAGATTGTCCTGAAGTATGTATCTACCTCTCAGGCTCCAAATACAATTAATTATTTGAGAAATAACTTCCACAGGAACTGCTTTCCTTTTTACTCAGGAAAAAAAATTGAAAACAGTTGGGTGTAAACTTCAGAGAAAGGTCATAGGTTAATAGAGTTCGTAAATAGAACAGCAAGGGAATCTAAACTTTAATTACTATAATGTAAATTACCTTAGAGAGCCCAAATTAGTGATCACTTAGCCTAGCCATTCCACCTTCCCAGTAGGTTCTGCTCACTTTGGGGGCTTAACCCAAATTCCCTAAATTCCATCCAGACTGCTGTGACTGAACAATTTGAGTAGTGGCAGCTTCTTCTCTAGGAATTTTAGAATGTCTTTTTCATTCCAAATCCCCTTCTGATTGTTTAGTGCAACTATTTATACAGATGGATTGCTGAAGTATCACTACTTACTAACTTTTGTCTTAATTAGCATGTATAAAGAAAATGACAAAATCAACTCTATTAACTCCTGGGGAGAAATGCTGACATACAGATAAGAATATCAGGACTGGGGAGGTGGAGGGGGGCGGTGGATATTACAGCACTGCAGTTCACATTCCTAAGCAGTAATTGCTCTGTGGATTCTGTTTGCTTTTAATGACAGGCTTGAATACATTAAAATTTACTATACAAATAACTGTTTAACAAGTTCTATTTCAACAAACAACTTTAGTACATTCCAAATTTTCAGTTCAATGATAAAGTGGAAGTTGAAACACCCATTTTGAATGATTACTTTGAATAGCAACATAAAAATTTTTGTGTTTCCACCATTGTGGCTGTGAATAGTCTGGCTGAATGCTGAATAGATGCAATGTGACAAGAGCTGGAATAAAGGAAGAAGCTTTCTTTTACATTTGTATTTATTGGGGTTTTCTCATAATTTTAATAAGTGCCTGAGTTTCAAATATAGTAAACACTTTTTCCCCAGTAAGTCTTAAATTATGCATGCAAATGAAAATAAAAAAGAAAATTTTTTTTAAAAAAAGTTTGACAAGATCCGTGAGGCTCTCATTCCAGGATTTGGCATTACAGGGCAGGAATGGTGCCTTTCTATTTTTTTAACATTTTAAGTGGAGATTAATCTTTAGTAAAAGGTAACTGTGATGTGATTTATGAATTATGGGTACTTATGTTGAGGGGCAAATAGTAATATTCGTGTCTGAAATCAAGATGACTTCAAAGTTTGGGGGGCCTGATTCCTAGTTTGATTTGTCCTATGAGTCATGTAAAAGGGTGCTGCTAAGAAACATTCCAACACTGGCTTTTCTTGGAAGACCAAAAGAAATAATGAACTTATTTGAGAGTAAGTGTAAGACTTTAACTTTGCAAAATGTACCGATTGATGAAAAACCATGATTAATTGCCAGTTAAATCTAAAAGCATCCCAACTACAGTGTTAGAAAGCAGAGAAGATTTTTAAAAGGGAAACATTTTAAATTAAAGAAAGAAAGAAGTTTAAGTCTATTTATGAAAGTAATAGTCTTGTCTTCAAAATAGTACAGTAGCACTTTGAAGATTTGGATTTGGTTCTTGACTTTTTCTGTGAGACTTCCCATAAGACACTCTGTCAGTGATTATGTTCTACATTTTAAAAAAAATAATTAAAAAATATATACAGATGACAAAATCTCCAGGACAAAGGACTTAGAATATGTTTTACAGGGCCCAGCACAGTATGGTTTCAATTGAAATTGGATATTTTAAGTCTTAATGAAAATTTATTTCATGATAATTGAAATAGGAGTAGTACAATTAGTAAAAAAAAAAAAACCACCCAAAACCCACCAAAACCAAAACCAAATAAAAAATAGACCCTTAATAAGGAAAATTGTAAATAAGGAGGTTATCTTTTGATTCTAGCCTCAGTGGTGTAGAACGCTGATTCTTAATTAGGTTAGTTCTGTTAATAAAACGTCTACAACAACATCTTCTATAAGACTCCCAAGATAAAAATTGTCCTCTCCCAAGCGGCAGCGTAAGATTTTATTTCTTGACCAAAGAGAACATCCTTCCAGGAGAGGGAGCTGCTAGGCCTCGTGACTCAAGGCTTGCCTGCTCCAATTTTATCTTGCTTCGGGGACGTGAATTGCAGTATGTTCTAAACTTACATATGCACAGCAAACCTGCAGCTAGTAGACTGGGTAGCTAGTTTAGGTATGTGTCCATTACATTGTAGCCTCTCCGTAGAAAAGATACCACAATGTGTCCTAAATGGAGGTTGTGAATCAGCCAGGCAAGTCTGTGTTTGTTTTAAGTTCAAGGCAGTAAGAGGAAAAGAGATTCTAGGACTGCCTGGGAAGGATCCCTGATACTCCTACGTGTATTGCTTCCCTGGGACATACCAATATGAGGCCACTGGGCATAAAGAGGAATTAAGAGAGTCAGTGAGAAGTCAAACAGGAGATGCCAGGGCTAATGGAGATCTCCAGAATGCTACCAATAATTTCTTTAATGGATTTATTTTCTTTTCTGTAATAAAAGAACATTTATAAAAGTAACAGAAACAGTAGCTGATTTGTTTTAAGCAAGAAGGAATGAGCTCTGAGTTATGCAATGCATTTGCTGTATATTAATGTACTTCCAGAGTGTGATCTGTCATAGCCAAGAAATAGTGTCTTTGCATGGACCCGGAAAAAATATACAATATTCAGTTTGGCTGCGCTTACCTGGTCTGCTTCCAACCAGGAAAACAGAACATGAATTGTTCAGGTAGTTTCACTTAATAGAGCCCTAAAATGTTAGCTCCTTTTTTCTTATTGTGGCCATGCTGGTGCTGCTTTCTGTTAAATGGGATGTTAATTATCAGTTTCTAAGGTAAAATGTGAGCATTTTACCTGATTCTTTGAAACTCTCCTATGGAATAATATTCTTCCTCAGGAGGCACATGCTGTTGGTCCTACTGAATCTGATATACAGGGTTGTCATTCTTGTGCTTAGTTAGCATTGATCTTTTCAGCATTGTTAATGGGGACTGTATCTCTACTCACATTCCTGCCTCTCTCTATAACTGAATCTGTGAAATCCATATCTGGTACAAATATAAGGGTAATATTTAGTGTTCTATTTTTCATAATCAAAATCAAGAAGAGCTTGTTACTGTGCTTTGCATGGACAAGCTCTGTTACTCTGCGATGCTCACTCTCAGATCAAATGTAAAGATATGTTTGCTGCTGACCTCATTTAAAAGCCCTCTAGAGGA
Source organism: Falco peregrinus (assembly GCF_023634155.1). Taxonomy (NCBI): domain Eukaryota; kingdom Metazoa; phylum Chordata; class Aves; order Falconiformes; family Falconidae; genus Falco; species Falco peregrinus. The sequence continues at coordinate 10,003,167 of NC_073733.1, read as the reverse complement.
AAAGTCTGAAAAAGTTGATACAGTTTGGCATGGTTATTCATTATGCATGGGAAGTGCATTGCTTTATTTTCATTAATTTTACATAGAAATGAGATACAGCACAACATGCTTTTCTCATTTTGGGGAGCTTCATGAAGCTTGTGTTGTGTTCTCTACACAGAACCAGTTATAGACAGGCAAATCCAAAGGTATTCTGTATTCCCCAGTTCATCAATCCACATCTAAAGAGGATGGGCTTGTCTTTGTGTTTAGTGCTGGCATTCTGTTACTTCTCCTGGCATACTATTTTGTCTGAAGACTGGCTCTGCAGAATGACTGGCACTGATGAAAAAAAATCAGATGTGCTACAAATATAAAATATTTCTTTGGCATATAATTGAAAATGGTAACTAACCATCATGGTGCGAGGCAGGCTATTGAAATACAAGAGCAAAGGTATAGAAGTCTAGCTTTAGCTTTACTGGACTAACAGTATTGTTCACAAAAAAGATTGCAGCTGAAATACAGGCTGATTGTTGAGTTTCACTTTTAATAGGACTGAGGATTCCTATACCACACCTTTTTCATTAAGTAACATCGAGTTTCCTTCTCTATATTTTTTTCTGTCTGAAGGAGATGTAAGTGAAAGGTCAGAATGTCAAATTTAGGATGATTTTTAGTCATTAGATGACAGAGTGGAATAAGATTTGTTATTGAAATGTATACTGCTTTTTTAAGAGCATGCAACTAAAGCTCAGAGAAATCCTGGGGAACTTTTCACACAAATGTAATGATTTACATACGGGTGAGAACATTAACATAAATTTATTCTAACCCCTTATAAAACAGAATAATAGAAAATATAGCATTGTCACATTAATATAATCAATATTAAAGCTATTTTAGATACTTGCATTCAAGATCAAACCCATCCACAACGACCTTAGTCACAATGCTGTATGTGTGCCATAAACACAAAAGACTGCAAAGGTCTGCAAATGATGTGCAGTCACTTTTTCTGTTCTGTTCCCTGTCCCTCTTTTCAGCATCCATCCTCTTACCCAAACCCCCTTGTTCTAAACCCTGCAAACACCATTGTGAATCAAATCCTGTACTTTTTAAATTTCCAGGATGACTGCTTTTTTTTTTTTTTTAATAGCAAAAATTACATTAGCTACAATCCTAGCAATCATAAAATTATTTCTTCTAGCTGTAAAAAGTTAGTTAAGATCTAGTGGTTTAGCCACAAAATTAGGAACCAGAAATTCTCTTGTAATTCCATAACCACTGCCACTTGTTTTGTCCAAAGTAAGCAAGTCCTTAAAGCTCCTTGTGGTGTCAGTTCTTCATATGCAGATGGTGATAATTACCTCTTGCCTCTTAGAAGTGTAATGGAAATTATTTAAAATCCATGGTTCTGAATGCCCTAGAAGTACTAAATGTTATCATCTTAGTATAACTAGTCCTGATTATGGATTTTATATGATAAATATCTATTTGTTTATAGTATACTTTTCAGTGGGCTAAGACATGCACTAACACCAAATTAAATGTAGTTAATCACGTCTCTACTTTAGTTACTAATGGTACACACTCAGCCCTCACTTACCCCTCTGTGGTCCTATTGATTGTCTTGTGATTTACTTAGAGCTTAAAATAGGGTAGAGTTGGACACCAAATGTTCATTTCTAATGTAATTCAGGTTTTGACATCAGTGGAGATTTTGTCCTGCACCTCTGCCTTGCAATACCTCATATGAATTCCAGACAGGGACTTAGAAAACCTAATGTTGTAAGTGGCATGTTTTGCATAGCAGTTATTCCCAGTGTTGCGTAACTGCAGTTATGGCAGAAAAAGAGAGACATTTACAGACACTTCAGATTGTTACTTAGTTAAGTATAGGTGTTGGTAAGAGTAATATTACTTATGTGTACGTATATTAAAAAGAATAAGTAAAGCTGTATCTCTATGGAAGACACTGGCTCCTGTATTTCCTATTGTATCCAGTCAGAACATAGTTTTCCATGCAGGCATTGCAGCAAAAAGACAAAACAAAATGCAGAAACAGGCCTTTCTCTGTTCCAGCCACCTGGCCGTCCTGAGTCAAAGTGGTGATGGAAGCTGTTCTTTTTCCTTCCCACTTAATCCAGCCCTGAGCTGGATTAGCAATGGTGCATTTCTTTGTCAAAGTGCAAGCTTAGACTGGATAGCCATGTGGATATTCCCAGCTGGGAATCCTGCCCTAAGTACCCTCACTTGACACACATACACGGTCTCTTGGCTGCCTAAGACCCCTGCCCATCTGTTTGAATGGCATTGTGCCCACTTCCCCAGCTCACTAGCCCTTTTCAGTAAGGCATTACTGCCAAATGATGATTGGTTTAGACGAACAACTGACATACCATTACTGCCTGCTCTTCTGCTAGGAAGTCTTTCTTTTCTAATAGAATAGAACCCTGTGTTACAGGTGTATTTGGTCCAGCTCTTCTTAGAGTTGTATAGGCAGAATCATCATCTGATTGAAGCTGTGGCAACCTTACCAATGACCTGACTGGAAACAAATCCGAAATATGTCTTCTCTGCACTGGAGGAAAGACATGAAAAAAAAAAAAAAAATGGGTCTGCCAGCTGATACCAAGTCCAACACTTTGCTGTGTAAGTGCTTTATAGATGACATAGGAGGCCTGAAAATAAGCAGCAGTTCATGACAACTGATGAAGAAAAGAAGAGCACAGTCTCACCATGGTGATTCCAGGGGAGTTCAGGACATGCTTTTTGTTTCTGCACAATAATTAAGTCAATATTTGAGTCATATGTTGATCCATCTTTCTAAAAGTAAAAGTATCTGACTTCTTGACAAGCTCACACCCAGCTGGTTCATGACTTCATAAAGATCTTGCATCCCAACTCAGGTATGTGCATCTACACTAACAAGATTTTTCTGCATTTTGGGGCATTCATAGTCTGGGAGTTTTCATAGCTTCCACATACCTGCTGTCTCAAAACTTAGCAGTAATGAGGTTCTGATTCTTAGAAGAACTGACATCAAGAATTAAGAAATTCTGAAGGGTAGCCTTCAGCTCCATTTCTTCTTTGAAGCCATTGAAAATGTTTTGGATCATCAGAATTATTTTCTTTTAAATGTGGGGGGGATTTTTGTACTATGGATAGCTACAAATTCTGGTTTGTTCTATGAAAGATAAATCATTGAATCATGGAATTGTTTGGGTTGAAAGGAGCCTTAAAGATCATTTGTTTCCAAGCCCCCAGCCACGAGCAGAGGCACCCTCCACTAGCCCAGGTTGCTCGAAGCCCCATCCAGCCTGGTCTTGAACACTTCCAGGGATGGGGCATCCACAACTTCTCTGGACAATGATGTAATCCTCTCACAAATGAAATATAAATGCCATTTAATTCCAGTAAAAAGAGCTCTGCGCTCTATTTTTACCATTTACCATGTTATATTTTTACCTGGCAGAGTAACACACAGAGAAAATTTTTGTTGCTGTGTAAAAGGCACAGTGGGAATGGAAATGGGCTGGAAGTCAACAAGGGCTCTTCTATTGCCTCTGCTGTTGAGCTACTTTATGCCTCTTAGCAAGTCACTCAACTTCTCTGTGCCTTTGTTTTCTTTTGGTATTAATTCACTAAATTGTCAAAGATTCAGAAACAAGACTTCTACCTTGATAATGGCTTGGGATTCAGGTGCTAATGGATCAAAAGTAATGAAGTTGAAAACTTCATAACTGATCTCTCATTTACCAAATATATTCTCACCTTTTTGGGAAAGTGCTGATTTATTTGCTTAAAAGTAAGGTTCCATAATAAAGCTAGAACTTTGTGATACATATCCTTCATTGTCACTCATATGTTTATCCTTCTATTCCATATTCAAATAGAAGCAAAAGATTTTAGGTCCTTTAAAACAAAGAGCATAGCAAAAAGCAAAAGGGATTTATTCTGTCCATGATAGCTTTTACACCTTCGCTCATGCCTAAAAATGAAAAACAGCTCTTTTGTTTTAGCCAGTACATGTGGCTGTAGCTGTATATGTGTGTGTTTATAATGTATGCACAATATACAAATGCAGTATATTAGAAAGAAAGGTTTCTTATATGCTTGTAGTTAAATATTAACTTTTTGTAGTTTCATTGTTATTTGCATGACTGTTCTGGATATAACCCATGTCAATGGAAGCCTAACATCAGACATTATATTCAGTAAGATGAACCAATGGCAGCTTCAACTCTTTCTGCAAAAGTAGGTCAATTCCTGCAGGAGGAAATTTGTGCTTCAAACTGTGGTGCACCACATGCGCAGTCCTGAGTCCCACAAACTCTAGATGTTGCCAGCACAACTACTTCTTAAACTTCTCTTCAGTTAATTGTATATCTTATCCCTTAGCTGCATGATGTGTTTGAATTGCATATAGAATACCAATACCTCTCTCCATTCTTTGTTCAGGTGCTTGACAAAGGCATTTCTGTTTTGGAAATTTAGAATTTTACCAGTTAGAACAAACATACGTATTGTTGTATTGTTGTTTTCTACACCCCCCCCCCCCATGTCTTCCTAGTATCCTTTAAAAAATAACATATATGTTTCGAAGCTCTCTGAAGTTAATACAAATAGAGAATAAACTATAAGGATAGTACAGAAGCTTCTCATACTACTACTACTCAGATATAAGAAGGTTTAAGACTGAACGTGATAAAATTCATGTAACTTTCATACAGCTTTCTTGAAAAGAGATGGTAGCTTGTACAGAAGTTTAGATAGATCAGGTTTTGCTTTAACATCAGGAGTTTAGGTGATGTATTTTGTATTATTTTAGCTATTATTTCTTCTTTGGAAGTTCTAAGGATTGCTTATTCATTGACCTCTGATCCCAATTTAAACACTGTAAAATTTCCCATTTACTCTTACTCCTCTGTCCTTTCAAATTTTATTGAGAAGCTTCTGAAGGTTTTCATCCAATTAGTACAGGCAGTGTTTATCCTGTCCATCTTTCCCCCACGTGTGACTACAGTTGTAAAGTAGCCTTAATAATTTTTGCCTCTGAAAGCAAAAGGTCTAGATGAGAGTATGGTAGAACAGACACTTTGGTTTCTGCTCCCTCAGTGGCCATCCAAGAAATAGGTGATTCTTTTATCAAAATGTTTGCATATGTGCATATGTACATGTACACACACACTTTTAAAAAACACACAACTAGTGTGTTATATATAGAAAAGTTACCCTTGAGGAGTGGTTGCTTTAAATACAAAAGATTAAAAAAAAAAGGTTTTTTTCCCTGAAGGGCAAGGTAGCAACAAATCTTCCACTCTACATCACAGCTAAATACATACAGCTTACATACATTGCTAAATATACTGGGGAGGAGGTAAAAAAACCCACCACCTTACACTTTTGGAAAAGAAGTGAGCTTATTTGGAGTGTAACTGAAGAAACATTGCAGTATTCTCTGACTTCCATTCTTGACGGAGAATCAAATTGATCATTTGCATTAAATTACAATATACACATGGATTAGAGTGCTTCAGAATCCGTTGTTACACAATTAGTGGGACTACTACAGTACCCCCAAACACTGCTACTACCTCTGAAATACATGCATGTGCAGTTTCCAGCACAGTCTCACAATCTCCAGTGGAAAAGAGCAATTGTTGAGGAGACAGGATGCCTGTTTGGGTGAGGAGTCTATGTCAGAATCAAAACACTATATTGATGACATTATTCTCAGGTAATATCTGATAGAGATCTGCTGTGATGAGGTATTTACTAAGGATATTTTACAGATAATAGTATTATCAGAGTGTGTGTCTGTGTGTATAAAAATGTTGCTATGAAGTCACAAGTTTTACATGATGCTAACAGGCCAAAACTACACTGAGAACCCTGTGTAGTGTGAGCACTTTTAAAGATCTTTCTTGCTAGCGTTTGGGAACTTAAAGATACAGGCAATTCATGGAAGTGCTAGGGGGATGCCTTGGCAAACTAGATAATCTAGATCAATCCCCTTTGATGGGCCCCCTTTTAAAAGGTTATACAAAAGAACTGTTTTGTTTGAGCGAATTGCCTTCTACTTTGTGAAAATCATATATAAATGAGTCCCAGATCAATACTCTTGAGGCTGAAAAAGGAAAAAAAAGCACATAAAAGATAGATCAGAAGCTATATTTTAGCAAAAATGTCTCTTAAGTGCTGTTGTCTGACACTATGAACTCCAATCAATGTGTCAGTATTTTGGAATTTGAAAGGAAATAGGGATCAGACCTGACAATCCAGAGCTGAAATTTGATGCTCTGGTCTTTTTGATAAACTGACAGGCAGTGAAAATTGCACACGTCTGCAGGGAATCAGGAGAAAAAGAGAGACAGTTTTGTAGAAAGTCTGCTTATGATTCACAAAGGCATGCATTTTATCAAAATGGATTGCTTTTGCAGTGTGTGGCAGGTTGCCTTCCTTTTTGAATAGAAGCTTTTGCAGCTTGTAAACTGGTGGGGTTTGTACACATCTACGATATACTATGACTTCTTTTGGCTTACAATTTCATTTCAATTGCTCTTCCATTCTTAAAAATGAAGAAAACTTGATAAAAGCAGATAATAAAAAAGGAATTAGAAACTTTACCCAAAAAGCTTTTTTTTTTTTTCCTAAATGTATGTTCAAATTTGACAGAATGGTTTTTAAAAACTGTTCTGGTCAATAGTTTAAAATAACTGAAAACAGTTCTACAGGTTTCATCTTCCTAAACATTAAATCCTTTGGATTTATGTAACACTTTTCATCTGAGACTCTCAAACCATGCTGCAAATGTTCAGTCTTAAAATATCTTAGCCACACAGATAAATATCATCATACCCATATTGCAGGCTGGTAAACTGAAAGATGCAAGATTGAGTGACCTGCCCAAGATGACATGACATCCAGGAGTCCAGTGTGGGAACAGAACTCAGGACTCCTGACTCTCAGGATGGCATTTAAGATGTTACACACAGTTTACCACTTTTAAAATACCAGAACCAAATCCTGAATCCCGCATAAAAATGTGCTTAAATGTGCTTTGTGTAAAGGAACAAAGTTGTCTTATGGGACAGATTTAATGATCCACTGAGTTTAGTCTACTCTCTCTGGGAGCAGCTAATGCTTCCAAATGCTTCACCCATTCTGTGGTGGGTTTTTATGGTTAATTCATTCCTGGAATTTATCTTAGTCCTCCAAATACAGGGATAAAAATGCCTTTTAAAAATTCTTCTCCTCTGCCCCCAAAATGTTGACTATTACAACTCAGTTTTGTTTTCAGACATGTAAAAATGTTTTGCGCATGCAGGCAGCATGCAGTGGAAGTGGAATCCCTTTGCATTGCTAGAATCTTTCAGCTTTGAAACACTTCTCTTTATAGTTTGTTTAAAACTTTAAAAGATCCTTGGCTCTGTTGATTTTACAGTCTTTACAGAGGTCACAAAAATTACAACCTGTAAACTGCTTTATGTGATTTTAACTTCAGTATCTACAAGAGAGTAGATACCACTACGTCATTAGAAGAGTGTTCTTAAATGCCTTGTTATGTAAGGAAAGTTGCCTGAATTTAATCGCTTGTTTCCCTGTGCTCCTGAAGACATTTGTAATATCAAAGAGAACTGTCAGCTCTGAAAACTAGCATTCATAAAACTTGAAGGGATGGCTAGACACGCTGGAAAGTTTGGCTTCGTGGTTTTATTGCCCATTTCTGAAATTAGAATGCTGTGTCATTTACAGATGATTGTACAGCTGAGGGGACAGAAAGCAGAATGGCTGGAGAGGAGTTACAAGGAACTGGTGTAGCAGAATATGGAGAGGACAGGGTCCTTAAAGGGCTATAGGTTGTCAGAACTCATGCACCCAAATCTGGTTCAGTCTAACTAAAACTGAAGTCATTATGTTTGTGATTTGTGTGTCTTAAAATATGAAAAACCCTTCTGATCTCTCCGTCACTGAGAAAAGGCCTTACTGTACTCCATGCCTTTGGTAGAAGAGAAAAAAACCACACCACCTTCTCTTAAATGAAGTTCCTATACTGTACAATTCTGGGTAAAAGCACCTGGTCCCAGGCTGCTGCTGTTTCACCATCCATTACCTTGGTTTCATGTAGCTGCAGCAGTAGATAAAGTGAGTCTGACCATCTCAGCTTCTAGAAATTCAAGTCTAGCTTTATGTTCCTGTATCCCCTACATAAATCAAGTGCAGTTGTGTCTGAAATAATTCTCTGCCAAGGCTAATACAGCTGTTTCATTCTTATATCATATCAGGCAGTAAGCAGTGTATGATTGTTGATGCAGCTGGGAACCTTTTGCTTACTGGGTTCTCTCCGTCTCAAGCATTGTGGAGCATAATCTAAACAGCATGTTAGGTTCTATAAAGGCCACTTATGTGGAAGAATCAATAACAGAAAAGTGAGTATTGTGTTATCAAACAGGGAAGAGTGTCATTTGGTTCCTTTAACACTATTACACTGCATACTGATGTTTCATTGGAGTTAAAATCCAGCTATATTTATTGCAAGCAAGGGAAAACCACTACAACTACTACTTCTTAAATAAAAGAAGGGTTGTTTGGCCTGGTGTCTTTCCCTCTTAATGTATATTTTCACCTTGGGGAATGGCTGCCTGTTATTGATTTATCTAGGAAAAAATATAACCCAGGATATATTAAACATGCTAGGTCCTATTCAAGCTGGCAGCATGTGTAAATTTTTAGCTCTTTATTGGAGGATAAAGGATTAGCCACTTTCAGTTTTCTTCTTACAGATAGATTTGTTTAAAAAGGGATATGTTGTTATATGGCTATTGATTTTTCCAATGTGCTTGTAGTTGTGCCCATCTTGTGCCTTGTTCTATTTTTGTAAAAAAATCTTTAATGGATATACAAAAATTTTGTCACTTGTTATCTAAGCCTCAATATTTTTAATTAAATAACTTCCAAGCATATTTTTTGCATCCATCTTTTGTTGAATATTTGACCCAGAGAATCTGCATTAGTTGATTGTCATATTAACATGCTTTCGCTTCAATTTTGGCCAGTCTGACAAGTGAAAAATAGATGTCTGTCATGTGACAAGCTGCTGAATATAAATTCTGTTAGCATTTGCTCCTGAAAGAAAGAGAAAAGGTGAGGGTTGGGGGGGCGGGGGGAGTGGGGTGGCGGGGAGCTTAAGAAGAAACAGGGCATTAGAGGAGGCTGGAAAAAGAAGAAAGGATGGACGTTAGCTGCTCTTAAAAACATCAAGCCAAAAAGAGGGTGCTAGCCAGGTTAGTTAGTTGTTAGTTGAAGCTAACAAGCCAGTCAGGTCTCTCTCCAGCTTTAGATGTCATATAAACAACTGTAGAAATATACCACAATTTCAAATTGCTAAGTAAATAAAAGCAGTGAAGAGGCACATTTGTGGTGCCATATTCAGGTATGTTGTCAAGCCGACCCGATTCTTGTATTGACTGAGCAAATGTACTGATACTTTGCAGAAGATTATAGAGAAAAATTTTAATGTAAAATTCCCAGCTAACCTCTGAGTGATCATATCCAGCACAGACTTCAGAGGCCTGCAGCACATTCTGTTTATTTTCTGCAGTAAAGACTGTATCTGTTTTGTTGGTCACAGAACAGAGGGGATCTTCATTTAATTCTATCTTATTTTGGGGGGAGACATTTTGCATGTATAGAGAACTGATCTTGCCAGTATTTGAGAATCTTCTCCTAAGCAGAGGAAGTTCTGCATGTGCCTGGCAGGAGACAAAAGAGCCATGGACATATAGCAAACTTTCATATACTTGAACAGTTTATTATGTTTTTCAAAAGTGAGTAGTTTAAGCTGCTAGCAACTTATTAGCTCTGAATTAACAAAGGTCCCAAAGTAATAAGATGTCTTTGTTAAAGCATTGTAGAAGCATTAAGACCGATTTATTTGATAGCAGACAAACAGGAAAGATCTTTTGACTGTTAATATCCAAAGAAGCTCGTTAAAGGTCAGTCCCCTGTCTGAATTCAACATAACAGTACAGAGGGTGAGGATAACATGTGAGGCTGCACTTCAACACTATCTCTGTGATTGCCAGCATCTGTTGTGGTTTCCAGACTTGTCCAATGAGATTTGTTAATACAGTTGTGTGTTTGATGCCATGCTACTGAATGCAAATATATAGAGCATGTTACATCCAATATAGCTCACCCTCAGGGAGAGTCTTAATGCCACACTTCCCTTTGTACAGCCCAAGATGTATTGTGAAGATAACACAAATATATAGATGAATCAAAACTCAGATACTGTATTTGCATCAGTAAACTTGGACCTCAACTGCAAAATACAAAGTTGGATTCAGACTTCCACAAAATTCTGATCTGTTCAGATCAGAACTGAGATTAAGAGTTTACAGTAGTGAAGGGAAGTTTAGCAGTGATTTAGAGAGAATGTCCCTGTTTGCCCACTTTCTCAATTTCTGACCATTCTTATATGGAATGTTCCATGGAATATGCCTTCAAATGGTAGGTATCACTGAAGATCAAAATGATGATAGATAGCATTTGGAAACTGGAATTAGGGGGGGAATTTTTTTGTTGGCTTTGTGTCTGCTAATAAGTGACTAAGTACTTTTACTATCAGTTAATAGAATACATGGATCCTAATCTAGTTAATGACATTACCATCATGGTAAATAAAAATCAAAATGAAAGTGCATTATTCCATTTGTAGCCAATGATGGTTCCTAAGAACCCACATTCTAAATAAGAGTATGTTCCACGATTAATTTTTCAAATAGAAAGAAAATCCCTCAGTATCATCCCCTGACCAGCGAAATTCATATTCTCAGACACTATCATGATAGGTGTGACATGAAAATACAGAGGGAGAAACTCTCTACTCTTGCAATCACTTTTGTACTGTTTCAGCTCTTTGCTTTTTATTTCATCAAGGCTTGTTCTAAGGAGTTGAAAGTAGAGATTGGCAGGAACCAGATTTATGCAGAGAGGGATCTAAATTTTAGGCAAATCTTGTGTATTACTTGTGTTATCAAAATACTTAACCAACAGTTACCTGTAGATATCATAATGCATGTTGTGACCATAGCATATTTTCATATTATAGTTTTGTTTGTGTAAAGTATACATCTCTTGTAATGCGTTAACATCTTCTTTTAGTAGTTGAAATATTAGCATCTTCTCTAATAGGCAGAAGTTTGAGTTGCTTATGGGAAGAAATAATCTCTTACCATGCTAACAACTTCAGAAAGACTTACAGAAGTGTGAGATGTATTAACTAACAGTAAGACTTCATTAGTTCCCGACATCTCTATGAGTCAGAAAACATATCTGCACCCAAGCTTCTACCTATGCCTTTTCCAGAGCACTGTACAACCCAGCTCACTTGTGAGCCTCGCTCCTGCCCTGAAAGCAAGTAGAGCACCTGGGACTTGACCTCCTCACCAGTGCTCTTATCCTTTGTATCCACCTCACTGGCCTCCCACGGAAGGCTTTCTAAATAAATCTTTGGTTGAGTACTTAACAGATGACTTTCTTTGAGAGCCTTTGTGCAGCTGACCCAGAGTTCTGATAACTGCAGATCTGCTGACCCTCCTGTACAGGGGCTGCACTAGATGCAAAAGGTGGACAAGCTGGTGAAATGAAGGCTTTTTGCCCCTTCCCCTCTAGACTATTCACCTACAAAAGAGCAAAGTAAAATCGTATGTACAGTCACTAGCTACAGTGCTAAGTCTTCAAAATCTGAATTTTTATTAAAACAGCAGGGGGTGAAAACGACTGGGCTAAATGCAGGTGAGACAGGCCCCTTGAGAACTATGGTGAAGGAAAGGCGAGTAAATCAATATGTGCCATGGGATAGCACAGTGTCTGAAATGGCATGATAATGGCAGCAGCTGAAGCCTGTATCGATGCAGCAGGAAATGCTTTTTGCTCCATTGATGACTGTTGTTCTATTTCGGAAAATACAGAAAGTTCTTTCTTTATCAAAAATTAGCCAGAAGGTGTCTGTGTATCAGGTACAAATGTTTACAAATTGTAAAACAGTCAATTATGTTACAGAACAACAGTCCTACCATACATGCACAGGAAGGTCAGTAAGTTATTTAACAATTGTGTTTTACTTACAAAGGAAATAGGGAAACAATGATCTAATCCATTTGGTCTTAATAGTGAAATTTACTCTAGAATGTAAAAAATCATTTTAGCCTATTTAAATAATGGCTGTGATAATAGCACACTAATATGGTGCACACTATACTACGTAACATGTTATGAATAGCACGCTGAGTGATTTTTTTAGTATATGTAAATTACACAGAAGCACAAAGGATGCATCTCTGAACTGTTTTTGTAGAGCTGATTATAGGTCTAACTGCTATAGAAGGAGGCTGAAAGAGCTTTGTTGAGAGGCATTGATTGATTAATAAAGAGTGCAGCAGCAACAGACATAACATTGCAGTTATAGATTTTCCATACTTTATCTTCAGGGCTTGTAAAGATACAGTGGTGATCAGATGATGAGGTTTTCTTTCACCTTGCAGTAACATGCAACAAATCATGGCATTCTGCAATGCCACAAAACAGCTTTTTGCAGAACACCGAGTGAAAGAAAACTCCTCCACAATCACGACTCTACACTTAGATATTGTCCTTTTTCCTTGTACTCTCGTTTAGTGAGAGAAGCTTCCTACAATAATTTAAAGTAATGTCCCAAATTTAGAAACAAAGTGGGAACTGTACATTCAAACACTTAGGGATTCTATTTTTATTAAATTGAAAGTGTGAGTGGAAAGTTACATGTGAAACATGAATGCATTTTATTCCTGCTGATAGACATAGAAGATTTGCTGAAGAAACCTGTATTTAGATTCAAACTTAACCAGTACAATGGCCTATAGTTAAAAATCATATTTGTTAGAATAAGACAGTAGCTTTTTGTACCTGGTTAATGAAGAGAAGATATAAACAGACTCAGATCAAAATGTGACCTGAATATACCCGAGTTGATATTTTCTGTGAAAGGCTGGGAAGACATCCCATTTCAGCTATAGGTGGACTGATCACATGGGTGCTGCTGGAAATAATGCGTATTCTTATTCATTAGCTATCATTTAGCTGCACCCCTGTAACAAACACCTAAATAGGAACAGAGAAAAGAACTGTCACAACAAACAAATGTTGTCTTTACCACAGAACTTATTTTTAGAGATGTGTGTTGGAATAGGTTGTTTGAATATTTTTGCATTATTACATACCTTTCCAAAAAATCTGTGCTTACCTAAGTAGACCCTAAGTTAGTTGAAGTTTGGTTTAGTAAGAGATTAACAGTAAGTTGGTTTTAGCTGCTCTTAAATCCACTGATCTTTTTGTGGTTTTAATCTCATTTTTATTAACATTTTGTCCTTCACTTGGTGACATGAAAGATCTGTACAAATGGGATATTGAGTGTACTCAGATTCACTAAGATGTAAAACAAATAGAAGAAGTAGGTAAAATATAAGATTAATAAAATTCACTAGAAGTTTTTCAGACAGTAGTCTGTTCCTTAAATTGACAATAGCCCTTTGACGTTTATGTTATTTTTGTTCTGAGTTTAATTCACAACACACCCTCTTTTATCCACTTGCAGTATAAATTAAGAATCAGAACAGAGCACATGAATTTCTTACTGAACAGTCTTTTTTATATTTGTAGGTATGTATATTTTAGGGACTATCATAGAACAAAATTATTTTTAAGAAAAATCTGCTTTTAGAGGAAGTGTCTCCTCAAGGATAATTACCTTTGCCAAGCTGCAATTTAAATTAGCTGTAGTATTCCTCAGTTTCTAAAACCCTCGTGAAATTTTACTCGGAACCTTAAACTGATTTTGTTCAGTTTCACAGATTACTTTAGTTGAGCCTTGGGTGAAGTGATCTGGATACATATATTTGTAAATTTTATATATATATATATATATATACATATATATATATACACACACACACACACACATACAGGTGTGCTTAAGTCCCTAAGTGCTTTTTCAGGATAAATACTATAATAAGAAAACATGAGGTGAGTATTTCTCTTTGATATGTGTTCCTTTGAGGTACGAGCAGAATGCTGAGTAACAGTCATTGGATTTCTCTATGGCACTTGTGCTTAAAAAAAGCCCTGTATTCAATGTTAGTCCAGATCTTTTCACTTCTCTGTAAAAGTTGTCACTGAAAAAATGCCTCACAGCCAGAACATCATCGCTAATGATAGTTTCCATTTTCAGCATGTATTAAAGAAAACCCTTTTGTTCCACATACAGCCCACACAATGACGCAGCATTCAATGATCCCAATGTTGAAAACAGAAGTGAATTTTCATTAGAAATTTTAAAATGTATCCAGTTCTCCAGCTGGCGTAAATTAGCTTTGTCCCACTGAAGTAAGTGGAGGTACAACAGTTATAACACTGTAGGATTTTGGTCTATGCTTTTATTTTTTATAACAACCTGGAGTATGATACAAAGTAAGACCTGCCGTATTCCACACATGACAAGCATTGAGATGGTCCGGTTCGCTGCTGTTCAGGTACCTACCTTAACAAGCAGGTGCACATGTTGAATCTGTTTTGTGTAAAAACAATTACAAACTTCATTTTGGAATCTCATAGGCTTCAGGAGCACCAAAGTCATACAGTTATAAATAAATAAACAATGCTGTGTAATTAGCTATCTTTGTGATATAAAAAAATGGAAGCACATGTAGGCATAATGCATTCCAGATTTTGCATAGGATTTAGCAGCAGTCTGTTTCAAATAGCAGCAGAGAAAATCCTTTTCTATTGACCCAACAAGAAAACAGTGTGAATTCTAAGATCAACTGCTTGCCAACATGTTCCATCTCTTTTTAAAGGTAAATATGCATATATTTATATTTTAAGCTTTTAAATTACTTTCATCTCATTATCTTAACTAGATTTCCAAACTTTGATTAATATGTAGCATACCGTATTTCTGGGATCTACAGGTATCAGACTTCCACTCTTAAAATGAGATCACATTTGTGACGAAAGACAGCAACTATTGTAAAGTGAACAGGAGCTCTTCAAAACAGCTTAAAATGGGAAATGAAAAATTCTAGTGGAGGATTCAGGTGAATTTATTAACTACATTGTTACTGCAAGGAATATGATCAGAATAAATTTTGAAAGATTTCATATGCCACAGCAGTGCCTGTTAATGTCATCCTGAGGCATTGTTTTAGTACTGAATCTGAAAGCAGAGAGGCTCACGCTCTGTATCAATATTGTGTCCTGGGAAGGAATAAAAAGCCAGTTCCTCATGGTAAATACTGAATGCTACAGGCTTGCCAGGTCCTCTGTGGCACTGGACTGTTAACATGGAAAGCAAATGAAACAGGAACTGTTGCAGGTAGATCTGCTCAGATTGTCTCAGCATGTCGGTATATTAGCAGAGAGTTCCAAAAGGAATGGAGAAGAGTGCTTTTGTATTTTGGCTTCTTGAAATCCATTTTCACAATTGAAAAAAATATATAAATATAAATCAGCCATGTACCTCTGACAGACTTAAAGCACATTTGCATCTCAACAGAGTTCAGAAAACCCCTAAAATAACCTAAAATAACCAAATTTACTAGAACACTGTGCCTGTGGTGGTGCCAAGATCAGTTGTATTCTCTCTAGCTGTTTGCCAGCCTCTGCTGGCACAAGCTGAAGGGGTGAGGTGGGTTTATACTGTACTGCTCAACTTTATTTCTACATCCACAACTTCTGCTCCTTCCTCTCCTTTTGCTCTGCACCTGTGTGCCCCTTCTTCCCCAGCAGTCTTAAAACTGCTAACAACTGTTCGGATTCACTGTGCCCTGTCAGGCTTTGATTTTAAGTTACTCTCTGGAGCTTTCACTGTAATAGAAACAAGAGCATACAAATAGAGCACTTTGTATATCTTTCTCCTAGTGGCATGCAAACCTGACCGGCAGGGGTGATAGCTGTTGGCACTCAGACCATCTATGCTACTTCCTCCCTTTTGCCTACTGATCACATCTTATTGGGAATGATGCAGACCAGGTAGAGTAGAATAGGTTCATTGCATTGAGCAGAGGCTAAAGAAAAAGTTGCAATAAAATACTTAGCCTCTGCCTGTGATGTCTGGATTCCATCAGGAGACCTCCTTAGAACAGAAATTTTTTTATGATGATGATATCGAAGGGAAAAAGTGGTGTGCTTCAGTGAGAAATTAATTTTCTGCTTTTGATTTTCCGTCTGTCAAAAACTACCTCAGGTCACTTCTCACTGTTCAGCTCTTACAGAAACAATATTGTATTCCTTATGCCAGTTGTTAGTTGTGGGGGAACCAGAACAGAAGAGGTGCTGTCTTTGGAGGTTCCTAGCACTTTGGCATATGCTTGTCATCCAGACTTGATGCTGCAGCAACAAAGAAATATTACCTCAAAGTTCAGGAATATTATATGTCTGTCTATAAGAGGCATTGGTCTCCAGTTAATTTGCAAGGGTGATTTGAGGTGTCAATTTTTAACAAGCAGGGCTTTCATGCTTTGAGTTGAACCTCCACTACAACCATCGAAATTGCTTGGGACGCTGACATTCCTATATTAGTTCTTAATTGTGGAATTTGCTGCCCTTGCTGCTCCTGTGGAATTCAAGTTTGTTGACCTCCAGGGCTTACCATGAGGCCTATCTCTTCTCTCGGGCAAAAAAGGCTTAGCTAGGAAGGGACAGTTATTAGGAGCAGGTGAGTTTGTTGTTTTTGTTGTTTTTTTTTTAAACTTGACTTTGTGTTATTCTTGGCACATAGTATCCACTAAAATAACGGGCAAGGGTTATGTATTTTGTTCATGCAATTGCAGTGCCAAAACCTACATGTGATAATCCCAAAGCTGAAGAATTTTGTATTATCCATTTAGTCTTACTTTAGTCACCAAACTAGCCTGTTGCATGAGGAGGCAGTGCTGTGGACATAGGCTATGACTGAGCATTTGATACAGAAGATGGATCACAGAGAATGATTTTCCTGTGCAAACTTTAATGAAGATAAGGAGAGAGCAACACATAACTCAGTCATGTACAGCAGCCAACAGGGATTTTGCTTTTCACTGCATCTATATAGTTTTGAGTCCCTGCGTCTTTAATCATTTACATCGCTGAAAAGCTTTTCAGAACTGCACATGCAGACATTTTTCTATTGGAGTATCACCAAGAAGTGTGTGTAAGCACAATATGCAGTGAAAAACATGTCTCAAAAATATTATCCTGTGGGGAAAAACAAAAAAAAAAAAGCCAGTATATTGCAAAGGATTTCTGTCCTTTCCTGGAGTCATGACACTTCGTTAATATCAGGACTATGCAGGCTGAATTTTTATTTATTTATTTATTTGAGGAATTAATAGAAAGGGATCAGCCTAGAAGCAGAATGGAAGATTGTAGGACTAAAATACCCTACAAAACACATAGGCAACATTTCTTCTCTCTTTTTCCTTTCATACCTCTTCTGTTTGTCTCCATGTGGTTCCTTATAGTTAGCACTGAAATTCCCATTTTTATATAGGGTTATTTTTTTCTTCCAATAAAGACAAAACCATTTTGACTCAAGAAGGTTGTATTATGCAGTGCCATGAGACTTGAACTTCTCCCCCACCTTTCCTGTTAGCTAAAGCTAAGCTGCTTTGTAGTACATTAAATGATACAGCACAAAAGATCTAATAGATTCTGAAATAGCTTGGGTTCTTAGAAACATGTAAAACTCCTCATAAAATGAATATTGCTAAAGCTCTGTCCAATTTCCATATTATTTCCACATTGTATTTGTGTATAATAGGCTTCCAGGAATGTTCATGACCTTACAGCTGTCCCTTTTGTTTACAGTCCAGTGCTCTGTCCTTGAGATATGTTGCACACAGAATGAAGACAAAATCATGGCTTCAGGCCTCCATCTCCCTCCTCTGGAAAAAATAAATAAAGCCTATATAGAGGACATCCTCCAGTCAGTACTGTTGCAGATATAAATGAACAATAAAAGAAATGAAGCTCAAAGGGAAATACAGCTTTTTCTCAGGAAATTCCAGGAACAAGCCTGTTAATGTTTTGGGGTTTGGGTGGTTTTTTTATTTGGCTTTTTTAAAATTATTAAAACCACTTATCTTTGTCACCTAAAAAAGAAAAATGGACAGATGCATTTTCTAGCAGTTTGACTTGATATTTTAGAAATTTTAGAATATCCTTTTCTTTTTGAAGAGATTATATCCTGCTCACAGACAAGCAGTTTCTTATTTGCTGTCAGAGTTAGCAAACAATCAATACATTTACAATACCACTTCACTAGCATAATGGTGATGGCGATGTTTGGTTTATTTTTGCTGCCATGCAAATTTTCATTCTCTTTGAGTAAATGTATTTTTCTGCTGATACTCTGCTTTCTGGCAGGTGCTCAAAACTTCCTTGTTCAAATGTATTTGCAGATGGCACAGTCATGGGTTCTGTGTGGTGTCTGAGTAGACAGTGCACAGCCTGGGACAAAATTACAATCACTAATTATTTTAGAATGAAGGGCATATGTGAAATTTCAATATCAAACATCTCGATACCAGCAGTGCTATGCACAAGCGTTACCTGATGTAAGTCTATTTATGAAGTTTTGCTAACTAAATTTTGGCTGAGGTTGTAACTGAAGGATATGACAGTGAATATCCAGAACAACCACGCTTTTGGCTAAAGCTCCACATGTGGAGGCTGGCCCAGAGAAATGCAAGCAATGCTGTGCAGGTAGGGAATCTGTGCAGTAATAATTCTGAAAAGCACAGTGGCTTCCTTATATTAGATTAGTGTCCAAAAAATTAACATTTTCACTCGTTTTCTTCCTGCACTAGAAAACTTATCAATTTTGTTAAACAAATGGGATGGATGCCTGATGATTATATATTATGAAATAATTGTGTGACTTAGTATAAATTCAAGTAATTTACATTACAGATTAAATTTACTAGAAAATTCCCAAGTATTTGTGAACATTCAAATCCATAGATTTCTGTGGGATTTGAACTTCATGAATGAACGGTAATTGCAGGAAGGTGGAGCTGCTCAAGCTTATCGGGTCTTTTAGGAGACACCGAGCAGCTATTTCAAAGTGTTGTTCCATGTCTGGATAGTAGTTTTATGTGTACATATACAAGCAGCACTACTGGTGAGGATTGTTGCACAGCTCTGGTAACATTCCTGAAGTTCAGCATATACTAGGTTGTAACTGGATCTACAGATCTACTGACTGCGTGCTTCTAAACTTCTCCAAAATCACTGGCCAGGCTCCAGACACCATCTTTGGTGTACATCCTGGCACAGATTTTCTGTCTGATGCCATTACTTAAAAGGAGGGTCTTTCAGCTCCCCTTCCTGTAACTCCCAGGACCGGTACTAACCTGCCAGGGCACTGAATAACGTTAATTATCTCTTTTTCCTTCCTTCAGTCTGGTGGACTGGTTTCAGCTGTACAGTCACAAACACAGACAATGAAATCAACGCGTTGTACAGAGGGCTTTTAAATGCAAACCCTCTCTGCTTTAGCATGAAAAATGGACATATTCAGATAGGACAGTCAACTCTCCTCTGACATTTTCTGTTTCTCCTCAGTACTTACAGTTATTCTTTAGGATTTGGGATGTGTCTTGCCAGGATCTGTGAGTTCCTTTTCTTCAAATACCTCTTTAGTTAAGGCCTTCAAATGTAGAGTGTCTCTCTGACCTATTCAGTCAGCATCTTTCAACATCAGGAGTTTTACAGATTAAAAAATGCTTTTCTCCTCATCCAAAACTTGCTCTTTTCAATGTTTTTTATTGGTCCCTCCTCAACTTTAGGTAGAGTTCATAAACAGTAAGTTATCAATTTCCCAAATTATCAGAATTCTTCCTATTGTTTCTTGGATAAATATGTAGGTGTGTAACATTTGAATGAGTAATAATACAGGCCTTTTCCAAAACAACATAAGTGACTAAAAAAAATAACACTGGGATATAAAACCGCAAGCAAAAATGTCAGTAAGACAGAATATAAAGAGTAAGTCATATCACTTGTAGTTCAGCTCTATCATGTTATCTAATTTTTATTATTTATCCATTTTAATAATTACATGTGTTGAGTTTTATTTACTGAAAGATGATTTAAAGAATCAGTATCTGGTGAAGTTTTTTTTAGGGAGAGTATCATGTTTTGTAAATGCTTTGGTTAAGAATGCTATCTCAATTTCTTTTAACCTCTCTCTTAATTCGTACAATGGCACTCTGTTTTTTATTGCTTGTCTCACTCATGTGAGGGCAGGGCATTTACTTTCATGTGCCATGTTGTTTGAAAATAATAGTGAAAAGGCACATGAACTGTAAAGAAATCTCCGTTGAAGTCTTGAAGGCAAGCTCTGGGAAATTTTAGGGTGGATGTCAAGACAGATACATGCACTGAATGTGCATGGAGGGGATTAGTGCCACATGAGCCTACAGAGCTTTATTGCAACACTTCATGAAGCCAGAGTGCGTTCTGGCAGTCCATATTCCAGCAGCTGATACAGAGCTGCTAAAGTAATGAAAAACACAAAAAGGAAGAAAAATCAAATAGTAAGAAAACCATCTTGGGCTAAAGGCTAATAATGAAGAAGATCCGTAGCATTCTTGCTTTCCAGTGGCTTTGCCAAGCTGCGGTATAAAGGACTAGGAAGATCTGAATTCATAGGTT
The DNA here is from genome assembly GCF_023634155.1 of Falco peregrinus. Taxonomy (NCBI): domain Eukaryota; kingdom Metazoa; phylum Chordata; class Aves; order Falconiformes; family Falconidae; genus Falco; species Falco peregrinus. Next base: position 9,982,449 of record NC_073733.1, on the reverse strand, counting down.
TCAGAGATAAGTTGTTGAAAAAATTTTCTGCTTCTGCAAACTGTGCAGTGTCTTGAAGCCCAGTTCCTGCTGCAACAACAGTCAAGGTCAGTGTCTGATTGAGATCCTGCTCTGAAATGTACTTTGAAATACTCTAATATATGGAAATATACTCTGAAGTAGATAAAGATGCTGCTTTCATTGCAGTACTTATTATTAGCAGTTTAGCAGTCATGCAGCAAATCAGGTGTTTGTCATTGAGGTCCCTAGTATGTCACAAGGACCAATTACATCCTATTCATTGTTTCCAGTATTCTACTACAGAAAGTGCAAAGAAATAGTGGTCTTACTTACAAATGTATGCATCTATTTGTAAGAAGTACAAGGACCTAAGCTGAGCTGAGCACCTTTTATTATCATTATGAATTTATTGTTATGCAGGATGTTCAGCAGTACAAAAAGAATGTGCTTTTTATGAAACAGACTTCTGGTAAGTTCTTCTAAGTCACTCAGTATCTTTGTTTTAAGGGAAAATACTTCTCTTCCGTTTTAGAATACAGCTAAATGAGAAATGTTGAAAGCCAGGCATCCATGAGATATGTCACTGTCACAAGTGAAAGCTGAGGATGGACCCCAGACACATGTTCAGAGAATGTTACTGTCATTCCAGAAGAGGAACTCGTCACATTCACAGGGGGGTTCAGCAGCATCCTCAGACCAACAAGCTCAGGGAGGGGTTATCAGCATGGACCCTCCTGACTGGCAGTTAATTTCATGCTAAGATGAAACTATTTTTTCTCTCAAGAAGGTATCGCCTCCTGTTTTCCCTTCTCAAGATATTTTGCTGCAACTTACCCCTAGCAGAGATTAATTTTGTATTGTCACAAAACAACACAAATGTTGTGTTATGTTTATATTGTCAGTTTGCCTTTTCACTCTACAAAAGAAGTTCAAATAAGCTAAAAATTTCATGTGTCCCTGTGTTCACCATATCAGTAAGGAACTACAAAAGCTTGGTCAACTTTAAAACTCAAATTACATGGTGAGCCTGTGTATATGTTTCTGTCAAATGAGAAAATGGAAACTAGAAAACAGCAGCATTTCTGTGGCTAGCATTTAAGATGCTTATGATGCTGGAAAGAAAAAATAATGGAAGCACTTGTCATAAGCTGGAAAATAGATTTTGTGTGTATAACATGACTAAAGTAAACAAACAAGATCAAACTAGAGCTGAGCAGGCTTCTATGTAACGAAATGCCACATGAAGTGCAACTGCTGAAAGGATTCTGTGAGAGGGAAAATGAAACTGAGCAGACGAGACAGACAACGACATAGTCTAAGTTCAGCACTTTCTGATGACACTGGAGATTGCACTCACTTTGGCAGCTGATTTGGTGTTTTCCCCTATTGAAAATGAGCTGGGGAAATGCATTGTGTGCATCTCTTGCACCTTTGGTGACAGAGTCTGCAGATTCTAGATTGAACATGTTCTTGGCAAACAACTAACGTCCAGGTCTTCAGGCACAGTGACTCACCAGGGTGGAAGTTAAGAATACTTAAGAGTTGGGTTGTCTATATTTTTATGTAAAATATCTCAGTGTTGATATTTGATATTTTTCCTTTGTGATTGCTTGCTTATTTAGTGGAATAAATTTACTTTTCTCTTTTATTCTTCTGTTAGTGTCCTGGGGTTTTTCTGTATGATGTATTAGGCTACAAATGGAGTCAGCACTAGCTGAATAGTATTATCATCCCATTCTGATATTCTCAGTGAGTAGTAAACATAAGGGGAGGTTACTTTGCAGTATACTGAGTACAAGCACACATTGCAAAGTTGCTAACACACTGTAATATAACATTCTAATTTTATTGTACAATAACTTTCTCAAGTAAAAAAAAAAGCACTCATTCAAATTCTTGTTATACATAGAGGTACAGGTTACTACTACCCTGACAGTCAGGGAAATGCAGCAGGAAGCACTTCTGACATGTAAATATTTTAGAAGGAAGTGATAGGCATAGGAACTATCTTGGGTTTCAACATTTGTTTTTCTATAATCCAACTTTTAGCCATGCCCAAGCATACTCCCTGTCTACCTGCTGTGGTCGTGGTTCAGTCACTCAAGCCTAGCTTTCTCACATTTTTTGCACCCTGGAAGTTTGATACCACTCTATGGTTTAAAATTATCCTTACAAGGAATATAAGATTTTCTTTTCAATGTGTATTCCTTTAAGTGAGAAAATTGATTACAGCAAAGTCTAAGACCCACAAGGTCAGCTTGCAAGACAAAAGTGGACAACTATAAGGAAATTCTGTGGCTCTCTGTTTTATCACATATAGTCTAGGGAATAATGAATATTATATCTGTAATGTTCTCGCAATGTGTCTTAATGCTTTTATAACCTACTATGTTTTAAGGTAATAAGCCAGAATACCAGAAAAACATACCAAAAACTGAGTTGCAATGACTGTTCTTTATTACCCTTTGGGTAGTTAGGTAAGGGCCATCTGTGAAAGTCATCAGTTTCTTTACATCAGTCAGTTTGTATTTGTTGAAAGATAAAAATGTTTTTCAGTTCTCATCTGTAATATAGTCAGGAGATGCTATTTTTGCAGAAGAAAGGGGCATTGATCAGGTTTAAATATCATCACAGCAAAAAGCAGTCAAAACAAAGCCTACTGAAAACTGCCTTCCAGGAACCACAGTAGGTAAAAGTGGTGACACAAATCCCTCCTCTGGTACCTCTGTGCTAGATTTGCAGCTTTGTAGAATATATTCACTTGTACTCTGCTCAGCAGCACAGTCCTGCATCCTGACAGCTGAGTAATGTTCTGCTCACGTCTTCCCTTGTAAAATGAAAAAAGTAGATAATTTAATATAGATGTGACAAGTACAAGATAGATTTCTACCCAGCACAGTTTACCACAGCACACTCCTGAAAGTATTAGGTTGAAAACCTTCTTTAAAGATAACCAGATTCTTAAGTTCACCCCTATCACCACCCATTCCCCCCCCTCAATTAAACACAATACAGAGAAAACTTTCAACTAAAATTTTGATTTATTCTTTGATCATTTCAATATAAAAAAAATATTTTATGTCTATTGTTCCAGAAAATAAATCAATGTCTTTTATTTCTGCTGAAGACCGGCTTTTCTGTGAGGCATGCCAGATAAAATTTTTGTATGTTTCCAGTGCAAATTTTTTGGGGGGGGTCCTTCACTACTTTTCTTTTCTGTATATTTTACTCTCCCCTGAATCACAGAAGCAGTTTACTGCTATTTCTTGTGGCCATTGTCATTGGGGACTAAAATAAGCTTATTGCCTTCTTAGGCAAAGCATGACAAATTCTGTCAATCCAAATTACATTTCTGAGTATGGCAGGGTATGCAGTCTGATTTCACTGGCTTAAAAGAAACACATTGAACAATTCTTATACCTACATGTGCATTAGTGATGGATGGCATGCTGAATACAGAGCATTATTGTACTGTCCTGATGCTGCAATAATGGTCTTGTATCCTGTGCTCTGGTATTCAACCAATTGATAGTCCCTTGTACCGTTAGTGTTACCTGCTGTTACAGCCTTTCTGCTCCAGCCATAGAGTGACTGGATGCTTGAAGCAAGCTATGCTGCTACTCTGTTCCTCTCAGCCAGCAAGGCACCCTTGTCTCCAAGACAACTCAGAAGTGAAGCAGAGCTGTGGCTGGTGTGGGAAGTCGATGAGTCTTTGAGGGATGACGTTGTGTTGAGGTGAAGAGAGTTTAAGAAGGGACCCAGCATCACTGCGGAAGCTGCATCCTTGGTAACAACAAAATCAGATTGACTCAGGAGAGGGAGATGTTAGCATGGGATTCAGCTCCCCCAAATGCTACTGAGCTTTTCTGAAGTCTTTAGTAGTATCATGGATTTATTGGTATCATTATACTTCCTTTTAAAATCAGTGTTGTAAAAGATCCAAATGTTTGTGACCCATCACCCATTGATTTTATAGTATCTATTACTGTCTAAGGTTATCCAGTAGCAGAATTTGAAGCTTTAGGACAGTGTTTCAAAAGTATTGAGAGTAGCCTATTATTTTTTTATTATTATTCAGTTAGGAGCAGACTTATCATTGACTTCAACGGGTAAAATGTTAGCCTACTGCCAAACAGAAAAAACCCCTCACATTTGCTGCTTCTAGGCACTGACCAGAATGTATCTTTCAACCTGGAGTTTTCAATGCACAATTATCTATGTCAAAGGAGTAACTTTTTTCTGAGCAGTTGATGTGGTACATATACACTGCATCTATCACACTCTAGCATGCACAAATCTCCCCACACAGAGGAAGGAATACAGAGTAAAGGTTGAATGAAAATGACCTTTCTTAATGTTTTCACCAATATCCTGCTTGCAAATGACTCCAATAGACTATTTAAGGAGAGAACTAATCTCTTTAATCTAAAAGGGATATTTAAATATAAGAACACTGTAACAGCATTGCTAAAAAATTCATAACGATTGACTGTTTGCCCAAACTTGTAGTGCTGTACTATTGACTCTGTGTTCAGCCCTGCACAAACGGTAACTCCCATTCACTTTGATGGGAGATTTGCCTGGGGTAGGACTGCAGAACTGATGCCTAGGATGTTAATTAAATGTACAGTCAGCTGGCCAAAACGTGGATGGTTGAGTCATAAGGACAGATCTTCCTGGCTTACCTAAGAATTCTTCTTAGTATATAATTAAACCACAAAAACTGACATCAAAGTAACGATAAGGGCCTAATGTAATGCACATAACTGAGGAAATTCAGGCCAACATTCTTTCCTTTGATCACCCGACTGGGCCAAGCTAGTACACAAGGTATGGGTCTGGATACTCCCTTTCTCAAGAACTGGTAGAGGTGAAGGAGTTAAAACTGATGGAACTGGCTAGATTGGATGAACTGGTTGGGAGGTAATAATTTTTGTTGCACATAACCTGCAGAATTCCTCCACAATTATATGATGGGAACAGGGATCTTTAGGTAAAAGGAGTTTTTTCCAGGGTGTGAATGAATAAACTCAGAGAGGGCATACCTCTATAACTTGTGAATCTCCATACTTCATACCACTCCATACTCCATGAATTTCTGTATCAGCTCAGCGTTTTTTTCCTTGGGTGTGCTTTCCTTACACTGGGAGAAAGTCAGGGCAGGTGAAGGGATGACACCCTGTGGGTGTAAAACTACTCAGGGAGTGTTCTTTGAAGGCATGGTGGTACTAGAAGCCTAGGAACAGTGTTTCTACCCCGTATCTCTTGAAGGTATAGATCTTAACTTTAGAGATGCTTTAAAACGTTCTTGTTTCACATAACATTTTAAAACAAGCTGAAAAAACAAGATCTGGAAGAAGATCTACTATGGAGTATTAGCAAAATGAGCTGGAAAACTGAGGTCAAAGAATAGTTACCAGTGGTTTACTGTAAATAGGGAAGGATATAGCAAATGTGGTTCCACAGGGATCTGTCCTGAGCCAGATACTGTTAAATATTTTCGTTAGTGACTTCAGAAATAGGATAAAGAATGTTCTTACTAAATTTGCAGATGCTACAAAGCTTTGAAGGCTCCAGGTATGGAGGAAAGCCTGATTAGAACTCTAAAGGATCTTGACATATTAGAAAGATGGTATGAAAAAAATGGATGCAATTAAAGCCAAGTCTGATTTCTGTGCTTGGCCAAGAATAATCATTTGTAGAATTCAACTAAGTGAGAAACAACTGACTAATTTACAGTCTTATAGGAAAGAAACTAGGGGCTGCAGCTGGCTGCAGCTTGAACATGAATGGGCAATGCCATACTGGTGTAAAAACAAGAAGGGGGAAAGTAATTTTGAGTTCTACAAACAGGAACATAGTCTGCAAAATTCATAAACTATTTATTCTGTTTTACAACCATGGAAAGGTCTAAGCTAAGTTCAGATTTAAGCCTCATATGGACCAGAACAGAGCAATATAGTGACTATGAGAAAAGATTACAAGGCTTGGGGTTGTTTAGACTAGAGAATAAAACACTGAGGAGAAATGTGATAGTGTTTTTCAAATATGTAAAAAGATGGTGCAAAGCCAAAGGGAATAACCCTGTGGACAGGACAGAGGGTAGGTCAGTCAAGTATAACTCAAAAAGGTTTGGCTAGGCTTTAGGTAAGCTTTTTTTGACAATAAAGATAGTGAAAAATTACTGTAGAACCTTTACCTTTTTTTTGTTGAGGTTAGAAAAAAGGCCTGTCTGGAATGAGAAGGGTGTAGTTCAGCACATCTTGGGGTAGGTACAAGATTTCTTCTCGAACTTACTTCCTATCCTGTTTTGTAATATTGTCTGATCTGTTACTAGAGGCTTTAGGAGTCTCTCCAGTGGACTCGTTTCTCTTCTCACCCCTGGGCTGGTCCTGACTGGTAGCTTTCAGTCACATTGTCATAGCCTCCCAAGGCCTGATCCATATTCTGGAGATGCAGGATGGCCCACTCTTTATTTGGCCATCTTCCTGGGTTATCTAGGAGCAGGGTGACTTCTCTCCTGGATGACATACTACACAGCTACAAAGATCACCTTTATGCGTAACTTAGGGGTTGCATGATTAACTTAGCAATTGGCTGCATTTTGGTTTCCTGACAAGTTGCTCTACTGGGCATCCCAGACAGCTATTTCTTGGGTTCCTAATAAGCTGCATGGTCAAAGTGATGGGTGGTCCCAAAATGAAATTTTAGTTCTCTCCTTCCAATAAAAACAAAACAAAAATTTCTTTGTGTTTGGGTGGGTGTGGGCATCCAGATTCAGGGGGTATGCTGGATTTTGGTTTTTTTCTTAATGAAAAAGTTGCCATTAAAATCTCATCTAAAAACTTCCATGGCTAGAGGCTTGTGAGGTCTAAAATCTGTCGTGAGAGTCAGACAATTTTATACAAAAGACTATTGAAAGCAACATGGAAAATCTAATGTAGTTATTTCTTACTGGTAGGTGAACAGGAAGCATTTTACTATGGGTAGCAACTGGAAACCAGGTAACCTCTCTGATGATACTAGAAATTAACTGTAAATTAATTGCAGTTTTCCATTGTCCTTATTTTTTATTTTTTAAATGGTGGCCTTGAAGCCTTTGTGAGCAAGTATCCAGTGAGACTGAGTTTTAAAAAGGCTTATTTACTACACTGAATATCTGACCAGTCTGTTGTCTTGACCACATGGAAGGCTACTGGCTTTTCCTATGTGCAAGCAGCAACTGCATGTTTTTAGTGATAATGACCTTCTTTCTAGATTAATGGCAACAAGAACAAATATGTTTGTCCTCAACAGCGGTCCAAAACAAATTAAGTAAAAATGACTTCTTGCTCTCATGCAGATGTAAATGTACAGCACCTATTAAATAATGGGTTAAGCACTAGTTATGTAAGGTCACAGAAAAACAGTAAACACCAGAAGACTGAAACGGATGGTACTTATCCTTGGACAATAGACCAAGTCTATCAAGTGTGAGACATACCAGCTTGGATACGCATCAGCTGGATGCAGCCAGATAATTTCATTTCTCTAGGCTCTATTTGATTTTAAAATAACACTACACTTTGGTTTCAGACAGTAGGAGGCAGTGAAAAGTGGTCCAGTGCTTCTGTGTACAACCTGCTTGGAGTTCTTAGTTAAAGACATTCTTCTCCACGATATTTTCCTTCTGAGAGAGTGGCATTCTAATAAGAAAAACAAAGGGAAACAGATTGAAAGATCTTAATAAGCTTTTTTTCCAGTAGGTTCCATGCCAAATTCTATCCTCGCATGAGTTCTTGAAAACTCTCTGATTTCACAGGGGCCTCATGGCTGTAAAAGAATAGATTTTTTTGGTCTTAAGGTCTAAAAAGCTTTCTTCTGTATAAAGTGCTTTACACATGGAATGGCTGTTGAGGGAAATTGACTAGAATGGTAGTCAATTTTACACTGCTGCCCTCCCACCTGAAAAGCACTTTGGGTGCCCTACAGAGAAAAGAAATGAAATAGGAGGGGTAGAAATATGCACATGTACACACATGTAGAGAAAAGAAATGCTTGAGAAGGCGGCTTTAAAAAAGGGAGAGAAAATGTCTGTCCTACATACTTGTCACTCTGGATGGGGAGAGGTGTTTCTACAGGATGCAACATATCCAGTGAATGCACATTGAGCTAAATTCAGTTCTTATCTGCACTAGGACATTAGCTTCTAATAGCTTTGCTTAAGGGCCAGAATATTCCCAGGTTTCATTCCCAGGGAAAGTGAAGATTTCAGGTTCAAGTCAGTTTTAAAAGGATGCAGCATACCTACTTAGTGTCTTGCTATACTGTAGTTTTTAGAGACAGATTTTGTGCTGATGTTAACCCAGCATATCTCTGCTGAATATGTCATAGCTGTACCAGTTTTATATCAGCTAAATTTCTAACCCCATATCATCAAACCAATCTACAAGCTTTAATAAATATTGACCAGAGGTCTTTAGTTAAAAGAAAAAATTTGTCTTCAGTAAAGAAGGAGCCTGACAGCTTCAAGCCAGCAGTATTCATGAAGCTCAGACTGTGAAATTCTATTCTAGAAAATAATCTTCAGCGTATTTGGTAAAACAGAAGTGCTGCTAATGCAGCAGTTACATTAGCAGTTTGAGAATGAGAGCAATAGGAGGACATGCCAGGAAAATATGTTGATTATGCAAGGTCTCTATCTTTTGCAGTAAGAATGGCCTAGTGATATGACATGATCAAACAGCTGTTTCCCTCTCAACATTTGAGAGCAATAATAAATTTTAAGGATGCCTTCTGTGTCCAAAAGGCAGCCTATTTGGTGCTGTCCTTGAATAATACAGTTTTATTTTCAGGGATATAACAGAAAGGTTACACACAATACAATGTGACAAGTCCAAATGTTATTCCATCTAGGGGCAGCCTGGTATGCTCACTGCAGTGCATAACTGTTTTTCCAGTTTCTGTTCTGCTGCTTCTACTTATAAAAGTAGGTACTATAGCAAAGGTACAGCAATAAACATGATACTTACTTTTCAGAGATCTTATGCATTAGGTTTTCTCATGTTTGCCATTCCAAATCAATTGGGATGACAGAAAATTGTAAACTCATTTGTCCTTTTCTAAATTTGGAATTTGACCATTGCTAGATGCAACAGTTATCACTCATACTGTTGGGAATAAAGTACTTCAGTCTTATCCCTGAGATTCAAAAAAGGCTTTAGTAAGGTTTAAAAAGCACCACACCTGTGATTTGATTCTTTTTTTACCATACAGCCATATCTGTGATATTTCAGGTCCTTTTGCTAAATAGGCAACGTCCTCCAGTATGTTGTCTGTTAAAGCCAGAATGCTGGAAAAGCTGCATCACAGCTAGACTTTCCATCACTACATGGGACACCAAGAAAGAGACAGCTTTGCAATATTCCTTGAATAAAATGCCTTTAGAAATATCGACAGTCTTGAAATAAAGTCTGTTTTTTGCAGAATTTCACATAATTATGGAAAGCTTTTTTTCAATTTTTGTTTACTATTTTCAGATAATTTTTCTTCTTTTATATATACTGAGGCTGGCTGAGTACCAATTATAGTGATAGTCTTTGCAGTGTTGTCATTTGTTTTCATTTTTCATCTGAAAAAGATTTTGTTTGATAATGGCTCTAAGGAAGCGTTCTTCTTTACAAATGTTGATCCTGTGCTCCTCATTGGTTGAAGATAAGAAGTAGATTCTCAGATATTTTAAGTTTAAGAAACTCCATCAACTCATATGCTGATTTAGACAATCTGACTTACTAATTGTAATCATATACTTTTTTTCTTATCAGTAGTGATCTTACATTAAAAATAATGTGAGATTTCTATCATCAAAGCATTAGAATTATACATTATCTTTTGAAGAGCACTAATTTGTATGTTTATTTTCATTCATAAGGAAATGTATAATCAATTCTTTCTACCTAGTTCATTTTAATTAGGTAAATGTCTGGATCTAGATTAATTATGACTAAATTTTTAATTTTATTAGGTAGATATGATCAAAACACAGCAGGATCTTGTTCATTGGAATGTCTCTTTAATTAAATTCCTTGTTATCCAAAACTTGGACTATGTGCCCCAATGTGCGTCATTTGTATTGAAAATTCATTATTTATGAGTAGCATATCCCCTCTTGCTCAGTTTTCCAAGAGTTTAAAATATTTTACACACTGAGTATTCTGTTCTCTCTGAATTCTACCTGGAGTACAGTATTCCTTAGTTTTCCATCAGTAATGAAGTTATGTGGGATCTGTCAGATTTTTTTTTAATAATCTTTCTTCTACTCCATGTTGCCTTATGATCAGTCAGTACCAGGATTTGACCTTCAGTTTGCAAGGTTAGTATTTTAGTATAAAATCATCAGCAAATTAAATTGAGAGTTTCAAGAACACTGCTACTTGCATCACTTGCAACTGTTAATGCATGAGATTCATTTCTGTCCATGTGTATCATACCAAAGAAACTCATAATGTGACCCCTGTCTCATGTCTACTTTTGAGTTCATTTGCTATTTCTGCTCTGTATTCTTTATACCCTTGGTCAGCAATTTTAAAGAAAGTGATATGTGTATGATTTAAGAAGTTACATGGCTCATTAACTGCAATATAGCTGACAATCTGATTTCAAAGACTTGTTTCTTAAGTTAGCAGATTTTTAGCACAGTCTAAGATACTTCAGACCCCAGATGTGCAAAGGAATAAAAGAATGAGAGCACTCTTGCCTGCTCCTATTCCTGGGGCTCCCCGAGGAGCAGCAGTTATCCTTGAAAGCTTCTGTGCTAATGCAACTGCTAGTATAAGGAGGAGCCTACTCAGCTGCCCCTAGGCATAGCAGAACAGAGGAGGGCTTTTAGAAATTTGGGGAGACAAGGCAAAGGAAAAGTGCTGCTAGTGATCTTTAGCTTAAATTTCAGAGTTCATAAACTCACAAATGCTACAACCTGAGTGGATTTTGTAGCTAACTTTTCAAAATCTATGTAAACCAAAAACACTGAGTTTGATGCAGCTCTAACAAGGACTCACTGAAGCCAGAAGATGAGGTCACTTCAAAAACCAAACGAATGTAAGTGGAATTGTGCCTGCTGAAAGAGGGGAGCCAACTATAAATGAGGAATTTCCAATATGCAGCTGGATTAACTAGGAAAATACAGTTTATGAGTTGTGAGCTCTCCTGAATCCAGGCCTGCTGGTCTGCTGAGGAGGCTCTTTTTTGAAGGATGAACACCTGCAGAGTTGAGGGAAAATGGGTTTTGTAGCTGGCCACACAGGGTTTTGCTGAAGTACCAGTTCAAGCACAGAAGCCTGACCTATGACTTTTTGTGTGTTTTTGAGGCAGTCATGCATATTCTGCAATGAAAAGAACCTGAAATGAAGAAGCGCAGCAATGCTTCTAGCAGTGAAGTGCCTGACTATAAACAGGGTATTTCAGTCAATTTGAATCCCAAGAAACAGCTTGTATCTCATGACAGCCCTTTTTCTTCTTTTGTCTCCTTCTATAAACTGCTTCCTCAAAGAACAGTTCAAACAGATATACAAACACATTCACTTATTAAGTAATAATTATGGTAATACAAACAACATAACAAATGATAGAACATGTTGAGAAATATATACATACTCATGAAATGCTGAGATTTGTAATAACCTGCTCTGGCTGCACTTTTACTGCAGTCATTCAGTGTAGTCTCACCTGTTCTACCTGTTGCCTTTTTATTGTCCTAAAATGATAAACTACAATTATGCTTTGGTCTTCAGCCATACCGTATTACATCACAAAATACACTGAAGGCATGGCACACAAGAAGAGCCCAGTTCATCTGAATATTTACACATACATCTAATTTCAAACATGTAAACTTTCCTACCATAAGCATTGTGCTGACTTGAAGCCTGCTTTCTCAGAAAGTATCTTCTCTGCTTGACTGTGCTCTGAGTTTATGAAATATATGTGTCCTGGTGAGAAAAGAAACTGAAGGCTTGGGCAACATTCACAGAGCCATCACACCCAAGTATTGTTTGTACCTGCAAAGCTGCTTGTGCTATTGGATGTCCTGCCTTGATACACTAGTCCTTTTAGGTGCCCTTGCTGAGAAGCAACTTCAAAATTGTAAGCAGAGATAACAAAACCAAAAATACATAAATTGGATGTCTTGTCAGCTAATACCCCTTGCTTTAATGACAATAAAGCCTGCTGACACATGTGGTCGTGGCCAGAAGGCTTTCTGCCCTGTGAATGGAGCAGCTGATGATGATGAGGGAGGGAAATCAATGACTCAGCATTCATCAGAAGCATCCTCCTGCTGGTCACCACTGCCAAGTGCCGAGTCATCGATTTTCCTCCCTGCTAAGCCTCCACTGCTCTGTTTTCTTTAACAGCAAGCTTTAAAATGTTTGCAGTGGAGCTGTCAGCTCCCATTGGTAGGTCTCAGTAGGAGCACCCCAACACATGAATTGTATTGGGGCTAGGGGATAAATCTCACATTCGCCCAATGTAGTTTTTTCCAAGTGCCTGAAAGCCAGCATGCCTGAGCTCAGCATGCATGAATCTACAAATCACCCGATATACCACAATCAGCATAAATGAGGTGTTCTGCTTGCCATAAACTCACTAAATATTTTTCTTGTGAAGTGGCAAATGGAACACAGTATGCATGGCTCACAGATTCAGTCACTGAAACAAATCCAACAGCATGCAGTTGTCATCAAGAAATATGTCTAGGAAAACCTCTATCGCCACGCAGTTTCAGCACAGCATACTAGTACCAACCAGTTCTTCAATATTCAGACAAAGAGATTGCCATATATAGTGCACATTAGAAGTGCTGCCCTTTGATTTCTCCTGTTAAAAGAAAGCATCCTTACAGCTGTTCTCTATTGTCCTTCAGTCTTGAATATCTTCTGTATTTAAAGACACCCTGGAAATAAAAACTAGAATTGGAAAAGGGTCCTTGTCTGCAGTATTAAAATCTTGTGAGTCATGTTTTCCCAAATCTTCACAAAATTCTGTCAGAATCCAGCTCACGGTTTCAACTTCAGGAATACTGTAAAGGTGACTACAAACAATGATATTCATTTACAATTTGAAAAGCTCATTTAGGCTGAAATGTGTGATATATTCACATGCATCTCTTTTCTGTTTCGGTTACAAAGAGCAACAGAATTGTGGAGTTAAACAATAAAGCTTGAAAGCTTTCAGTTCCATTCCATTTTCAAGATGCAAATGAAGCAAGTTCTGAAATCTGAAACCCAGCTTCCACTTACTGATTTTAATGTAAGAAACAGCATATTTACTACAATACTTACTTAGAGTATTTGCTTAAAAATAATATCTCACAGTATTACAGTTGCAAAGATTTTCAGACTCCTAACATTGCCATTCTCTTCAGAAACAAGGAAATATGCAAATAAGTTGTTATTTGTAATAGCTGCAGCTTGCTATATTTGTAAAATAATTATATTTACCAGTTAATTGACCTTGTGTGCACAATAGGGACAAAAATAAAGAAATGATGCATGAAAATTCAAAGTAACACTGGATTGGTTTGGAAAAGTATATTGAATGTTAATTTTCAAAAATAGTAAGCAATTAATGCTGCTGTAATGAACATTTCTGTTTTACTCTGGCAACCACACTATGTTAACATAATATATTGAGAGTCAAGGCAGACCACTTGATTGCATGTTTGCACTGTAACAAGTGCACTTTTGGTTTAATTTTAAATTTTCATCTCAAATGTTCTTATAGGAATGCAGATGTTGTACTATTTGTCGGTCTCGTTAAAATCTTTGTCATGTGAGTGCCAGTGAATGTAGTAACACCTAATAAATTATGTAAAGTATTGCAGTATGCTGTACTTGTATGACCATTTCGATATACTGTAATTGTTTTCCAACACTTCCCCCACAGGTTAGTCTGGCTTCCAACAGAGCCAGAAGTGAATAACAAGCGAATCAACATGCAAAATATTGAACAGAGTAGCTTAGCACACAACCATCAGCCAAACGTGAGACTGACGTGTGGTTGCAGTCAGGACCAGTGACTGCACTCAGCTTTCTAAGCTTTGCACGTCTGCTCCCTGTATCTTCCAAATCGTATTTCTCTTTGCTGGTCAAAACACGTTGTTACCGAGGTCAACACTGGATGATTAATACAACTGCAGAAGTAGGGCTAGATTATCTTCATTGCAAATTACCAGCTAGGGACTTGATTTTACCTCTCTTGGAGCTTTGGAACTGTGTCCAGAGGAACTAAGTCTGAACCCCCAGTCCTGATTCTGAATTGTAGATGCTGGTATTGTAGGGACATGGCCTGATGACGCCAAGTGGCACTTGCAGTGAACGGCATGTAGGGACCCTGTTCTGATACGCAAAGACACTTGTCTAGGTATGCGTGAGGAAGTTTGATTGTGTTACAGTGTGTAATTCTGCCTCTCCCATACATTCCCTTTTACTTCAGTGGATGTGACTTTCGGAGGCCATTTTCCAGAGGCATTTAGTTTGTGGCTGAAAAAGTTGTCTATAGAACAAACCCAAAAAGGTCTGTTATTTATACTGTGGTACTTGAAGGAACTGCTGTTGGTAGTGTTTTGTCCATTGCCCCTCCACTGAGCTCACTAAGCAGGTGTCCGTATGCTAGTACCAATTAAGGAAGCTTGCTTTTTTCTGATGGAAAGAGCGGGCACTAGCAACCGAGCTGAGATCACTGGCCGCACTATAGATTTTGGAAGGTAGCAAATTTCAGTCACTACTAGCCTGTGGTGGATTTAGCCAGTGGTTTAAAAATGAAAATCTCTGTATTGTATTACAAATCCCCTAAGGAATCCAGCAGGTTTTTTGTGATTTAATGGATTTTTTTCTCCATTTTTTAGCATTTCCAGAATTCACGTTAGCTGCTGTAAGACTAGATGGATAACTGCCCATCATTTGGCTCAGTTCTCAAACAGTCAGGTATCTACAAATTGAGAAGCATTGGTTTTGCCTGTGTAGGTTGGTGCCTTTCTGTGAAACGTGTGAAATGTTTTTGCTGTATCTTTTCCAAAATGGAATATTTTACAATCCTGCTCTAGTGCCAGTACACCCTTATGAAAGGAGCTAATCTGTGCTAATGATTGTGTAAGAATAAAATGGAAAGAAAGGAACACAAGAACTTCTCTTCTCTGAATTTATGGCATTACAATCCTTCCCATGGCAACACAGAGAGTCAGATGGTTAGGTAGCAAAGTACAAGCAGGAAGAAATGCAAACAATGACAGAGAAAAAAAGGCAAAGAAAACAATGCGATTTTCTCTAATATAAGAACTAAATGGTAGAAGATAATCCTTATAAATGGTACTGTCTACTTTTAAAGAATATCCTTCAATGTGTGTTCATTTCTTTCTATTAGACTAGCTTGTCTAAAACATATACAGAAAGCCCTTTAATATCCCATTATACTGTATACTAAAGCATTCAGGTCTAATACTATTACTGATAAAGAAACCAAAAGCATATTTACAGAGACTGAATGTCTATAAAGAGCAGATCAAGCAAGTCTCTTGAGAAAAGAAAGTCCCATATCAGATTATTGTGTGAAAAAAAATAGCATGCTCATCTCAATTACAGCACCAATTGGGTTTATTTAAAAAGGAAGTAATTCTGTTTTTATGTCATAAAATCACTTTTTTAAAGCCTGTAAACATCCAATAAATTAAATTTTCAGATAAGATCCATTTGCAAAAAGCTATTTATGAGAAGCTTCAGATAATCATTAGAGAGGATTTAATAACCTAATAACTGACTAATGGTAGCACACAGTAAGTACACTGAATTAGATCCTTCTGTGGAGTTACTGTTTTACCTCATGTCATTTGGCAGTTTCTTATACAAGGTAAGTTGCTCAAACCTGTAATTCCTACCCCAGTGAGGGTACGTAGCAGAAATATTCTGATTATAGTCTCTTTAGGTTGTAAGTAAAAAATCTTTAGTAAAGTTTGCCAGGATAACCGTCTAGCCAAACCTAATGCAGAAACCAGATACAATGTTATACTGTAAAGTTATGAATATTAACAGCTTAAATATAGAAGGAAGTTATGCTATTTAGCATAAACATAGACCAATTCAATATTGTCAGTATGGTATGGAATATTAAAGCTTTTCCTTAAAAAATGTCATATCATGGTTTATATTAACTTTAGTACTCTACTAAACACCATAGGTACTCTACTAAAGTAAATATGAGCCCTTTTGTTTATTATAGTGCCCTTTGAGCCAGACCCTCACATTAATTTCATTCCTGGTCATGCAATTTACATCTGAATGAAAGTGAATGAAATGTTACCCTGAGCCTGGCAAGAGAGAAGGGTGATAGTCCAAAATGAGAAGCACTAACACAGTACAAGTTATATCCCTTAGAACTAAAACTACCACTTTACTACTTGAATCTTTTCTAGTGAGATTTAATTTAATTTTTAAGAACTTCAGGGCGGGTTAATGAAGGTCTACTCCTGTAATAGACATGAGGTATTTAAAATGGGTCAAACCAAAACCCTAGACAGACCATTGCAGTACTTTGGGACTTCAAAATCCTGAACCAAACTCCATGTGTTAGTAACACTTGGCCACTCTTGCTCTTAGAACTGACGCTATCAGCGGTCACTACTGAGTGATCTGGGTGAACAGAGTTCTGCCACACCTGTCTGCTGGTCACAAGTGCCAGATACATCGTATTGAAAGACAGCACACTCCAGTGGATTCACACGTTGCATATAGAGAAGTTACATTTCTGTCTGTATACTGAAACGTAAAACATTACAGAAGTAGTTTAGAAAAGATAGAAAAGAAAAACAAATATACACAAGCAGAACTGTCTCTGAAGTAGTGTGTGCAAATTAGGGATCAGATCCCTCATATTGAAATGTCTTTAAGAAAGAAAAAGAGAAATTAAAAACTGTCAGACCAACAATGTGACCACTTCCATAGGCACTCCTCAGGTGCCATTAACAAGTTTCCACTGGAGCTAACTACAGTGATACAGGTGCAAAGATATAGCTCCTAATAGCTCCAGTTGAGAAGGTGGTGTGTGCCTGTCCAACTCCACCTGAAAGGCAAACAGACAGCCATAATGAGGAAGAGTGAAAAATGAAAGAGAATTTTTAGGTTTTGAACAAAAGGGGTTTTATATATTTATGTCTGACAAAAAGTTAGCACTTAAAACCTTATATAATTGCATGCATCATATTTGTGGAAGTGTCTTATTGCCACTGCATTGCTATTAAAATGCAAAACAAGCGCCAGCATGTCATGTTTATTAAACCACTAAAAAAGTGTTCTGGCAGCGTTATGACTTCGGTTTCAAAAGTATAGAAATGGGCAGGGAAAAGAAGGAAAAGGAATCAGACACCAAATTCTCAGTTTACTCTTTTGTGCCTGGTTATTGGAACATGTAGGCTGGATTATATAGTCCTTTGAGATGTCTGCAGTAATCATGTTTTAGAATAAATGATTTCAAAGTGCATTGCAATTTAACAGTTTGATATAAGACTTAAGCACAAGATGACTACAGCTATAGCTGAGATTTTCTAGGGAAAATGTTTACAACAAGGGAGGAATACATTCTTTTTTCCCCTAAGAAACTGCAAAGGAGTCATAGGTGTGCAGAATGTAATTATGCAGACTGAAATTAGGCCAGTTCACTATAGCTAATTCCTTGTCTTTTACAAAAGTGCCACAGGATATTTAATGCCACAAATTATTAGGTTGTCAGCTTTAGGTATCATCTGCAAGTTGGCAGCTCTAGTAGCTTACCCAACAGTGTGTCCAGTTTTCAGAGCACAGAGATAAATCGTGGCAGGGCGACATATAGCATTTCTCCTCAGTTCTTCATGACCCCATGTTCCACGTTAGTGGAGCTGTAGATCCCGTGCCTTCTCAGTCATGCTTTCAGCTTAAAGTTTCCATTTATTAAATCAGCCCTTCTATCATCATCATTTATGTCCTATTCATACATCATTTCTATCTATTGTAATACCTCTTCCCAGGATTTAAATAACTCTGGCATGAAATAGCTTGTGCAATCTGAACAAAGAGTCTTAAGCTATCAGAGCAGATTTATCTAAAACATACAAACAAATGAAAGGGAAAATGTTATTTGTGTTCTTTTTGTGTTTTGTGAATAAGAGTTATGCAGGAATAGAGATATTTGGCACTGAGTGCATTCTGGCAATAGTCAGATGCAGCTCCAGCAGATGAAGGAAGTTGCTATGACTTCGAAATGAACTCTCTCCACAAGCTCTGGGAGTGTTCTTCATTGTCCAGTTAAGTACATATCTTCAAATCTTGGATGATATCTAGGACATTGGCTAAAGGCTTGATAATATTGGGCTTGTTTTGACTTTCAGCTCTTTCCTCCAAATCTAAGTGTTAGTTTCTTTCTATTGCTAATACACCTTTCTGGGTAACATACTTCACCGTTCTTTAGCTGTTCCTTTTGCAAATCTTCAGCCAACCAGATAATGCCAGTCCAGCATCATATATCTAGATTTTTAACTTAACCTTTATTGCTACCATTTCTTTGCATCAGAACTGTTAGATGTTGTGCAACATCCCAAATTGCTCTGAGATCATGAGATAAAAATAGACCATTGGGAATCCAGCGCAGATTTAAGCCAGTAACCACACATAATTCTTGCACTCCAATGATTTCATTGCAGATGCAGTTTTTGAGAGAATGTGTAAAAAAATATGTTTTCAAACTAAAGCTAGGCTCAAACTTGGAAACTTCTCCCCAAAAAGCAAAAGTCTGCTATGTTGGTGGAGTTGTGGTAGAAAAGAATGGATGTGGAGAAAATACGAGTAGTGTCCAAGAGGAGCTCCCGCTGTGTCTACAGGCTTTCTCCTTCAAGTCCCCACTTTTCCTCAACAGCTCTAGGAGACCTGAGAGAGGGACGGTTCTACCCATTGCAAGCAGTGATAAAAGGCACTTTAACTTATGTGTTCTCAGGCCCCCATGCAGCAGAGGGTGAAGCTCCCAATGTATATCTCCCTCTCCATGCATACATGTAAAGATGTTGTCCAGAATCCTGCTGAAAAGAGTAAAATGGGAAGCACTGGCATCTATATTCCTTGATACAAATATGTAATGTGTTGCAAGTACTTGCTTACAGTAGTTGTGGAAAAATAGAATGAGGAGCAACTGCTATTTAGGTGTATTTTAGAATTACGATAAAATTTTGTTTCATTTCAATTTCAGAGTACATATTGCATGTCAGGTTTTGATGAATATATATCCAAGACTGGAATGTTTCATTCATACCTGTAATGTTTTAGGAACAAATTTCAAATGCATCATCACAAATTACTTTCCCAAACCTGTCAGTGTGTAGGCTTCTGAAAATGTGATTCTCAATCCATTTGAACCCCCTCTTCCTTGTACTCCATTTTGCTATGTGCTTCTTTGCATTCTATGATGTATCCTTTATAAAATTATACACTTTTACCTTGGTGTCCCATCTGAAGGTGGTTCGTAGCATGTAGCAAGGCTGAGTCCATGTGAAAGAGAGAACCCATTTCACAGCTTGTGGGCAGGACACAAACATTTTTATTGCTTGTCATTTAATCTTGCCTTGGAAAGGTGATGACACTGGCTAAATCCAGTGCAGCTGGCACCTTGGCTCTCAACATTGAAACAGCACTATTTAAGTATATTTAAGAGTACATATAAGAACAAACCTGGTTTCTGGTATTTAACACTTGTGTTTGTCTGTTTTTTGAAAGGGTAGTAATTGATTCTTGCATTTCCTATTAAAAAGTTGTGTCATAATAACTTAACCCAGACTGCACACCTTCTTCTCAGAGAAAGATGTTTTCAAATTCCTAAGGGCGTTCAGAATGGACACTTGCTAATGCTGCTTTCTTTTTGCTGTAGGAGTTCCTGTGTCTGTCATTTGGTTTTGTGTGATAATTTAAGGGCAGATGTAGAAACACTCCTTCCTTGGATCTCTGGAAGTAGGCTAGCAGTATTCAATCGTTATTACATTAAGATGATTGGAGGCTAAGAATACTGATGCCGCCCTTCCCCCACCACTCTCTGTAGACACACACAGACACATGCACACAGGCGCGCACAGAGTATTATCTCTGTTTGCCTTACTAATGTCATTGTGCGATATTCCATTTTCCTCTCTCTTCTTGTCCCCAGGGTCTGTAACAAACCCCTGCTGGACCTTTTATCCACCCACTAAGTCCAGATTAATTTATTATACTCCATCTAGTTTTTGAACTGTTCCTTCTAAATGTGTGATGGGGCTTAAGGCTGTGCAAAGGGGATTCAAGGATAAGGGGAGAAAACATCCTCAGGCTCTAGCTTACAGTGAAAGGTTGTGTTACAGTATGAACACCTCTACTATTATTATGCATCGCCATGGAAGATGATGCAGGAGGAATGACTGATTAGAGCTCATATTTAGCTAAATTAACATCTCAAGTCCGTTTTTTTTTGTATGAATCTGAGTTCATCATAATCTAAAAACAAATATTTGCCTTTAATATCTCTGATTTATGCATAGAATACAGTGTACTCTTCATTTCCTTCTTAATTATTATTATTTTTTTAAACAGCTTCCAGGCAGAAAGTCAAAGCCTGCTGTGTTTTATATTATACTCTGCACCTCATTTTCCTGTTTTTTTAATAAAACATCTAATTAATCCATGTAATCTGAATACTTTCTGTTTAAACTCAATGTGCTAATGAAAAGAACTGAATGAAAATGTAGCTAATTTGTTGTACCTATGAAAGTAATAGCTAGGTAAAAAATATATAGAGATAAAAACTTGAATACTTTATGCCTAGTATGTGAATGGTGACTGAAAACAAATAATAAGGGTAACTACAAGTGGAAATTGTCTGAAAAAAGTTATTCAATGAAGTGGAAATTATGCACCTAATTTTTGCCATCTCATTTTTTGCTCATTGCGTTATATAAGCTGTGCCTAATGATCTTGCATTCGTACAAATAAAGCTGCTATTTCTTTTCCATTTGCAGAAAGTCTCAATATGATTTTTTTGCAGGATCCTGATAAAAGGAAAGCTTGAAAGATTGTCACAGCTCAGGCCTCTCTATCTTGGGTTGAACACAATAGATGACTAGTTATGTTAGAAGTTTGGTTTACTTTATCTCTGTCCAACTCAGCATCTTCTCCTGGGGAGAATACAAACAAGAGGAACTGGAGCTAATCATATGTTTAGAAATCAAGCATGTAACTTCAGGTGGCAAAGTCTGTAATAAAGGAAAGGAATTAGAGAAGTATGCTTTTTGATGAATTATCACCAGCACAATTTTTAATGGAATGTTTGTCAGGCTTTTCCATGAAATACCAGCAGATCTTTAACATCTTTAAAATTATTACCTAGACAATTTCCAGTAATGATGTTGAAAATCAATGTAGGAAATATTACCATAGTAAAAGTAAAAAGATGCCTCCAAATGGTAATGCACAAAACCTCACAAGGGAAAGCTTAGTTGCCTATGAAGATTTCCCAGTAGAAATATTATAAATCATATATAAGTCAGAGTATGAATGGGAAAAAGAAAAATAACTATCAAGATATAGTTTAGAATTGCTTAAAGTGTTTGTGGCTTGGCACAGACAAATGCAAATAGAACACGTTTGTTAAGGATGGTCAGCAGAAACATGGCTTCTCACAGTATCTGTGTGGAAGCTTAGAAGTCATAGTTTTTTGAAAAATGCATTAGATCCATTTCTCTGCCCTCTTTTGCATCTGCACCAAAATCAGTCATAACACATCACTGTTAATTGGCTGTGTAGCAAATGGAGAGTCAGACTGTTTTTTTTCCGGGAAATCTCCCCTCTGAGGCAGTGTGACTTTTGCAGCATGGTCTTGGTTTTACCTATTTTTGCAATTAAGCCCACTAAGACAAAAAGGGATATGCGGCTTCCCCTCTGGCACAGAGTTGGTCATTCACACGTAGAGCCCAGCATGGTATCTCAGCCCTTTTGCACCAGTGGCAAAATTCCAACTTCAACAGGAGCAGCACCCTTCTGATCCCCCCTGTTTCTCTAACTACGAGATACCATTTGTTTTTGGCAGTGCCTATTTACACTGCAAATACATATGGGCACAGTTTAAAATGCAAGAATCGCAATGTTACCAAATTAGTCAGATTTTTTCCTAGATCTAATTTGAAATTAGGATGAGGAATATGCGCACTGATACCATACTGTGGCTTCATTCTTATCTATACCCAGGATCACTTTGTCTTCATATCATACAGAACAGTAACAAGAAGATTGTCTCCATCCTTCTTCCAGAGTTTTATAAATTATGTGCTGAATGAGATACAGCAGGTGGCAAAACAAGGAGATGAGCGGCATGGGAAAATCAAATAACAATACGATAAATAAAGCTTATCAGAGAAGCTTGGGCTACATTTTCTCCACAAAACCTCTCCCCTGGATGTTAGAGACACATACTTTCTCCTATGTAGGTATACATGGGACCTGGAACGTAGCTGCAACATGGACAGTAACACAAGTAGTAATGGTGACTGCATCAATTTTCCAAGAAATACATGCATATTTATACTGCAATATTTTGTAATTAATACTCAACTGACACAAAAAAAAATTAAAATATATCCACAAGACCATGAAAGCAGCTGGTAGTGAACACTGCAGATGCCCAGATTAGTTTCTGTCGCAGTTGAACCTGGAATAGCTAATGTACCATTCCACTTAAAAGGAAAGCTTTCTAAAAGGTAGCAAAGAAAGATTTGCCATCTAGTTAAATTTTAAAATCACCACCAAACCATGCACTTGTATTGCAGAAACCTCATATAAGTATCCACAAAAATATCTTCTGTAGATAGATCCTTATTTCAAAGTCATTGTATCTCATCGCTGGCTACTAGTTGCGTTCATCTCCAACACTTTCTGGCAAAAATCTGTTAAGTCCATTATTATATACCACTCCTCAGAAGTCCTCTCCATGTCTAATTTTGGAATGCCTTAGTAATAAGTATCAATTTAAAATAAGTATAAATTTAAAAATACATTTTTTATATGTATCCATAGGAAAAAAAAAAGCATAAAAAATCTCAATAGCGCACTATGGAACGTTTTTACAACAGCAATGTCACCTTGTTAATAGAAGCATGTTTACATGTGGATTTGCATCATGCCTGCAAATTAGCGGGGTTTATGAACACGTGCGCTTACCATATTTTGATACTTTCTAAGCACTCCCTCTTCTAATTCTTTTTTTAATTAGGCTTTCCCTTCACCTTATAGATTATCTCTGTAGTAGATTTTAACTTACTGTCTTACTATTGATGATGACATTGAGCTTTAAAAGATTAATTAAACCCAGCTATTCCTAAACTGATGTAAAACACATACAATATTATTATTGGTTCGGGGTAGACAGTTCATTTTTGTCCATCTGGCTGAAGGCAGTTGCCGTTTTGCTGGGGAATTATGAGAGGGAGGGAAGATGTAAAACAACAGGATAGAAATTGACCTAAAATAGGGAGTCAGTAAGATCTCAGTCACCTGCCAAGGTGGCTCCGCATGGAGCCTCCAGAGAAGATTGCAGATGACACCAGAATTGTTGTTAAAAAGGTTCATGTTTTAATTTACACAAGGACAGAGGGGTGAGTACTAGGCTATTTACAAATTCAGCTGTGCCCTATTTCAGCCTGAGACAAAGTCACATTGCATAAAGGTAATGCTGTATGTCTGATTCAGGTAATTTCTGACAGTTTCCATTTCTCTCTTCTCAGCTTGCTTTGGTATAAAGCAAGTGACTGACCAGTAGTTTGGGTTGTGTGCTCTCTAAACATGCTGCTTGACCAAGTACAACAAAAGCTAGTAATTCTCCTACTGTGAAAGCATATCCTCTTTTTATATGATGAGCAGGACTGAGAGTTTCCTGATCTTTAAAGCCCTGGAAGAACAGCTGGCCAAGGCTGTAAAATGGCACAGGTGCTGGGAATCGGCTAAAGTCTCAGTCCTGGTTGGCAGATTAAATAGGCTTCCTGCCTATAAAGATGAGCAGGTTACAGGGTGGGAGCTTTTGCAGAGAAGGTGGCATAAAAAATCTCCATGGCCAGGGATTTCTGGGTTGCTTCAGAGAACTGAGTATTGCTGCTTAGCTTGCAGAAGATGAGTGGTGTTGGCATTTGTGTCCCATTCCTGGACTGAAAACAACAGCTTATTCTAGAGTTTTTTTACACCAGAATGCTGGTAGCTGTCACCCTGCATGATGAGCTCACATGTGATGCTGTCTGCTCCTGATGTGCAAGGTAAAGGCATTCTTGTTATTCATGCTAACCTGATGTGTGGCACTATTTTTTGGTAGCTTGGTCATTCTTCACCTGCAAAGGCAAAAATTCAGCTGCTTTCTTAAATCTTTGCTGGCATAGGAAATTTCTTTGGAGCTTTTCCACTGTAAAAATAGAGAAAACCTGTACAGAGGTTCACTGTAGCCTACCTGTTGGCCCTGCATGCAGCAATGCAGGTTTTCTCTGGCAATTTGTCTCTCCCCATCTTCAAAAAGAAATAATGGAAATGGTAAAGCATACTGAACTTCCTTGATTTCAGATGGAAGTGCACATGTGAGAGTCATTATATAATAGGACTTGGAAAGCATAGCTTTGAAAAAAGTATCAATTGTCTATCTTTGTGATGTTGCCTTTAACTTATATATTGACCTTTACTTGCTTTTGTATTTACCTTTACTTGTGTTGATTTAGGTCTCTGTCTACTACTAGCACTTTTGATAGCCATATGAGTCTCTTTGAGCTAAGCACTAGTAACAGACAGTCACATTCCTGAAAAAGTAGTTAAGCTGTTGAGCAGTGTTTGTAGTATTTATAGTTCATTAAAATGGGGCTGCCATATTTTTTTCTGTTATGTTCCCTGGCATAGCTTGGTCTCCCTTTGCATAGGGAAACCAGATCAATAGAGGAAAGACTTCAGGAGAGCTCCCTAATAAATGTGGCAACACTTTCATTTTAGGAATTAGAACTCAAATAATTCTGTTTCTTCAGGTTTGGAAGAAAGTGTTATTCTGCTCTTCTTAATGACGGAGGCTTAGTGTTAGGCCAAGGCTATGAATTTATTTATGACTTTGTCCTGCTTTCAGCCCCAGTTCACTCAGAGTTAAGCTGATGATTGCATAAAACCCACACCTTTTTGTTTTAGCTATTTTACTTTGAGTTTTATAATGCAGTGAGAAACAGATTATATTTGAAGCCTTCAATAAATTTTTGCTAAATGTTTGCCATTTGTGTGGTTAGAAAGGCCCTAGAAAAAGCCACTTTGAGCACAAAAGTGGTAGTGCACAATACTGAATGAAGACTAAGCAAAGAGGTTTTAGTAGACTAATCTGTGCATCTCTTTGAAAAGCAAAACCTTGAGACAGTCATCCAGTCCTATTAACAATCCCAATACAATAAATATTCTCCTACTCTTCCTTACATAAAACTTCCTGAAACTGATAGGAGTCACACAAATGAAAACTTTTCAAAGTTCACATCCAGGACCAACTAGACAGATGTCTTTAGGGAGGACTCCTGTTTGCTGATATGATGCTAGGGATAAATACGGCTCCAGCAGCTATTTCTGACTAAACAGGAAATAGCCAAAGCCAGACTGGCTCCGTGCTTTGTTCTTCTGCAACGTGTCACCTTTACTGAGGACAAAAATGAGTCAGATATTGAATGTCATTGCTCAAATTACTTTTGTTTCTGTTAAAACAGAAATGCAAGTTTGTAGAAAATTTAAATATATATTCATCTATACACATACTATCTTTTAACATGATTGCAGCTCTATTTTCAGAAGCCTGCTTCAAGTACACCTAGTGCAAGATGTTGCAAAATAATCCTGTAAAGTGTAGTTATTTACTAATAATGGATATTCTAGGCAAAGGTGTTTGAAGTGCTGCTTTATAGTCAGCTGCTGAATTGAAAAATCCTTTACAAACAACATTTTTACATTTCAAGGTAACAGTTAAATCATTGAGACTTTGTATCCCACACTCAAAATTCTGCTTTACACTGGAACAGGGAATACTTATTTTAAGCACATCCAGTAAAATACTTATTTTAAATTATATTTTACAGTTCAGTGGTTTCTCTGACCTGAAGATCCCAAAGAGCTTCTCAGATGGAGGTGAAGTTATCTTAAGAATAGTCCTATGAGCACAATTATTTCCGTTTTACATACAGAGAAAATGAGTAATGAAAACGGATGGTTTGTTGAAGGTTGCACACAGGTGCTGGCAGGAAGACTAGAAGCTGCACTTCTTGCCTCCCACTTCTGTGCTTTAACTATAAAGCCACTATTAGGCTTTCCACATCATCCTGTGATTGAGTAACTTTCATTAGATCAGTGGAGATTCAGGAATTCTGAGCTAATTAATGCTCTGGCACTTTTCAAACCCTCAGCTGCTCTTTACCTCTGATGGTTCTATAGGGTTCGATGACTTGCAGTGATGTGTCTCTGAAGAGACAACAAAGGAAGGCAAATAAAGGATGAGGATTCACTAACCTTGCCTAACAAAGGTAGGGGCCATACTTAGAAACATTTGCTCAGGTTTTATAGGCTTCTTACTCTATTTAAACAGAGGGTGTGAAAGCTTCGAAGAGGGATTCCTGTCATGTTAAAATCTGATAATTTACAAGTTCTTCCTTATCACTGTCCTCTTCACTGCTCTTCTAGTGATTACAGTAAATTATGTGAATTCTCTTTTAAGACTATGCCTTTTCAATGAGATCAAATTAAAAAAAAAAAAAACAAAAACAACAAAAGACCTGTGTAAGCCACAAGGAATCAAGTATTACAAATATTCTGCCAGCTGTGCTTCTAAATAATTAGGGAGGGACATCAGCTGCTACTCTGTGATCTGGATCAATACCTCCCAGAAGTTTGGGTTAAGATGTTTTGGTTCAGATTTGTAATGCTGCTGATTATAACACACTGTGTGTAGAGTTAACTGTTTCAACTTTTCTGCTAATAAGAAGATTAATTGTGAAGAAAATAAACAGGCTAAGATATTAACAGTGATGAATTTTTGAGCGGGTAATTTTTTCAGTCCAATTAATAGCACATGGCCTGTCAGTAATGTTTGGACATCAAGAGGCAGTACGTTGCAAACAACCAGGAGGACTTAAGAACATTCATCAGTGAACTGTAATGTCATTTGAATTCTAACTATTACTCTTGGTCCCTCTCCACATGGCAAAGGCTCGTGCTTTGTTTACATTGTACTTTGGTATTTTGGTATGTTCCAACAACCCAGAAGTGGGTCATCATTAATGACTATGTATATACCCAGCATAAGTAATTTATTATGTTAGAAACAAAATATTCAAAACACAAGATCTTGCTAAAACTACTTTTTTTGTCAATTTATAGTACAGAATAGGGAGGTAATTTTTAGAAATACGATGTTTTGTGAACCTGGGCCTCTAAATATGGCTTTAAAACTATCAATACATATACAGCACTGCAGAAACTGAATGCTTTAAATGGTTTCTATATATATTATTTGAACTTTAAAAATCTATGAGCAAATCGATATGAGGAACACGGGGATGAAGTAACTTTACAGTGTTAATAGGGCTTAATATATGAAGTACTAAGCACTGCTGTAGCACTCATAAAACAACACGGCTAATGCTTAAACTTGTTTGACATTGGAGCCTTTTTACTACTTATATTCCAGCATATTTACAAATTGAGAAGAGGCTTGTTGAATCTTGTTCCATGATAGACTGCTGAAGTATTCAGGCTGGTAGTTTTCAATTACTTCATCTTGGCTGTGATTCAAAGCAGGCCAGCACAAGGAGAGGAAGGCATTCAGCTTGACCAGCTGAAACACAAGAGGATAACGTGTACTCTTAAAGGGGAAGAGCCCAAAGACCCGGCTCTTCTTGACATACATCATTAACTATTAATAGAGATTCATTATTTTGTGGATTTGCACAATTGGCTCTTAGGACAGGGTGTCTACATGCTTTACTAATTATCCCTAACCTGCTTGGAGGCACATTTGTGAATGCCAATCATTTATTGCCAATTTACATACTTGAGGGAGGGGGCTGGGGAGAGAGATTCAGTAGTATAAAAACATGTTAAAGTTAATGCATTAACGTTTCCCTTCAGATCACCTTGTGCCATGACTTGACATGTCCATCCCTGTCCTAAATAAGCCTAACCTCTTATACCCTTCACAAGTGACAGGAAAGCTGAAAAATTTCCTCAAGATTACTTGAATAGTGAGGAATAATATTGGTCATAATGTTGAATTTTAGGATATTTTTAAAGAATGAAAGTATATATTTGATTAAAAGTCGTGATTTACTTATTTTACATGAAATTTCAGTGTTGTCTTTCTGCCTAACCCACTTTGCAGTGTGTCAGGAAGCATTTTACTCATACTCCTTAAGGCAACATAAATCTCCTGTTTGAATACATACGAGTTTATTATACTCCTTGCCTTGAGGTTTGAAGTGACATGTTTTCTCATGAGGGTGGACAAAGCTCAGAGCGTAGGTGTCAGGGTAGTAACATTAGCCACCCGTACCTAATCTGAGATATCGTGCCTGACTCTGCTGAGCCATTATGACTGAGGTGTCCCTGCTTTGTTGTCATTAAGTGGGTGGCTGCTGTGGCAAGATGCTTCTGTTCAATGAATCAATTGTAAGATGAATATTAGACATCTGCAGGGGGAAGTATTGTGCCTCCTTCTGTGACATCCTGCCCCCAAATCCTTTCTTCCTCTGCTTCTCTGACATGCTGCAACAGCTTTATGAAAATCAAATGCTTTAATTGTAAAACTACCACTTAATTGAAAACACACAGGATTTATTCAGTGCCCAGCTCCTAGAGATCACTTTATTTGGCATTCCTCTTTTTTTTTTTTTCTTCTTACTTCATCTTAACAAGCAAATTTTAATATTTAAACACATACCGCATTGTTAAGGAGGCAAGTGTCAGCATTGTAGTGAGCTTTAAATAAGTTTTTTTAAAACTTCATGCTACTTCAGAATTTGTTTTATACAGGGCTGGGTTCTCCAGTCAGCTTAGGCAAAGTAGCCTTCACATGGACAGCAGAGAGTTCTGCCTGTAGGAAAGAGTTCTCCAGCCATGCAGAGCAGCATCCAGGTGCCCCTTCTTGGAGCCAGCTATAGAATAAAGAAGGGCTCTGCTATACAGAGTTTTCTGTGGCTTGAGGCTCCCAAGTGTCTTGCATTTGTTCCTTACAGCTATTATTTAGGATGATGCAGCTCCAAAATATCAACCATTAAGCTCCTCACTACTGCTCTTCCCGAATGTACTGCAGCCTAGAAGTGATTTCAGCATGACTGGAGGAAATTTTCTCTCTGTCTTGAATCTCTTTCTGAGGGCAAAATGAACAGGATGCTCTGTGGGCATAGTTACCGTAATGGGGCTGCTCTTGTATAGGGAAGCCTTCAACTAATAAAGTGGATTCATTACTTTTTCAAGGCATTTCCTACACTGATCTAGGCAGAGCATGGTACAGAACTGCCCCCTTGCCCTGCTGAGGAAGTGGTAGTTGGCCTCATTTAACAAACACAGAAGAGCCCGAGTCCTGATGCATAGGTCTGTTATACATGTTCTAGGCATGTTTGTAGGCACATGGGAGCTGCAGAGGAGCACTGTACCGTAGGGAGATTTTGCAGTCCTGATTAGAAGTGAAATAAAAGACCCACACACAAACGAAAAAACCAAACCAGCCAAAATCCAGGTTGGAGTGTAGCCTGGCAGGATGAGCCTGTGCAGGGTATGCTGCTGCTGAAGAGCTTCACCAGGTCCTTCGGAGCATTTCTGTGGTGTGTGATTGTTTTAGATGTTGCTTGGAATTGATTGGTTTGGAAAGTCTGGCTTCCCCTTGCCACATAAACCTGTGGGAAGAGGGAGTCTCTTTCAGCATAAACATTAGCAGCGGGCAGCTTTGCATGCTGTTCACTTTGGTCACAGTTTGTGAGACTGAGTTTTATCTGCGCTTACAACTGCTCACCTTGCTAAGGTTGCCTACAAATAAATGTCAGTCTATTTTAGCTGTGATTTCTAAGTATCTGCTGTAATACTGCCTGGGGGTTATTTATCCCGTTTATGCAGAAGTGGCCTCTGTTGAAAAAGAGGAGGAGGTGAAGAGATACAGCTTCCTACATAGTAGTAAATGCAAGCTGTGTGTGCATGACAATATAGGTCTCCGAGGTTCAGTGGATCTGGAATTATGCCATTTGTTTCACACTAATTGAAGCATGTGTCTACAAGTGTGCAGTGCAAAACACAGGATAAATGGAGATCATAAAATAAGGGTACTGCATAACCTATCTTATTATTAGACAGGCAGTCACTTGCACAGCACCTGAAAATGTATGTTTTGTGAGGAAAAGCTGCTCTTTCCTGTGCATATGTGTATACATATTAAGCTAATAGGATTTATTTCTGCTAAGCCAGTCTGAGACAACAGATAGACTCTGAAAAGCTCTAAAAGACTTTACTGTATGTCCCTTGTGTTTGTGAAAGATAGCACATACTTTCCAGTGCTTTTTAAATTGTGAGTCCAGAGTAACAAGTGTTAGACTTCAAGCTGCTTCTGTATGAGAGCAAGACACCTCAAAGAGTAAGTGTTGTATCTTAAGCATGATTAACCTTAATTTGCTCATACACTGAACTCTCTAGAAAAAGATTTATATGTTGTGTGGTTTCAAGAGACAGATGCTGAGACAAGGCTGAACTCGGTCACAATTTGAGACAATCTCAATGGTACTGGAAAGAACAGGTACGTTTCTGTACCTGGCAGAGACATTCAATGCAATATGTAGGTTAGTGTAATGTGTCCATCAGCATAACTTGTTATTGCATTACATTTATTACCATGGTGTATGTGAGATCTCACTGTAAATGTTTTCAAGAAAGGGAATTAATGCATTTTTATGTGAAGTTTGGTTTCATCAGCCAAGACAAATGGATCTGTGCCATTGACTTTGGGATCAGAAATTTATATGACACTTCTGTCAGTTTTAAATCTGAAAAAAACCCCACTTTTTCAATCAGTCCTTTTTCATTGCTATGTTTACAGTATGGCAGAGATATATTGAGCTATGCAAGTGGGTAGGAAAAAAATGAGAAACTTAGTTATGTTCTAGAGATATCAAACCATTAAGGGAGAAAACACTTTTGCTGTGTGTCAGATCTCTGCAAACCACTGAGGCATCCACTCATAGACTTGAGAAAGGAAGGAAAAAAAAGGGATAAAACCCAAGGGGAAAAAAAAACAAACCCAAAACACATTTTCTCTCTATCTGTATGCTTCAGTGCATGGCAAGTAGTGTATGCTTTTTAGGCATGATTCACAAGGCAGATTCATCTGCAAGTGACTCTAGGTACAGCAGTGGGGGTGGATCTGGATCATGTAAGGCCAGTGCAGAATGTGGGAAAACATCTTCCCCCCACTCCCCAGTAAACAATGTCAAATCAAAAGGTTTACATTGCAGTTTTATTGTTAACACAAGAAGAGATCTAGACCAAACTAAAGGTCCATTTAATCTTCTATTCTTTCTACAATAGCAGTTAGTATCTGATACTTAAGGAAAAAGAGTAAGAATGAGGACAAATGGAGACAAACACTAGTTTAGAGGGGTTTTGTAGAGGTCGTATTTGAACCATCATAGTCAGAGCAGCCAGTGGAGTTACTCTGACTTTGTCTTTGAGCCTATTTACAAATTAACTCTGCAACAGCCTGTAATACTGTCTCCACAATTTAATCGTGTACTGGGTGAAAAAGTGCTTCTTTGTTCTTTGTTTTAAGCTTCCTACCTAATTAATGGGTACACTATCAAATTATTGGGATGCGAGGAAGAAAATTGTTTGTAGGCATTTTCTGGTTTAGCCCTCCAGTTTATTCATTGCTATCACTTTTTCCATTTGAAAAATCCTATTTCTCTCAAAGTAAGAAGGTTATTCTGTACCTTTTAAGCAGCATGGTTGCCATTCTTGTTACCTTTTCTGTACTTTAAAAAATAAAAACCACCAAAAGAATCTGTAAAAATAAAAGGAATAATTTAGAGGAAAAGTTCATTAGAAAGGTCAACTCAAAGCAGAAGTTACCCCAACTCCACAACTAAAAGATGACAAAAGTAAAAGCATGAAAAAATAGGTGCTGTCAGGTGCTTGCTTTCAAATCCTTAGAGACTGGTCAGAAGCATTAGTGATATTGCAGTGTCTTCTCTTGGCCTATAGATAAAAAAACCCAGAAAGACTGGTGAAACTCAGAATGAAGTTAATATCATACTGCTATGTGAACTTTTTTCCACACTCATGCATTTATATTTATTTCAAATGGGTTGATTGTAGAAGCTGATAAATGGTCTGCTGTCAGTTGTAGTCCATTGTGTTTGTCATCAGTGCAAGTTCATTGTAGTCAGTGATGAAATTTCACCTGCTGTGTGAAAGAAAATAAAATGCACAGTTGTGGTTGTAATTAGGGTTGAAAATCAATAGTAAAAGATGTTTTAAAAATGAGAAAGACAGTAAAAAAGAAAATGAGGATGAAACTGTGAAAATAGAATTAACTGGGGATAGATAAGAACAGCAAATGCAGAGACATATTGCAGGAAATGGAACATTAATCCAAGGTGGAACAACTACAACCACTTTTTGCAAGATGTTTCATTTTGAGTCTAAGAAAGAATGTCTTTTCTAGTAAAAAAAAAAATCTCTTCCTGTGGCGGTATGTACATGTGTGTGAACAGAAAATGGAGCTGCTAATGGTGCCTTGAAGATCCTAGCATTTTTTCTGCTTCAATCCCTTGGTGGCCACCATCCTGGAAAATGAAGGACTTGGGTGAAACTCACTTTAGAATTCAGGAGGGGATGTCCCTGAATTAGTGAGAGCAGCATGTCAGAATGCAGTTCACAATAAAGAATGCTGCACTTTTTTTTTTTCATTTGCCTTAAAACTATTCTTTTATAGCCTTTGAGAAAAGGTATCTGGGGGTTTGGACATGACCAGATGGCTGAGCACTGAGTAGTTGTCTTCTAAGTCACTCTTAAAAAGCACCTGTACTAAAAGGGTGGAAAATTGAAAATTCTTGTTGGCTCCACAGGGGATGACTTGTGTTTGGTTTTGATGGAGCGGAATATCTTTGACTATTGCTGATTATGAAAGGGCTTATTACTGGCTAGGGAGTAAGAAAGGCAAAGCATTTCATTCTCTGCTTTTCTTAGCTTTCACCTCAAGAGCATCAGCTTAGAAAATACTGTGTCAGAATGTCAAAGAAATGCTTGGGCAGTTTGTTCTTTTTGGTTTATCTTTCCCTAAGTATCAAAAACCTTGGTCACAGAAAAGACAGTCTTTCTCTTTAATAAGTCTATTTCTGGTACAAAGCTAGTAGAATGTGACAGGCAAATACAATAACCCAATTACAGCATCTTCTGTATAACACACAAATGTGTGAAATGTTTTCTCCTAAATAAATAGCCTTCAGTAAGATATGTGTATTGTGCTTATTTATTAGACTGCATTCTCATATCACTTTGAAACTACATCTGCTATATTTTAAATAGTAACCAACAAAGTATGACAAGATGGCAGAATAGTTTAATATCATACCCTTTGTCTACCCAGAAAGTATGAAAGTAAAGTAAAGCAAATGGCTAGCATAAGAAGGGTAGAGCATGTTATTCTGTCAAGGCAGACAATTCTGCTCCTCTTTGGCACATCAGTGGTATAATACAGAGATAAAAATGAATCCTTGCACAGTGAATTGGGTATTTCCTAGAAGCTCCTGTTGGAAATTGTTTCTGATCTTGTTAGTTAAGGAAGATTTACTTTGCGCTTAAGTTATCAGACATCAGTTTCCTAATGCACAAGTCCACAGGAAAGTAACATCTCCCAGGTATTCATGAACTTTTTTTGAAGGGACAATAAATTAACCAAGCAGCTGACGATGTAGAGCTTTCGTATATGTCTTATTAAGCAGAAGTATCCAACAAGCAAAAAATATCTTGTGGGTTTTGTAGAAATGTACAAGGACTTGATGTCTGGCACTGCATGTGCTTGTAAAGAGTATATGAGAACAAAAAAGAAGGCAGATAGCTGTTCAGAGCCCAATTCAGCAAAGATTACCCACAAAGAGCAATGTTTACATCTGGGCATACAGGCCTCTTAAGTTGGAGAAGTCTATGGAACTACTCTTAGAAATAAATACCATCCGGTGGGACTCCCTGCTCCTGCAGGCATGGTAATACTTACTACACAGAATTAAAAAGGTGTGGTTAGAGTGGTATTATAGCTTTCTCATACATGTTTATGGAAAGCTTGTGGGCGCCTCTGGTTTGCATATCTAAAGAACTGTAGTTACAGAATAGAAACCACTTCAGATCCAAAGCTTCTACTGACTTCAGCAAGGCTGTGTGTTCCAGTACCTTCAGAGTTAGTAGGTCTCTTGTGTATCTGTGCACACCCCTCGCTGCCAGACAAGATGAAACTGAATTCTCAAGCCGAGTATTCAGTAGTCTACAGCTGGTTAAATGTAGATCTGAGCCTATTCTCAAGTCCCAGCTTGTTCATCATCAGTGTTGTTTATGCACAAGCCTATGCTAAAGTGTGGATTCAGGCAAAGCTCCAGAGCACACCCAAGGGCAGCAGCCCAGCCATGCTCAGTTCTCTGGCAGGGAACGGAGCTCGTTGCTGCTGCAGGATGGATTGGGCACAGTGGGGACAGTGTGCTACCTACAGCCTGTCCAGCAGTGTGCATCCTGCTGTCGGCTAGCTTGAAGGATGGGGAAGATGGGCTACAGCTGAGCTATTAGCCAGCTACGTGGGTGGGAAGTGTATGTGCCACAAGTCCCATCATGCTAAACTATCTTTTCACCTTTTAGTGGAGGTATGGCAGGTGATGACTCCGTGCATGTGCAAGAATGAAGCTCCAAGCTTCTTGCTGCACTGCAGGTTCTACAATCTGGTCCTCCACTTACTACACGCGCTTTTTTTGAAAGTAACATTGGCAATCAGAGAAATCCATTTTCCGTACCAAACTTAACTCCCACATCGTATGAATTTGAAAGTGATTTAATATTTCAGATGGTAATGGTGTGCTTTTACCCTGAGTGGTAGAGTAAATGGCCTCCATATATAAATAGGTAGCATTTAGCATTTATGTTTTTTAAAATGTCAGGATGTTAAACCAATGGGAGGACTGGAAGAGGGGGGAAGAAGTATTAGCACTGCACTGTTTACTTAGTGTACAGAACAGAGCCCTGTAAAACCTTGATAGGAGTCTAATCCTTGTTGATTATGGGAAAAAAATTAAATAACTAGGCATATGTACAAAATCAATTACTCAGCCTCCTCAAATTCAAAGTTGGCTTATAAAACGCAAGTATTTAAAAATTACATACTTCAATTTTCTATTTTTTAACTTTTGATTATTATGAGATACTTTTGTCTTATTTTCAGGCTTTTCTTTATCACTAGAAGCTCTTGAATCTGATCAGAATTTTAAAGGAAAAAAATTAGTCTACTACAACACTGTGAGATTAGGGATATGTTTTTTGAGAGTTGCCACCTACTTAGATAACGGAGGTTTTCTTTCATTACAAAGAGCTGCAAATTAAGTTTTTCAGGGCAAGAATTAAGTGGGAATAAAACCAAAAAATATTCAGTAAATCAAAGGAAGGACAAGCACGGTCTTCAAAAAGCCTGAAAAACACAGGTCCAGTTATTTGGCTGATGTAAACTGCCATAGACCATCAAAGCTTTCATTAGCTGAAGAGTCCTGGCCCAGTGATCATCGGCCAATCTTGACCCAGGGAAAGAAATTGTATTTCTCCTTTTGCAGAAGGAATCTTCCTAGGAAAAGTACAGTATCTTATTAGGACCATCATAAAGATTTTGGATGCTCTGAGCACGCTGCACAAACATAGAATAACTATTGTGTGTGAAGTGATGCTGGTCTCATTGCAGTTGCTGTGTTCAGTCTCTCTGCATATGTTAAGCATCACACCTACTCAGTGTTACTGAAAGGTTTTGAGGAATGTCTCTGACTGAGGTCCCATGTCTTGAAGCAGGACTATAACCTGGGCTCAGATTGTAAAAAGGAATCATTTTAAGGAAAGAGTTCCATCAGGTAATCTAGGAGAGGCAATCCTTGAGTAACTGATTTGAATTTGTAGGGTAGATAATGTTTGTGCCTCCTCTCTGGACAAGGGGTTTTTTTAATCCAAATAAGTGGTATCCCCCAAATGTATTTTCAGTTTTCTATAAGCCCATAAAGCACATAGTGATAAGCTTTAATGACCATATCATACAATGTTTCCCTGCAGATGTACAGAAATCTCTTCCAAGTTACAGAACTGAGTGTATAGTCTGCAGGTTTTTGTTCTGAGCTGATTCAAGGGACAAATTAATAAGGAAAACTGTGGAGAGGAGAGAGTTTTCAAACAACCAAACCCTCAGTTGGTGTAAATGAAGATAAACCTGTATATTTCATAGGGACTAATGTGAGTTATGCAAGCTAAGGATCTGTTTCACAATTTAAATATTTCATTGCATAATAAAGGATTATCTTGTAAAATATTCTGATAAATAGCATTTTTACACTTAATCTCTAGAAAAATAGGAGGGAACTCCAAAACCTACTGCCACCCACAAGAGTGGTGTTTGTAGCAAATATTTCCAGGCATTTGTGCTCCTAAATTCAATTACACTGGTGGCTTCAGTGTAGATCCTGGTGGACAATCACCCCCATCATAAAAAGTGCAGGTTGTTTGCCACAACTGAGTAAAACTGTCATTTTCTGCCTAAAAGAAGCTGGGGCTAAGCTAAGGCAGAAAATAAATCCTCTGTGACTCATAAAGAGAGCGCTTTTTTAGGTCAGGTCAAGAACAAAGACATTGGCAGTGCAATGCTGAGAGGCTTATAGTGGTATATCCCTAAGGACAACTCCCGACACCAATAGGAATTTTTTTTCATGATGGGGTGAATAGTTTTTGAATGGATTTGTAAATGCCCTTAAAATAATCAGTTTATTCAATTAGCAAATTCTCCTTTAAATGTGGAAGGATTTTTTAATTTATTTTTTTTACCAAACATGCTGTTTAGTCTCTGTGGCAGGAGGAAAAAAAAGAAAGAGCTGGCTCTCAGAACAAGGAAAGAGTAAATGCTCAGGGGAGGGTGAGACTGAGCGAGAGCGTTACTGCTGCCCCTCACCACCACACAGACACACATATGCTCTCTTAGCACTCTGCAGATGCAGTTCTTCAGTACTGAATAGGGGATGGAGCAGCCTTCCACCTTTGAGTCAAGGTGCTTGCTAGTATTATCAAAACTAAATTCTAGCTTTGCCTTGAAGTTCTAATTTTCCTGTGAGTCTTGTTATTTCCATGAATTTTTGCTTGTAAAAAAGGTCCAGAGTTAAACAGCTGCTTTCCTAATTTCCCCCACGTTACATTTTCCAGTGTCCCATCCTATCACCATCACCCCTCCCCCTCAAAAAAACAACAAAAACACAAACCCCCAAAATTGTGCTTGGGTTTTCCTATCAAATCCCGTGGTGCTTAGTAACAGGAACCATCTCATGGTGTATTTGCAGTGGATCTGCATATTAAAGGCTAATACAACACAGATGGGAGCTGGTAAAATCTTTCCCAGAAAGAGAGGTGGGAGAAATTGCAAGAAAGCATACTGTGCTTGCTTGTTTTAGTCCAAGACCTCTTTTAGCCTTGGGTTTTGGATTCAATTCACCTTGGAATTATGATTATTCTTTAGAAAACAATTTAAGAAAGCAGTTTCAGGTTACTTGCTACCTTAACATTGATTTTATTTCTTTATTTAATTTTTCTTCAAGTAGTGTTGTGGACTAACAGTTGTATACATGTAAGCCTTCTTCATCTTTCCACTTCTGAACAAAGTGTAGAGCTGGCCAGTTTCAGAATTGGTGATTACTCCCTTTTCTGCCCAAGCTGTTTCTTCCACACGAACTCTCTACTTCACTAGGAACACGGGAAATTCTCTTGAAGACTCCCATGACATGCCACACACACAGGTAAATGGGTCACTAGAAATAAAATTCATTTCTGCCCTTCACTTCCTGAGCTCCAGAAAAGTGTCACAAAGTCTACAGGTTGCAAATGGCCAGTGGAGACCTGACTCTGTGGGAGACAACTGGCGATATCGTGACTGTTCTGGCAAGCAAATATGCCAGTACCCTTAGGCAGGAAGGGACCCCTCAGAAGTCCTTCACCTGCTCTACTCATCCATGAATCCTTCTTCCTTTGTTGCTGAAGGATCGTTGTATGTGGGCAAAATAAACTTCATGGGACTGAGAGGTCTCCCCTGTCCCTGTGGATTTCTGCTCCATGTCTAATAGTGGGCTACTCTAGAGGCGTATGTAACGTCATGTGGCTCAGTGAAGGTCTTCCTTTGAGTCTTTGCTGGTCAAGAAATGAAAATGGAATGGTATACAGATTGCATGTGAGTTACCTCGGAAAGTTTGCTCATAGGAGGTATTACAGCTCTTCTAATGCACTGAATTCAGCGCAATTGCAAATACTCAGGAGTTCATGACCAAATAGGAGACAGGTGGGAACCTCCCTGGGTCACAGCTAAACAAAACTATTTTGTCAGTTGTAAAACTGCTAGATCTCTCAAGGCAGCCTGGCTGGCTGTCTGTGCAGGATCAAGTGATTTGGCACACATAGATTTGGCCTACACTTTGCTTTGAGAAAGCAAACCCAAGCTGTTTTGAGGGTCTAAGATAAACTTTTGAAAAGTTTTCCATGTGCTCAGACAGCAGAAATAATGCAAAAATGCACTGCGAGGGAAGAAAGCCTTTCCACAATTTTCAGTCTATGCTAGACCAAGATGTACTGTAAATCAACATTAAGTCCTCCTTAGTGGTATTTCTAGCCTTTTTAGCTGAAGAGCTTCAGTTGTAAACAGCCAGACTTTTGAATCCTCATGAATCCTAATGAATCCTTGTGAATCTTTGAAGCTTTGCCCATCATTAATCAGCCCATCCATGAAAAAGTATTCCAGACATACACACCATATGTACATGCATGTGTTTCTGTAACTATTAATAAAAACAACAGTATTGTCATCTCAATATGATAATATTCCACACCTTATGGAATTGCCTTCCTGGTGTTTGAGGCTTAAGAAATTAGATTCCCATCTCCATTGTATAAACATTTTAAAAGCATCACCTAGTTGCAAAGTATTCCCCAAATACATGTTTTTCTTTGAAGATATTTCTACTAACGATGTGTTATTAGTGTGAAGGGCCAAATTATCTACTCATCTAATTGGTTCAGCTCCACTGTGCCACAGAATTTGACATTATCATTTCTCAGGCTCTAACATAATTCATACAAAAGATCAATTTGTTATACTTATCGTGTTAGCATGGAGCACACTTAATAACAGGACATTTTATGCGGCATTAGTTTTCCAGCATTTTTAGTGTAGAGAAAATACCTTTTTTCTTAGCGTTAATTTAGGCAGCTTTTACTCAAATGTTTGTGCTTCTCTGTTTTTATAAATTAACTAATTTAATTGTATTGTAAATACTTATCTTCCCTAAATTAATATGGAATCAAAATTAATTAGTTTGGAAAATACAAATTGCTGTTCAACATCACATTTAAACATATAACAAATTAACAGGATGATTTTTCTGTTCTGCTCTCTGCATGTGAAAGCTAGCCAGTGTAAACCTCAAGATACAGTTTCCTTGTTCTCAGTTGTCATTAAGCGCAGGCCTCTCTTGACAAGTTTTTGACACATTGCTCTTCCATCGGGTTCCTTACTTTCGATTGTGGAATGACAAGTCTATTTTGTGGTGGTGTGAAATGAACCATGTACTGCTACCGCTGTCTCATGTCTCATAATGGAAGGTTCACAGCATGGACAATTGGGAATTTCTCTAGGCAGGGGAAAAGCACTTATTTTCAACCCCTAGCTTTAATCAATCAAGGAGAAACTGGAAATCGCTGTAAAGTAATGAATGTCAATTTATGTACATGCTATTGATTTTAGAAATTTAATGCTCTGTTTCCCTATTTTATGTTGACCTTATGAAGCTTAAAGATGAACACAATAGGTGAGTATTCTTCAGGCAGAATTGGGTTTCCCCTGGAAATATGAAAAAAAAGATTTTGTACCTTCTGTGTATGGAAGAAAAGAAAAAAAAAAGGGGGGTGGGGTGGGTAAGAGAGGGGGTCATCTGGAATTTAAGCCAAAGGGCTGTACCAAGTCAAGGGATTGGAGAAAACAGGGGCATGTTATTAAACCCATTTGTTGAAAAATGGACAAAACCATTCTTGCAAGGCACATCCCAGTTGTCGTCTTGGCATACTGAGGATTTGGGTTATTAAAATTCACCCTTTGGTTAAATGCACTCTTGATTCAACATTTGTTATTTTTATATAAAGTGTGAAGGTATTGTTTTGAATAATTCACTATTCATCTACCTTGTAGTTTGCATGCTTTGTGCTCCTTCACAACACTCTGACAGAGAGTGAGAGAGAGATTAGTAAACATGACCCCAGAAGACCTCTCTAAGTGCCTGTCTAGCATAACTTATTGGCTTCACTTTCTCTGCTCTGAGGATCGTTAGCTTCACTGGATACATTACACACCAGTTTTGCTATTGCTTATCTTCACAAAGTTTATATCTCCCCGGGTTTTATTCCCAGATAAGAAACCTAGGCACTGTCAGTTAAAGTATACTCTCAGGAACTCGCCCTGTCCCCTGTAGAGGAAGAAAACAATGAGTTCAGAAATTGTATGATTTGAACCTAGATTGAGACCCCCCCCATTATCATAATGTTGTTTCTGTAATTCCTCCTAAGCATAAAAAAAATAATATTCCAGTAAGAAACTGAATGTTATGCTGGTGTTCTGATCAGTCATAACATTCTGCTCCTACAGAAGCAGTAAGATAACACATACAGAAAGTTTTGTTCACTCAGAGGATTTCTTGTTGATCTCCACTGTATATTTGTACAAAAGCTCTCGGGGGATTTCTCATGTTACTTCCCTGAATACACAGTAACAGGATTGCACAGGAAAAGTGCTGGTAGTAACAGTATGCTCTTAAACAGCATATTTTTCTGCTGTTCTGACTAGTGCAAAAATTGAAGCCAGCTCTGAAAGACAGGTTTTTTCCCCTCCTTGCAGTAGTTTTACAAATGAAATCACAATACTCCCTGAAATTACTAGTGCACTTGACTCCACGATCAATTTACTCCATTTTCAATATAGACTTTGACAAGAATGATTTGTTTATGCTGTCACATGAATCAGTCTCAGTAAATTAGACCTGTCAAAGTTACTTTTTCTGCACAGTACAATTTGCTTTATTTTTGACACCTGTGCAGTTGGGAAAGCTATTGTAAATAAAGTAAAAACTTGAGTCAGAAGGTAAGCTATCTGCCTCTAGATCCTATTCCCTGTGTCAAAAATACATCTCAGTAGTGCAGGGGAGGTTTTTTTGTTTGAAATGGATAATTAATAATAATACGAATGTGATTTGAAGTTTGGATTCTTAATGTACTATCTGTATATACCAAAATGCATATGAAAGGCAAACAAATGCTTCTGTGAGGGTATGCATGCACCAGAACTTGATGCTGCAGAGCTGTAGAGAGATGCCATGTCACCATCAAAGTATCTGTGCAGCATGTCAATGTAGCAGTGTTATTCCTTTAAAAAAAAAAAAAATAAAATACTTTGCCTCCTTCTATTGCATTTAAGATAAAATCAAGGTCTAGACTGTGTCCTGGGGTTCAGCTGGACCTCTTGTGTAACCTTGGCATCAGTGAGCCTCAGTAAAATCTCTGAGGTGAGCTCCCTCCCTTGTTTGAGGTCTTGCTGCCCTACATGTATGGACAGATTGCTTGTGCACTTCTAGGTGGAAGGGAAGTAGCAGCTCAATAGTAACGTACCCAGGCTTGTTCCTTCTGCTGGCATGATACAGGTGTAATGCAGATCGAAATTGAACCTTGATACTGAACTACACAGCATGCTCCTGGGTACTGAAGGAGAAAAATCTTAATGATGATTTCTTATGATAACAAATCACAATTTAATCTGTTTATGGAGATTAGGGGGTTTGATGGTATCAGTTACTATTAAAAAAAGAGAAAGAAAAAAAAGTGGGTTGGTAGTTTTACACTGAAAGGTCAACAAAAAGACCTTGGTTTTATCTGCATTACAAAGTTGCATCAATTAAACTTGCATATTTTCCTGCAAGATTTTACTTGCCTGACTTTTCCAGTGCCAGGGAAACTTTCGGTTTCATTTAGACTGATGCGTGGTCACCTTGAGTTAAACCACAATGAACCCCCTTTTAAACCATAATAAAAGTATTGCCACTTTCAGCAATGTAGCTCAATTGTTTTGAATAACAGGCTTTGTTTAATCTGGGGCAGACTTTTTATGTAGACAGACCCTTAGTGCTCATTAAAGCAATGGAGTGATGTCTGCTTAGATCGAGCACGAACTTTGCACTTCAGGAAATCTTCCAGATTGAGGAGGAAAAAAATGTAAAATTATTGAGGTAAACTGAAATCAATAACTTCTAAAGAAAAAACACAACAGTGATTATCAGGGTGATCTGCTACTAATTAACTGAAGAACCAAATTACTTCAGCTCTCTGGTTCCTAACTCTGCTTCTTCCTTTCAATTCACCTCTTTCTATTCAATTTGAATGTTCTGCTAGAAAGTAAAGCACTCGGTGCTTAACAGACCTTCATGATAGAGTTCATTTGGCCCAGGCAGGCCCAATTTATAGCTGCTTCTCCCAGAGCCTATTTACTTAGAACTTAATCTGGCTACTGCTGTAAAAGACGATAAAAAACCAAAACATTTCTATAAACACATTAGCAATGAAAGGAGGGCCAGGGAGAATCTCCATTCTTCATTGGATGCGGAGGGAAACATAGTGACAAAGAATGAGGAAAATGCTGAGGTACTAATGCTTTCATTGCCTCAGTCTGTAATAGTAAGACCAGTTGTCCCCCAGATGCGCAGCCCCCTGAGCTGGAAGACAGGGATGAGGAAGAGCATGATAAAGCCCCCATAATCCAAGCAGAAATGACCTGCTACACCACTTAGATGTGCACAAGTCTATGGGGCCAGATGGAATCCACCAGAGGATCATCCTGACCTCCATCACACGGCACGTGCAGGACAGTGGGGGATCAGGCCCAGCCAGCGTGGGGTTATGGAAGGCAGGTCCTGCCTGACGAACCACATCTCCTTGTGTGACAAGGTGACCTGCCTAGTGGCTGAGGGAAAGGCTGTGGCTGGTGTCTGCCTGGGCCTTAGCGAAGCCTTTGGCACCGTCTCCCGCAGCATCTCCCGGAGACACCGGCTGCCCGTGGCCGGGGCGGGTGTGCTCTGCGCTGGGCTAAGAGCTGGCTGGGTGGCCGGGCAGAGCGTGGTGGGGGATGGGGTGACATCCCGCTGGCGGGGGCACACGGGGTGTCCCCAGGAGCCAGCCCTGTGCCCAGGTGGCCACGGGGGCCAGCAGCAGCCTGGCTGGTGTCAGGAACAGTGTGGCCAGCATGGCCAGGGCAGTGCCCGTCCCCCTGTGCTGGGCCCTGGTGCGGCCGCCCCTCGAATCCTGTGTTCAGCTTTGGGCCCCTCACTGCCAGGGGGACGTGGAGGGGCTGGAGCGTGTCCAGAGCCGGGCAGGGGCTGGGGCAGGGGCTGGGGCACGAGGCTGATGGGGGGCGGCTGAGGGGACTGGGGGGGCTGGTCTGGAGAGGAGGAGGCTCAGGGGTGACCCATCATTCTCTGCAGCTC
The DNA here is from genome assembly GCF_023634155.1 of Falco peregrinus. Taxonomy (NCBI): domain Eukaryota; kingdom Metazoa; phylum Chordata; class Aves; order Falconiformes; family Falconidae; genus Falco; species Falco peregrinus. The sequence continues at coordinate 9,938,585 of NC_073733.1, read as the reverse complement.
TTTGACAGGGGAGGTGTAGCGAGATGGGGGTTGGTCTCTTCTCCCAGATAACAAGGGGCAGGAGGAAACAGCCTCAAGTTGCAGCAGGGGAGATTTAGATTCAATATTCACTGAAAGGGTGGCCAAGCATTGAAACAGGTTGCCCAGGGAGGTGGTTGGGTCACCATCCCTGGAGGGATTTAGAAGACCTGTAGATGTGGCAGTTAAAGACATGGGTTAGTGGTGGGCTTGGCAGTGCTGGGTGAATGGTTGGACTGGATCTTAAAGGTCTTTCCCAACCTGAATGATTCTATGAAATGTCCCTTCATAGCCAGTTCAATGATGTGTTGAGCCCTTTCTGTGAGGCTGTTAGCATCTTCAGGGAAGGTCACGACAGCTGGGTGTCTTGGCAGGGTTAAATCCAGGGCTAAACTCAGAGTCTGAGTTTTGGAAGCCACAAGTTTGTGTGTGGCTGCAGCTGCCATTGGGTGGCCCACAGAGAGAAGGGAAGAAGGTTTGTCACGATTTGACTAGTATGTAGAGGAATGAGTATGCATGCTGGGATGGGATTTAAAGCTTCAAACCAATTAGATTTTTAATTGTTTCTTTTTTTTTCTGTTTGTTGGCAGTTGTGATTAACTACCCTAGGCCAGTAGATAGCTAAAACACATCCCTGTGTAGGGACACCACATCCCTAGTAGTTTTGCAAATTTGTTACAACAGTGAGTCCTGAATTATCTCTACAATATCCACAATGCACAAAGGCTGCATATACCTACCTGGTAAAATAAGTGAGTTTGTTTACTGCTAAAAAAATGTAGGGCAAATTGAGAATGTTTATTTTCTAAACACATTGTGCTGTACTTTTGAAAGGATGGCTTTTTTTCTTTTACAAATAACAGTTTCAATATCCTTTACTTCACAAGTGTTTGATCTAACCACAGTTGATGTTTAGCCATGGTAACACTTGGAATCTTTTTTTTCATGCCTGTTGCTTTTCTGCCCCCCACCCCACCCCCTGAGACAGACTGATTTGGAAACTATCCAAGTTGTCTCAGGAGTGGTATCAAATTTGCTCTGTTCTTTCCACACCTGACCCATTCTGGCTTCCTTTAAATGCTAAAACTAGCAAGGGCCCAGCCATGATGGAAAAAAAACAAACAAGAAAATCTCCCTACATGTTATCCCCGCACAGTAAAGGCAGTTAATGGGGAATGGTGTTTCAACAGACAAATAACAGACTATGTTAAAAGGAAGTTGCCAGTCACATTTCTTTTTATATCGGATCATATTTAAGGAAGAGGGAAAAGTAAATGTAGGCATTTCTAGAACAGCTGTACCTTCCTATGCACCACTCCTGTTTGTACCCATCTATTTATACCCCTTTAGTCGTGCAATAATAAAAAACAAACCTTTTCCATATTCACACTTTAAAACACACACTGCAGTTCAATCTGATATTTCGTATAATAATCAAACCAATTCCCCTGCTAACAGCTACACACACATTTGTGCGTCAGTTCTTTAAATACCTGACCTTTGGGAAATAGGCCCTGGGTTGGAGCAGGAGGTACTCAGGCTGAGCGTACAATGAGCTTAAATGGAATAAGCTAATTTGTCACTGTTTTGTTATGATTGAATATATGTGTTTAGAATGAAATTTAATTTAAATCCAATTTGTAACATCTCTGTGGGTGGGACAAAGGAAAAAAAACAAACCCAAAGGGTATATTAACTGGATACTGTACTGTGAATGTAATGGGACTTCAGAGTTTAACGTTCAATTAAAAAGCCCTGCATGTTCTTATTACTGTTTACAGGAGTGGGTTTGGGGGAGATTTATGTTATTAAAAATAAAAAACCCAAAAAAACCCAAAACCTGGTACAATACCTTTTTTATTTGTCACCAACTCATGCAAAGTCTTCACCTGGTGCAGTTAAGCCATCTGTTATTCTTGAAGGAAAATTCAGTCAAAGAGGTATCAAGAGATAAAAAGAGCATTTTCATCTAAACATTTGCCTGAGTTGCTGTGTTGTTTTTCTTACTTCAGAAAATGAAGATGAATTAGGATAACTGGCTGTTGTGTTTTGATACGAACCAGAAGAATCTAAGTGGAATAAACAGGCGTGAGCCTTGTGGGGGCTGATTAGTCACACACCGCAGGCGCTCGGAGCAGTGCTGCACCCGCGCCAGGCTGCAGACCACACCGAGCAGCACTGCTGTCCCGCACCGGCCGCTACCCAGGGCTTAGCAAAGCCTGGCACGATCAGCTTCGTCTCGTCTCCCCCACCTCCTGCTGCTACTTTAAAAGTAGTTGGGGAACGTGATAAATGGTAGGAGGAAAAGCAGCTTTTTTTTTTCCTGCTGGTTGATAGATTGGCAGTTTGTTATGGGGTGCCTGGCTGGGGAGGTCAGAGTCCCTAGTTGGGGTCCCAGCTAGTAAAGATCAGGATTGCTCAGAGGGCTTCAGTGAAATGACACTGCTTTGCAGTCAGTTTACTATTTCAGGTATTTTTTTTCTCCATTCTTTACTTGATAAAAATGTTCACATTATCATACATGAAGCAGAGTGCTTAAAGAAGGTTCAGAGTACGATACCAACACAGGAAGAGCCAGGAACCATAAAGTCAGAGGGAGGGGTGGGCAGACAGGCACTCACCGCTTTATATTAAGGATAAACAGCATGAATCAAAGATATCTAAGTTTGAGTGTAGTGGCAATCATTAGTTCATATCACCTTTGCATTGTTTATTTAACCTTGAATATCTGTATCAAATATATTGTTTATATAATCACTTTTCAGAGAGATGTATAAATATATACCTATCATAGATCCTGCAAAGACAGGTTTGTTTATGACAGACCCTTAAAATACAGACAGTATAAGCAACAAAGTATTTAATTATTTGTATGTTCTTTCATTTGCATGTTATTTACCTGATATTAAGTAAGGACTTATTACAAGCTCTCAAAACAGATACATCCCTTATTGGGTAATTAATACTAATCTTGCAAACACATTAACAGCACAGAGACAGTAACAGCTATCTTAGGAGCTGTTACAGTCCATCTTGTAAATCCTGTCTTAGTGGGTGGATTAGTTCATGCTCCTTTGGAGATGTGAGAAAATACATTGTCAATCCTGATGCCATGCATGGGGGGCAAGTCTCCAGATTTTGAGGTTTTTGAATGTGGGTCTAACAGTATATTTGAAGTGTATGCACATGAGGGTGAATGAGAGACATACATAAAAAATTCACTGTTTTTCATTGTATTTGGTTGGCATTAGGAATAAGCAAACCAAGCCTTTAAATTTAATTTTTACAAGTTAACAAAAAATATCAGAAAACACTTTTATTAAAGTGAACAAATAGTGTTAAGATAAGTTTTGTTGATGTTGTTGTTGGGGGGGTTGTTTTGTTTTTTAAAGTTTTAAAAACCTGCAAGCATGATGCTTTCTCTCAGATATAAATATGCTTTCAGGTTGTGAACTCCAGGAGTTACTTTCATAAAGGGAGTGCTCACTGACATGATTGCAACCACGATTTTACTGTAATCGCTTGCAGAATAGAGGTGGTGCAGTAAGTGTGATGGTTTCATATACATTTACTCATGGCTTTTAAAATTACTTTTGTGGCTAGATAGTAGGACCAACCTGCTTTATCTTCCATATGTATATTTTTATTTGGCCATCCATAAGAACTATATTATCCTGTCTCTGAGTAGGAAGTGAATAGTATCTCCTGCCAGCATTGCCTACGCTGGCTGTGCTACGCCCTCACAGAGCAATTGATGTTACCTGCTGTCTGACTGTATTAAACTTCCTAGAAATAGCAGAACAATTTTATGGGTGAAAGAGACGTGTTTTGCGTACAGAGCATGTTCGCAATTCTAATTGGAACTAAAGAAAATGGACAAATTATACACACAAAAAGAAAAGGTACAGTGGAGGAGTATTGATTGAAATTAAATGGATCCTGTTCAGGTAACCAAATTATCTCAGAAGTAACTAGGTCCCCATTCAAAGGCATGTAAAAGCCCAAGTTGCTGTGAATCCAGAACTGCCTTCTGAGATCTGAAATACCAGGTTACTTCAAGCACTGCAATATTTATATTTACCGTCCTGTTTGGTTTGAAACTTGGCTTATCACACACTTGCTGGGACAAGAAACACTCTTACATTGACTGTATACAGAATCTTCTGACAGTCTCTCTCAGAAATGAGCATTCCTTCAATTTTCATACTCTTTATCTGTGCTGTCAGATCAGCGTTTGTGGTGGCACAAAAGGGGATATGCCACTGATAGTCCAACTTTTGTTACACTGGTGCCCAGTGATGCAGGGGTGGATTTCCAGTTCATCATGGGAGAGTTACTGTAATTGTCTCAGAGCTTCATTAGCTGTCAGTCCTCCCCTCTGTGTCTGACATGTCAAAACCCAGAGACAAGCTGCTAATTTCTTGTTGAAAGCAGCCAGTCTCTAGAGCTTGAAAAGATATACAAGCTCCTTCCTTTTATGCTAACACACCTGACAAGTGCCAAGTGCTCTTACCTCTCAGTGAAATCTGAAATCAATAGGTTTTGTGGGTGTTCAGAGCTCTCAAGTGGCTCTTGTACAGATAGAGCCCATGGTGCTTCAGCTGGGCTGGGTTTTGGGGGGTTCTTGGCATCTATCTGTGACTCTGCCACGTGCATCCTGTTCGACCTTGAGCAAGTCACTTTCTTCAGTTTCTTGATCTCAAAATGGAGCCTGTAGCTTTTTGCACCTAACAGGTCTGTGGTGAAGATTAATTCCTGAACATCAGTAATGTGTTCAGGGTTTATGGTGATAGTTATTTTACAGAATAATGTCATGAATAATATGGTGTTCATATGGAGTTGTTCACACTGTACCTATCCTGAATCCCTATCTGGACAAGATTTATGTCCTACCCAGCCTATAGTCTTGTTTCCCCAAGATGATAACTCAAAAGCATGTCTTGGAACACAGCCATGATGTGCTCCATGGTGCACCCCCCCACACACACACCACACATCTGCCCTAGAAGTGTAAGCTGAGATGCTGTGACATGCAGCGCAGTTTGTCTTCCCCTGAACCTTGACTTTTTCTAGTAGGTTGGAGCCACTCTAGCAGCTTTGTTATTCCGGGCCTAGTGGATCCAGAGCAGTCCTTGGGGTAATTCTGTGAAGGCTGTGGGTTCTGCTTGCATGGTTGCCTTCAGCAGCAACATGATAAGCAGCAGCTTCTGGCACCATCGCACCCTCCCACATTGGGGATGACTAGAATGTGCAGTTGTCTTCCTTGTTTCCTAAACTAGTACATGATTTTATAGCCCTTGGATCCTGCGTTGATCCCAGACAGGCATACGGATCTCACACGCTGTTACAAAGGAGGAAACCCTGAGAAATGCTAAATGTCTACAACTTAAGCAGAGTTGCTAGTGAATCTCAGCTCTCAGAATTATCTCTCTTCTTTCATTAAAGCATGATGTGTGCAGTGATTTTGCATTGAAAGAAGAATTTTGAGTTTTTTGGTATGGGTGGCATTGGCCAAAAATATTGTCTAAACACACAGATGTTTATATTATGTAGTCTTTACTGTGTTTGCCTTCTGCAATTTTGGAGCTGTTATTTTTAGCTCTTCATTTTTACAGCAAGACCTTTTGGCATCTTTGTGGAACAGGAGCAGTGTCCTGATTTAGCACAGTTCCATGATACTGACATTGTATAACTGAAGGAAGGAAATAGCTCCCTTGGTATGTACTTTTACCGTAAGCAGCATAGGGATATTTGTTGAGATTCATTGAGGAGTAGAGGCTGTAAGAAGTTGTGGAGTACTGTAGCCTTCCAGCAGAGGACAAGGGTATGGAGGCTTCAAGGGAAACAGACAACCTTTTTAATTCTCATAATGCTTACTATTCTTTGCTTCCAGGATGAGCAAAGCAGTAAATATCAAGCAAAGGATGTTGATTTGTATGCACCGCAATTGTTGGAATAAAAATCAGTTCAGACCCCAGTGACTCTTGCCAGCCCTTGTTGTGGCTGTAGAGACGTGAATGCACAGAAAGTAAATACAACTTAAAATTCAAGCTACCCATCATATTGTAACTCCAAATAGATCATTTGCCTTTCCAGAAACGACTGGAAAGTTTCCATGGGAAGGGAGAAGCAGCAGGGGAGCAGGACCTGTGGAACTGTGCTTGTGTGGGGAGCTGTATCACCAGCCCTGAGATGCTGCTAGCATTTTGTTATTGTTAAGTAACACAAAAATCTATTGCAGAGCAAAATAAAATGAGAACTCTGTATCAGAGTGTAGATACCAGTCTTGCATTAATAAAACAATAAATGAAATTAATAATTTATCTATGGCTGTTTTTACTTTTTGGGTGGGTTTGTGTTTTTTAAACCCTAGTAGAAGTATATTTCTATTCAAACTGAACTGGAGTGAAATTACTTCTACTGTAGATAAAACATATTCAGATGAGCGCCATGCTTTCCCCACAAAGCTAACTGCAATCCCAATTAACACTTCTCAAAACTGAATTTATTTTTTTTCCCCCTACTTCCTAATGAGGTTTTTTCCTCCCTGCTGTCTTGATACAAAGCTTTATGCTGTATGAGTGTGTTCATATGGTGCTTGAGTGCGTTATCTGACCTTGATTGGTGTTTTGGGAGCCAGTTAAATAGATTACATAGAGGTTACCTTGACAACTGTCTTTGCTGATTTAGCAATGCAGTTCATTCTTGGGCACAAGACTCTCAGCAACTGTGGAATTCCACTGACTTCATATTAATCATTAACACAATGTTCTAGGGAGGCTCTAGCAATAAGGACTGTATTGAAATTATTTTTTTTCACTGGGTAAATGTTATAGACCAAGATATGTTTACAGTATGAAATGTTGTTCACAGTCATAAAATGAAAATATATGTTCCTGTTTATTTTTTTCTCTCTCTTCTTGTTTCAACAATAATATTGGAATAATAAATCTCCTATCATGTCTGATGGGAAAAGATGGTCTTGTAAATGAAAGTCTTTCCTTAACATTGATCTTGCACCATACCTTCTTTTAGGTCTGTGCTGTAACCTCATAGGCATGACAGATAGTTAAATGCAGTGTTCAAAAGCTTATGAGCCTGGAGTCTGATCTCTATTAACTTCAAGAAGATTGTTTCTGATTTGCCTTAGTGTTTACGTATCAGTCAGAATCTGGCCCTTTTCAAAGGACTTCTTTAGAAAAGACAGACAATTCCTTTTCAAAACTGTTCAAAATTGTTTACAATAGCATTAAAGATAGTATGTAATCAGATCTCTGGGCTTTGTCTTTAAAATTAGTCTTTTAAGTGCCCAGCTCATCCATAATTTTTCAGGAGGGTGTCCAGATTCTGGGGCTATGTTTTGCAAAAGGCTGGAAATCTTGTGGAAATTAGACAAGGTTTTTTATGAATTAATTATGAAAATTAATAATGCAGTCAGAGCAGGGGCCACACCACGTTTTTTCTTCTGATACTCAGTGTATCTCATAATGTCTTGACAGCCTGTCCTCCCCATTTTCTATTTGCAGTGTTGTATAGCAAATCCAACTGGTTTTTGCGTTGAAAATGTGTAACTGTCATACAAAACGTCACATACAAATCCTGTGAAGAACACAGTTAAGGACTATGGCACATGTGGATTTCACATGTGGAGGGAGATTGTATGGAATTTATGGGTAGATATATTAGCCAAATATTTTTGCTAGTGTTATCAGGTAATGAAATACTAAACTTTTTTTTTAACTGCCATCATAAGATTTCGGACTTAGTCCATTACAAATAAGACTGTCATTTGTACTTCCTGGAGCAGTTGTTTGTGAACTCAGAAAGATAGAATTAATCAAGGGGTCTCTAACTCCTGATTTTTGAAGTTAGTGTTTGCCCAATTTTGAGGAATATTTTCTTTCAACTGAAATTATACTGAAGAATAATTTCCCCCAGATTTGTTCTCTCATTCCTTGAGCAGTTTGGTGCTGGGCCAGTACCACAGGCATGAGCCATGTTTTTTGTTTTGGGTGAGGTCAGCGCACACATTGCTGTGCCAGGCACTGCTGTGAGCTGACTGTAGAGCCTGTGGCCACTGCAGCTACTGAGGATTTTTCTTAGGTGTTTTCTGCAGAGACCACTAGAAATAATTGGAACTTTTCTCTCAAGCAGTGTCTGGGAATGGTCTCATGCGCTATCTGTGGTCAGGAAGGACTTTTCACTCACTTCAGCAGAGGAGTCCACTTGACCACACAAAGAGGCATCTCTAAACAGATTTCAAATTTTTGGGAGGCAGGTATCTACTATCATTCTGTAAACGGCTTAGGGAGACATTACAGTTTGCCTTTGTACTCCTGATTGTTTGTCCCTGATGCTGCCTTACCATGCTCATAGCATTTGAGACAAACCAGTGGAAGACTCAGTAGAAACTGTACTGTGTGGCTGAGTTACCGTACCCAAGTACCAGTCTTCCCCGGTCCCCTCCAGCAGAGCTCTTCTGCATGCCAGACTTGGGATTTCTTAACATAAAAATATACAGGTCTGCAGCTGGAACCTAATATTGGACATGCACCAAAGTATCTCTGATACAGTGTACTTACATTTATTTTTTGCTGGTACAAGTAAGATTAGAATCAGTCTGAAGTAGGCTGGTGTGGCCTGCTGGAAGATTTTCAGAAGGATACCCAAATCCTTCACTGCAAGTGTGAGTGGAATTGCTTATGGATTGCTTAAGGAAAGGAGCAAAACTTTGTTACTAGAGATTTTAATCTGTCACTTTAAAAGATAGTGAATGTTTCCAATATATGCTCTAGGGTGTTTCACAATTGGCAGAGCTGATTTATTTTGGAGGCCTGTAACCCTGCAAGAATTCAAAAGTAACACACTTGGGCCCTCTGATTTTAAGTTACAGGGTACAGATGATGGAGATTTCCTTGACACAGTTTCTCTCTTTTCACTTATAATATCTAGGTTTGAATATTGAGTACAGTGGTGCCCAGCTGCCAGCCACCTGATTATGCAGTGCTGCAATATTATTCCTTCTGGAGAAGGAGATGGAATAACCAAAGTATAAACAGAGAGAAGGCTGGGATTGTTTATTTTATTGCAAGCTGGACAAAGCACAAGTTTTATCAAAGGAACCTACAAGCATAAAAATATAACTTCTACATTTTGAAGGAACGGAGTTTCCAGCTACCTTTGACTCATACAAAAATCCAAGGATCAACAAAAGTCTTAGTTTAAAACCAGATCTATTGCTTGTAGCCCTATGTCATTTTTACACCCACGTGCTCATTAGTGCAAGCTGTGACCTCATGATCAGAATCAAACCCACTGCTCCTGTCTGCCGTTCTGACACTGCGGGAAAACATGATAAATATCTCCCTTTTCACATGTGAATCTTCTGTGTAAATGTGGTGGCCCTATATACTGATAACTGCCACATTTCAGCATTTATAGTAAAAAGATTTTTCATAAGTATTTCCACTGGTAAAAACTTCAAGAAAATGTAATTTGATGCCAAGTATTTATGCATATCAAAGCTTAATGACTAGTCAAGACAAACATCCATGATAATGTCTGGCATATATCTGTGCTTTAGCCATTTAACCAACCTAGTCAGAAGTTTCAAGGCAGTGTCCATCTGGGCCTGAGAATTTTTCCAAGATTACTGGATACGGTTTGAGGTCTACAGACCACTTCCTGAGATTAATAGATGTTTATGGCTTTTAAATTCATGCATAGGAACAAAAAAGCAGAAACTTTCACAGGCTCAGATATTGAAAAAGCCATTCATTGATTATCAGGAAGATATTTTAACTAGATAGTACAGAATTGTTGTTGAATTATGAATAACAGCCAGTACAGTATATCCTCACAGGAGGTGGTCAAAACTGTCAATACTGAAGTTATGCAAAGAGTTAAATAAGGTTTTCTCTGGGCTGATGAAGCAAGTGGCTCTGGAACCTATTAATTCTTTTCCCAGAGAATACTCCTGTGGTACTAAGGCATGGTTCTAATGGGCTTTGCACTGGAACAAAAGGCATGTTTAGATGCTGATGCTGAAGGCTGCTCTAACTTATGCTTGGGGATGGTCTAGCAATTAGCTTGGGATCAGGGGATTTCAAGAGTCACCTTTGCACCTCCTGTTTTGAGCTGCAGTGTGCATTTTTATCTTGTATCCCAGATCATACCAGGGTAGGTGATTGGAGCAGTAATTTACTGTATTACTTTTCCCTACACACCAATAAATAGAAAATATTTTGTATCTTTTAGAGATTTATTCTTTTGAAATAACTCCAGAATTTAGGATTTGTACAATATCTGTCTGGCAGGAGAACACCTCTGCAGACTTTTGCTGTTATATAGGTTTTTCTAAAGATCCTTAATGGAACAAGATAATTCCACCTGTGTGTCATCATTCAGTGTAAGGGTAAAGTTGTCAGATTGCACAGGGAGATGAACGCTCTGGTTCCCTTCATATTAAAGTGAGATATATGTGTGTTATTTCCTTACATGTCACCTGGAAGGTTTCCCCTGAGTATTACCAAGTCATGCAATTAACACTGCTGAATTCCCCAGGAGAGTCTATGCTTCTAATTTTCTACCCATACTAAGACAGTGATTTCAGCCTCAGACTAGCTTCAGTATTGAGTAACAGTCAAGTACAGGAAACTGGAAAACTTGTGTATGTTCAGCAAAGGCTTTACTAAAGCAAAACAAAGCACTAGCTTAGAATAAAGAACAGTTTCTCTGTCTTCCCTCTATTTTTTCTTTTTTTTAAGGGGGGTGGGGAAACGGGCAAAAACAACCTCTCAGGTCAAGGTTGAAGACTGTAATGCAGAAAAACAAAGCTTGACTGTGATAATCTACAGAGCACCTGCCCTGAGGATAAACAAACAGTTCACTTTTTAGTGCTTTCAAGTATGGTATGAGCAAAATCGCATGAGCAAAACATTCTTTTGAACCCTGTAGAAAAGGAAAAGTTGAAATCTTAAGAACAAACAAAATAGTATTTTATGTGCTGTGATAGATTTTCTGTTTAATAGAAGCTGCAGCATGCAAATCAAATTGACCAAAATCAACCATGTCATTAACCACATAGTTAGATACAAACTGAGAAGCTGTTCCTCTACTTGTTACCAGCTTGTTCTTGAGCATAACATTGTTTTCTGTGCAACACTAGGCTGCCCTGCGCCTTGCTGATGGAGAAGCACACTGCTTACCTTGTGAAACATGCCTGCTTTTAGTGCCTCACAGCCTTTGTTTGGCCCAAATAAGGATTCCAAATTCTAAGCCATGACTTAGCTCTATGCTGGCATTTTCGGTCAGGATATACATGTTGTTGCTTCATTCCCTGATCCTTTGAACAGTGCCAGCATGTACAAACTGTAACTGTGATTTGGCTAATTGCGTGATTTTTTTCTAAGTTGACTGAACAAGGCTTGTGTTAACAGTCTGATTCTCATTCCTGGTTTCCCTTAATCAGGGTGATTTTTCTGAAAAGTTTTGCTAGTTGCTGTTCTTTAACATCCTTCTCATGTACTCCAGAACTTCCCAGCACCTCCTGTTCTTCATAGCCTGAAAAACCACATTTTTAGGCTCTGCTGTTCTAAAGCCGCCTTCTAGCTAGCAGAATGTTCATAACTAACATACCACACACCTGTCACATGTTGCATACTGATCATCCCACTGCCGTGCATGCAGGTTTTTCCTCCCTCTGTTGGATTTCAGTCTGTTGTTCAAATAGTGTTGATGAGATTCCAGAAGTCTTGCATGATCTCCGCTTGATACATTCTCCAGCCTTTGTGAAAATGTTTTTTGGGATAACGATGTTACCCTTTCAAATTTGGGACTCCAGTCTCCTACCACAAACACTGAGCAAATGAGCTTCTGATAACTTTAATTTTACTTCAGATTATACTCTGATATCTATGTCAATGAAAAATAACCGCAGAGAGAGAGCACACAGATTGACAGATTGAACAGGGGACCATTAACCAAGAGTATATGGTTAGGTATAGTTAGGATGCTGTACATTGTTGAAGCACAGGCAAAGTGAAAGGGAACAAAGCTTTGGAAGTTCACATCAGGCTGAACAGGGACAACTGAGTCCAACAAAGAGACAAGCTTGCTCGTGTCCTGAGATTTCTTCTTACTGACCACAGCCAGGCTCTCTCTCGATCGTACTGGAAATCCTTAACAAAACTCCTATTTATTTCCATTGCTGCACAAATTGTCTCGTGATAATGTCAAGATTTATTTTATAATCCTAGGAATAATAGAAATGCCTATATGCAAAGAAAATGCTTGTGTTTATGATTCTCCTCTGAGTTCCATTTTCTCTAGAATCAAAGTCCCAGTTCCCACTTCATGATGAATCTAAGTCTTTAGCTTTGCTTCTGTTAGCACCACGGAGAAATCTCTGACAAGACAGATGTCCGTGGCCATCAGAAGCCTTAAATTGAACACCTAAAAATAGAAAGGTACAGAATTTATAAATATTTTTGCAAATCAACCTTTATAACTACCCTCCTTTTGTAGCAGTGGTAGTTAGCATTGAAATCTAAGTATATTTCAGCAAAAGAGAAAGCTGACCAAGCAGCCCAAAAAATTCTGCAGAGTTCTGCAAATTGCAAGAGGCCCAGGGAAGGAAATCACTGCATGCCAAATTTTCCCACTGATTTCTATTGTCTCTACTTATCATATGTAACACTAGGAATGCATCGTGGAGTACTGTATCTTCCCCACAATTCTCACCTAGCTAATAGCCTGATTATGGTTTATGACTTTGTATTCTCATTCAACATAATTTACTCTTGAGTTAGAAAATATGATTGTCTCCAGAGAAACATCCAGTCCTTTGTTCTCTTTGTTCACAAATTAGTTTGGAGAAGGATCGACCGGTAGTGTAGAAAGCCTGTATTAGATCTGCTAAGATCTCTTCCTATTCAGATTTGCTTTCTGTTGCTGGAGGCTACTCTTGATATTTATTTGGAATGAAATATTGCTCATCCCCTTAACAAAGAGAGAGTTGGTTCCATTCAGTACTTCCATGAACCTCAGACAGTGTTTATATAGTATGTATTCAAAACACGCCAGCTATTTCTTACCATCATGTAGTTTCTCTGACCATAAGCTGGGCTTCTGTTTTATCAGAGGGTTTCTGTTTACCTGGCATCTTTTTTTGTTCTTTTATATCTTTTTCTGTGCAATCATTTCCTAAACTGCCTAAGTAAATATGATTATGAAGAGGAAGAACTTCAGAATTCCTCTGCAATAAGTTCCTTCAGCTTTTCTTCCAGAGACTCACTCTTCTCCCCCTTTCTTACACCTCAGGTTTGGATACCCCCACATAACTCCTCGCAAAACCCAGTGCTCCCTTCTCCGCTTTCCTGACACCAGCATGCGAACATTGCTGTGGGAGCCCATGAGGATATCACTGTGGATGATTTCCATTTATGTCTGATGTCTCAGTAAACCTCTACCTGGAGAATTCTCTCCTTTCTTGTGTATCCCGTTTGTGTAACCTGTTTATTTCTGGTTTCACGTTGCTGCTGCAGTGATCTGTGCCAAATAGGAACAAAATCAGAGGATTCTTAAGTAGAAAGTTACCCCTGCATAATTTCTACTTCCAGGAGAGGTCTTTGCTATTGAATATATATCTTAAGGTTGATCTGCACTACCAAGACTTTGCCAGGGAAGTAAACCAGTAACAACTTCTTGAGAAGGATCCAGTTCTGTGTATAAAAAATGCCTGCATTGCTAACCAGGCTTCTCTAAGCCATCCTGAAAAAGATTTCTTTTGCCACTATGAATTGTGCCAGCCCAGGTGATTTCCGTTCTAAGCTATTTTGGCAAAATGCTGCCTATGCAGTGCTTTGTAGGTTAAACTGATACCTTATGCAGATTTTTTTTGAACCAGGTGAATTCTTTCTATTGCCCTGCTATGAATAACAATGGAAATCTGACTTGGGTCACACCAAAGCCTTTGATTTAACCTGCAGGAGCGGGAAGATGAGAGGCAGAAGGCAAGAGGCATCTCTGCTGAGCTGAAATCCTAGGCGCTACAGACAAAAAAGCCCCTAGCGGGTCTCAGAATGCCTGATCCAGCTAACTTACATATATATACTAACTATCACCAGAGTATGTGAACACTGACAGTACGTATTCTTTCTCTGCTGTGCATTGAAACCATCGTGGACAAGACATATTAGGTATTTTCTTATGTTTATGCAGTCCTTTGTAAATGTAGGGCCAGATGCACAGCTGCTTTAGATTAATGCCAATTCACCTATTTATACCAGCTGGCAACCTAGTCCACAGATCACTAAATGCTATTTATTATTTTATTTTGTTTGATAGAGTGACAATAGAAGTGACATTGATACGCAGGTCAATTCAATCCTGCTGACATAGTCTTAAGGGGGGTTTTGTTTATTTTTTTTATTTTTCACCTCTCCCAAGAGAATCCCCTTTATAGCTTTATTTTTTGTTAATGTTTATTTAATAAGATCAGAACATTGGCAGTCTCATAAGCTTGTTATTTTATGTATCCTTCAATTTCTTTAGCTTTATTAATCATCATGGTACTTGAAGCTGCTAGCATGAAAAATGCACTGTAAGAATAAATAATCGTTATTATCAAAGTGCTTTCACAAAAATGATCTGTAGGATTAAATTCTTATTAGAGCAGCATTATTGGTCATGATTATTATTATTATGTATTAATTAGTAGTACCAAGATAGTGCAGCTTTCAGAATTATCTTTACCAAATTCAGTTAGATATGAGGGTTTAAAATGTCATTTAGTAGTTTAGGACATGGTACTGGGGTTATAGTTAATATTATTTATTCCATTCAGTACTTGCAAAAAGCTGATGAAGTGCTCAATGTTGTGCACAGCAGAACTTGTTGCCTGAAACACATACTTTAAGAAAGGGAAAGGAAATAGTTGCATTAGAATAGGTCTTTTTTTTTCTTCATTCTGGAACCCAGGAGATCAGCGTTGTTTATGGCTCTGCCACTTCCTGCGTCTATTAAATTTTGTGCTTTGTCATCTATTTAATCTTTCTCTGCCTCAGTGTATTGATGTGCATAAAGTATGTTACATTAATTAATCTGTGTAAAGCATTTTGAATTATAGGTACCATATAAGAATGGAGTATTTTTTACCATACGTGAGAGAAGAAGCTCTAGTTTAGATGGATTGCCCTATTGTATGGCTGTGTATTTTTCATAGATGTGTTGCCTGTTTGGTTAATGTAACTGTGAGGTGACATGATGAGCAGATTGTGTACAGCATACTTCTCTCTTTTTCTTTTATCTGAAATGATACTATTACTCCTTCCCTTTGATGCAATAACCTAGTCAAGCTTCAAGAGACATAGGATGAGAAAAGACTGACAAATAAAATATTGTTATGGCAGGTGTCATGAGATGGGTTATATAAAGTCTTCCAAGTTCTTTTTTTCCCCACCTTATTATGTGAGCAAACGTTCAGTCTTGGGAAGACACATGGTGTTTGTAAATTTTCTTTTGCAAGGTCCTGGATAGAGAAAGTCAAATAAATAATTTTTTTTTGTTGCCTCGGCCTCTGGATGGAGTTGTTCTGGAGGCAGTCACTCCCCAACAGACAGGCATTAGTACTTGGCTAAAATTCCCAAACAAAGCCATTGCCCTGCTGTTGCCATGTCTTTTTCAGGTCTAGTTTTGCTTGTTGCCTTCCCTCTTTATCTCATGACTCAAATTTAGCATCCCAGGCTTTTAAGAGCGAAGACTTTGTGTTAGATACAGAAAATCCCGCTTAGGCACAGGTGCTGGCTGCAAAGCAGGAGGCAGGCTGGGTACTTAAAAATGACAGTCCCAGGAGCCAGCATACGGAAGGGCAGTTAGTGACTGAGAGGAGATGCCCCGGCCTTTCGGTTTGGCCTCTGCATGCATAGGTGTCACCTGGGATTCCAGAATATCTCTTGGAGGTGGGTACCCAAAAGAAGTTGACCCTTCACTACCAAAACAGAATGAGGAAAAGACCTTTTCTTTCTCTTTCTGTTAACTGGGCATCTTCGAGGGAAGGGGAAGCTAAATGTCCCTCTGCCAAATCTGGCATATGGAATTAAAATTAGGTCTCCCACATCTCAGAAAGGGCTCTGCCCTCCGGGCTTTTTGAGTGCTGTGAGCTCTTGCAGCCTCTTCCAGTGACACACTTCCAATTTGCATACCCACTGAATTACCAGCGGTTGAAATAATTACTTGATGAGATGTCCTAACTTTGTCAACTGCCATGTGAGCGATGTAACCATTGGTTTGCAGGGTCTTCCTGCCATAACCTCCTGTCTTGACAAAAGCCTGACACTCTTAAGAGATGGAAGAGATCGGGGTTGAAGTCCCCACCCAAGTGAGGCAGAGTAGGGTTTAAAATGCTGATCACCCAGATCACAGGCAAATAGCCTAGCTCCTGGAATGTGGGGTTTAGTATGTTTTAAAGGTATCTACTAAACTGGTCCCTGTTGGTTAATAAATAGGAGATCCTAAGGTCTGCTGTGCTTAGTAACCTGGTCTAGATTCTTGCCATTAGTGTGCCACGGGGGGGCTTGACATATTATGGACATAATGGCTCTTCTTTTAAAAGCACCAAATTCCTCTTGCACTCAGTGGCATTTGGGGGTTTGCAAGGAATGCAAGAGCAGGTTGCTGAGAACAGCAGCTAGTCATTTGAGTAGTCTGAACTTTTTGCTTGGCTGCCCCATTTAAAATGGGTATCAATGAAGCAATAGATTGGCATCTGATGTTAGAATAAAACCTCCACACTTAAGTGATACAGTAGCAAAGCAATTTTTGTAAATCTCTGGAATTAATAACCACAGCTATTTGAGAAGAGAAACAGTATCATTCATACTGAAAAATATTCTCTTCCCTCCCACAGGGGAAGCCTGTGTAGGTGTGGAGCTGTAGTCTGGGAAATTAAAAAATGCAAATTAAAAAATGCAAATGTAAAAGAGAGGCACTGCTTGCTGCAGTGCTCTAAGGGTTTTCTTGAATAGCAGCAAATTAAAGAAATGCTATGTAATCAAAGTTTATATCAAGCCTATGAAAGAAAAGCACTATTATCTCTAAATATAGTAATAGTACTCGCTGCTCCTGATCTTTTACATTGTGTACGTATTACCAATAAATTACAAAGTTACTGTTTTTAACAAGTCCTTGAAAAAATGCACATTACCTTTTTATATGCCACTTTATTCTGTTGTATTAAAACATTGTGATTAGGAAGGAGAGAGTAGCTGGGCTAGCTTTTTTTTTCAACTTAGGTCATTCAAGTTTCTTCACTCCGTTTCCCTTTGCTGCTCAGCACCAACGAGCGCTTCCCAGCTGCAGCTGTTCACCACTGACTTTAATACAGTTCAATCACATGCACTGCCTTGCTTGCATATAGGTTTAGACAGTAGATATGTTCTGTCTTTCATATCCCCTCTCAATTTATCCATATATAACCCTATGCACCTGCTTTTCTCAGCTTCACATCAACTTCACTTGTGGACTGTTTGCAGCATTTTCCACAAAAGGCCAACATAGGCCATCTAGGGAAAAGAAACGCATGTGCATGTCTGTTCAGTGCTTCAAGATAAGTGCAGTGCATTATGAGAACTGTAAGCCACATGGCTATTAAGGACATCCCAGTGTAAGAGTACCCTGGGCAATGCCCAAATGGTTTAACAGCAGCACAGGGAGTGGGCAATGTGGCCAAGAAAAGGGGAGAGAATCAGGCAAATGGTGCATCCTAGCAATATCCAGGTAACCTGTTGGTCTCCAAGGCAATATGTAACTGGTTTTGAGAGTGATGAGATCATTGCCAACTAAGATGAAAAATAAGCCATGATGGAAACTCATATTTATTTGGTTGGTAATTACAAGAAGCCTCACTTCCTCCAACAGGACCAGGATATGTTGGGCACAGCTAGAACAGAGGCACAGCCGTTAACCGTGTAGCTGGGAATTTCACCAAAGGTAAGTTAATGCTATTTAAATTTTGATTCCTGTGTTGGAAATCACTTGTGTTGCTTTGTGCTGTGATGATTTTACAAGTTTCACGGTCAGTCGTCTTTGACAGAAAATTCCCTGGGGCCAGAGATTTGCACATGACTCTCTCTAGGTTCCTGCAGAGAGTAGGTGGAAAGTAAAATAAAAATGCAAGTTTCATGGAGCCTTCTTTCCTCCTATGTTGCAGAGGAAGCTTGCAACCACAATGAGTTGCAGAGCCAGGAAGTTGTGGAAAGCAGAGCAGAGGTAGAAAGAGCAGATCTGTATAAATGCAATGCAGGCCTTACACAAATGCTTGTAACCAGTGAATTCAGTATCTCTTGGCTGAAATTGTGCCTGCAGCCTGAGCTGCACACAGAATGCAGGTCTGTGGATTTGGCAATTGAGCAAATGAAGACTTCAGCAGAATCTCTAGGCACTTTAAGAAACTAGGCCAAGCATGCCCAGGTAGATAGCCACTGAATAAAATATTTTTTAGACCCTGATTTTAATTAAAATGAAGCATAACTACTCCATTGTGACACTGCTACAGTTTACAATTCTTTCTTAATTTATTTAATCAGTCAAAGCAGATAAATCAGCAAATAGTGCTTGCAAAGTCTCCTAGATTAAGAGGTGAAACTCAGATAATGTTCACCAAATACATTAAAAAAAAAAACAGAATTAGCAAAATCCTCCAAATACCTCTATGGATGAAAAATACTAAAGGGATTTGAAAACAGCTCTTAATAGCTGTAAATAGCATATATTTTTAATTTAATACTGTAATATAGGATATGCTGCTTACTGTTCTTACTCATTCAGCAGTGGATATTTAAATAAAATTCAGATCTGGACTGAGATATCCTGCGCTGGAAAAAAGGTGGCATTTTCAGCCACTATTGCCACCATGATGTGGTGAGGTGAGCAAAGATTCCTTAAGGGCATCTTCTTGAGCTCTGTCTTATATTTCAATGACTATCCCATTCTCTTGGTCTGCAAGAGGGAAGAAAACACAGAATTGCATTTGGTGTGTGAAACACTCACTGTTAGGACTATGAAAGTCACTTATGATATGACCTTTACTCCCTCTGAATGATGGGGAGGTAAACTTCTCCAATGTCAAATTGATTACTGCAAAAGAAGTCATCATCACTGTTTCGTACTCTCTTACTGTACCTTAACAGACTTCTGTAACTAGCCTATCTCTGCTTCCAGAGCGGCAGCTTATTAGAAAAGAGCTTAAATGTTTCCATGATCAGTATTCCAAATACTTCACAGTGCAACATACGAAATGCAAGTCTACGTCTCCTTTGACATTTTAATACTAATTGAGATGGCCATTCAGATTTTAGAGTCATCAGTGTCTCTCTGCAGTGTGCATTTAGCAGCCTTGAAACTCTTCCAAATTGTCTGGCTTTAGCTGCCTAGAAGATTCCATTACTCACAAATTCAAATACCATCATAAAAGCTGCTGTAACACCAGGGGTCCTCAAAAGGTCTTTTGTCCAATTCACCTAACATTATCAAAGTGCTTGTAACTGGGCATATATGTTATATTCCTAACTTCAGTTTATTTTTAATGTAGCTGGCATTGGGAAAAGATGGTGAATTTCTCAAGATCTTTAAATAACCTAATATATCTTTTCTATTGAGTCTTCTGTTCTTTTCACATTGTCTCTTGCTCCTGACAGCTAGCGTGAAGTTCTGCTACCAGTAGTTAGTAGTTTTATGGGTGTCAATATTAGCTGTTCTGCAGCCTTTAAAACTGCTAAAGAAGTTACTGAAGTCATTATAATTTCTATGGGGTAACACAGGCAAAACAAGTTGAGGTGTCAGGCTCGTCATTTTCAAACCAACTAAATCATACCTTCCTGCCCTGACATCACTGGAATTACCCATCTGTTTCCTGTATTTTAGTGCCTTGTTGATTTGAGGAGTGCTTTGCTCATGTTTCTTACTAAAAGTGGTGTGCTGAAGCACGTCAGCAGGCATTGAAGCAAGCTTGCAGCACCTATTTGGTGGAAGGATTGAAGGACTTTTGCCTCTAAAGCTATTAATCTTGTAACTTCCAAGCACAGAAATCAATAACATTTTGGAAAGTCAAATTGTTCATAAAGGAGCTATGGGTGGTGTCAGTGCAGAAAAAACCAAATACATATTTACTGGAAAATACAGAGAAATTTATGTATTTATTTGATATTGGGTGGCGTGTATCAGAAATGTAACCAATATCTCTAGCAAGAAACAAATTTTTGTAAAAGCCCGATTGGCCAAGGAAAGGGGAAAAAGGATCTAAAACCAGAAGAGGCAGAGCTGTAAGAAATAATAAAATAATCAAATGCAAATAGTAACTAGAGCTGGACTACAGTGCATAACCTTTTCCTTCAAATGTGGATTGAAATCTTTCCAAATATCAATTAATCCCTAATCTACCATGCATTTCCTAGTTGCTTCCTGTGCATTATTAATGGACTGATCACCCTGAGATGAAGGTAGGAAGTAAAAGCAATTAAATTCCTCTCCCACCCCTGCAGATACAATTGACCTAGAGGATTCAGCTACAAGTAAAAATGAAAAAGCTCCAAAAAAGAATAAACATGCCCTTCTTGCCTGAGCCAGACTGTGTAGTTTAAAATGCATCACGCAAGAGCAACAGCAAGCTCCCTTTATATAAAACATCAAATTCTAAGATCCAGGGCTGATCAAGGAAAAGAGCAGGTGCCCACTCTCTGCTGATTTTTCCTGGTGTTCTATAGCTGAATGAATACTTTGAGCCAGAACTCCAGACACTGATTCTTTTTTCAGTGTAGAAAAGAAAACCCCATCTGTCTCCTGAAAGGTATTGATCCCATTTGAATTCGAAGAAACAATTTTAACTTCATGTTTTTGTGCTGGGTGATGGCCACAGAATTCAGTAAGGCTTCTGACTGTATAATACAGTTAACTCCAGCCTGAGAGGGATATAGTCATCCTAGCCTGCAATTATCATACAGATCAGTCAGCAAGGATAACAAGGAGAGCTCTGTGGTTGGCGTTTGCACTCTAACGTGAAAGATTTGTGTTTGTTTCCACAGTGTTGTAATGCCGAGGTGAAAGTCTATCCCTTTTGCCCTGTTCAGCATCACTGGAGAGAACATACTAAGCTAAAATAGGCGTCTTTCCAAATCACCATGTTTATCCTTCTATTTAGGAAAAGAACCCTAGCCTAACAAAGATTATGCTATCAAACTCAGGGTGTATGAACAACTAACTGGTAAGGAACAAAGGAGGAAAACACTGACAGTGCCTACACAGTACAGGGAAGAAAGGGAAAGGAGTGACATGTGGTTTTACTAATGTAGAGGGTCAGTTCCGAATGTCTATGAATAAGGTCCTTGGTTATAGCCATCCTATATGTATGTGACTGGGAGTATTTTCTCGCTATTTATTCTCTCACTATTTCTTTCATGGTCTTTTAGGATCATAAAGTCTTCGGGAGCACACTAGCTTGGGTGCCAGGAAGAAGAGAAGGAAGGCAGAAGAAAATATAGAAAACATGAGCTAGTCTTCCTTCTGCGCTTGAGATTTAGTGAGCCATTTGGGCTTTCTTATGATAAGAAGTCTCAGAGGGGTGGCAACGAACACAAACAATTAGAGCCAGTGGCAGTGCAGAGAACCAGACCATAGGTTTTCTTGAACCATTATTTTTGCTGGTGATGATAAAGGTTTTGATATCAATATATGGTTCCCTGAATCTGTGCTGGTCTCAGGTGAGTCTGTCACACTCAGTGCCTGCCATTCTGGATGATTCTTTGGTTTGGTTTAAAAATGAGCACCCAGCAGGAGTTGCACAGGAGCCCAAGGTCTGCGTGAAAAGGAATGATTCAAATATCATCATTGTGGGAGGGTAGATCTAGAAACTTAAAGGTTAGGCAGAGCACAGTTTTAGGGCGGTCACGGGACCCTGACATGGAAATTGTCACAGGAGAGAGGAGATGAAGTTCAAAGCAAAACCACAGAGGAGAAGAGCTGGAGAGGGGTAAAGTGAAGGAATAAAGTTCCTGCGAAGCAGCCATCCATGGGCGGCTTTGTTGAGGCACTGGCTTTCCACATTGTTGTATTTCTTTCTTTTGTAACAGTTTATACCTACTAGAAAAAGACATTGTGAGTAATCAGCTTTGGCATATTTTCCATTTTCTCATTGCATGTGTTTTTTTCAGAATAATTTATGATACAAAGGGCAAGTTTTTACAAATTAATTTCTGCATAAAGACGTCAATTGCTCAGCCTCATTTAATGGGATTTCATTAGCTCTTTTGGGATATCCAGTAGACGTTGCCATTAAGATATACAGCAAGTGATCCAAATATGGCTCTCTTTGATATGAAATCCTGATGTGGTCAGGAGAGCTTCACGAACAGAAACGAGAGCAGACTCATGCTAGAAGGGTGAGCTGGGCTCACAATGCAGTACTGCTTAGTATGAGTGGAATGGGAAACAGGTGTTCGTTTTGCATGTAATTAAGAATGGCATTGGAAACAAGGAGTGCAGAAAGATGGGCTAAAAGCTGAGACAGAAGTGGCCATAAAACCACAGGCAGGGTGCAAATTAGTATTGTCATAAAATACTAAAATGAAATTATATAAAGTACTAAAAACTATGGTTACATGGCACCAGTGTATGTATTAGTATTTAGTATTAGTAAAGAACTGAGAAATACCACAGAATACGAGCTTTGGTTGGTTCTGTGCCTTTTAATGAGACCATTGTGCCTGTTCTTCATAACAACATAAATTAAGGAGAGGCCGTCAACTTTGATTTTGAATTTCCATATGTTTGTCAAACTGAGTTTCTAAAGCAATTTTTTTGTTCTTTTTCTTTTAAAAGGACAAAAAAGATGGAGATCATATTATATTCTAATCACTTGTCAAAATTCCTTTTTTAAAATCAAAGTTGTTTAATGTTCAAGAATCCTTTTTATGCATATAAAGTACTATGTTTTACTCTTCTATGATTTAAAACTGATTTTATTAATATTAGCAAAATGTCCTCACAGACAGACTGAACTCTTGTGCTGTAACTCAAATCCCAGTTGATTATGGCTCAGCTGTAAAGTTATAAACCCTTGGAAAAAAAGGTTTATAAGAGAAGTATTGACACAGTCTTAACTATAGCCATGTGAATGGAGCCACTGTAATATTGTTTGGAAATAGTGTTCTAAAAGGGAATCTTTTATGAAAAGAGATGCCAGCTGTTCACTTTGGAAACATTTATTTCATTGGCACATGATAAAATTGGCTGTGGAAGATATTATTCTGAAACACAGCAACTTCTTAATTTCATTATGACCTGAAGTCACTGAGAAAGACATGATGCCTAGGAGCCGTGAAAAGGGATCGTCACTGTGTCTTTTGCTTATATTGCTTTTCAAGAAATATACACATTTTCTTAGAACAATTCAGTCTGGACGGGCCCTCAAAAGATCATTTAGTACCTCCTGCTCAAGGCAGGAGAAAATACATGATAACAATTTTTTTATTTCATTTTTTGAACAAAGATTTTCTTTTTATTTTAAGACAAGAAGGCTTAAGAAAGCTTGCTTATTAAATATATTTTTTGGCTTTTGGCAGTAGTTTGCCAGGCAAGAGCCATTTGCTTTGGTTTGAGACAGAAGTCTACAAGCATGGCCAGGAGCACCTGCCAGCCCCAGCCACACTACACAGTCCAGGATCACACATGAATAGGTGGCTTTAATCACAAGAACCCAAAATCTAAAGAGATAAGTAGGGAAAAAATGAGGGAAACAGAGAGGAGTGTATCCTGTTGACTGGCTCATGAGGATCTGCCATGTGGAATCTCACTTCTGAGTCAAAAAGGTTGCTGGGTCTGGGAATGAGATCCAGAATCTGAGTGTGCTGGCAGGGGAGATGCCACAGCTGAAAATGCTGCTCCAGTGATGCTTTTCTGCAAAGAACCTAACAGGAGATAGCTGTCTACCCTCAATAATAAGGTCTGGCGTGAGTCTCTTGTACATCAAATGGAGCTTGTTCATCTCACAGCATCCCCTTGTGCCAAAATTAAAGGAAAGGTATAGAGTGGTATAGCTCTGTATGTGCCCAGCTACACCTGGGTATGCAGTCCTGAAATGATATCCTATATTATAATTCTATGACTTATATTCCTATTATACATAATATTTTAATGGTGCGATGCTCTTGGAGGTGTAGGGGAGGAAAGAACTTCCATTTACCTGAGTTATTTTTCTTTAATGTACAGTGCAGCATGAAGACACAGATCATTCCTTTTGCGTTCATTCCTTATTGCTACATCTTCTTGTCCTTGAATAGTGCTGATGAACTTCTTGTACTGGCCACTGTCTGCTGCTATTATTGACTACAGTCTATCCTCTGCCATGTCATTGAACTTCCATCACCGTTGGCTTCATTAGCAATTATTGTTTTGGTGAAAAAAAATCCTACACCACATATTATGGGATGACCTGAGGCCATTATAGAACTGAACGTTCCCATAAGGATAATCTAGCCACAATATATCAAAGTGCTGAGAAAATATCCTTTGTCTCAGGTCATGTAACCAATGTGGCTGTTAAATGTTTTAAAAGCAGTTATATAACTGGCATTTAAAATGTTTTATTGAAAACCCTTAATCCTACTGTAACTAAAATGACCTTTAGTGGAGTATAACACATCACACCTTAAAATGGGATTTGATTAAAATATCAGATGTTATAATGTGCTCATGGCTGTACATGCACCATCCTGTCATACCAGCCACAAAAGCAGATACACTGACTTTGGCTTTTCAATGTTATTTTCAGCTTAAATTTATAACTTAGTTACTTTACAAGGAACAATTGTTATGAACTTTTAAACATTCCTTGCAATATTTGACATGAGCACTTTATTATTGGTATTTTTTTTATGAACAGGTGGTATCTTTTAAGGCAGATGTTCCCAAACAGAGAGCATTTGATCTAGGGAGAGTTAGCTGATCAGAAGATTCTCACTGGCTTCAATTCTCTTCCCATGCTATTATTAGATCTTTCCAAGAAACAAAAAATACATCCCCATTAATCTGCACTGTTGTGGAAGGAACCACAGAATTGCAAGAAAGCAGAGAGGTGGTTTTACATTCTAATGCAAAACAAGATAGCCATGAAAGATTTTTTCCCCTTAAGAGACTGCCCTTGCTAGAAGCAATTTTAAAAGCCCCACAGAGCAAACTTACATGTAAAAATATATTAAATGTCATGTTACAAGTCATATACTGCTGATGTCTGGAGTTCTGAAACACAAAGCCATCTGAATAGTGAGAGTGGAAATGTTTTTGAACTCAGGATAACAAAGCTAGAAGTAGAACAGATACACAAGTGGGGGAAAAAATATTCCCTGAATGACAATTGAAATGAGAGATACTTTTAAAAAAATGGAGAAATGTTCTCTCTAAGACTATCTGGCCTACTGAGAAACATAATCCTTTTTTCACTTTCAAGTACTCTGAAGAGGGGTAAGTAGAAAAAAACCCTACTCCAACCTATGACAGCAAAAGATCTTTTTATCTTTCTACTTACTTACCTGTCTATAGTTCTTTCTCTATAATCTCATGAGCACTGGTCATTCCAAACAGATTATTATTCTCATTATTTTACAGCTAGGAAGTTGAGTCACATAGGAATAAAGCAGGGTGTCCAAGATCACCAAGTAAATGTGGAATAAATAGAATCAGGAGCTGAACTAAGTCCCTGACATATGCTTTCATCACATAAATCTTCCCCACATCCCAAATTCCACTCCCAGTGCCCATGCAAATATCTCACCCATATTGAACTGATATGTGCAGGATGGGCAAGCCTTCTGTGGTATATGAGATTGTCTGGAACAGGATTCAGGATCCCAGAGGATGAATTTGTTACCAGGTGAGGTGGTAATTTGCTGATGAAGTGAATGTGTTCATCATAAGTGAACTGAAAAAGTGTGAGGCCAAAACAGACACATAAAGCTTTGACAAACCTGTACAGAAATACTGGGGGGGGGGCGGGGAATTATCAGATGCATCAAGGAAACAGTGAACAGCTAACAAAGTTTTGTGTTAAAAAAATGGATTTGATAACTTCCCCACATCTGTTCATCCTTTCAGAAAGTCACCTCTGCCCCCCCAAACTTACAAGATACAGATACCAGCTTTGAAATACCTAGGTGCAATAAGAGTATTGATTTAGCAGCAACTGAGGCAAACAAGGGATGGTCCTGCAGGGAGGCAAAGCTTTTGAGGCCTGATGGGTGCTGCTGGGGAAAGGGGCTGTAGGTCTGTGATGGTGAGAGAAAGGCTGAGTAAGGGGGAGTGCTCAGGGGCTGGAAGCAATGCAGGAGGAGCCTGGAAGCACAAAGAGGAAAGATGGGGAGCATGAGGTGAGTAAGAAACCCTAGCAAAACAAGTATTGCACTGAAAGTTGCTTGAGAACAGAAATGATGCTTCAGGTATCAAATGGTCTCTCTGGGCTGGCATTTGGCTGTGACTATCACAGAGGCTGGCCAGGTGAGACAGAGTTGGTGCTGTTATTACCAGAGCTGCTGTCCACAAGAAGGGTCTTGATCTCTGGAGCCACTGGGGTGCCTTAGGAGAATGTTTCTAAGTTGCAGGAAGAGTCCTGTTAAACGTGTGAACAAAAATATAGAGAAGGCTTTAGTGTTGGCTGGCAATTACGCAAAAACTCTGGAAGTAGAAACCAACCCAGTGTTAGAAAGAGGGAAGTTTGAGGGAAGTTTGAAAATAACTCCAGTTATGACGATCATACTGAACAGTCAGATCAGCATTTGTGCTCAGTCAGACCAGGATTTGTCTGCCAGAGAGTTTGATTTTGCAAAGTGAGAACAATGGAATCACGCATGCAAAAAACGATTCTTTGTGGAGGGGAATGTTGTAGTCTCCAGACCAAAAGGAAAAGGCGGATGTAGGGAGCATGGACTAAACCAATGCTTAGAACTGACATATGTGAGCAAGAAGAAATCGAGAAATGGAACAAGCAGAAACAATAATACCCCTGAATAAACAGCTCCAAAGTCACTGGATAAAATAACAGGCATAATGGTGGTGGCTTCCATAGGTTGCTGAGGTGCTGGGCCACGGTGGAGATACCAGTCAACTTATAGTCCTTTTTGGTGCCTTTGCGATCATAAATGAGTAGTAACAACAAAACAGGAACAAAAGAGATCTGAGAAATGTCACTATGGATCTGGGGAACCAGTAGGTTTCCCGTGGAACTTCTTCTAAAAGGGAAATGTGAAATAATTCAGAGAACAGTAAATCCTAGTAAATGTTTATACACTGAACTTCACACTCTGATATGCAGTTCAATCCCCCTCCACTACAGGGCCCTGGGGTGGAGCTGGCAATTAATCTACAATTGCTTGGGAGGGAGCAGTTCACAGCTGAAGGGGCTCTGTGGATTATAAATTTAGCAAGCAAAATGGGAAGTCAGAGAACTGGTAATAAAGGAAGTGCCAATAGTTAAAGCTATAATCATCAGAACTCTAGGGCAGATAATCGACACCTATATGGCAATTTTCAATTCAATAAATAAAGCTAACTGAGTTGCCTAACAACGCCATTGAGCTGCGATTACAACTGGCAGCATTATGTAACTGTGACAACCAGACGAAGCAGGGGAAAAAAAAAGAGAACTAGAAATGCATATATATTTCCAGTCTCAGTAACTGAAGGAGTCTGGGGGATGGAGCCCCATACATGAAAGCTGCAGAGAGAGCATATACAACCCATTTCGGATACTCCTCATCAACACCCCAGGGATCTGCACGCACAAAAAGAAGATTAGACAAAGGCACTGTTGGGTTTTTTCCTACCATGAAAGTGGCACCAGAACCATATTCTTTCCGTTCGTTAAATAATGCAGTCCAAGTACACTTAAAGAACCTGGAGGCATGGCTAGCCTCAGCTCTAGCCACCAGTGTGGAATTTTGCACTGCAATGTTCACATGCTCAAATTTACCATAGCAACCTCCACATCACATTTAATACACAGAGACATCCCTCCTCTTGCCTGTTTAAAGAGCCCTTGTTAAGTGGTTTTGCTGTATTTTAGATGCCAAAATGTCGGTAAGATTGATGGAAGGGTGCACAATCAAACTTGCAAGGAGAGCCTAGGATCTAGCTCATTATGTAAGAGAATTAGCAAGGCAGTTCTTTTGACATGACAGTCCATTATGGCGGCTGTCAATCATACCTTAGCATATGCTTTTTTTTGTCCTCTTCAGTGATTTAAAAAAAAAAAAATGTTCCAATCCTGTTCATCAATAAGGCAGAGCGTAAACGCTTTGTGTGCATGCACAGTAGCTGTTACAGATCTAGATGGGCAGTGCTTTCTCCACAGTAATCACTGGGTGAACATATTATTATGCAAGCATCTATAATCCTTACTCGTGTGGCTTTTTGTCCCAATTATATGTGCACAGAGGCTTGAATCTGCTATTGCTTCTCATCCAGCTAATAGTTTTGGGTCCTTTTCTATGAGGTAGTGGTGCTTAGACATTTTGGTGCAGAAAGCCTAGGCTTACTGCCTGAGGAAAATCCATCTAGAAAGGCAGTTATTTTTATTCATTCCCTCTTCAGGAAAGGAAAGAAAAACTTGCACTAAGAGTTGTCTTAAAATGACAGTGATACCAGAATAATATCTGTGTCTCTACTGCTTTTCATAAAAATACTTCCATATAATGAACAGAGCTTATTGAACTAAACTTGGAAGATGGCTCAGTGTTGTAGTAGTTTGTACGTGGGGAAACAGAGGCACAGGGAATCTCAAGTTTCTGACTCTGATATCCTTCCTGAAGTCTTCTACGACTGAGCCTTCTCCTATTAAGAAGGAACTGAGATGGAAAAGAAACAGCTTCTGAGAAGGTCTCTCTTCATCTCCAAAAGAGCATCTGAGGGAGGGAGGGGGAACTAGAAGGACAGATTGCCTCTGAAAGATAAGGAAGTTCATCTGTAAAGCCACATCTTGCCTGGTGTGCTCGTTTGAGAGAGATGGTAACTGGCAGTAATGCATACTAGGGAGCCTGGGAAGTTAACACGTATCAAACAATAGTGCATTTGCAAACATAGAATACGTACTGAGGTAGAATTATCTTTTTGTGTTATTTTTAAGGAAAAAAAGGTCCTCTATATTACAAGGCAACTCTTGTAAATTGTAGCTATATCTGAATTTGATTCACATGTATATCAAGCAGTACAGTTGACACCAGAGGTACACTTTAGATGTGGGTTTGGTTCATTTATGGTAACACACAGATAAGTTGGAAAAAGAAGCTTCATTGTGGCACATCCATCTCTCTGCCACTCCTCCTTTCTTAGTATCTCTGTTGTACCCATGTAAAACTAGTCTTCTGGGGCAGCATGAAACACAACAACTAACGCAAAGCTGCACCAATGGGAAAGAGGTAGCACATCTATCCTAGTAAAGATGAACTTCCAAAAGAGGTTAGCTACTGGGAAACCACAGGTTCAACACAGTAAAATGCTTTATCTTGACTATGACTTTTGTTAGGGTGAGTAGGAAAGCGAGATTGCACTTTAAGAGCACAGTAAAAAAGTAAATGTATGGTTTCTTCCTAAAGTAAATGTTTTCAGAAAAGTCCTTTAAAATGTTCTCCGGTTTCTCTCCTCTTAGTTTATCTGGAAAGGAGCGATATGTGACTATTTAAATAATCCCCTCATTAGCCTTGAGGTAATTTGTCTGTATTGCTTGGTTTTATGCTGTTACTTACAATCCTAGATAGTGCTGGGGCATCCTTGTATATATACACCATATAAATACAGATAAATTACACCCTCTGCCCAAGGATCATACAGACCAAGGCTTCATTGGTACTGCTCAGATGTCCAGTGGTGTGCAGATGTTTGCTTCTGACCTTTCTAACCTTCTTTTCCATTTAAAATAAATAAGTCATGCCCTGAAATACCAGAGTCCATTGACATTATTCTAGCTGACTGCAGGTTAGATTTTTCCCTTCTATGCTATCATTTGATATTCCTTAAATAAATACTTCCTATTCTTTTTTTAGGGGGTGGAATACTGAGATAGATAGATAGATAGATATACGCACACCCTGTCAAATAACTTCAAGGATGCTTCGTGCTACTATTTCATCCTGAACCAGCCATGTGGTGACTCTTCTCCTGATCTGGTCTGCAATGAAATCAGTGGGAAGTGTTCTATTAAATTCATTTGGCTTCAGATCAGATGCTGCCATTGAAAACCATAATGTAAGCAGCCTGGTCTTTGTGATATCTACCATAATGGCACAGTGTGGTCCCAATCCTGCAGTCTTACTCTGGGAAAATCCCCATTGACTTCAATGAGAGCTCTCCTTAACTAAAGATTTCACAATCAGATAATGAGAAGCAATGAGCATACGCTGCCCTCTCTATTAGATCCTGTAGTCAGACTACTTCTGATAGGCTTCTATAAAGTGATTTTCTATGGCAATCTGTGCTTCCAGCAGCACCTGCTCTGTTAGTCTCTCAATTCTTCACTTAACAAAACAGCTTGACACCGCAGGTGAAAGATTCTGAAATGTTTTAATTAACTAGCTTGAGCACCATTTGATTTCTATCTCCCTAGATGTTTCAGAAATTCTAAACTGCTTGGTTCAGTGACTGCCATCAAACACGATTTGAATGTATGAAATAGGCTTCTATCAGAGGAAGAGGTGCTGAATTTATATTGGGAAGTTTACATCAGGCCACTGTAAACAGTGTGTTTCTGCAGCTCATTATCACTGGGAGATATGACCGGCAATATTTCTCAGTCTGCAAGAATAGTTCTAGAAATCATGGGCCAAACCTTACAGCTTGGATTTAGTCAAAACTCCTATTCACCTCAGGACTTTTGGCTTGGGGCTCATCTTGAGTTTTAGAGAATGAAATAAAAGATTAATGGGAAGAGCAAAAAAACCTCACCTGGGGTTTTTAAACGACTCATTTTTCAGGTTATACAAGAATGTGCATTTCAGTGGGTTGAAATTGTACAGAAGCAACCAGAGCTCTCAGTCATAAAAGAACCTCTCGGTCATACGATGAAATAATTACTGAAATGTTCTGGCCATATTAGCATAGCTCAGTGCAGTAGGTCAACGCTGTGCACCTACTGCTGCACAAAGAGGGATCAAAGAAAGGCACTAAAACACAGCGCCGGCAATCTTTCCGAGACAGCCCACACCATGGGCTACCACACCCTTCCCGGCTGCTGGCTGGGAATGGGAGAGCTGGAGATAAGGGCTTGTTCTCTGAATGCAAAGAAATAGGTTCCTCTCAAAGGGCTCGGAAGGGACAGTGTATTTAGCAGTCGTGTTATCTAGCAGGAGTAGTTATTAGCTTGGAGAAGACCAGTTTATTTGCATGTATCAGCCTCAGAGTTACTTGCTTACAGGATCTGACATCAGGCTTCTGAAAAAAATGTGAAAAGTTGGCATGTGCAGGGAGGGAAAGCCATCAGATGTCTGTCATGGCCAGCAGGTACCTTTTTTTGGTCCTGCCAAAATGGTGAAAGTATACCTTTAGAAAAAAGATAAAAGCTAAAATTCTCTTGTAATAACTTGCCTCCACAATCTGAAATATCACAAATAATATCCCTTATAAAGGGATGAAAGCATAACAGTCTTACCAGTACAGCAGCAAAGCCAGTGTGCATTTGTGGAATCCAGGATTTGAACATGACGTAGTCAATATGGAATGAGTTTTAAATGCTCTACACATAGTAAGAAACACCGGTTACCAACAAATCTTTAATAAGCAGTAAAGTGCTGCTGGGAAGAAAAAAAAAAATTTAAAATCTGGGATTACGATACAGATATCTTTGCAGAATTATGAGTATTACTGTTTTGAAGACTTAATCTGAAAGTTTTTTTTCCCCTCACATTAAGCACAGTAAACTAAATGAAGTGTTCTGTGCCCCATTGTGTCTTTTCATAGTTTCTGAACAGAAGCCAATTTAAATAGTTAAAATCCATTTACGGGTAATGTTCCTCACAAACAGTGCACCACTGAGACTATTTGTCTTTCTGAACTTGTGCTAGTGCTCACTGCATTAGCAGTTTAATCAGATTTGTTAATGAATAATGTTTCGCTTGCAAAGTATATCTTAACGTGCATTAAGCTCTTAATTGTGGAGTTGCCACAAGCCCTGGATAAAAGGCAGTGTGTGCTGAAGAAGTCGGGGAATCCAGATCACAGCTGGGTTCCGGCTCCCCCTTGCTCCATCCTGGCTTAGCTGAGCTCTACTGGGTGCTCAGAGGAGAGGCCCATTGCTCACCTGCCTCCCTCTAGTCTTTGGTAGGGCTCGAGTAGCAGGGGCAAAAAAGATGATTCTTCTGGTGTGGGGTGGTGGTTTTTTTGTAACTTGAAACAGGAGAGAACAGGGATGTTGGCTCCTGAAAATAACAATTTAACCCTGTAGAATAGTTCCGATATAGCTGATTACTAATGTATTTTTTCCTGCTGGTACTGTTGCTCTAGCCTTGGAGCGTTACTTTCACTCTTTCGCTTAGCGTTATAAGAAATTAACCAAAAAATGGAACTTTGATGTAGGTCTTCAGTTAATGTATTCAGTCTTGTCTGGTTTAGCCTGCTATTTCTTAATGCCTGGTCCTTATTTTCATCTTGAAGTTTCCTTCATGTCTTTTTCTTGAGTAGATTTAATTTATTAGTCAAATAAATTTACAGTTGGCCATCACAAATCTACAAACTGGGCAGTCTTTTCTACTAAAGTACAAGCTGGCTTTTACATTCTGACTAACGATAAATCACAGTATTGTGTATGAAACTAGTCATTTAATTGCAATGTAGAACAGTGGGACAGAAGTAGGAAGTGAGGTTTTATTTCTCTTTGAAGTTGAACACTTCATTTCTCATTTTCTTATCATGTTTTCAGTTTCATATGCCTTTGAAATACAGCAATTATATAAAACACTGGTTTGAACTATGTCATAGAAAACTGTGTGCCAAATTTTTTTAAGGCCTGGAAGTATGTATAAACATAAGTTGTTTCACATCATATCTGGTTTTGTAGGTTTTTTGGAATTGAAACTAGAATACTGAATCAGACTTAGGCACTTGTTTAAGGACATAATGAAACCTGGAATTTCTCAAGTAAGGAAATCAGGTCCTGAATCCAGGTATTAGCAATCAATTACTTCCTCAATTTGACTGACAGGACACTTCTGCAATGTTTTTGATATATTCATTTTCCTCCACAGTGATTTCATTTTATTTTCTCCAGGGAAGACCAGTATGGTCTCAGATTGGATTATCTGAAAGTGCCTTCCTTAACCCATCTTTTTCAATACTGTGAATCGTAACTTTTCTGGATTCATTTTGAAATCTGTCCAACTTCAACAAGATGTGCCTTGCTGGGGTGCTTTCATAGGCTGCGTCTGCTTTGTGCCTCTGGTGCCAGGCTCTGACCCAGTAATCTGAGGAACCCGTGGGCTGTGACCATGCCAGGGTGCAGCCGGGCCAAGAGCGGGCAGACTTGAACTATCAAAAGCACCCGTGGCCAGTAAGCTGAGCTCGATGTTTGCTGTCCCTTGCCTCAGGTCACACCTCACGTGGCTCAGCTGTAAGCAGAGGTGAAGCAGTATGCACGTGGGGGACCCCCCATGAAAGCCAACAGAGATCTCTCTTACGAGGACCTTTCCCCCTCCAAGCCCTGTCCTTGTCTGTTGCTCTGTACCCCCCCGCCTCTGGAGCCGATGCCTCCTGGCCACTGAGCACTTTGTGGGAGGCAGCAGCTAATGGTCCTTCACCCCCTGAATGTGATCAGAAAACTGTCTACACGCATCTTCCTCCAGCTGGCTCGGGAGGCAGCAGTCCCAGGTGAAAGGTGGTGCTGGCAGCTGGGGCTCCTGGCAATAGCACAAGGTTCTTATCCAGGCAGGCTCTGTATTAAAGGTTCCCCTCCACCAGCATTCGCTCATTTGCTCCTGCCCTTTCCCAGCTGATACTGGGAATTGCCCTGCTCAGGCGGTGCTAATTCAGGAGTACAGTGCTGGCAGGCTAGCCTAGGTCTGTGAAACTCTCCTGGGTTTTTCCTCTCTAAAAAAAAAAGAAAATAATAATAAGAAGAAGTAAATTACTTTGGGCTCTCCTGCAGTGGTTTCACAGCCCTGGATCACTAGTGGCACAGCAGTAATGTGGCACCACTGCGGCACGGCTGCTTCCCAGGCAGGGCTGGAGCTCGGGGCCCTCTTCCCACAAGGCTCCACCGCTAAGGACCCCATCCAGCTGGCGGGGGCCACCACCGGCGTGTCCCCACGGCAGAGGTGAAGAGCAGCACTTGCTTGTGCAATCAGGCTCCTGCCGCGGTGGCCGCCTGCGGCTGACGCTTTAGCAGTGTGCACAGCGAGCGAGGCAGGGCGCGGGGCCAGCACAGACCAGGGTCAAACGCACGCTGCAGACGTCACTGTTACTGACTGCTCTTCTGCTAGCCTTTAGTTCCTTCCTGGTTTTATTTATTCCTTGTGGTGAGCACCAGCTGAATGCTCTGTTTTATCCCTAGCAGGACACGGCACACCCAGCAAGGAGAAGCAGAGGGTTCACCGTGGCTCCAGCCAAGCTGGGAGCCTCTGCAGGGTTACTGTCAATAGTAGCTAGTGGGGCTTATTTGCCTGGGGAAATATGACGAGTAAAACTTAAAGAAGGAGGCAGAGCCAAACCTGTCAGCTCTATCCAAAGCAGAGCTAGGTAACACTGCTGTTTACTGGGTTACACCAGCTGCTACAGCCCCTTTTTCCTAGTGTAAAGGCACAAAGAAACCAGATTGTGACTCAAAGCCTGATCTTGTACGTTTGCTGCACTGGCACTGTATTTTGGTGGCCAGAAGGATGGAAATTGTTGAAATTAATGTCTATGTGACTGTGATTATTTCTGTTGTGTGTACTTCTCTGATGCTTATGTGTGAGTAGCTCAGCCCAGTATCTCCCACTGATCCTGAAGCTAACTGCCTTCTGCTTTGAGATTTCTTTTATTTAGCACCCATCCCTGTGTCAAATTCTTTTTATCTTCTCCCTTCCAAATACACTCTATGCTTGGGAGGCTGCTGAGCACGCACACACCCACCCCCCGCGCAAGGAGTGTCGCAGCTTGCTCTTCAGGTGATTCCTTTGCAGCCCCTGTGGCAGAGAAGACTATTTCCAAATGTTGCTAAGCTGACACCATTTTTCTGAAAGCTTCCCATATAAATCCAGCAGACTTGGAGGAAGTAATTGCTCCATCTTTGGCTCAAGATAACTTCTGACACCATGTAATGTTTTATAAATACTTAAGAGGCAGGTTTTTCAAGAGAGAAGGCTCACTACCTATTATTAAGTGTGTGAGCACTCAGCTCTGTCTGATTTTACTCTGGTGTTTAGAAACTTCTGAAGTTTTACTTCAGCAGAACCAGGATTTCACCTTTTTGGTAGACTCAGCAGTTCAGTATGATTATCAGCACAGCCACATCCACACCAAAATTATATGATTTCATTTCATAGCCGTGTTCCTGCTTGCAGCTAGATACCTCATCCCTAATATTTCTTGGGTAGCTCTGGTGTCTTTTTATGTACAGTCCTGTTTCCTTTCTGGACATGGTACTGAAATATGACCAGGTGCGAAGCCATGGTGCCAGGGTATAAAGTGCATATGAAGAGCAGACTAGCTCGTCAGCACAGCAACTAGTACTATAGCCAAGAGTCTGTGTACAGATTACATTTTTGTGTGGACTGAACTATGCTATAAACACATGAGACAGAAAAATCGCAAGCCAATGAGAATACTGTTACATAAATAAAGTCATATTTATTTCTTTGGCCTAAGAAAATGTTGTGACTAAAACATTGAGGGAGATCAAAGGGGCAAAAAACTCCTAAATAAAACAGTAATAATTGGTGAGTCCAGCTTCCCTCTTATAAACTGGTCAAATGGGACAGAGCAAAACAAGTTCTTAGCCCTTCATTAATCACAATCTAAATAACTAGCTGCAGAGCACACAAGAGGGGAGGCTGTTCTTAGCTATGTCCTAACTAACATAGGCAAGTTAGCTAAAGATGTAGCTATAGCTGAACCTCTAAGCAGCAGTAAGTACAGTGAGTGGTGCTGTATTTTGTTTGAAAATGAAGTTTCCTTTTTCATTGAGAACACATGGAAATAGCTGAGGAAAGTCTGATTTTAAGAGTACTTTAGGAAATGGTCAAATTAGATTTGATAGAATAGTGATGTGTAAAATAATGCATGTAAGACAAAATGTGCATCAGGGAATTCTCAGGACACCTTTCATCATAACAAAGCCAAAAGCCATGCAAGATATAGAAAGGTATTTTTATTTCAAGCTATGGATTTTTCCCCCCCCTCTCTTTCTGCAGTGTTATTCCCGGTCAGAAAAGTAGGAGCCTCTCCTCCATCTGCCTGCAGTCCTGGGTCTTGCTGCTTGCACAAAACTTGCCCAGTGAGTAAAGTTGATCAGACTTCATACTCATAAAGTATTTTTTCAGCCCATGTGTAATGGGTGGAACAAAATATTGAGACCTTAACAAGTATTCCAGAAAGGACAATTAAATGCTCAGAAACAGGTCACAAGCTTATCTACAGTGATATTAACTAGGATAAAAACCTTAAGAGATTTAAATGCTTATGATTCACAGCGTATGTAAGTACTGACTGATGAGATTTAGGGAAAAATTTTCCTTTAGGGCAGCCTTTTCCATAACAGGCACACTTCTCTTGTCCACGGTACAGATTACAGGGACAGCAAGTGTGATACAGGGCAGCAGTTCCCATCCTCCTGCAAGGTGAATTCTGTGGCCAACAATCCCTGTTCTCTCTGAGACATGCCTATGGGTAATGTAGAGTGCATTTTCAGGTTTCATCAGGCAATATGGGTTTTCCCACTTACTACTTTTTCCCCATTTTAAGCTCCTGCCCAGGTAACCTCGGAATTACTGTGTGGATTGATTGTTGATTTGCTGTGTGAGCAAGGAGTGTTTGCATACATTGCTATTAAAGACCAGGCTGTGGACTGTGCAGAATACAATTTCAAGAGATCCCAGTTAACCTAAAAAACAAATATTATCTTGAAATAACTTAGTATGAAGAAATTACTTAGTATGATCTGCTTTGGTCGAGGTCTTGCTTCTGTAGTTGTCACCTGCCTTACCTCAAGACAAGCAGAAACTGCAGGTGGGGCTGGCAGGAAAGCAGGTGTGATTTTCAACAAGTGTGGTCCTGTTCAATCAGCAATGGAACCTGTTGTCTCTTGCCACAAAAGAGAGGGGTCCTGTCAGGCTGCTGCTTCTATGCCGTGAAACTCATTTATGGATACGTTTGTAGGAAAATGTAGGGTTGCTTGATATCAGCAAGTCGTGGGGGATCAATAGATCAATAGGGTGGGTGCCTACGTCTTGCACAACTGAGGATCAGCACCGTACGCTGATTGAAATAGCATCCACAGCAGTAACGTGATCTATAACAAGTCTCCTGTACCATGAAGGCATTAAAAGTTGAAATCAGCTCCCTTTTCTGTGGACAGATCTTTATGATCCTCTCGCTGGCAATACTGAATTCCACACTTAAAAGGGAAATATGTTTAAGAAGTATACTTTTGTCTGTATTTTCCTTGGCTAGAGGCTGAAGTGAGTACAGTGTGCAAGTGTGGTACAATAAAAGAGGCTTCAAGAAAGAAAAAAGCATGAGATGTGTATGTTATAGATGTAAATATCACTAGCAGAGCTGCACTGCAGAATAAATTGAAAGGTTTATAATGGGTTTCTGTCAAGAGGTTGCATAATGGTTAGAAAGGCAATACATGGTTCAAATTCACAGTTCAAGTCTAGAAATGGCAGCAGATGGAAAAGTATTGATTTATATTAGCAACAGTAGAAAAATAAAGGAAATAATTGAGCTACCACAGCTAGTTTCATGCTAAAAGAACAGCATTCACATTCCAGTTGCATGCTGCTACTGGGTATCAGGGTGACTACAGTAGAGATGCCTGTATTTCAACCACTGATTTGCATCTTTGAGCTTTGAGGGCCAAATAATTTAGTTTTAATAGCTATCAACACTGAATTTAATGGCATTATTCTGTATTCAGTTAGTGCTACTGGATGCAAAATTTTGTCTTAATAGGAAGCAGAACAAACAAACAAAAATCTATATTTCTACCAGATTCTCTCTAGTAACACAATTCTGCTCCACACTGGAAAATGAGGACAGTGTTGAAGATCCAACTATAACCTCCTCTATGCTCATCAGACTATACTGACTGACCCTGGGTGACTTTAAAATGATCGTGAGATCACTCCAGACTACAGTACTGCAACAAAGTTTACATGAAGTGGATAATCACTGGAGCAGAGCATCCCAAATACCCCTTTGTTCCCCATTAAAATCCTTAATGAGATTTTAACTTGGGAACTCACTTCCACTTGGCTTTACCCCCATTCTGAGGGAGTTTTTTATGGTCACTTAAAGCAAATTCTGTTCCTTTGAGCCACTTGTACAAGATTCAGCTTTCTAACTTAGGATTTGTAAGTCATCTGTATGTATCTAGACTGTTTAGGAGAGTTTCCAGGGGTCCAAGTCCCCTGGTCACCCAAATCAGTTCCCTTCTTCCCAGGCAGACAGGCTCCGCCCTGTGAAATCAGGAGCACTGATGGTGGGTTGATGGGTGTCCCCTTGATACGGGCTAGTGAGGCAGTTTAGACAGAAATCTGAAATGGGAATGTGCTCCTGTATCTTCCAGTTGAGCCTGAGCCTGTGGCATAAGCATCAGATCACATCTAAGCTGAGAAGCTGCATGCAAAGTGACCTCCTGCTCTCTCCACTCATTTCTTGCCTCTTTTCTGAGCAGAAATGCTGAGCTGAAGCAGGCTGGGTTCCAGTTTAGTTGCATCTCCTACAGGTTATTGTGCTGCCCTCTGTTTCCTGGAGTTTGGAAAGAATTAATCTTTGCTTAAATGCAGCTTCTCTTGCAAGTGTAGCTGCATGGAGAGATGGCTGGTCTCTGGACTCTTAGTCTCTATTAGTCCTGGACTAATAATGGTTTTGTAAATTAGGATTAGGACTTTAAATCTGATCCAAAAAATATTCAGTAGAGTCTGTGAATCATGTTGTGCAAACTCTATGTATTCTCATCGGCCTTTTTTGCACACTTAGTAAGACTCTAACTTCTCTAGCTGCACATGCACGGCAGCGAGGTGTCTTTCTGGCACAAGTAGCCACAAAGTCCACATTGGCAGAGAGAGGCCTGAAGGACTTTCCCTGTATTCCTTTGGAAAGATCAGGTGTGCCCAGTTCTGGGGGACTGCTGACAGGCGTGCAGCTGATGCATCCTGCCATTTTCCACCGGTCTGTCTGCCCCAGTCAGTGACAATGCAAAGCAAGGAAGATGACTGGGATTTCTGGGGGGACCTAGGCTTCTTCTTAAAGGAGTACTAATACTGGCTGCTGCAAGAGCAGATGGGATTTGTAGGAACCCCAAGCTCCATCTGTTCACAATAGACTTGATGAGCCCAAGGGCACAGCTGAATGCAATGGCTAGCCCAGCATTGTCAGCTGGAGGTGAAGAACAAGTGGGTCAGAGCAGCAAGATTAGAAAACAGACGGTAAAGGCTTCTTTCTCTAGAAAATGGCAGTAAACACTTTTCACCACTGTTGAAATATACCTGTAGCAGCATCAAAAGTCTAGGTCACCTTCTAAATACAACTGCCTATCCTTTGAACAGCCTTCTTTTGCCACCTAAGTTGCCTACAGTTGTGGCTGCAGAGAACAAATCAGCTAGCCGGCTGCAGCGTACAACCTTTTACTTAGTGGGTGGAGCTGGCACAGCAGCATTTGTAACCTCAGAAGCTTGAATAACCCAGTTTCTAAAATCATCATACTCGCCAGCCTATGCAAAGAACATATAATTAGAGCAGCCTCGACTATTTCTGTTGAAACAGCTCTTGCAGCTTCTTGTTAGTTCTGATAACAAGAATGTTGCTGCTTCTGCACTAATTGCTCTAACAATCTTCTGAGGGCTCAATCCTGCAGTTAGTACATGCAGTTCCTGCTGAGCATGCTGCTCTTAAAGCTGAGGGACTGTCAGCCCTGGAAAGAACAGAGAGCAGTGCTGGCTGATGTTCTGCAGGTTTTTCCTGCATAAGAGGCAGAAAAGACATTGTCACTTGTTATTGATACACTTTTTCACTGTGACACACTTCTTCACAGTAACCTGCTCCGATAAATGTGTTTGCTTCCATCAGGATCTCAGGATCTCCACAGCTAACTTTTATTGATGAGTTCTAGCACATGAACTCAGCTATGACTTGCAGGAGCACTCTTTTCTGTACCGCAAAAAAATAAGCCTCCTTGGGTAAATGATGAGTTCGTCTAAGATGGCATCCCTTTGCTAATTAACACTAGTTCATACGGGGAGAAGATGCTAAAGCTAACTTAACTCTCTGTTACCCTTGACAAGTTTGGCATTCTCCAGGATGGGAAAGTTTATGCCTTATTTTGGTGGTGCTTTTCAATTATCACCTGATATTTCCACTTCTGGAGCACCAGGGCAAGGTTGCCTCTCCATGGCATAAATTCCTAGAACAGCTCAGCCTCAGATGAGGCCACATTTTCAAGTGAAGTTGTTCTCTCAGCTGTATCATCTTGCCATGGCAATCTCAAACTATAGCTGTGCATCCACAGAAGACAAAACTGTGTATCCTGAAATGCCTAGGATCATCAGAATTTTCAGACAAAAGGCAAAGCTTCCCTTTTAGAGCCTCCACTGATGTTGGTGGGGTGAGGCTAAGGCATTAGCAAGCCAGGATCTTGTCGGTGTAACATAAGTTAGAGTGGTGTATTTGAAATACTTTAACACAAATTTATCAGTCACTGCCTCTGGGGAATTTGCCTGATATGTTGCAATCATCTGGATATTTTAACAGAGTTTCAATAGACTTGCGTCAAAATCATTTTGCCATCATCTTGACATAGTAATGTAGTCTCCAGTGACTGCAGTGACATTATTTTGCCATCATGTTGATATCATGTATTACAGCATTGAGGTCCCCATGCTCTGGCATTGCTGAGTGCTTTGCCTGATTATATTATTTTCATAAGCTTGCTCTGAAATTAGTGCAAAATAGCTGTGGTTTTCATGGCGTGTTACAAGTATAGGGGGAGTTCCCTGAAATCAGAAAAGATATTTCAAGTATACT
This sequence comes from Falco peregrinus, assembly GCF_023634155.1. NCBI lineage: Eukaryota > Metazoa > Chordata > Aves > Falconiformes > Falconidae > Falco > Falco peregrinus. Next base: position 9,897,323 of record NC_073733.1, on the reverse strand, counting down.
GGTCCGCTATTTTAAGAACACTCCAGATTTTTAACATTTTTCCTTTAAATGACCAAAATGTTTAATTCATACAAAACTGCCAGAAGAATGTTCATTTAGGAGGTAAATGATGTTTTACTCAGAGTTTGGCAGGAGTACTGAAAACTGGTTCCAAATTATGCTTTGTTCAATTCTCCATCATTAAGAGCAACATAAACTTACTTAATCTTTTTGGGGTGTACACTGGAGGAAACATTGCTTATTGCAGCATGAAATAGCTGCAGCATTCTTAGGTTTGTGATCCAATGGCTCCTGTGTTTGGGATCCAGCTTATTATGAATAAACTCAATCCTTGACTGCATCATTTTAAGTCATTCAGATATCTCAAATATCTTCACAGGCACAGATAATTTCAGAAATGGTGGTCTTGTTGAATTGTCTTAGAGAAAAGCTTGAGTTTGGGCTTAGCCTGGCCATGTTTAACTAAAGCCATCTTAAACTCAGACATTTTTTTGTGGTTAAGACAAACAGCTGCTTTGGTGGGATTGTTCATGCGAGTATGAAGTATTCACGTAAGTACTTGGAGAATCCAAGAGGGCGAGATACATGTAAAGGTTCCCACTGACTTTAATGGCTTTAAAATGGCTTCAGTAGCTTTACATCAGGCCCTTAGAGAGCTTCTAATGTTAATATTTGTAGAAACAGGAGGAGGAAGCTTTAAGCTTGGTGCATCAGTCAGTGCACAACGGTAAGCCTCTGGCAATCCTGCAAATATTGGAGTTTGAAACTTAGGATGGAAAATGCTGTCTGCAGTATTTCAGCTCCCTGTAAACACTAGGAATGAGGAGGTACAACACTGTCATAACTGGAGAGCCAGTTGACACAGGACCTGATGCTAAATAGCAGTTCCTCTTTTGCAGCCTTTTTGTAAATTGCTGTAGCGTCCCTGCTTCTTAACAGCCTGCCTTGGTGCCTTCATGTCTCTGTCCCAATAGTCTCAGTTTCAATGTCTCAGCTAATCACATTTTCTAAAGAAAATAGCAGTTAGAAATTGGTGTCCAATGAAGGCATGATTTTTAATTTTTTTTATGCCTTCATAGGAGGCCATCAGATTATAAACATGAAGTTGGAAAAAATGAGTTTGTTTCTTAACTATGGGAAAAATAGCTGGGATGGTTTTTTTGCTATTGATGTTACCCTTTTCAAAAGTACACACATAGCAGTAATTTTAAAGTTTCAGCTTTTAAAGTATGTTGTCTCACATTCCAGTACTGATCCTTGTGGCATTGTCTCTTGGTTAGCTGCCCTTTCATTTCTCTTCAATTACAGCTCCCTCAAAAGCTGTATAGAAAAAGATGCAAAAGAATAACACAGGCCATTATTCTAGGCTTTCAGTGGTGATAGACTTCACTATAGCAGACATTCAAATAATGACTGAACTATCACTTCCCTCAGAAGCTGTTCTAACAGAACACCACCAACGAAATTCATGGAGTTAGTTTATGTTTAATTGTGACAAGTTATGGGATGATATGGAATCGCTTTTTGTTCAAAACCAGAATTACCTCATGGTTCTGCTGTCTATATCAAATCTTCATTAGTCCAAAAATGAGACTGAAATCAGGCCATTCATACAGTGACATCTGCTGAGCTTGCAGATGAATAAAACTTTGTGCTTCTCCCCTACATTCAGTGGGTTGGCAAACAAATAATTATTTTCTGTTTCTGTTTTATTCATACAAAGCCACCAAATCTTGGTGCAAATACATGTGACAGTAAATCTCCCATTGTCTCTAACCGGAGCCATGTCTGGGTCCATCTATATGCAAGTTGTTAAGTCTGTCCTGAAAAAAGCTGCCCAGTAACCCCGTTAGTATGCCAACAATCATAAATGTGGTCTGTTTTATGGAGCATGCTGCAAAATTACTTGTGCTAGGGAAAAAGTTACTGACAGAAGCAGCCGCTGTCCCCGGGATGAGAAAGCAGGCATGTCCATTAGCAATTCCTTTGTCAGTAGAAGAGAAGCTTATCTTCACAATGCAGCCAAGGGAAGTCTGAATTACTATCAGGAAAACGGGCAAGTAGCTACTACTATAAGCTGAGTGGGAGGAGGAAGAGAATGGGGAGCAGGTCGCTGGGACGCTCCTCTTCTGTAGGGAGTGCGAGGGGGGTTAGATAAAATGAAAACAGGGTCAGTGTCAAAATGAGGATGTTTGATTAAGAGGCAGCAGCAGTGGAGTGAGCAGGGGCAAGAGAAAGGGGGACAAGATCACACGAGATAAAGAAATCGTGGGGAAAAGCAACAAAGTCAAAAAGCTCAAGGCTGTCATCTAATTCTCTGGTTTTTTGCCAAGGAGAAATGTTACCTCTGGAAAAGAATCTGTGCAATGCTTCAGCAATCACACTGATAGGAGGTAGGAGCTGCAGGAGGAAAGTCTGAGGGTTTCACTGGTCCTCGGCAAGAGGGGGGGATCCGGAGAAAGGGGCTCAGCTGCTGGAGGGGAGGAGAGGCTTTGTGCGAGGAACACTTCTTAGAGTCCAGTGCAGGTAAGTAAGAGTACGTTTTCATGGTTAGCACAGGCAGGCAGCGAGCCACTTTTCCCCAGAGGCAGGGATGGCTTTGGTGAGCCTGGGTGCTGAGGCTGGCGAGATGAGGTGTGTGAGGAGCAGCTCAGCATGCAGGGAGAAGGGCTTTTGCTCCAGGGCCCCAGGCTGAAGCACAGCACAGGGTGTTTAAAATGCTTCTGCCAGGCTCTGCTCACATCTTTCATTTTAAAACAATGAATGTAGCTATTCCTAATTTATTGTAGGATTCTCAGTGCTGGCAGATCACCAGCGTTGTTCCTTCTCTCCTTGGATTAACCCAGCCAGCTCTCTCTGTATTTCCCTGAGCTGCTGCTGCCAGTGTTGTTCGGAATCCTGTAGCACCAGCTAAGTCAATCAATCACCGCAATCGGCACTGCTGTTGAGACACAAAATAACATGGAAAAAACCCACTCTGTAACCCAGCGAAGGGCTGGGTGGCACTGCAAAATCAAGAGCAGACACATCCTGCCGGTGGCTCCACCAGCTCCTCGTTCCCTGCTGTGTGTGTGCATGCACATGTTGAGCCTTTTCTCTTTCCTGCTAGAAGTTTGAGAAACTTGGCTTGATATGGTAGAATAATCATCCACTGAAACAGCAAAATATTTAGTGCATCCTCTTTATGCCCTAAATCTAGTCCAGGCTAAGCAGAACAGGGGAAGGATTTGTGATTGAATACTAAGTTTGACATATTCTTAATATGTTTTATTAGCATGTGTTATTAATTGAATGAAATACATTGTGTAACAGAACACACCTCCTTTACAACTGCAACCCTAAGAAATACATCTGTGCTTGTACAGGGGGAGAATGCAAGAATTCTTGTACACTTTTCATTTACCAGCAGGCAAGCCTTGCCTTCTCCTAATCCACCCCAATTTTATTATTATTACAGCGATGTCAGTTCACACTGTGTAAGTTCAGATACATTAACTTTCTCATTTATTGGGAGCTGTGGCTTTCTACAGCACCATGGCTTCAACAGGCAGAGACAGAGTAAAGTTTGTCTGGGACTTCTGTGGGTGGTAGGAACGTGAATATCTTTGCAGCTGTGAACTTAAAGCGATCAAGATTCTAGCAACAATTTTAATGGAAAGATTCAACAACTATTGTTCAGTGGGTTCTACACATGGCTAAGTCTGCGTTTAAATGCGTTTGTCGCAGGGATAAATTCTTGGCTGGGGGCCAGTGACGCGGTGTCTCCACTTTGTGTGCGCATTACCTACAGATCGTGCAGACGCTCCTGAGCAGGGCGGGAGGCGCAGTGGGTAGGACATGATCAGCTACATGAGACTGTAACTTGGGCTTCAGTACTCCTGGGTTTTAATGACAGTGTTCAGTACTTCCCATTTCCCTCTGAAATGAATTCTTCACTAGAGCAGGGAGTGCAGGTTATGTTTTCTCCCAGCAGAAGCACTTCCAGGCTGAGCACGCTGCCGCAGGTCCAAATAGTAGATGGTCAATCTTGGACAGTTGTGCTGCAGCTTAGCAGGAAAAAAACTGACAGTTCAGCCCCCAGTTCAATAAAGTGTTGAAACGTATGTTGAAGTACAGAAATGCCTGCAGGGAGGATCACCTCTCTGCTTGAGGTGAAGCACCTGCTTAAGCACACCACTGAGACTGCCACTGTGAGAAGGCTGGGACAGGGACTGCTGTGGTCTTGTGCCATACCAGCACCCAGGCAAGGCTTCCCTTTCACCAGAGTGAATTATCCTTTCGAAAAACAGTCCTAGTAAAGTGAAGTGGATTTTGAGAGGTCATCCAAGTCCATCTGCAACTTTAAAAGCACAATTTCTGATCAGTGTAAGCCTTGCATACTCCTGAAAACGTCCAAGGAGGTAGGCTCTGCAACCTCCCCAGGCGATCTTTTCCAGTGCTTAACTAGCCATATTATTACCAAGTGTTTCCTAATGTTTAACCTAAATTTCCTGTGCTCCTGTTTAACCCAATACTCCTTATCCTATCCAGAGTGGATAAGGAAGACTACTTACTCCTTTCCTCTTTACATGCATATGCATTACATATGCAGTCCTTCTCAGCCTTTTCTGCAGAATATATGAGAACATTCTTTCTAGTTCTCTTTGCTGCTTGTGTTTCCTAGACCTCTGGCTGCTCTCAGTGTTCTCTGCTAGATCTTTTCTGCTTGGTATCTTTTTTTGAAGCAGAAATGTGTTGCCCCAAACTGGATACACTGCTCCGCCTATCAAAATCACATTGTATTCTAAGCAAAGATCCTCAGACTCACTTGCTATTGCCTGGTGCAGCCCTTCTCAGCTTCACTGTGTGCAGAAAGTAAGTCACTCTGTTCTAACAAACAAGACTGCGGTAGAAGTATTTCACAGCAGCAAATCCAGGGCAGATGCCTGCAGAAATGTACTTAACAATATCCTTCCAGTCTGACAGAGAGTTTTGTAGGTAGAGGGGACCATATTTTCCCTAGCTCACTTATGACCATGAGGAAGCTGATACTGGAAAGCTTTACTAAAGTTGAGATTTATCTACTGCTTCTCCTCTGTTCCCATGGAAGGAAATTAAATTGGTCTAACAAATCTTTGTTTTTGACAAAGCCATGCTAGCTGTTACTCGTCTCCTTGTTATTTCCTGAGTGGTTCCAAATAATCTGATTGTTTCTGTATTTTTCCAAAAACTGATCTTCACTCACTACTTTTTAATTCCCCATTATAACCTTTTCCCTCCCTGTAAGGAAACACACTACATGCCATTTTTCTGCCCTCTGGATCTCCACCCATCTTCCATAAGCTCTCAAAGATAACCAGTAATGGCTCTGAGATTTCTTCCAACAGTCCAGTGGGATACCTTGGGATGAATTGTATCTGACCCAGCCAATTTGAAAGATCTAATTTATCTAAGTACCATTTAATCTGTTCTTTCTCTGTTTTCACTTGTGTTTCTACCCCTTTGTCACTGGTGCTGTTTCCTGCCTGATCTCATTTGACCTTTTTGGTAAAGATTGCAGAAAAAAAGCTGTAAGCACTCAACCTTCTCAGCATCACCTATCAATAACTTTCCCTGTCTTGTTCAACAGCAGGCCGACACTGTGTCCTCATCTTCCTCTTATTATGAAGTACATTTGTGGCAAGTTTTCTTGTTATCCTTTCTGCACCACTTCTCATTTGACCTTCCTAATTTGGGCCCTACACTCTCTCTCTCTTCTTCCACCCTCATCTTCAGTAATCTGATAGAGGTTCAACTTCCTATGCACATCTGGTGTTAAAGGCCAGCAAGGAGTACAAGATGTGGTTTCTTACAACACTTTAGTGGTTTTACTGATCTGGGATAATTTGCACTTGTGCCCTTAACAGAACTATTTTAAGGAACTGTCAGCTACTCTAAGCTTGTTCCCCATGAGATATTACTTACCAATTTTCTGAATTTAAGCTGGCTTTCTTCAAGTCTGTTGTTTGTATTTTGCTGTTCTATTCCCTTCCAGGAGCAGTGAGTTTTCTCATTCCATGATAACTATCAGCCAAATTGCCTTCTATTTGCATATTTTAAACCTGTTTCTCCTGAATCTTAAAATCAAGAGTAAGGAGCCTTCAATTTAGTTGTTTCTCCAGCCTTGGTAGCAAGATGTTGGCAGCATGGAGTTTGTGTTCTGTGATACTCTGTGTCCCAGCAGGTATCTCCATTAGCCTCCTTGCCATGTGCCTCCATCATCTTCAAGCCCAGTGTGCACTGAATGTATGATTCATCTTTTTGCCCTCCAAAAGAAGTAGCTCCGTCCATCTGTTCTTTGTGGCTTTACTCTAGACACCCCATACCCCCCCATCGTGACAGCACCTGCGTTCATTCCCCCTGTTATTATTAGCTAGGGATTTTCAACTGGTTCATCTCTTTCCACATTTTACACTGTGGTGTGAATGTGCCTATGGACAGCATTTCATCCCTCTTCTCCCTGAACAAACTGTACTAGCTATATTAATATTCTGGTCATGTGAATTATCCCAACAAGTTTCTCATGCCAATTAATTCATAATTTTGAGCACGTATTAAAACTTCCAAGTCCTCCTGTTTATTCCCCGTATTTCTTGCATAAGTTCTTGTGATTACTTTTTGTGATTGCACCCAGCATATATCAGGAATAACTCTGGGAAGTCAGCAGGTCGTATTTCACTGTCGGTTACATGACTGTCAATCCAAATGATTCTACTGATTGCCAAGAAGTTATTTCAGATTTACTTGCGTGAGGGTAAAGGAAGAATTTGGCCCATTGAAATGAATTCCGTGTGAAATAGGTCCAGGCCAGGAGGATTAAGCATGTTTCTCTAATTGCTAGATGTGTTATATTGTATGTAATCAGTGTAGTGGCAATAAAAGAGGATTGCCACACCCAGAAATTTCATCACTGAGCTTTTTGGATCCTGTGCTTGTCCTTCCCTTGTTACTGTGTTCATGTTAATAAGGTGCAAGGTTTTACATAACTGCGAAAATAAATTTAAAAAATTTTAAAAAGAGAACTCTAGCTGAGATATGCATGCAAGCAGACTATACCATGTAGTTTGTGCTACAGCAAAGCAGCAGAATGTGAGGTAGAAAAAGTCAGCTTTTGAGGTTTTATTACTTTTTGCTTTGTGATGACTGGCTTCGAGCCCACACATTTCTTGAATACACAATAGGGAGTTGGGCAAGACTGCAGAAATAAATTTTATTAACACACAATCACTGCAGCACCAGACAGAATAATCTCCTTTAGTCTCCTCTAGCTGGCAGAGTCCTCTTTGTACCAGGTCAAGTCAATTAGCAGTATAATGTACGACAGGTTTTATTTAAAAAGGGTTTAATTAAAGTTTTGTTACAAAGCTCATACAAACTAACAATCTGTCTTTCAGGGATATGTATTATCTAGAAATTGATTTTAACTTACACACTAATTTATAGACTGTCCCCTTTAATAAGTATAATTCCTTGGAAGATATTAAGGTCCTCCTGCCCCAAATAAATTCAGGTCCTGATTCAGCAAAACACATAATTACTGAGGACTTCAGTGAGGCCACTCATACACTAAAAGCTGAAGGTGTGCTTCAGCACTTCGCTGAATTGGGGCCTTACTGTATAACCACTGCCCTGATCACACACATTGTTCAGTTCAGCCATGTCTTTACTGAAAAAGATATTTAAAAGAATTACTGATGTCTTTAAAATATCTCATACGGGCCATTAAAGATGGGAATATGCCTTTCTGCTAGATATGGATGGGTTTTCACTAGTCCTGGCTTCTTCTCAGTTCTTACATCTAAACACAATGATTTACCTGCATTACCTGCGCATAAATTTTTCAAAAAAAATATTGACCTTACTAATGCTTTTTTTTTTTTTGCCTTTTTTTTTTTTTTTTTTTTTTTCACAAGAGAGCAAAGGCTGCCTCCCCAGCAGATGTGGCTAAGCATAGCTGCATTAACTTAAACAGAACTATGTCAGTTTATGTCAATTGAGGATTGCACCCCAAAAGTTTATTTAAGTAGACTTAATGAAAACCAGCTATGTTATTCTACTGATTGCCAACTACAAACTTTCACCTTATTCTAATCCCTATAGAATAATAACAGTTCCAAAAGCTGAAGAATATATCCATTTCAGGATAACTTATAATTCATCATTGTATATGACTTTTATTCACAAACTATATAATTTAGAATAAGAAATGGGTGGATAGAAAGGATTTCTATGTAGAAAAGATCCCAGGTGTTTTTCTGGCTCTTTCCTGGGCAGTGCGGTTATATTACATCAAAACCTCTGCATAATTAATTTGCTCAATGGCCAGGGAGGCAGGCAAACTGGGTTCTGTAGTCAGCCTCGGAAACCACAGAACTTCCTTATACGTTTATAGCACGTACAGGAGCCAGGAACTACGGACCCTGCTGGGGCAGCCCAAATGGGTAAGTCAGATGCTCTCCCCGTGCTGTCAGCAGTGCTGGGAAAGACCCAGCAGCGCCCGTTGTGTCCGTTTACAGCCGTGAATCCCCAACAATGGCCAGAGACACCAAGAAGCCTTAGAAGGCATCTGTCTTCTCTTCATAGCCTATTTGGGAAAGTTGTGCCTTTTTGTTCTAATGTTTATTACCAAAGCGAAGCCCCCTCATTTTTTATTTTAACTTTTTAAATCTTTGAGACACATGGAACAGCGGGCCAGAATTTGCTTTGATTCATCTTCAATCTGGTTCTGCTGTGTTCTTCCCCATGGTATAAATCTAGGCTGCAGCTGGTGGGGGGGTTGTATGCTAAAAAGTCTCAGCACCAAAACATTCAAAGTAGCAAGGTTGTGTTGCCTACTTCTAAGTCTGAATAGTCTGAAAACCAAAATGTAATTCAAACACTGCTTTTTCTTCTACCTTCTGCCTGAGCCAAACAGAGATGAGGCAGGCAAGGCAGGTATGTGTTTGAAATATGTGACAAAAGAATAAAATGGGGCAAGGAGAGGAAGGGGGGAAACAGGTGAATTCTGAAAACCTGTAGAAAGGAATAGAGACAAACTTGAACAGAAAAATAAATTCTGTGGGACAAGTCCTACACTGATGGCTGCTGCCACAGATCCCTTGATTTCAGCGAGGCCTCTGACACCGCAAGCTGCTCAGGCTATTTTGTCTTGATGGCCTTACTTGTTTCAGCATAGCTGTTGGGTGGGGATGCCTGGGATGCCTGGCTCTAATATACATCATAGGCTGCCTGCTAGCTAGAAGAACAGGCTTGCTCATTTAAAATTGAATCAGGCTTTGAGCCTGTTTGCAACAGAGAAACACATGCAATGGTTTGCAAAGAAAGTCTTAAGCAATCTGATAGATTCTCAAACCAAACTTTTTCAGATTTGTCCAGGATTGATGCCCAGTCATCTTGTAAGTTAGATGCACGCTGGTTATAGCATATTTCACAAAAAATGAAAGCGCCTATGATTTGTTCTGTGAGCCCTTGCACACAGCAGGGTGTGGGGTTCTGCTGGCATCACTGTCAGGCTCAGGTGTGCTGGGAGGCACAAGGCACAGCCTGTGCTCCTAATGGAGGTTACAAGGCTGAGGGAGGTCTGACCCGCGCAATTAAACAGAGATATTTTCACTGATTGGATTTCTTGTTGGCCAGTCAAGAAGCATGGGGCATTTTTACTTGCCATTTATACAAGTATAAGTCTGTGTGTGACCGTGCTGTTCACAGTATATGGCATCAAGGGAGAGAGGAGTATTTAAGGACTCGAGTACTGTTTTCCTGGCTCTGTGTACACAAACACACAAGCGTGTGCTGGGTGTGGTGGAACGGCTGTGTCTGAATGTGTGCAAACCCTCACAAGTGTGAGCACTGCTGGAAGGTGGCGGGATGGCATGCGGCAGGGAGAGAGGCAGGCTGTCTGGGATCAGCTGCCACGTACTGTCCTGTGTTGCAAGATGCTGAACACCAGCCAGTGCCAGGTGACTAAGCTTTCAGGTACATGGTTAACCTTTAAGGTCCCGCAGCCTTCACAGAGGCACTTGCAGGTTTAAAGTTAAGAGTGTTTGTAAAAGCACAATTGGTTTGGGGCCGAACTGATCAGCATTTGAAGAGTTCAAGCCCAGAACTGTAAAGCAGAATAAACCCAGGCCTCCATGTGCAAAAGCCGAACTCATTAGCCCACTCTTTCATCCACCCTTTCCTTCCCTCCCCTCCAGAAACGGTCTCACCCAGTTTTACTGTACTGTAATGGAAAATAGGAGCCAGAATGGACTTGGGGCCTCCTATACCAATTTTTTTAGTGTCCAAATAGGTCCCACAGAGCTTTTCACCAAGCGATTTTGCTTCTCTCAGTCAAAGTACCCATGTGCAATAAAATACAAACGTCATTAATCCTAAAAGACAAAGTAAAGCAGAAGAAAGAGTTGCAGCGAGAATTAAAATATCTGCAAATGAATTTAGCTAGCATCCACTGTCCTTTTAACATTTGGAGTGATCTTCCTCTGGAAAAAAAATAAATTAAGGTCAACACACAAACTTCCTCTGCTTCCTGGAATTCTTACATATTTTCACTATGATAACATGATTCGTGTGTGTGTAAATGCAAGGGGAGAGGCGGCCGAAAGCTGGCAGAGAGCCCCCTCCCCCTCCGGTCCTGGGAGAATGCCTGAAGCATGAGCTCAGCTGTTCAGGCTCCGCGCATGGTGTCATACACTTCCACAAGCAAATTCACAGTGACATTAAGAAAAGAAGATCTGGGGGCCTAGTCTCTAAAGTGTTCACAGCGTCCACGAGACACTCCTACATAAAGGGCTGTTTATTTGTTGAATTATCAAATTGTTACCCGTGGAGGGGGCTGAAAATATTTGAGCAGTCCTGGGGTTTTCTTTGCTACGGTCACAAAAATGTGTTTTCTTCTATGTTAGTTTTCCCTGACGGAAACCCAGGTCTTTGCATTTCTGCTTCTCTCCCCTCCTCCCTCTATATATATAAACACCCTTGGAAAAAAAAAGGTAGCCCACAATTAGCCATTAATTAAGTCCTTCACTGGTTTAAAATAAATAGTTGATGAAAGCTTAGGAAGAGGATCTCTGCACAAAGCGTGTCTGTACGACATGGTGTGCTTCTGAGAAACAGAATTTAAATGATTTGCATATGGCCACCTAAATATTTAATGATTTTGCAGTTTAGGAAAGCAGGTTTAAAACTATGCTGTGCAGTCTATGATCTTATCTGGCTCAGCTGGCTATGTTGGGTCAAATGTTTTGTTATTTTTAGGGACTGATCCTGGAATTTCAGAGGCTGTGGGAGCACTCAGCACCATTTTAAACCGAAGCTTCTCTGGCGTTTATCTGTGCACAGCTGAGGCTAGTACACGTTCAAGTTTCTAAAGCTGCTAAAGTGTTTGAGACTCTTTAAGCCCAAACCTGGCAATGTTGTTCCCTTCACAAAGAAGTTTCACAGTAGCATCGTATCAGTTCTCAAGCTGCCTTACAGCCCTGTCTTTCTTTCCCCTGGCCCCATCCCCCAGCCATGGCCCGCTATGTACATGCTCCCAAACCCAGCTAAGCATTTTGTGAGTGTGCAGGGCTGAATGCACATTCACAGGAAACAAAACCGTGAGATACTTTCAAAAATGCAGACACACAAAACACTTCTAGACAGCTACAGGCAGGTGCAGAGTTTACGCTTCAGATGACTGTCCGGTTTTACAGCGCAGGACAGAGGCATTCTGATAAGACCGCTCTCGAAGGCCACAGTAAAATATTAACTGAATGGAAAAGTTAAATAAAAAGAAGCAGCTCTTCCCAGTGGAATTGTAGCATTCTCTCCTCTTCACATTCTTTTGAGCTCATTCATTCCTTTGAGCTGCAATAACAAGTCAGCTCTTTGTATATGGTGAGACTTGTAACTGAGAAGAGAGAAATTCGCTCAGAAGCAAAATCCTGTCTTGCTGCAGTTTTTGCAGTGATCGCTATGCTTCTCCCCCAGCTGCAGAAAGACTTCTTCCCAGTTCCACTTCCAGGAAGCCTAACTCTTTAGCGTCGACACCTGGTCCCTGTGATTTAGAGAGCAGGTCTCCCATCACAAACATGCATCCAAATAACCAGCATTTTTGAAGCCCTCACTCCAAGCATTCCATCAGCTAAACTGGAAGCTGGAGTTTAGCTGATGGAGCTGAGGAGACCAGTAGCCCTAGGGATTCTTAATATCATGCAGAGCCAGGTTTTACTGGGCCAGTCCTGGTTACCCAAAATTCCTGTTGACACCAATGGGAGTTGCAGGTGCTTGAAAAGCTCTCAGATAATATGGATAGCTTAATTCATCATTCAGCTGCAGCAGTGTCTGGACAGGAAGACAGTAACCTTTAAAGAGCAACACTTCACAACCATTAAGCAACTAATATTTTATGCATTTGTATCACAGTTGGCTCCAAAGCCAACCTTGGCAAGTGTCTGGGGGTTTCTCTTGAGAGTCATTTTGTCTGTTTATACTGCTGTTCTGTTTAAGGTGTGTAAGGGTTGTTTCCCTGATCCTTCTTCATTAGAAGTAATTGAATAGTTTAGAAGCCTGATCATTGTTTGGCTGAGTCTTCCAGTCAACAACCCGCCGATTGAATAATCGATCACAAGACACAGAGGCACAGAAAGATAGGTTTATCACAATTTTATAGCACTCAGAACATCTTCAAAGTGTTTGGCAGGCCACTAATTACATTTTTATAAACAGCTGTGGATTCAGATCTTGCGAAAATGCAGAAAGATTCCTGTAGCCCACAATTTCAATTTCCCTGCAACTTGACTGGTGACTTGGGCAACAACATCCTTTGCACAGGCTCCTCACTTGGGGGAAAAAAAATATCCCTCCAGTTGCTTTGCAAGGAGGTTCTGTGCAACGCCAGGTGCCAGCCCCTTCCTGCAGGCTTCTGAGCAGCTCCGTGTTCTTTCTGTGCGAAGAGATTTCCTTTCACCACCCCCAGCGAGACAGAGTTTACCTTCTGCCTCAGGCAGAGCTGCAGCTCAGCCATGCCAATTATGAAAGATGCCTCCCAAACGTGTATTCCTGGTTTCCAGAGTGACTCTGAGGTGCCACCACTCCTACATTTAGAGTGGCTAGAAGTTACCAAGAGGCAGTGTGGTCACAGGGAGTCATATACTGTGGTGATGAGCATGACATGAATTGCTAACTAGACGGTCAGGGACACTGGATTCTCAACCCAGCATCCCTGGCTGACAAAGGCAAATCTGGTTTTTGTGTGTGGATCGCTGTTTGGCTCCCCTGGCATTGCTGGGATGTGTCATGCCTTGCTTCCCTCATATGCATTATGCCTGAAGTTGCACTTGCCTGTTTCCCCCTCCTCTTCAGACCGCATGGGCCATCCCAGCTTGGGGTGGAGGTAGGCAAGGGATCAGCTGGCCAAGTGGCATGCACAGGTTCAAAACAGCTGTCAAACAGGGATCATTAATACCAAAGATGTGAACGATCACATTCAAAGAGAGAAGAACTTTCTGGAAAGAAATGTGATAATTGAACATTGTACCCGCCGTGTTTGTATCACAGCTTAGCTGGCAACATCTCTGTATCAGAGGTGAGCCCCCACTGAGAAAACTGCTCTTAGCTCCATGCTGCTCAGTTTCGTTGCTGTTGACTTCAATTCAGCTGTCTTGAAAACACTTTCCCATCGCTCCTACAGAAACTGTGATACATGTTCATACCAGCATCTTACCAAAGCCTTCAGAATAGTGTGAATCTTGGTGAATTTTGAATGTGTGATTGCTTTCATCCAAGGACTGCTGACTCCCCAACAGCCTCAGTCACTGACTGCACCAGAAATTGTATCAAGATCCATGGTCAGTGTCCAGAGGGCAATGCAGCTAGAGCAGAGTGGCACAACCACTGTATACAGGGAAGGGAGCACAATAATTTGGCTAGCAGGCTAGGGTTAGGGTCACCTGTGCTATAGGTATTTCAAATCCATCCAATTAAACAATGTTAATTAGTGGTGGTTCTTTTTCCTAGAATAGTCATGGCTGTTCTTTCCTGTCTAATAATGGAAGAATGCCACCAGCTTCAACAGTGATTTCTAAGGACTGATTAAAGAATATTTGTTCAACTTAGAGAAGAATGAAGTCCTACATATATGTTAATACATCCCCACTAACACAGAATAGCTTTTTGTTGTTCTCCTCTGTCTGGAACGTGAGCAATTTGTAGTCTGCTGCTGCATCTAATTAGTGGATCTGATCCTTAAATTGAAGCGGTAGAGGCTTTTGATTTTTAAGTCCAACATTTCAAGGCTCTATCATTGGAAAAAGGCTTCATCAAAGACTCAAGAGATGGAGTATTATGATATTTAAAAGCCAAAGACAGATAGAGCCAGAAACTAAAGGTGTGATCTTAAGCAGTTGCATGGCTGTCTTGGTTCAGATTCACAACACATAGCGAAGGTAAACTGCTTCAACATAGATATGTGGGAAGAACTTGGCTTTGTATAGCTCCCTCCTTGGTACTAGCCAAGATAAAAATACATCAGGATTACCAGCATCTAGGAAACTAGCATATGGTGCTCCTGCAGAATGTAATACTAATATATTTGAGAAAACCATTATTTTTCTCTTTTTGTGTGCTTTCTCATTAATCTAAATGCCATTCATTCTCTGCCTGGATTTTCCCCGCATTTTTCCCATGAAAAGAGAGGATATGCTTGAATTAATTTAATTGCCAAATGTTTTGTTCAAATAGCTGTAGCAGAAATAACTTTTAGTAGCCAGGTTAAATAGCCCCCTTCACTGCGGCAGTTAACGCTTATTGTTGCTGCCAGCCCCCCTGCATTGATTCGGGATCATACCGCTATTAGCGTTGAAGTGGCTTGGGAAGTTGCAGTGCTTCCTTTTCTCTCCCATTCTCTCCTTTCTTTTTCCTGCAAGAGCAAGAAGATCTCACAGTAATCTGGAAATAAATTGTTTTCAAATACTTCAGGCAGAGCCAGAGCGCTCAAAAGGTATCTGGAGGTTCATTTCCAAGCCAGCTGAAGATTGCCTTTGAATGAGTAGGCCTGATCCTTCACTGGTGTAAATCACCATGCTTCTGTGGGGCTGTACTGTTCACATGAAGTAGGCATCAGCCAGGTGTCATCCCCGGAAGCCATCTACCCACCTTCTCCATCCTCCCATGGCAAAACACAGCTTCCCTCAGCATGATATGTAAGCTGCAGCTGATGCTGCTCCAAATAGCAATGGGTGCCCAAGAACTGCAGCACAGAGCAGGGTGATCATTGCCACCTTTCTGGTGGGGAAACACCTTCCTCGTCCCAGCTCCAGCTGCACCAGCTGTGGCAGGAGGAGGAAGGGAAGCTGGTCCATGTACCTCTCACAGTCTTTACCTGCAAAGGTTGGAATGGCTGGTCACACGAGGGCTGCACCCTTTCTGCTGTTGCCGAAGTTAATCTATTCTGCACTGTACAAAAACAAGTGAGGATGAAGTGACAAGACAAAAGAAAATGCAATCCTGTTGATTCTGTTGTTTCTGCTGCTGCTGTCAGCCCTAAAGGTTTTGTATTTTAGTAAACAGAGAACTCATTATGACATGCAAGTGACTTGAGACTAGTGATGGTAAGACAGAGATTTCTTTATTGGAAAAAAACATAAAAACAAAAACATGCTCTGAACAGTGGGACAGGTATGCACCAAAGAGAGCACACAGTGGAATTGTCAGCGTCTTTCACCAGACCCCACAAATGCCATTGAACTTTCATAAGCAGCTAATGATGGAACCATAAAAGGTCCAAAACCTCACGGACTTCTGTCGGCCTGTAAAGCCCACTGCCAGCGGGCAGGTAGCCTGCTGCTGAGTCCGCGGTACAGCGTGGCACATGCTGGCAGCAGCAGCATTCAGAAGCAGTAGGTCAGAGACAGACCTGTCTCCACCCAGGAGCGTTTCCCGTGGGGAAGGGAAGGCAGCAGAGTGGGTAGATGGAATTAGAGGTGTGAGCACAGCAGAAGGACCAAGAGAAAGTCTTGAAGAGTAGTAGGGGAAAATGAAAAACAACACTGAGCAGGAACGTGTTGGGTGACCAGGAGCAGAAGGTGGGCAGGAGAACAGCAGGACGTAGGGGGACAGGCTGAGAGGGGACACATGCCCAAACTCCCAGTGGCTCACAGTGGTATTCTACTTTCTGATCTTTACAAATGCTGGCAGTTCAACTATCACTCTTGGCCCTAACGAACAGAGAATTACTAATACCCACCATCCTTTTGCACTTGCACATCGTGTAACTTGCTCGTGACAGATCTTTAGTTAAATTCAAGCTGTTTCTTGAGCTATATGAGAAGTCTGAGGTACCTGTCTCATAATTTAAAGATGCTCTGTGAACTCTTTTGAGTAATTTCCTTTGAGGTGTGGGAAAGAGGGTGATGTAATTTCTCAGGAAAGTGCCCCCATTAATTTTGATAACAAAATGCATAGTTCTGAATGGATGCCATAGTTGTGCAAGTCATACTGATACCATATTGGACATAGAAATGTATCTTAATAGCTGGTATTCGGTCCTGCACTGAAGGGAAGTAGGGCTTTATTTTTTGGCTCAAGAAATCTGAGACTAGTTGAGACAACACACATTTTTATACAAGGCTATAGCCACTAGCAAATGGATGCATCTTTATATGACAGGATATGCTCAGTAGCCCTGGGAAACCAAGATTTGAAATCAATAATTTCTAGTAAATCACAAACTGACATTGGCAACATCCTAGTCTGGCTGAATATCTGTATCATCACAGACACTCTTCTTTAATAAACAGAACATACAATGTTTCATGCATTGGTTTTGCATTTTCTTGACAACTGCATAAAAAGCATAATTTCTGTGCTTGATCCAAGGGATCTCTGACAAAGGGAAGAGGGTAACATTTGTTTCTGTGGGCTTTACGGTTTTAAATCTCAGGGCCAATTCTGCCATCAGGTAGTTTATGAATATTCATGTAAATTGTTTTGAGTTGAAGAATATGTAACTTTGCCATGTATCTGGCATGGAAAGAATAGTTTGACAGCCATGAAATAAAGAATGCTTTAAAAAATAGTGTCAGCTCTAGCAAAGAGAGGACAACTCTAGGAATGAAAGGGAAAATTAAGGAAGAAAGGTATATGTGTGTCCTGAGGGAAGCAAAATTAGGTGATCCTGTCTTAAAAACAATGAATATAGAACCATTTTTGCAGACTTAGATATTTAAAGCCATTTGGAACCTCTTTTATCAGGTATGGGCCAGAATCTGCCTTTCTGTTGACTTCTAGAAGAGTTGAGGCAGGCCCATATGTTCCTGATCACTGCATGTGTATATGAACTGTATGATCCAGCAGTGAGAAAACAGCAAAGCTAGACTTATTACTAAGCTTTTTTGAATTATTATGTCATCTGAGTGGTGCCTTACTTGCCATCAGTTACAGGAGTCAAGTAAGAGTGTCCTATTGCCCAGGCCTATTGTTAACTTGGAAATATGGCAAGTGACGCCTGTCACTCTTTGCTCCTGATCTGATACCCCTTCCATGGGCTGGAAGCTGCTTTTGTGCCCACTTGGCTGCTGGAGCTCTGCAGCAACTGACAAATGTGAGAACGCTACCGAATGTAACGAACACTTGGAGAAAAAGGCATCTCCTGGGTAGTGACAGGCATTGCAAACACAGCCTCATTTAAATGATGCCTGTGTATTTGCATGTACACTTTCGGTTGAGCGTATGATGGCTTTTATTCTTAGATGTGACTGAGGCTGCAGGTGAAATGTGTAGCAGCGTCAGCCCTGCCATCCCACATCCCTACAGCCCAACGCCTTCAGTGGGAAAGGCCAGCGCACAGCCTGTGCTCAAAGCCAGCAGCAGCCGTGCAGGGAGCAGGTGTCATAAATCAAGAGCGAAGACATTTTATGCACAAGTCATACCTAGAGAAATGCCATTAATTAACAATTTTTTTTCAGTGTGTTGTTGCTAACAATACAGCTGTTAAATGTCATATTATGTTCACTTGTACCATCTTCCATATTTTTAATGGAAACTCTTACTAGCTGCAAGATGATCAGAACTGAAATGACCATAAGCCCTGTACAAAGACAGTTAAACTTGTTGGTCGTAATTCAGCCTTTTTATAGAATATTTTGGCCTTGATGAAGGTGCACCAGGTATTTGATATTATTCTAGCACTGCTTCCTAGCCTCAGTCATGGTGGAACTCTGCACTCAGAGTGCGTTGCAGCTTTTCGTGGCCTGATTGCAAGTAGAGATGCAGAGAGGTAAAATATTGCAGAGCTAAATCCTGCAGGCCAGACTTCACTCCAGTAAAAACGAAATGCCTGGATGAAATGAACAGGCTTTTATTTACATGAGAAGATTTTGAGTAGTGGTCTTGAGTTTGGGATGTCAGTAGGGATGGGATTTTGCCTTATGCAAGCAAGACTTGATCACACCAGTGCTGATGGTGCAGATGTATCTGTGTGCTTACCTAAGCACTCAAGTAATCCCTTCAGTTTCTGAGAGAGTCATACATAACGTTAAGCATGTGCTTAAGTGTATCTTTGAGCTATGAAAATAATTGATTTCTGTATTTAAAATATAAGTTCAAAGTAGATCAATTTAGAACAACTATTTGGCAACCAAACAGACATTAACAATATGATTTTAACCTATACTTCGGTAGAAGCTACATTCTTTATGCTTTGTACCTTTCTATGAAAATATGAAGAAGTTACTAATAACGTTGTCATCTCTTAACTCCTAAGTACAGAGATTCTGGTTAGATCTGTGTCTGGTTTTCTGTATGAAAGACAAAATCAGCATTCACTTTGATTTATGTGATTTTCTAAACTAGTTCCGAAATGTTAGCATGCCAGTCCTCCTTTGATGATTTTACCTATACATGAACATATACATATTCCATGGACACTCATGTAATGACCTACTAAAGGAAAAGTTGATGAGCTGTGTTTGTCTTTTATGTCCAAATCAACAGAGGCCATGCTGAAACCCTTCAGTTAACTGCTCACAAACAAAAGCGTTTTCCTTGAAGCTTCTTGTTTTCATAAAAGTGAAGTTTCTTTAAAAATTTAGAATTGCTACATTAACATTTATACATATTTTTCTACATGACTTATAAAACTACTTAATGTAACAAACATTACTGAGGAAATTAAAATTGTTGATTGATGCAGTTTTTCTATTTTCAGGTATTTTCCATATACTTTTACCAGGAAAAAAAAGGTCATCTGATTAAACATATTCAGAAATTACCCGAGATGATCTTTTACTCGACACAGGATGTTATTGATGCTAATAGTGTAACGGGCTTCAGAAATTGAGATTTTGCATGCATTAGAAATTTCATCACCGATATATTATCGTGTGCTATGGGGGAAGTACCAAAGGGCACAAGCCCTCCTGGTTCTGAGCATCACCCAGTTACAGATGGTCTATGCTTAGAAAGAAACTTGCTAAGAAACTTGCACCGCTACCTGCAATTTGTCCTGCAATTGCTCAGTAAAGGTTTCTACTCCATCTTCTGAAGCACCAGCTATTGCCTGTGATCAGAGACAAGATACCAAGTTAGCTAGATCACTGGTCTGATCTAGCATAAGAAATGCAATCCTGACCAGTCAAACTGAAGGTTTCTCTAGCCCAATACCTGTGCCTGAAAGTGGCTGCTACTAGATCCTTAGGGAAGTACCTGCTGTGTACACGAGGCACGGATAGAGAGTCTTGCCTCTCCTTGCACCGCCTGCCAGCTTCCAGCATTTAGTGGTTCAGAACCGGAGGTCATGTCCAGACCTTCGTGTTAAATAGCCACTGATGAATTTGCCCTCCATAAGTACTTCAAATCCCTTTTGAACCTATTTATTCTAAAATGGCCATCCATGGTAATGATCTCCACAGTTTAATTAAGTGCTTTTTGAAAATGGATATCACTGATATCCCAAAGAAAAATACTGGTTAGGTGCACCTTTGGTCTGATGGGAATTCTTCTGTTCTTATTTAATTACACTGACTTGCTATTATGGCACAGTTGTCTTCATTCCTTTAAAGGAAACACAGATAGATTTGTGCGGGTTTTCTATAATTTTCTATCAGAGGAGTATTTAATCTTTTGTATATTCTACCTTATCATCTTGTTTATATTTAATGTAATAATTATCTTTGCTGTGGAACAGAGTTGTCCACATCCCAGTTTATACATCTCTTCCTTGAATTTTGTTCATGCTCATGTGCTAAGGGTTTGTGTTTTGGGTAGAATAAAACTTATGTTTTAGCTTATGAAGACTTGTGTATAGCTGCTGCAGTTCATGAGAATTTGCTCCCCAGGAGCTTTGCTTTGCGTTTTAGCTCCAAACAAGCATAGACTCAACAGTATTTCAGCCAAAGCCATTGATTTCACATGATTTCAGGTCAAAAACCTGCAAGTGGCAAGTATCACATGATTCCATCCATCTGGTTCTGGGTCGCTGACAAATTCGTGAATCCTTCAGTGAACCTGTGGTGAATCTTTGCACCGCTCAGTTGCTGCTTCCCTTCAGTGTGCAAGATGTGCTGCGGAGCAGCCCTTGTCTGCTCGGACTTCTGTTGCCCTCACTGATGTCAGGAGCACCCAGAGGCCAGCTGGGAGTCTGGCACAGTTCTCCTGGGAGAACAGAGTCCCAGCATCAAGGTTACCTGGACACTCAGCTTTAGCATGCTTAGTTCACAGCAACCTGAAAGAAGCAAATCTTTTCTGTAGCCTTTAGCCACCTGGTATTGGCGGTGCCTGTTGCTCACACGACTCACGAAGATTGTGTGTAATCCTTTCACTTGGCGAACATAATGTTGGGCAGTTATTTAACACACTGCAACTTTCCAGCTAACAGTTCTCCTTAGGTGAAAAGACACTGCTTTTTCAAAAACTGCAGAGTGCAGGACAAGCACTGGTCCTGTTTAGGGTTTGGTGTTTACTTTTTTTTCCCCAGAAAAGATACACTTCAGTGCACTCTTCAGTTTGTTCTTTTTTTAGATACAGTTACAACTTCTCAGCTCTCAGGACTCTGGCTTTTGAGTAAGACATCCCAATTTGGAATGAAATTATGCTAGATCTGTAAATAAACAAAGCAAATTATATTTTCTATGGCTATTAAGGATACTAAGTGAAATATGGCAAACTCTTGTAAAATCAATAAAGAACAGGAGTAATACCAGCCGGTCAGGCCTGGGTTTGATGCCCAGCCTTGGGGGACCATTTGCGGTACTAGGGTACATTTTGAGAAGTCTCAGCCTGTGGCCATAATAACAGCCTTGATGCCCTTAGAATTGCCTGTTTTCTTCTGAATCCCACAACTCACCTTTTCAAAATAAGACAGAAGCACAATAATAAGATAGTCTGCAATTTGCTTAGGGTAGGCCTAACCTAGGAAGATAAAATACTGCCCTGCAGAAGCCAATGAAAGTTTTGCCACTGATTCCAGAGCAGCCAGGGATTCCCCCAGGTCAGCTGTAGTAAACATGCCTAAAGAAAGGGCTCATAATTTAATCACCAAAGACCAAAATTGCAACCCTGAAATCCCCTGCTTACCCATTACCCATCGCTGAAAATCAGTGATCACTGCAAGGGTCTTATTTTTTTGTTAAATGCTCATGCTGCCCAGAATTAGGCTTCTGCATACACCCAAACCTCTTCTTGTTGTGACACTGTTGAGCATCCCAGAACGTACCTTACAGCTTTGCCTGATCAGCCCAGAGCACCACGCTTGGCAGCATGGGGACCCTTGGCACCGGACTGCCGGAGTGAAATCCAGACCTCCAGACCTTGTGCAGCTTGAGCCAGTTGGTTTGAAAAAGAAAATGTTGCCACAAATCTCTTGTGGACTAACCAGTGGATTAAAGTACTTGTCTCAATTTGATTTCCATCTGGGAGCGTATCCCACCTTGCAGAGGAGAATACAAACCTCTGTCTGGCAAGCAGATCACCTTGACAACTAAAGACAGCAGCATCTTTCCTGCTGCGTGAGGAGGCACAGACAGGACTCCTATACACCCTGTTCATGTCAGCTTCCTTCTGGGGAAGTCCTTTGGTCTAGTTTTGTGAAGTAAGCAAAGCAACTAACAATCTTGAGGAAATATTGCCATTTGTCAGGAACTTGAGGTACCTGGCAAGAGTCATGAATGACATTGTTTGTCCAAAACTGCTGGACAAATGGCTGCTGTGCACTGTAGGTGCCACATAGCAAACCTGCTGTGGACCTACCATTGCATTCATCATCTGATCACAGTGTTCTCAGTAGGTCCAGTGTAGCTAGAGAACGTGGGAACCCCTGTGTGTCCCACGTGTTTCATACATCCATATTTTAGTCCAAAAAACTCCAGGCAGAAAGATGAGAGCCCTTACACACACACATATATCTCCAGGGAAGGGTTCCAGACATTGCATACTGGGCAGACAGCAGCACCTCCTTGCAGGTGGAACTTAATTCCTGCATGACAAATGCATCTCTTCACTGAGCTTGCTCATTGCGTTGGCTCTTTTGGATCCCATGTGCAGCTCTAATGCTGTGTTTGAGCCCCAGCACCTCAGGCAGGGTTGTAGATTCAATATGGGCATCCCAACAAACGCGAACATCAGGTGTCAATATGCCTCCTCTTAGACACTGAAACATTTTGAGATACAGCCCTCAGAGTCTGTAGAATTCAAGGTGTTCACACCCTCACAGTTTATTATTGTTATGCTTCTTTTTTTTTTTTTTCAGTCGATAAAAGAGATTGAAGTAATTTGAAATAATATAGAAGGCAAAATCAGTAGAAAAGCAAACCCATAAACTTCCAAACAATGCAAACTGAAGTAACACAAATACTGCTCAGGGGAGTAGGGCCATTGTTAGAGTAGTCACAGGAAAGCTAGAAGCTTCAGCAAAGGTGAAAACAAATGTTTATCTGTTCATGAACTGATATGCCTGATATTTATTAACTCAGAGTACAAAGATGGGTTTGGTCTATAAGTTAACTGCAAGTTGAAGATGACTGCTGTCTGAGAAACTTTCAGGGAAGTGAGGCCAGATTCTGGCTCCACTTGTATGTGTTTGGTCACAATAATTGGGTTTTATTCAAATGACTTTTTTTCTTAATTTTATAAAGCGTAATTTACTAATATTACTGGTTTATGAATGATTTAAAAATTAGACATTTTATTAGAAATGGTGCTGTCTTCTGCATCTCATCCATTGAGTTGGCGTACAGGTTTCTAGCATCTAAAATGTATTGGGACAGGAGTAACAACTGTACTGAGTTAGCAAGGTAAATAAATGAAATTATAGAGCAGTTATTTGTGGCCCCAGTGTGCTCTCCTAGCTGCCTGCAGTGTGCTTTTCTCCGTCCTTTCTGCACAAGCCAAGAGGAGATCTGAATAGGTTCTCAGCTTTCAGTTGATGGTGTGTCAAAATTAATATTCAGAGATTGCAGCTTGTAACAAGCACATTTATAGTCGTGTGAGAAGCGTGTGGTTTTATGGGAGCTCTCTATTCAGAATTGTATCTGTCTTCAAAAATATATCTACATAGCACAAAGGGTGAAAATGAAACAACTCTACTGTTTCCTTCTTGGTAACCTGGGTTCACCTGTGTGAGATGAATTTAACCCTTTTATGAGTGGTAAGACTGATGAATATCATACGGTGATGGCATAAAGAGACAGGGAACTGCACTTTTTAAGAATAACTCAAACCTTTACACTTCATGCCTCGGACTCTCTTTTCAGTGATTTGTACACTCCGATTTGGAAAAAAAACCCTAATTATCCATTAATTGGCAGTATCTTTTCGAGCTACCGTACTTTCGTACTAAATGAACTTGAAGCTCTACAAAGAAGGCACTAAACGCGCTAAGCAGCTTTTTGCGTGTTAAAATGCTGTGCATGGGTGGCATGATTTTCGCCTTCACGCACAGAGAAAAAATATTAAATCCTTGGATCTGTGAGGTTTCCAGTTTCTAAAGAAAATGGTACTGCCCCTTTAAGCCTGGAGCCGCGAGCGTGTGCGTGTGTGTGTGTGTGTGTGTGTGTGTGTCTCCTCCTCTTTGAGTGACACAGCACTTAGATATGCCTATCAGTAACTTAAACCCCACAAACTCCACCTTCTAAGTGAGGAAGCTGTGGGTTGATGGAAATGTAGTGAGCAGATTGAGACAGACAGTGAATCATTAGCAAACTGCAACGCCAGGATGAACTTGTCTGGAACCTAAAAGGAGAAAACAGTCTCGGGAGTCCTTCGCGGTGCTGGGTTTTGCTAAATACAGCCAAAGTGGATCTAAAAGCCGGTTGATCCCCAGTCCAAGATGCTGCTGGTTTCCCAGCGGGTAGAAGCACCACGCATGGAGCCGCATATTCCAGTAAGTAGCATTTGAAATCGATCTGGACTGGAAAAGTCGGAGTTGATTTAAAAGGACTCGCAGAGCCCCGGCACGGTGCTCGCCCGGACCCGGTGCGGCTGCGGCCGCCGCTCTCCGCCGGGGCTGTAAAGTTTGAAGCCGCGGTTCAAGAAAGTGCCGGGCGGGTACCGGCGGTGCCCCGGCCCGGGGGGACAGCGCACCGGGGGGGATTCGCCCTCCCTTCTGCGGAGAGCCGATGTCAATCGCGAGAGAGGAGGGAGGGGGTCCGTGGGCTTGAAAATGGTGGTGAGCGAGGTGATCCCGGGGCGGTGCGGGCTGCGGCGCGGCGGCGGGGCAGCCGGTGCGCGGCGGCGGCGAGAACGGCGGCGGGCGGCGGGCAGCTCCCGGGGAAGGGGGCGCCCCAGCCAGCCCCGTCCGCGGCGGGGGACGCTCCGTGGGGTTTGGTGTCAGCGCCCGTGTGGCGGGGGATGTGGACGCGGCTGGTCTCGACGGGGGCGAAGAGCTGGCGGGGCTGGGGAAGTGCCGGTGCGGCCCGTGCCCCCCTGCGAGCGGCCGGGCGCGCTCGGCCCCTCGCTTGGGGGGGTGCGCGGGGTCTGTGTGTGCATTTAAACTTAGACCGAGCAGGCAGGGAAGGATAAACCCGTCAGCGCAAGGGGACTGACTCCTCCGGGAAGGTGTCACACGTAGAAGGGCTAGTGCTGTTCTGTATTAATTTTTTTCCCCCCAATAACTCCTGGTATTTGTGTTGGCAGCGGCGTGCCGGGTTTTTTTCGGGAGTCTGAAGCGCACGTTACATAGGCAGGATTTTGAACAAAAGGCTTCGCCGAGCCCAGAAGGAGCCCTCGGTTGTTCCTGAAAAGAGCGCAGATCCCGGCTTTCAGCCGCCGTTCGGCGGGGCTGCGTGCGCGCTGCTCGGCACGGGAATAGCCCAGAAGTGAGGGACGGTGCGAACGCGGCGCGTTTGCCACTCTCTCCGAGACTATACGTGTATTTGAAATAAAATGCATGCTGACTCACGATTTAAACTGTTTTGGTTTCTCATCCTGTGATTAAGATCGGGGTTTAGAGCAATTGCAGGGTAAACAAGGCGTTCGCTGACTGGGTCCCACGTCTCTAAGGCAGGGGCTGCCCCTCTCCCCAGTCAATAGGCGATCCCTCCTCCGGTCCCTCCTCCGCCGCCTCCCCGGCCTGTTGCTCGGCCCGGGGGAGCGCCGGGGCCGCGGGCACCGCGGCTTTTGTTCGGGGCTGGCTGGCGGGAGGTTGTCACCAGGGTGACTCGGAGGGATCCCGGGGAGAAAGGCCGTTTCTTGGAAGAAGACGGGCTTTAGTTTCCTTTCACCCCCCCCCCCCCCCCCACCTCCCCCCGCCCCCCCCCCCCCGCAACAATAAATTAAAAGGCTGCTTTTGTTTTCTGCGGTGCTCCCGGCGGGGGGAGGCGGCGGAGCCCGGGGCTGTGCAGCGGGGGCCGGGAGGGGCCGCGGCCGCTGCCCGGCGCGGTGGGCTGGGCAGCCTCTTTGGTGCAGCTGCGGGCGGCCGGGCTCTCCCGTCGGAAGCCGGTGAGCCTCCCGGGCACCGACCGCTAGTGGGGAGCCTCCTGGCACGGGCGCTGCACGAAAAGCCAGCCTGCCTCCTCCTCCTCCGGCACCGGGGGGGGGGGGGGACCCCGCAGTCCCTCCCCCGACCCGCCAGCGGGGGATTAACTGCGTCTGGCCCCTTCCCCGAGCCGGGGGCGGAGGCGCCGGGCTCCCCCCCGCCGCCGCTCCGGCCGCCTCCCGCTGCCGTGCGGCCGCCCCGGCTCGGGGGGAGGGGTGTGGGAGCGCCGGGAGGGGCGAAGTACTCCCCTGTTACATAATGTGAGTGTTTCCCTGCTTAGCCCTGTAATCCCTGGGTAATGCCTAGTGCCCGTGCCCCTGGGGGAAGGGGGGGCCGGGCAGAGGGGGGCTGCCCCTCCCGGAGCTCCCCCTCTGGGCCGAGCTGATGGGGCAATACAGCTGCTGATGTGCGAGATGGACCATATGGTGCCTCCAGGCGCGGGGGAGCCGGAACGGCCTTGAACCTGCCGGACCCAGCAGCTGTTTGCTGCACCCACCCCGGGCGGGGGGCACCGGGGCATCCCCCGGATAAACGGGGCCCTCGCGCCTCTTCCGCGGCGGCAGCGGCGTTTCCCCCGCCGCCCCCGAGCCGGGCCACCCGCCGGGGCTGCATTTGTGAGCGATCCCGTGCGAGGGGCTGCGGGCGGCACCGGGGGCGGGCGGCACCGAGCGGGCGGGGGCCGCGCTCCCAGTCGCGGGCGGACGGGAGCGGTTGGAGCAAGTTACACGCTGGAACCTAAAAAAGCAGCGATCTAGTTCTGTCACTGACCATTTTCAGTTCTCTCTCCCAGCCATATGTTGGGGGGGGGGGGGGGAATAAAAAAAAAAGCAATTTGGGAAAGATGCTCTCAGCTGAAGGGAGGAGGTGGGCTGAGGGAGCGAGATACAAGGAAATTCCATGTTAGGAAAGCATTAGCAAGGGGTGACTTCTAATGTTTTCCTGCCACTGACGTTGACAGTGACACACATGTGTGGGTTGAAATTGGAACGTCACTGAGTTTTTAAACTCAACCAGGAAATAGTCTGTTGCTCGGGGATAAAAAACAAATAGTGTATATTGTAAGGCAGGTAACACGCAGTTAACAGCTCCTCTCCACTGAAAAGCTGTTTAATGTTTAGAATCGAGCAGTTCAAATTTAATTATAGCTTTTTATTTTCAGCGGTGGTGGGTTTTTTCTAAACTTGAGGGTTTTTCACCTCTATTTTTAATCCTTTTAACTAATACTTCAGAATCAGAAAAGCAAATATTGACAGGGCTTCACTTTTAGTCCCTTGTAAACTAAGTAGTTCAAACCTGCAAAGTCTGGATTTTTTTAAAGTTAGGGTAGTAGTTAAAGGATTTTGGGGGGGATTCATAATTACAGGAGGCAGTTACATTTTTTTTACTTCTTTTGTATGGCTTCCTGTTAGACAGGTAGAAGCATTTTATGAATACAATGTGTTTGGTTTGGGTTTTTTGCTGACCTTGTTACAAATGTTTCGGTGTGGGAGCGTTCAGAGATTTAGCATGGGTTTAGGGAGCTATTGTGCCTGATGCTTTCTGAACATACGGGAAGATTTACAGCAAGAGCCCGTGATCCGAGGTGTCAGGCTGACACTCTTGCCCTGACTTACATGGTCTCTAACCTGCCTGGATGCAACTGTAGGATGAGGATCGACCTAGGTACTGGCTTCATGAGAGAGGCAAAAGTTAGGAAGGCAGAAGGTAACACAAGGGCAAGTATAACAGTAAGTAAAACCCCTGAGTCGTCCTGTAGGTTAAGTACAGTGCAACTCACTGGTTCCCAGTCATTTAATCAATAAATGTTCTATGTTACTTGTTACTCTGATGAAAGTTGCCTTAAAATAACTTTTATGAGTACATAGCCATGGGAAAGTGAAGTAAATCTTGCAGAAGCTGTGACAAATGGATTTATCCAAACTGGGGGATGGAGTAGTAGAAGGTTGTCTGAGCTTCTTAAAGAGGGAAAAAGGCAGGATCCCCAGGTTTTCATTGTTCCCCTGTGCTGACTCTTTCTAAGTGTCAGCGTTTTCCAGCATTTGGGCGAAGGTGACTATAAGTTACGATTCATTAGTAATTGGTATGGTCTCCAAATAAAGATAGTTAAATCAGTTTAAATGATGCTGGCGCCTCTCCAAGGAACCCTCTTTATATCTGACACATTTGCCGCTCACTTCTTTTAAGGAACAATTAATATTGTACACTGCTATTTTTTCCTCTACAGGAAGAGCAGTAGTGTAACTCATTACAAAGACTCTACCTGATGTTCCAGTTTGACTTGCTATGTTTAAAAAAAAAAATTAAAAAAAAATCTTTTGAACTGAAGCAGAAGACGCACCAAGGCTTTGCATTGAACTGTTTTATATCAATATTGATTTTTTAAGGGGGTTTGTGTTATAAAGAGGGAGCTTTTATCCCCCTGAGCTCTTTGGCAATTATCTTCCTGCCATAAATGTTGATACGCACATAATGGATGTAACTAAAAAATCTCCTTATCCCAGCAGAAAAGGCTGACTGTTTGTTGGAGCAGAGAGAATGCTGAGAGTGTGAATAGACAAACCCATATGTCGCTGGTGAGAGAGATAAATGATGGACGAACAGGAGT
This sequence comes from Falco peregrinus, assembly GCF_023634155.1. NCBI lineage: Eukaryota > Metazoa > Chordata > Aves > Falconiformes > Falconidae > Falco > Falco peregrinus. The sequence goes on along the minus strand of NC_073733.1, from coordinate 9,868,752 downwards.
TGGTTACTATGGATCAGCACAATAAACCAATTCCCATCATACACCTCTCTTAATAATATACCAGTTTCAATGCCATTGACGGGTAACCTAGGTAGCACCAGTCAACTGTAAGTTTTTCAACTGTTCTTTTATACATCTCAAAGAACAGTTGGGACTGTTCTAATTTTTTCAGATGTTGAGTGCTAAAATTATGCAGAACTTCCTTCCTTGCCAGTAATTTTGAAGGGGAACTTTAGAGAATTGCTGTAAAATGCCAAGTGTGCATGATACCGTTGTGTACTCATAGTAAGTTTTGTTTTCTGCACCCGTGAAAGGGGTGCACTCAAAAAGGCAATTGCTTAATAAATATGTGAAGAAACTGTGTAGGCGTTTAGTGCTACCCTCATTAGTGGTGTTTGAGATTAGACCGGATATTGGAAGATACTGGAGTATCGTTTTAAGTTAAAATAGCAGAAGAACAATGCTGTTTTATTTAAAAACAAACAAACCAGCCCTGCAGAATAGGCAGTGATCAATAACACAGTTTTAACTTTCTGTAGCCCATTTCAAGGCTGCCAGCAGCTGAAGGGAAACTTTGCAAAACAGTTTGTGCTTGCATCACGGTCTCCTTCCCATGTTCTTTATTATTGCTGCTAGCGCTTTGCACAGAAAATTGAAGTCTTTGTCAGTTAAAGGTTTCACTTTATGTCTTTGTCTTCTGGTAGATATTTTTCATTGCAGTTGCTGTGGACCGGCCTGTTAGCTCTGTTCAAAATGAAAGTATATCTCAGGGTGACAGTGTAAGCAGGGCTTATGGCTCTTAGGATATGACACCATGGGTTTCGAAGTCACCAGTTGAGCTACCAGAGAGCAATGCCGTCAGAGAGGGATAACTGGCAAATGCAAATGAGCTATGAAGAGTCTTTATTCCACTTAGGAAGCTTCCTCACTAAAAATAATCTACGTTTTTTTAAATAAAAGGAAATGTATTATGAAGTCATTACTTTCCTTCAAGAGAAAAATGCTTATTTTGTGCAGTATTTACTTGCAAAGTTGCAGTAGCTCTTTTTAGACCCGTTCACTTCGGTGTGCATCTGGGATGAACTGAAAGGTGTTTGTTAGGCCAGGTGGTAGGAGAGCACACCAGTCTTTCTCCTGTCAGGGCCAGCCTAGCAGTCCTTTTTCATTTTATGTTAGATGAGGCTTAGATTTGATCCCAGAATTAAGGGCTCAAGGATCAGGCCCTTGAGTAGGGAAGGGGGGGTGTTATGTGCCCCCCACCCAGCTCCCTCTGGCCTGTTGGAGGAAGTGAAATGGAAACGAAGCAGGGCAAAGGATTCTGGCTCTGCAGGCTGGATATCAGCTGGCTCTTGGCTCCTGCAGAGGAACGGTTGTGCCCACAGGGTAGAGCAGGGCAAAGAGCCCTGGGTTTCCTTCCTCCCCTCCCAGCCAGGCAGCCCAGCCAGCTGGACTGGCCGGGGGACACAGGCTGTGCCCTGGGAACTTGTGGCCAGTGGCGGTTCCCGTGGGGCCCAGCATGGCTGATGGAGGGGGATGTGGGATTTCTTATGGCTCTTTACTCCTAGCACTGCCTTGTCACTGCCAGGGGCCATTGGTAAGCGCTGACCTGACAAAGGGCTGCTGCTGAGGGGGGTGGGTGCACGCCGGGACTCGGGCAGGGGCTGGGGCAGCCCAGAACAGCTCCTTGGGAGTGGGTGGCCGGGCTCGGGAGGAGGGAACGAGGCTTCATTGTCATGCCCTGTCCAAAGGAAGGCATCGTATCGTGACTTGTTGAAATCTGCTTGGCTTTTCCCTGCAAGGGACTTGGCAGTTTTATTGATAAAGAAGTGTTACATAAGTACCCCATCAGGCATGTCCTAATTTGTTAATAATTGATGATCTGGGTAGTAGAGAAATACCAGTGGTGTTAATGCACTCCCACGCTGATCTACAATCTCTGAGCCCCCTGTTCTCCCTTTAATTGTAATACAGGCCTCTTCTTTTTTTTCTTTATTCTTTTTTTTTTTTTTTATTTTTCTTTTCAATTTACCTGGTGATCCAACCGCAGGTGCCCGTTGTGCCTTCCCGTTCCGGCAGGGACAGCTGGGGGCTCAGCCTGGCGCAGACATGATATAGATTACCTCTGCAGGGGAGGGTGTTAACCACCTTATTGTTTCACCCCATGTCAGGCAGTCTATTGAGTGGCATCAGCGTCAGCCCGGGGGAAGCCGATTTTTTGCACTTTCCACCGTTGGAGGTAAGGTGTAAGTCGAGTGGGACGAACGTGGTGGTGCATCTGCAGTTTCTGCGCCAGGATTTGTCAGCGCAGGGAAGCCAGGGCACTTTGTGCACAGGACAGAGCAAGCATCTTTCAGTTTCTCCCCTCCTGTAAACAGGCTGTATTTGCATGGATTGAAAAATCAGCTATTTTTTATTGTGCCACAGCTAAAAGAGGTCGGAAAAAACATTTACTTTTGTTGTCACACACGAAAAAGAAATACTTGCTGGTTATCATCAATGTGATCTGGCTGCCTCTTTTGTCTTGGACTGTTTTTTCTTTTGCATTTCTGTGGAAGTTTCTTTTTCTGTAGAAGTAAATACCCCAGAACTCTGAACAGGTTTGGGAGTTAAACCTACCCAAGACATACTTATTTATTGTTTTCAGAATAACACAGCACATTTACTCTGTTGTGGGCAATGAAATCCATTACCTGCATTAAAATCAGGAGCAGCAAGGTAGCTTTCTAGTTATGTTGTGAAATAGAATGCTATTGTTCGCTTTTATTAACGTCTCGAGGTTGATTATACAGCGGTTAGAAGCCTGTTCTGCTGTGCAAAAGACTGTCTTTAATTTCAAGTGGTTGATCCTGATCAGGCAGTTAGAGTGGCTGCAGCAACAATTGCTTGGAGCTCTAAATCACGTTTGTCACAAGATCTGCCTGGTAGTATTGGCTGCTTGAAGACTTACTCCAACTTTTCCGCGTTAGCCTTTGGTTGGATTGCAGTGGTAAGGGGCTTGCCAATCTTGCCTGCTCTTTGTGCCTAATTCCGAAAGACTGGCAAGCTTTATGCTATGTTTTCTGAAGAGGGCCCAGCTTTACTAAGCTGCCTGTCTGTCAGGGATTAATTTAACCTCTAATTACTACATTTTCTTCACAGTTTGCTGCACATGAGCGTGTTATAACAAAAGCACAAAGAAGTATGTCATTTTATTTAGCCACTACTCTGAAATTAATTTAGGGGGTATAGAGTCAGATCTGACACACTTGGTGTTAAAATAATTGTGCTGGCATTAGAATTAAAGTACATAATCTTGTTGTTTCTAATGATACAACAATACTAGTATAAATAGTGTTGTTAACTTGTTAGTTATAGCCACAGTAAAAGAAACGATATCTAGTTACAGAGAAATACTCAAACAAGCATGGCAGTAAAAGTTTCCCAAAAATAATTTGTGCTTTACCCAAAATAATGCATGGTTTCTGCTTGATTCCCTTCTACCATTTGGGTTTAAGATTACATGTCTAACAGTAGTTTGTTATTTTTCTGAAAAGGTCTTCCAAATTGCAATAAACGATACTTAGGATGAAAGTTAGGTTTCTTCTAGCCTAGATAATGATTTTTGAATTTTATATATATTTTTTTTTCTTTTTTTTAAACACGCGACGTCTTGGGAACAGTACAAAAGGCCATATGTCCTCTTTTGCCTGCTCACACCGACATCAACGATGCCGCAGTTCACGTTATATTGAGAGCAGCATGTAGTCTTGGAGGAAGGGAATGAATCTGTTTTTGTTATGAAACACAGGCTGACTTTCTTCTATTCCAGGTCTGTGCTCTGTAATATTTACAGCAAAGGTTATTCTTTCCTTTGGGAAGGTTTGGATTAGGAAATGCAGCCTATCTACACTATAGGTAAATGTAGTTGAAAGAACTGTTGTTGTTACATAAGAAATTTGCAGTAACTGTTTCTTCATTCTGCCCCGTGTCCTTTCCCTCTGAGCAGGCTCATTTGGAATGACTTTGAACATGTAATTTCTCACACAGGGTCGGATCTGCAAAATCGTGGATTAGGTACTGCTGATTTTTTTTCTACTGGAAACAGAAGATTGGTTGTATATTTTTGTGTCATGCATTCAAGCTATAAAGCATGGGCCCAGCTCTGTAATTCTCCTTCAGTAAAAACTGTAACTGCATTTGATGGGAAACTTCCCCCAAAGATTCCCCAAGGTCAGATAGGACACGGTTACAGAGTCAAGTCTTGTAGTCCCTTTCTCAAAAGGAGAATTAATGTGGCATCGTTATCCTGGCTTGTGACAACAGTGACACAGGATTGCCAAAAAGACTAATGGAAGGAGATGGATGATTGATTCTCTTTACAGTAGTAGATCAGGTTATTTCTCTGAATTCTTCCCTCAGTTCTCCCAATTCCCAAACTGTAACCAGTTACTGTAATTATTTACTGTAATTACTTCCAATCTACAAGTAAATTGAACATAAATTAAGATCAGCTGATGTAAGGGATGGGTGGTTCAGTGAGCTGACAGCAAGGCATGGAGGTGCTTTTGCTGATCAGTGCTTACACAGGATGGCTGTTTGATAGCTGCATGGAATGAGTGGTAAGTGCCTGCTCTTAATTTTTGTGGATAGGTGTTTTCATGTAACAGTTTGAAGATTTCCTAAGGTAGAAGCCAAGCCCAAACAATGCCTACTTTAATTTCAGAACTGTCAAGATTATTTTTTTCAAAGGGTCTGAATATCTGCAGGCCTTCAGAGGTGGAGGCAGGTTGTGGAGTAAATAGTTCCCAGGTTCTTACTTGTTGTCTTTACCCCAGACAAAACCAGCACGCTTGTCTGTTGTAAACAGACCTTCATGCTAAGTATCCTTAACTGGTTAAATATATTGTAAATTATAAGTGCTTGTTAGTAGCTGAGGTCTTTAGGGACTTTGTACATAGTTGGAAATTACATTCAAAATAAAGACAGGTACATCTTACTCTAAGCCCCCCTCAGTGTGAATGATAGTTTTATTTCTTTGCTTTGGCTATAATGCGAACGCAGGTGGATTCCCACACACACACCCCCATCCCCCTGCCATCACATCACAGCATCTTCCTTTTTGCTGAAACTTCAGAATTTGATATAGGGGGAAAGAAAATATTTAAAGACAAAAATGACATTACTCTCAAGCATGTAGTTTAATGTTTCATTCTCCATCTTAGATCTTCATAGGTTACGTTTTGGACAAAAGTAAACAAATGAATATTTTACAAAGACATTTGTCTTACACAGTTCCACTCACACATGAGAAGCTTTTCCCCATATGTTAGTATGTAACATTTAGTATGGAAACATTTCCATTAGTTTAAGCATAATTATGCAACACTCATTTCATGTGGCTATCAGAATTGATACTGAGCATAATCTCATTTTGCTTTGACTAGTTACTTTAAGTCTTACCAGGATTTTCACAATTCCAAATTTATATAGGGAAATAATTTCTGAATTAATCCGATATTTCAGTAACCTAGTAGATCATGCTGATGGTCAGGTACTTTTAAGGACTTCACTTTTCCTGTTCTTTTTACTTACTTTCTTTCTTAATTAACTGTGTTGATTTAAATAAAGTCACACAGACTGAAAAAAACCCAAGTGTTTACAATCTTGCAGTCAAAAATACAGGCAAAAGGTTTTTGTCTCTGACTGCCAAACGGTGACTCATTAAAAAGGAATTTTTGTTCCTCCCTTTTCAAAGGGTTACTCACTACAAGCAGTAAATATCTAGTTTTGATGCTACTGCATTGAAATGCCTGACGTTGTTGGTGTATTAAGTCCAAACTCTGTAAGATTATTTGGTCACAGGCTCCACAACATTTTATTTTGTTGTTTTTCTCGATGGAAAAAAAAAACCTGTTGGGGGATTTTCCTCAAGCTTTACTCTTGTCAGTTTGAGTACAGTCTAAAATGAAATATGTTAGGATTTTAATAACAGAGGACCCTTTCCGTACTTTAAGCAGTGGGTCATTCAAATTATTTTTAAACACATAGGACTATGCAAGTGCTGATTTCTTTCTAATTTTGCATTGGGTAACATTAGACAAGGACATTGGAATTTGTTTAAATAAAAAAAAAAAACAAACACCTTTGTTTTCCACATCAAGGGTTGTATGCTAAGCGTTTTCTAATATTGCACTGCATAAAGCTGAAAACAAATTGTATTGAAGAGACACTGTCAAAATCCAGCCAAAGGCATTCCCTTTTTCTCTATTTCTGTATTAATCTTAAGTCTCTGAGCCGTCTGCTTTGTCTTCCTGTTCTTACCTATTCTACACATTTGATGGATGGGAACAAAGGCATGTTTGAATCCTCCGTCTCATCTCTTCTCTTCTTATTTATGGATTGGTTGGTTTGAACTTTACACAGTGTTGGAATGATGTTTTCTTGGTTGCAGCAACACTTGTATTTGACTGGAAGCAGGAGGAGAGTGTGTTCAGGCTTTTCACTCTTCATGAGAAGTGAGTCTTGCTCCCTGTTCCCAGAAGGTAGATCAGCTTTAATTTCAAGTGAAAGTCCTGCATCTTCAAATAACTTCCCATGTCAGTTAAAGTTCAATATTCTTGAATTCCAGAGATATAGATGAGTCAAATCCAAAGTTTAGGGCAAGCGTGAAGGATGTAAGAGAAAATGTAGACGTTTCTTCTGATGCCACTCTCCCCTCCCCTTCAGGGCTCCTACAGTCTGTCAGCTGTAACAGAGTGATTTGATTATTTTGTAGTGTTAAGCTAAAAGAATAAATCTAAGCGCCTTGGGAATGGGGAACCAATCCAACAATCAAAAACAAACAAGTTAATAAATGTGAAGTATTTCTGCATGGTGCTGCTGCAGAAATGCTACTTCCAGAAATGCCTGGGGGCAGGCATGACTATTGGACCAGTCAATTAGTGTAAATATGTTCAGTGTACACACCACTATTAATTGGATGCTGGGGGGTGCGCTCTGTGTTTTGAAGGAGAAGTCTGTTTCTTCTGTTGGTTATAAATTATGAAAATCTTGAATGTCACAAACTGAACTGTTTATTGCTCACCCCCTTGCTTCTCAGTCACTCTAACATACCTGGAAAAAGCTTGACTTAGGCAGTCTTAATTGCCCTTTCTTTAAAATCATTCTGGCTCTAAGCATCATCTACAAAATCTTTTTTCCCCTTGACAGCTCTTCTCTCCCCCTACCCCAGCCCCCCAAAATCTAGCCAGAAGCAGAGCATTCAAGTAACTGTCCACAGAGGCAGTCTGAAATCCAAATTATCCACTCAAACTGGATTCTGATGTCCGTGTGCCAGGAGTCATCTGTAAGGACGGTGTGCTTAGAAATACTCTGAGCTACAGCAACAGTGTCAAGTGGTGTTGTGTAAGAAAACCCCTACTACTCACTTGTGTGAAACTCTTTTGGGATTTGGGTACATGCGCAGATGAGGTGCAGGCACTTGCCAGAAGTCTTATGCCAGCCTGTAACCTTAATTTTATCATATCTAAGAATGGCAATAATGGTGAACTAGCAGGTAAACGACTGATTCTGGCTGCCTATGAGTCCTCTCTTTGGAGCATCTATATTTGTAGCTACATGCCTATTATTTCAGGATTTAAAATGGTCATCTACTATGCAGCCCTCAGCTAGTCCAGCAAATGTCTCTTCACTGGCATTCACACCCAGAACAGAAACAGGTATAGGTCTTTCTGCAAGGACTGCAGAAATCATACCATTGAGTGCTTTTCCATCTGCTACTCAAAGTGTAACGAAGCAAACTGTTAAACCTTGCATGGAGCTTAGGGCTTGATTAACTTAAATTACACTCCTGTTGTACATGTTTGCAATGCCGAGGGCATTAGGTGGCATGTATTTTCAAGAAATACATGTTCATTATTAAGAAAGCTTAAGCAATAGCATCGAGTGGTCATTTCCTTTTGGAGCATAGCTCTGTGTCTGTAGTGTAATTTGTTTGTTTATGCATACTGCTGGGTCCCGGCGAGGAGGTGGACCAGCAGTGCAGGCGTGAGCCGAGCTGCTGTGTGGTGCTGGCTGGCCCAGCTGCGTGAGCTGGTGCTGCCCGAGCTGCCGATGGAGAGCCAGAGACCTTGGGGCGTAGAGGTGAAGAGGTCCAAAGTACGAGGAGGCGATGGTAGGGAAGAGAGAGCAGGGACGGGCTGGGACCGAAGGGAGGGAAAAGCCAAGGAGGCAGAGGGAGAGCTGAGGAAGCCAGGCAGGTATCTGGGGGGAGGGGGGGCACAACAGGTCCAGGCCCACCTCGGGAGGGCTGGGATCCCTTATGTGCCTGGTCCGACAGGTCCAGCATTTCCCATTGCTTCCACTCAAGTGGTGTTTCCTGCGTGCAAGATCATTCTGTGCTCTTTCAACACTGACTTACAGACAGTGCTTTGCTTTATCTCCATAGTCTTTTTTTAAGTTTGTGATGCTTGTGGGTTTTTTCCTCATACTCTTGGCTTTCATACCTTTGTTGTGGTTGCTCTGCTGGAGAAATTGGACTCTTAGCTGCAGTGAAGAAACGCTCCAGGGAGCTAACCCTGTGCTGCCTCTTCAGAGGCAGGCGGAGCCGCGGCAGGGAGCCGGCACAGTGCTGGTGCTGCACACCTTTGATTGCCCTGTGATCCTGGGCATGCGTTGGGTTGATATATTTTTCACAAAGGATTTTTCTTCGGGCGAGCACAGTGCTTGGGCAGCCCAGCTACTCAAGAGCTGCCCAAAGCGCACAGCTGCAGGACGTGCCGGCTGGCGCTGAGCCGGTGCTAACACTAGGACACAAGTCAGGGTATGTCTGTGCTGCTGTCCTTGTGTAAATTCACTCGTTCAGGCAGAAAGGGTGAAGCCCGCTTTCACCTGGCTAGCCTGCTGGCTACTGACAGCGAGACGGCTGTGGTTGCATGAGTGAAGTTTGAGCTGCAGAAGTTGCTTAAGACATTAAGTAAATAATCTGGCACTTGACCCACCTGGACCAGCAGAAGTGGCCGGAGCGGCGCTGCAAGCCCTCCCCGGGCCCACCTCGCACGCACATCTGCCTGAGATCAGTGCCGCTCGCCGTGCCCGGGAAGCTGGCTCAGAGCATCAGCTGAGCTGCTAATGAGCCGTCTTCCCAAATCTCCTTTCACAGAAATTTGGGATCTTCAGGTAGCCTTGGATTTTGTCAACCGAAGACAGTGACATTGTCTTTTACAGCTGGCTCTGAAGCACTGTAGCTTCTCCAGAGTAAGGAGACATAATTCAGTGTTTATAAAGGCAGACAGGAAAGTAAAAGATCCTTTGGTTCCCTCCAAGAGCTTTTTCACATGTAGAAAGAATGAGTCACTCGACATTTCATTACTGAATGGGAGCTGATTTACAAGTGTGTATGCTCTAAGACAATGTCGCTGGATGAACTCCTATAGTTTCCTCCATGACCGTGCTGTAAATGGGCTTCAGCCAGTTTGATGTAATTCATTCTGTGGCACTGTGCTGTCTTTTGAAATGGAAGCATCATCCTTCTTATGATCTTCTGAAGGCTAGAAGGACAATTAGCATGGGAATTCTTGATTAGCTTTAATTCAGCCCTACTACTCTAGGAAAGCATAGTTCCTGAATTGCACAAAGACAGACTCTTCAAACACGGATCCAAATCAGTGTACTGGAGATCCTGTTGGTAGGTGTGGTGACTCTGATTAATATTTACTTGATGCCTTTCATCTTCCAAGTACTTTACACAGAACAAGCATTTCATCTTCACAAAAGATGAATGAGTTAGGTAAAATAAATTTTACCATCTCTGCTTTATTAATAAAGGCAGGGAAACTGAAGCAAAGAGATTAAAGTAGTTTGCTTGTTGTTACAAAGAAGGCCAGCGCTGAACCTGTGTAATTTCTGGTTTCTATTTCTGTGTCCAGACTAATGTCTCTTCTTTGTAAGAAGAAGTAGAAGGACAAACTTTTGAGTAAGAACATTGTAAGAATTTAGTGAGGCAACTTGGCAGATGTTGCAGCTGTACCTGTGGGCACTTAACGCTGGTGTCCTGCTGAGTGATGCACTACTCTCATCGCTTGGCACTGCCGTCTCCCATGCACCCTTAGGGAGGCATCCCCACAGATCGCTGCTTGCATTGCAAAGCACCCACGGACGTTTTTTAGGCTGATATCATGGCTCAGTTTAGTCACTGGTATGGCTGGACCATTGGAGGCATGACTTTGTGTTGAGATTTCTGGGGTAAAAGAGTTTCTGCTGGAATGAACGTGATGAGGTACGTACATGTTTTTATTCAACTTAATGACTTCCTGAGATGTTCTTTTGGAGACGCATTAGTAAAATCCTTAAATTATATTGTTGAAATTTAAGCATGCAAGTGGTCTCATTAGTAGGGAAAAATTATTTGTTTATCTTTGGTTTGGATAGGGCTACTCACAGAGGTCGATGTAAGTATCTGCTCAAGTGCGTTGCTGAAGTGGGGCCCTAGGTAAAAGCCAAGGCTGTGTCACCCTGAACTGCAGGCTGGCAGAGAATTTGTTGAGGACCCAAAGGCAGTTTCTGGTTTAAAGAGCTTCACATCAAGATGAGTCAGTGGACAAAGCTTGACATCTGAAGTTCTTACCTGAGAAGGCATCTGACCTTCTGAAAGAGAAACCTCTTTTGTAGATGCATACGAGTTGCGTGCACCCTCAATCAGATTGTGCTGCCAGTTGGCTGTAATGGAAATCCTCACCTGGGGAGGCTGTGCTGGCTGAGCCTGGAGCCCCCTGCCCGCTCTGCGGGGAAGAGAATTGCGTGTCAGCTCCTCCAATCCCACCTTTGTGGAGGAAGAGAAGGTGCCCTCGCCTGAAACTGGAATCTGCTCAGGGAATCTGCTGTAGAAGCCAATTCATTTAGTCTGGATTCAACTATAAATTCAGCCTCCTGTTTCATGTGGAGTAATGATTTTTATGCTGGAGTGAGGAATCGCTCAGCGAGAGAAGGGAGACAGGAGAGCAGAGCAATGCAGCCCTGCTCTCCTTGTAAGGCCATGGTTCAAAATGTTTAATTAGTTGTTTCGAAACGGTGGCTCTTCTCCTTTGAGGAAAGAATGATGTATCAGCAAAAGCTGACCAAATTGATGTAGCAAATCAATTCTATGGTAATCCGTTTATTTAAACTTTGGTACTTAATTTTATAAGCTCTTCTCAAGTGTTCCTGTGCTCCTGTTCATTAGCTGGTATTCTTTTATGCTGTTGCTTGGAGGTTTGTGCTGCAGATAGCAAAATGGCCAGGACATGCTACTCGAAACTGCCTCTAAATGTAATTCAAGCAGGTCTGCAATAACAGTGCTAAAAGAAGAGCTATTTAGCGGCATTATTAATGGGCAAAGAGTTCAGGCAGGATTATGAAAAAGTAAAATTTTATTAAGAGTGGAGGAGCTAGAAGAATGGACTGATTGCCCTGAGTCCTCTGGGCCCTCGAGCAATCAATTTCCCTTTCTAGTATTCAGTTACTTGCTAATTGTATTGATTTTTATCAAATATGTGTACAAATCAATTTTATATTTTAGTGCTGTTAAAAGCTTCCTTCCTTCCTCGCAGGCAGTGTTGCTCTGATCATCCTCATTGTCTTTCTTTATTTTAATGCTTTTATCTTGATGCGTGTTTTCGTTAGGACACGCGTGTTTTTCTTTAGGACACTTAACTAGGTAGGGATTTTACCTAGATGCTCGGGGTTGGACCAAATGGGCGTCACTGGAACAAAACCTCTGTGAACTCGGTGGAAGTGTCTGCTTGAGTAAAAATTGCAGGAAAGGGATGTGTTGTGTTGTAAAATGGGTGGGTGCAAGTGACCATATAGTGTGACCCCCTGAAGAGCAGGAAGCACTGCTAGCGCAGGAGGTGAATTGTGTTACGGAAAGATTGTGACTAGAAACAAAGAAGGGGATAAATGCTGAACATGACGCACTCTTATTGAATAAACATGAAAATTAAGTCGGGGCAGCAAAAATTAAACTCTTGAAATAACATGAGCTCTTTTATCAGTGAGGCCTCCATCATTTCTGAAAACTGAGTCACTTGGGCACTTCAAGTGAAGTGGATGCTGGAGACATCTCTAAGCAAAGGGAATGTATGGAGCTCTGAACAAAATAAAACACCGTTCTCCATTTGTGTTTGTTTATGCCCGTGGCAATTTAAATTGTTTCTGTCAAACATACCTATTTTCTGAGATACACACTTGTGCTCTCTTTTTAATGTAACCTACACAGTCTGGAGTTGAGGAGAATCTCTTTGGCTGTGTGTAAGCCTGAGAAATTGACTCTTATAATTGAAATGTTTGGGGTATGTACAGTGCTGCCGGAGATGGTGGGAGAGACTTTGAACTTTTAATGGTGTGAGCAGTAGTCACAAGAATGAGGAGAGTTAGAGCTCTGCTTTTCCACTTGCCCCTGACTTAATATTACATGGCAGACTTTATGAGATTGCGTTTTCTGTGCTTATTGCCAAGGCACTTTTAAAAAGATACACAACAAACTCCTGTCCTTTTCTCTGGGAGAGAAGAGTTGCATTAGCAAGTGTCCAGGTATATACACACATCCAGTAAAAATACACTTTACATTCAATAATCTAATTCAGTGGTAGCAGCATAAAGCATTTCATATTTTACACTGCTCACTTTGGTCTTTTTGATTTTGTTCTCCTCCCTGCTGATGCTTCTTCATTACGCAGTGATCCCAGCTGGGAAAGCCAGCAGACACCACAGGTTTCTCAGCCTCTCTGAGAAACTCTGCCGGTGGCTGCTCCCAAAGGCGGTGGCACTGCGCTGTGAGATGTATCTGCACCCTCCTGCCAGTTCCAACGGCACGTAGGAGCCTGGGTGATGGTTGACTGGGAGCCTCCAGACAGCAGCTCAGTAAGAACCAGGTGTCTTTTGTGCCCTGTAATGCGATTTTGCTGTGCTCCCTAGCTGCCACGGTGGCTTTTCTTGCTGCGGGCTGCTGGATATTTTCCGATCCAGTGTAGGCACCGCAACCATAATCACCAGTATAATGTTTTAGAAGCTGGTTTGGAGAAACCAGTCTTATTGTCCTTTGATCTCTGTGCGCAGTGAGATGCCGCACCGCATTCCCAGCTAGGGCGAGGGGGACGTATTCTGCTCGTGTGAATAGCTGCCGGCCACTGGAAGCTGGCAGGCTCTGTAACCCGAAGGGCAAGGGCTCAGTGGGAGAAGAGCCTCTGCTAGCGCTGCCTCTGGCTCGGCATCATCTTGCAAACCGTGAGCGCGCTTTTGTCATTAGGTTTACACAGCACCTCTTGTACGAGAAATCACAAACTGGATAAGCTGTATGAGGGGTCATTATAACACAGAGAAGATAAATGTACCGGTTCTGCTAGAGGCTGTCCTCAGGCTATTTGTTATGTGTCTCTAACACTGTCACTACATCACACACTTCCTCGATCTCCGTATTACCCTACAAGCCTGTCTAATGGGATCCTCTGTTGCTGATTCCGGCTTACCCTGACCTACTTCTTTCTTGTGTCCCAGCAAGCTGTCAGGAGCTATCAGAGCACTGGGAGCTGAAATAAACACTCACTGAGGGGAAAAGCAAGGCTGTCTCTAGTGAATTTAATTAGCTTTGTTTAACTGGCTTGTTTGCTTTGTAAATCACATCATTTTTAGTCAAATTTAAGGGATAAAAAAATCTGTAATTAAAATCAAATGATGCATGACCTTGTTAAAAGTCAAGGGTTTTAGATGTTCTGTACAAAAAGTCATTTAGTTTGTAACACGTTTGCAGTGTTCTGAATATTTTAGGGGGAAGAAGGATGAATTTGAGATGCTTTTTGGTTTTGGGGTCCTTCTTCATACAGAAGGGAGATTGTTATTATTATTGAGTCAATATCTTTACCTTTCCTTGAATTTGGAAAAGAAAAAAAAACCACAAACTGGTTGTTTTTCTTTTAATTAAGACTCAAGTCTTTTCATCAATATTGCAAACTTGCTGGATAGCATTTTTCAATTCAAATACAGATTCTTGCTCGCTCTTTCTGCCCTGTAGCCTAATCATTGGTATATTATCCATAGCTTGAATCCCTGCTGTTGTGTGAGGCCATGGTTTAAATCGGGGCTTCTCTTTGCACTTCTGTATTGCATTTTTGAGCACTGGAACAGAAGTCACTGTAATTTTGGCCCTGCCAGACAAATAAAGCACTGACTCGGCAAGTCATCACTGGGCTGAATTTGAAAGTGCTTATAGTGTTTTTATCAGACAGTATGTTATGTCTTTCAGGTGCTTTACTCTATTTCAGTGTGGCACATATTTCTTTTAACAATTGATGTTCTTGCTCTTGTCAGCATAGGGTCTAATCCTCTTGCTGTTGAAAATGATAAAAGCCCTATGAATTCCTAATATGTCTTATCGAAATCTGGCTAAAATATAAAATGTCTGACCCCAACTTCTGATTCTTCTGCAGCAGAAATATGTTTCTTCCTTGCACCACGCATGCATATTGATAGAGCCTCCTGAGTACACAGCTTAGAGAAATACACCCATCCTCGTGCTGAGCTGCAGCATGAACAGAAAAGGATTAAAGGACCTTTGAGAAAGAAATGGGTATGGATGAACTTGCAGTGTGCAAAAATGTAAAATAAAATGACTGCCCTAAAGTATGAGAGGACTTCAAAATCTGTTTTCACAAATCTGCAGTACTTCTTCCAGTCCTTTGAAAAGGATGTAAGATTGGCCAACCTCTAGTACTGCGCTGAGAATTACTCATGGTAATAATTTCATTGAGGAGTATAATGAGCAGCCTGATTGCTCAATGAATTCTGAGTAACTCACTGACTTACTGATCGCTGCAAGATTTCAGAGAGGGAAAAGAAATATCTCCTCAGCAGGAGTTTTGAGGTCCCTTAGCTCCACTGGAGCGTGTGGGGCAGGCAGCTCCCTGCCCTGCCGTCGTGGAAGTTGTATGGAAGTCTTGCTGAAAGAAACACATTGGCACGCTTCAGTTGTTTGACAAAATAGAATCCAAACGAGAATAGCCCGGTGAGTGTGGTAAACCAGCACTAAGCTGCTGAAGTCAAGTGAGCTAGGTTTGCTGAGTTACAGCAGTGGGGGATGAAGCAAGGAAAACTGAGACATCCCAGATGAAGCATTCATGTATCTTCAATGAGTCCATGGAATGGAGACCAGAAAATCTGAAGTATTATAACTTCAGAAACTTTGCTTGCATTCTGCTGCTTTACCGGATCCTCTCTCTGCCTCGTGGATTGAGGTCTTAAGTATTTTTGGCATCTGTAGCTGAGATGTGTAGAGTGGGAGGAATAAAAGTACTTCTCCTGGGTCATTGCTCCTGAGAAAGTGGGTGAGGTGGATATCGTGGAGCTTTTATCATAGGCTTGGAAGCAGACACATTTTATAATCTGATCCAGTGTGAATAGCAAAAAAAATTTTATGGTCTTAATATCCTAGCAGGAAGATGAGTGTTGGAGCAGTGAGATAACGAGGGGGATGAAGCTAAATGCTCATTTGGACCCATTAGCTGCTGAGTGCAGCTTGCTGCAGCTGAGAACTGTGTGTGAGGACAAGGAGACCTCAGCGCTGTGGGAAAGTGGGAATTTAGTGTGTTTAGCAGCAAACATGTGATTAATAGATGCGTGCCTGTCATCTCTGTGATAGCACCATAGTCCCTCCATTCATCTCCCCAGCTGCTGGGGGAGGGGAGCCGGGGAGCGGCTCTGTGCTCCGAAGGCACGTTTGCTTTTGGTGTAAATCAGGAGATGAGAAAGGGATGTGTCCCAGCACCTCCCTCTGTGCTTACAGAAGTGCCTGGCATGTTTTGGGCACCACTGTAATCTGAATAATAAACACTTAATTCCCAGCTCCTCATATTTGGCTGAGGTTGTTCTGTTAAATTATGCTTTGCTTAGAGGACACAGAAAGGGGCAAATATTCAGTAGGACTTGAGTCGTTTAACTTAAATCAACCTCCTCCTACCCACTATTGACATATCAAGAGAACCAATGAGGCATGTTTAATTGCACATGCACCGAGTTTACAATTAGTCTGCAGTGACTTTTTTATTTTTTATTTTCTTCTGATGCAGCAAGGAAAGATTTGATCCTGCAAGAGGTCTTATTAGCTGTAACACAAGCAGGGCTGGGTGGTTTTTTTTGTTTGTTTTGGGTTTTTTTCCATTTTAAATGTAAGTGGAATGTTTTTATCTTCTAGGTCAAATGATTTAATCTGATGCTCTAATGTTACATGGTTTAGCAATCCTTCTGCTCCCCTTCTGCTTGTAAAAGTGACAAAAGTACAGCTTCTTGCTTGATAAATGGGTTAACAGTATTCACAAGGCAGGTAATAGAAATCCATATTAATAGGTGGAAATTGGCTCTTGATGCCAGACAGGAGAGTCTAATGAAAGTATTATTGTTTTAGCTTCCAGCTCCTTTGGAAGCTGAAAGCTAAACGCCTGTGTTACATTCTTATTACCTATTTATCACACCATATAGCTGAGTGGATGTTTATTAAATTACATTCATGTTTAATGCCTGTTTGTATACTTTTCACTGAACGTGTTCTCAAAGGAAATTTTCTGGAAACGTTTCAGAAATGCACGACTATTTTCCCATTCTCCTTTTATAAAGTAAAACCATTGTTGCCAACTGTCAATATACAATTGGCTTGGAAATTAAATTGTTTCCTGCTAAGCTGTAAGAACCAGCTGAACATGCTCTATTTAATTTAGGAAATAAATATTTAAAAATCTGAAAAACACACGGTGTTCTTGGGTAGTGTTGATTCTCTTCTAGTCTTTGAAAATACCTAAGATCCCAAGAGTTGGGCTTACCTAGTTTCAGCTTTAATTTAGCATTAAATTGCTTCATTGGGGATTTTATATATGACCTTCTGTATGTTTGTGATTCTTTTGAGAATATTTAAAATAGTACTGAATACCATCAAAGATAAGAAATTAGGAGCCTGTTTATTAATATACCTACTTAAGGTGCTTCTCCAGTTTTGCATTCTTATTTTCTTCTTAAGCAGCACTTTCAATTCATTCCATCTAGATTTAAAAAAAAGAAAAAGAAAAAAACCCCAAGCAAAGTACCCCAAACACAAAACCCCATCACAGCTCAAATATTCCCACATAGCTTTGACCTGCAGAGCGCTGGGTTCTCAAGGGCTTTCTTGCAAGTTCTGGGAGGATTAAAAAAAAAACCCCAAAAAAACAAACTGGGGAAGGTGGGTTTGCATGTTCTTCCACCTATTTTAGTTACAGCTCATCCCCCTCATCAGAGCCAGGGCACTGTGACCATGCAGTGTGGTGGGGTGATGCAGCTTCAGTCACAGTGTGAGTCAGGTGAGGACCGTGGCTGGTAGCCCAGGACTCCTGATTGCATCTCTACCTTGTCCGGCGGAGTCACACCACATCCCTTCCTGACCCAGCATCCTGCCTTGACACCTGTGCCCTGCACTTACAAACCAGGCAAGAGGCATGCCTGGCTTTTCTGGAAGCTGTGTTTGCTGGTCCTGGGCTGCAGACACCCAGGGCTGGAAATCTGTGCCAGTTTATTTAAGCAATCCCAAACAGGAGGTTTGACTCCCACTCTCACACTGAGAAATATCTATAGCACATAGAAATCTGAAGTGCGTATTCTTTCACTTCACCAAGTTATTAGCAGATGCCTCAGAAATACCAGGGGCTTGATGCAGGTGACGCTTGTGCTTGCAGAGAGCCTGGGCAGCTCCTGCAGGCACCCTGGCCGTGGATGGAAGCAGCCCGAGTGCCCACGAAATGCAGGGGCTCGGGAGGATCAGGCTGTAAGATCTGGGCTCAAATGAGAAAGACCAAGGGTTTTTTTTAATCAAAGGCTTTGATAGGTCTTGTCTGCTTGAAGTTTAAGTTCAGTGGAATATTGTATTGATCCATCAATTCAGTCTGTTAAATACTGTGCTTTGAACCTTGCTTACTTGTTTATGTTAAGAATAAAGAAATAAATCAGAGCTGGTACATGCATTTCAGCTCTCTGCTGTGCAGATGATAATACAAACACTTCTGTAATGAGCAGGTTAATCACTTGACCACTTTTTCTAAAATTTTGCTGCCACTGCCATTTAAAGAGCTAATCATTAGTGGGTCCTACAAATGCAAACTGAACATGCTTTTGAATTAGGGAGGCTGAAAAAAAATATCTGTATAAAAGAATGTCATGTTATGCTCCACTTAGTGCTGATTTACATTATTAATGTAACAGAACAATTCAAGAAGTTGTAATCATGCTACCAATTTTTTTTAAATGGTGGGGAGAGAAACAATAAATCAATCTCCTGGAGTATGTAGAGCATATGAGAAAGTAGTAATTCAAACAAATTTTAGCAGGCTTATTGGGTGTTGAAATTTCAGCTATCTTGCATCAGCAAATATTAACTTTTGAAGAGCCATTGCAAGGGTTCCTTAGGGTTTTTATATATATATAAATATATATACACTAAGATAAGTTAATATATATATATGTATATATAGAGACACATTCCATCTCTGTTAAGCATTTGAGTTATCATGGGAATAAGCTCTTTAAACTGTTATTCTTTCAGTTTTAATAAACTTTAACAAACTGAGAAGTTCCTTCTCAGTACTCACACCTCTGCTCTACCTTTGTGTTCACTCAATTTGATAAAGACTCTGTGGACTAATTAGTTTCATTTCTGCTCATGGCTGGTCTCTAATAGTTTTCATTCTTTTGGCTTCTCAGATCTTGATCAATGCTTTGGTATGTTTGCTGTAAGCCCTGCAGGGAAGGATTGTTCCCTTTCTGTACCCCAGTAAAACACACTGGAGCACTTTACTGGTTCCCTGTTTTGTAGCACCTTCATAATATGGATCTCTTTGAGTCCAAATGCATACAGCACTTTCTTAAGTCATATTGGTAGAAATGTTGTATTAGATCCTTGTTCATGTACCGTAACAGTACAACAGAATTTATAGCATTGGAAGTCATCTGAAAGACATCCACAACAACACTAGTATTTTCTGACCTGCCTTAATTTCTTTTCTTATGTCAGGCATCTGTAATTGTTTGTGTCAATTTTTTTGTTTAATGAAGTTCTTTAAGATGGGATTTTGCCAGTTGGTGTTTGGGCAAGTCTTTAATTTTTATTTTTTTTATTATTTGCTACATTTATTATCTTACTTTCCAACGGTTTGCGCCTATTTGAGTTGTGTGAGTTTGGATTCTGCCCTTGGAAGTCAACACAAAGTGCTTAGCATGGGGTAGAGATCTTGTAGATCTTAGACGTAACAAGAAAGCAGCTCGTGGGACTGCAAACAATAGCAAAACCACTTACAGGTTTAGTATGTTTGGATAGGGAATGCCCAAGAAAACGTATTTCTGAGCCCCGCGTTGTTTGTTAAGTCACGCTGACGCACAACTGAGGGCCCGAGGAAAAGTTCAGGAACAGCAGAGCCTGACGGCTTAGGGAGCGAGGGAGAAACTTGTCCATGGAGCATTTCTGTTGAGATAGTTTGTCGGCTGTTTATTGATTGCGCAGGTCACTGGTGAAAGGTCAACAGCTCTGCTGTGTCGGCAGATAAAGATAGAGGAATGGCATGCTGAGGTCACATTGGAAAGGAATTCAGTCACGCTAAAGAAAGAACATTTTAAACCTTTATTTACTCAAAAAGGGTTGTGAGGTATTGAGCTTGCACATTTACAACCCTTCGGTGTAAGATTAAGAAACCTTATTCTCAGCTTTCCCTAGGAGTCTTCCCCTTCGCTTTACAATCTGGTTTTAGAGTTGAACAATTTTTAGCTTATCACCGTAATTCCTTGTGCCTGCTTTTGTTTCTTGCAAAGCATTAACAGGATATTTCTTTGTGCAAAGACTGGTAATTTTTTTCTGAACTACCAAATTCTGAAGCAATTATGCTCTGATTAATTTTTTTTTTCTTTTTTTTCCTCAAAGTGCCTGTAGAGTGCTGAGCACTGTTTATGCAGTTTATTTCTATTGTGCTTTGCTTTTATTTGAAGGTAACTATTGCATGGCGGAGCTGAGATTTAACACATCTGAAAGGTAAACTGTTTATGTTCAGGTCAGAATTTAAATCAGGAGGATTCAGGTCTTGTCTGAACAAGGTAGTTACACTGATCATCAGCTGGTGTATGCTGTGGTTTAGACACACTGGGTAAAACCACTCCATTTTATTTACCGCTACTAGAAACTCACTTAAATGAAAGCTAATAGATCGTTATTATACTTCAGAAAAAGCGTTCTTATACAACACTTATACAATACTTAAGCTTCAGTTCACAGTTTTAACTAATCTGATGCAGGTTTCTTGTACAGCAACGGTGTAAGTAGATCACTAGCTGTTCTCCATAGCAGGGAGCCAAAACACCTTCCAATAAGCATGATATTTCCTCTCATGCAAGTTCCTGTTCCAGACTTTCCCGGTCACCAAATTCTAATCACTTAATCCCTGGAAGTGGTGCGGAGTTTTTTCAGCGCAGGGAGCTGCACTCAGACACAAGGATAACTTGTGGAGAGACACCTCTGGCAATCTCTTGGCAAAGTGGGTGGCAAAGAGCATGCTTGTTCCCTTTGTTGGGTTTGGCATAAAGGCAATATGAGAATAAGATTTGCCTTTACAGAAGATGTGAGAAAAGGTTTGTATGTTGGAGACAGGGTTGCTTTGACTGATGATTTTAATATTGCCACTTATTCTGGGCTTCTAAACTCCAAAATTACATTTTTAAAAAATCCACGTCTCTTTCTGCAGTGACTCAAAGCCCCTGAGTTTATGATCAGGGTAGATTTTTTAATATTTTAATATTAAAAGTAATAAATCCTGCCTGTTAGATCTTCCAGGACTGCTCAGGTAGTTTGCTTCCCTGCCGCAAGCCTTGATGCAAAGCCTTGTGTAAAGATAAATACTTCTGCTTATGTGCAGTTCCATGGAGACACTCAAAACTGCTCTAGAGAAGATGCTAAGGAGCACATCCAGGCACTGGCCATGTCCCCACCAGCATCCTTGTGCACACTGTGCATCATCACTGCCAGCTGGGGCTTCTGCTTGCTCAGCTTTATAGGCTGATATTTTCACGTGGAGTCAGTTACTTTCTGTACCTCCCAGGGAACACGGGAAAAAATAAAAGTTTCACCTGTGTTTTGCAATTGCCTTATCTCTGCCTTTCCCCAGCAGCCTGTGGGGGGGAGTGGAAGATGATAGTATTCTTCCAAGCTCTGCCCCTGGCGCAGGGTCTGGTGGCCAGAGGTGGCTGATGTGCCCTGCTGTGGTGCGGCTGCAACAGGACAGAGTAACAGAAAAGCTGCTTCCAGCTGTTGGTGTAAGACAGCTGTGGCACGGGCTGCATTTTGACTGAAATTTTAACAATACAGGGAAGAAAGTTTTTCAGAGGCTAAGGCTGATGTGATGCCAAGCGCAGGATTTATTTAGTGTTATTGATGTGTGGCAATACTGTGATTCCTCATAGGTCTGCTGAATGCTGGAGGAGAGGGGTAAGAGGTGTGTGTTAGGTTAGATAAATAGTGACTGTAATACAGAAAAAACCTAAGTAAAAATGACTTTTAGTGTAATTTATTTAAAAAGGAGTCTATGGGATGCAAGGATTACACTGCTATTTCCCTTTAGTTGCTAAATGACATCCAGCTCCATCCTGAAGTAACTACATGGTGGCATCTAAATGCTGTCGAGTCACTTCTGCAATATGAACTGGTGATTTACATTCGTACGCTAGAAAAGTATCTCTGTTAAATAGCAAAAACCCAACCCAAACCAAAAAAACACCTTTGCAAGGGGCTGCCCCAAAATATCTGGAAGGGGTTAAAATTTCTACTGGTGACAGGCAGGGAAAACTTTGTGAGGAACCTTCCCTGTGCTCTCCTAGCTGCTGGGGGAAGGTAGGGAGCAAACACCCAGAAACACATCCCGGAGGCCGGGGCGGAGGGCGAGGAGCTGCAGCTCCCACCTTTTTCATCATCATAGGGTGCCAAATCCTGAAGCGCAGCCTGGGGAGCAGGCAGCTACAGCTACAGCAGCACAACTTGCCAGCGCCGTGCCCAAAGCACCGTGACCGTGTTTTCTGGTGTGCGTGCCCTCCTCTTGCGGAGAGTCAAGCCTTTGTCTGAAGGGCTCCTTTCTCCTTTTCTTTCCTTTCTGAAGTTTTCAGTTGGCCACTGGGAAGGCGGGGGGCGGGGGGGCAGCCTGCAAAGATGAAGCAGCTGGTGAAAAGAAAGCTGCTGAATAGGCAAATTGTTTTATCTGGATGGGGTTTGTGTTCCTGACTCTGTGTTGCAAGGGAAGGTACAGTAGAAACAGTGTTCTGGCTCATGTGCCCCTGCTGCAGCCAGAAGATCGCTCTTTCTTCTGCTTGCTTGAAAGCTCTGAGCGTGTGTTATCTTTTTCCTCCTCCCCCTAAAGAACTCCATTCACTGCTGATGGCATTATTTCTATTTCTACTTAGTAATGGCCGTGTTTACATGCTGTAAAAAATGTGAACTAGTCTCAAGGATTCTGTGGCTTCATGTGCCCCCGCAAAGTGGTATTTCCTATGGCAGTTGACTCCAAAAAGGTCCTGTGTTTCCAGCCTCGTTTGCTTAACAGTCTGGAAAGAAATCTGGGAAGTTGAGGATAAATCAATCTGCGTGAGCTTTAGAAGGAAATTTGAAAGCCCACGCTTTGAGCGGGGATCCCGACTTGCTCTGGCATTGGCTTAATGTTCTCCTGCTTCTCTCTTCTTCCCATGGAAAAACTTTAGGAGTAGCTGAGGCTGTGGTTGACTTCGGTAGCCCATGTAATCCCAGGTTCCAACATCAGATGTGTTGATAGTCTTTGAAACGGAGAGTCAGTGGTCTCGATATTATTACAGGTCATCAGGCATCTGGTACAAGCTGAAGGGATTTTGTGCTGTGAAGGCGAAAGAGCAAAAAGGATGTATAAATTTTTAAAAGAAGAAAAGAAAAGGAAAAGATGATGGTATATTTAGTGCCTCAGCTTCAACGCTGCAGGGATGGACAGGAAGGTGGGATGTGTGTGTCCAGGCAAAAAAAAATAATATCCTGATTAAATAAGTACCGTTGATTCAGGACCCTTGAAAAGAGAATTCCTCATCTGATGCAAATGGGATTTTTCCCCATCCTGAATTGTCAGTGAGACACTGAAATGCTCGTCAGTGGTTGGGGAGATGAATGAAGCTGCTGGCTTCTTATGTGCTGAAATTGTAATTAAAAATAAGGGGGGATTTTAGAGCTGCTAGAAGTTTTCTGGCTTTTCATCTGAGAATAAAGTGCTAAGGCATCCCCCTGCTCAAAGGTGGAAAAACAGTGAGCAGGACTCTCCGCAAACACAATGGCTCTATCTTGCTCTATTATGCCA
This sequence comes from Falco peregrinus, assembly GCF_023634155.1. Taxonomy (NCBI): domain Eukaryota; kingdom Metazoa; phylum Chordata; class Aves; order Falconiformes; family Falconidae; genus Falco; species Falco peregrinus. Next base: position 9,845,386 of record NC_073733.1, on the reverse strand, counting down.
CAAAGGAGTGGCTTGCTTAATCTCTGAAATTAATAGAGCAGAGAGGAAACGGCTCTTAAAGAGATGTGTGTCTGCTTCCTTCCTGAGCCTAGCACGGGGAGCCTGGGGCTGTGAGGTAATGTCATTTCACATAACTAGAGGGCTCTTCTTATAAAGGACGATTACAGTAAGTGTAGAGAGCCTGGAATTTTTTACTTTTCTGTGGTTTTTTCCTGCTACAGTTGTGGGGATTTTTGTTTAAAACCTGATATATTATTTTTGGTGAAAGGTGATGCTGTGAGAGTTTGTCCTACGTTTGATTTTCGAGATTTTTTTTTTTTTTTTTTGCTCTACCTCTTGTTTAGTGACATCAGAGAGAAGCCAGCCTGCTGTTCCATTCCCTGCCACACTTTGTACGAGAGTCTAAACGTGTTTTGAGCTGCTGTCCTAGGAGAATGTCAGTTCAACCAGAATTAACGGAGTGTGTTCTAGTAGAACAGCTCCTTTTTCACACTGTGTTGGCCCTTTGTAGCAGTGTGTTACTCTTGGTGTGAAGCCAAATAGACTGATAAGCAATGGACTAGATTTCCCTGCACGTGGTCAAGGCTGCTCACATCTATCTGGACATTTTTTGCTTTAGGAAAAAGACCTGGCACTTACAAAACTAAATCCCACCTAGCATTGTTGCTTCGGAGGGAGCGACAGAAGAAAAAAAAAATTGGCTTGCCAAGAAGCCTTAAGGAGTTTTTAATTGCTTCAGGGAGAAGGATGGGAAGACCAGGAAGAGATACCATAGGGACCAGGGCTCCTGGGTACCATACTGCCTCCAGCACATTTGACTTGGGAACAGGGGGATGATGCTCAGCATGTTTCAGGAACTGACTTCTGTTGGACAGATGAAGCTTTGCTCTGCTTTCATTCCTTAACTTTTATTAATAATTTATGTGTGATACTGCACAGTAGAAATATCCCTCCAATGCCGCATTTTAAACCACTGTCTAGAGCAGCATAACGTAATCCAGCCATGTTGTGTATCTTGTGCATTTATTAAAAAGAAAGGATGCATGGAGCTTTTGGGTTTTGAGTCACAATCAGGGAGAATCTGTAATAAAATGACTCTAAAACGCAGGACAGTTTGTTCCCTACTAGCAGCATGATGTATTTTACATATGAACAATAGTAGGTTGCTTTGCAGAAAATGTGTTTTTGATATGAAGATTATCAGTGCTGCCACCCCTCTTCCCTCATTTATTATTAGACTCACCGCAGCAGAATTGCCGAACTCCAAGTGCTTTTTCAGCTTTCATTCAGCTGCATGATTTGTAATGACTGTGGTGAGCTGGGAAAAAGAGGAAGTTTAAATTTGGGCAGTTGTGCATCTATCCACAGTTAACGAGGCATCTAATTTCTCTGCAAATTCAATGCAGCTTTACCATAGTCTTGGCTGTAGCCTCAAGTATGCTGTAGTATTTTTCAATGTTTCTGTACCTTTGCTGTTATCTGTGTGTGTTAAGCTCCATCTATTTTGGATTTTATTTACCTGAAAGATGAGATAAAGAACTGGCTTTGTATCAGTGCTGCTCGCTAACGGCAAGGGAGGCTCAGCAACCTTTTGACTGCCTGACTCCACACTGCCTATGGACACTCCTAACCAGATACTGAAAAGGGCAATATTCAGTGGAGATTGCATTGCTGCAGTGTCCCTGTCCTCTTGACGCTTTCTTAGGAGCACTGAGAAGCTACACCCATCTGTCTGAACCATCACTTTAATGTCCCGCACCAGAGCTCCTTCCAAGTATCGATAAAGCTTAGCTTCAGAGGTTTTGCAAGCTCTTGGGGGCAGGGACCTTCTTTTCTTCTGGTTTGGGGCAGGTGCCTAGCACCAACACTTGTGACCCTTCCTGTCTTGCAAGGAATTACTGTGATTCACGTAATACTAAGAACGGACAGCAGCACAGCACAAGGTGGGATGGCTACAGTTTAAAATAGAAGATGGCATAATGAAGTTCTTAGGCTAAATGCCAACAGGAAATTAGCATTTAACCTCCCCCTTAGTATCTGCCTGTTAATTGGGTGTCACCGCCTATATTGGCATCGTTTTTAGAGATTGTTACAGCAATATTAACATGATTGAAATGCATTGCATAAAATTATAATATCTATCAAAGATTTCTCCTGGTGGGGGCTTAGATCATCCAGCCCACAGCTGGGAATGCTATTATTTTACTTGTTCTATTATAGGCATCTAGACACATATACAGCTGTCAGACTTACAAGAATGCGTCTGCAAGGTGAAATAACAAGCGTATACTAGACAGTCCACAGGATTATAAGGCTATTTAAATGAGAAGAAAAGGTTGGGGGCAGACATGAGAAAGGAGGGAATTGCACAGCTTGTGATGGTGCCCTCCTTCGCCTCCCAACTGGGACTTCTCAAACTGGAGCAGGGCACTGAGCTTTCTCTTCTTAAAGCCAAGTCCAAGCATCCTGGAGCAGGTTGGATAGAGACTTCCATCACATCTGTTCTTTGGACTTTTTTTTTTTTTTAAAAAAAATCTTAATGCAATCCAATTCTTGCGTTTTGATGTCAAGTTTCACCAACTTGCAAAAAGTTTCCACTTCTGACTGTTCTCTCAAAAAAGACGTTGCCCTGAACTGCTGTTCTTGGGCTTCCCTCTGTGGCCAGGGCCTTTCTGAAATCCTGTGAAGGTCTGCGGTGCAGCGTGTATGGGGTTGTCTGTTCCTTGTTCCTTATACATTGCAATGCCTCCCATTCCCTTGCAGTCACTGTCTCTCTGGGGGCCCCTTGATGCGGGGGTCCATCCTGCTGCGCTGTGACGGCTCTGCCTGTTCATTTTCCCCAGCTCTGTTTCTCTTCCACTTCATAACCAGCATGGAGTTAGAGGGAGGCTGGGGCTAGATGCAGGCTCTGGGGTCCTGTGCCATACACCACAGAGTACCAGAAGGCAGGCAATTTGCATTTTAATAACTCCCTCATTATGTATTTGTCTGATCTCGTCAATATTTTGCATTTTTTAAATTTTGCTGACTGCAGACGTTGTGGACTATCAAGTCGATAATTAGATTGCCTGCTTTTAAACACCTCAGTTATAAATCAGAACAGCCCATTTCTATAGCCCAGTGCTTTAGCTGGAAAGCAGCTGTCCTATATGTGGAAGGCAAAAGATTTGAGGAAAGCATTGCACACAGATTCACTGTTGTCAGGAGTTCCTTCATGACCATACATAAAATGTGGGGGATTGATCCTTTTTCAGAAATAAAAATTACAGAAATTAGATCTTCGTCACAGGATGTAGCATCGCCTTGCATGTCAGGTGAGCACGGTTCTTCCTGCAGCGAGTAGGAGTGCTCCAGACTTCACCTTCCGTTTTTCCCACCTGTCTAATGAGGTGGGGTTTTTGTTTCACCTTAAGCTTGAGCTAACGGCAAAAACATTAAATGCAAATTGCACCTTCAGGGCCCCCTTTGAATCGCATGGCACAGCTTGCGCTGCAGTTGATGCTAGGTTTATCTCGATTGTTGTCTAAGGCTTTGGAATTAAAAATGTTTGTGTTAGACACATACTTTCTCTTCCGTGTACTGCAGTTATTTGTATTGCATGTGGGGTTTGAAACAAGTCAAATTTAGTGAGTGCAGAAATAATAAAACCTCTTTATATGCACAGGTATGTTGAAGGCAAGAATAAGTGCTGGTATCATTATAAAAGATGTGATAATCATTTAATTCTGAAAAGACCTAACTGTGAGTAGATATGCAGAGAAATACCCACTAAAATCAGCAGGAAAGTTTGTTGGAGCAGCTCAGGTCCAGTTCTAAAACAGAATAGATATTATTCTGAGTGTAGAATATCACAAAGATGCATTTCAGAGAAGAAAAGACCATTTTTATTTTAAAAAATGTTACTGATGAGCACTGAGATACCTATACAGAAACGTGTTTGATGCATCAAAGGCAGAGGAGAGCCTGGACCCAATGGAATCTGCAGTTGGTGCTGGAATGTGGCAAAATGGGTCCTGGGAGGAGATCTGCAAAAAGCAGCACCCAGGAACAAGTAAGCACAGGAAAAGACAGTTTTGCTTCTTTAAATTTGTATCAGGAACCAAGGGAGAGTTGTGTGCGGATGCATTGGAGAGGGAGGCAAAGCAGCGTTACAGGTTGCATTCTTTCTCTTACTGTAAATCGTTTTTGTTCAGCATGGAAAGACAACAGCTCTTCCTGGGGTTGTTTGCTGTTCTCATGCGACTCTTTGATGGTTCAGCTTGTTAATGGGCCAGGTTCCTATTAAAAGTATTTAGTAGTTTGACAGCCATGTGCTTCAGAAACCAGGAACATATTATGTGCTGGTGAAGGCTGCTGCTGCTTTCTCACCTGGAGATAAATATAAACACATTTTTAAAGGGTAACAAAAAATCCTTCTTGTTCTTGGATTACCCTTGGAGTTAAGCAGAAACCACTAGCAAGTAAAGGAAATGTACTTGAGGTTAGTTCTCTTTGCCTCCTGTTCAATCCATGAGCTTCTATGCATTTTAGGGAGAAAAAAAGTTCAACCTCTTCCAGGCACCCAAAACTAGTATGTGGCAATGAGAGATCCAGACCGTGGTGACGCGAGAGCTGTCTAGGAATCCCATTGCAGCTCCGTTTTGGCATAATTAAATGGGCAGTCCTGATGAGCTGGTGGTTTCCAGAGTCGTTGTGCAAGAGCTGCCAGTGGCAGCCTCCCGGCAAAGCCCCGTGCCGCCAGGCGCCGGCACCCATGCTGCCTGGGAAGCAGGAGGCACTTATCAACAAGGAAAATCTCATCTTGCACAACCACTTGGTGAACTAACATGGTGACATGGCGTCTGATTGTCTCACACTGCAGCTCTTGCAGGGAATCACGTTTTCCTCGCTGGGTTGAGGGATCGAGCCTTGCGCTTTGCCGTCAGTGCAGCTCGCTTGCAGGCAACCCGATAAGCTCTTTCTCCACAGTTCAGTTTCATGTCCCACGTTAGAAACGCTGTATTGTAAATGAGCAAAGTTTATTTTCAGGGAATTACTCATATTGACACTTCTGACTTAGTGTCTGTCTCGTTACAGAACAGACTTGCAAAAATCAGGAAACACCGTGTAAGGGAACACACGGTGCGGTGCAGGAGGAGAAAGCATCCTTCAACCAGAAGTCTACCCCAATGTCACCCCAGTTCTCCCATGAGTTATTTTTGGTGTCTTCTTGTGTACTATCACAAAATACTTCAAATTAGATTTGGTATTGTAAGTTAATTCTTCATGGGTTGTGACCAAATATAATATAGACTTGATTTTTCAAAAAGGATCAGCAGTACAAACCGCATGATCTGGAAGATACCGGATGGTCAGTTAGGACCTGTATATTCTCCAGTGGTATGCTAAGGCATGTTTTCTTGGCAGTAAATAGAAACTACAAAAAGTAAGACAACTATTGTAAAAAGATGGGACTAATCCAGGAAGAAGGAGATTATTTTCTTATTGGAGGTCTGATAAATCGTGGTGCATTTTTCCTTTAAAGATACACTTGACATTTGTCTTTCCCTGTTTGTCTATAATTAATGGCAAAAAAAAGAAGAAAATTATATTTCAAGTTAAGGTGTTCAAGAGGAAAAGAAATACATGCTGTATCTGATTCTACTTCCTTACTCCTTATGCTGTCTTTTACACCTGGATAAAGTGAATACAAAATGCTGCCAGGTTAGAAAAGTACTATTTTACATCCATTGTCCAAGTGATTGCGCAAAGAAGCAAGGTGAAGAATTAGATCTTTGTTGGTTTTCTGCCTTGAAGTTTTTAGTGGAAGCAAGAAGACTGTCAAAGGGAGGAGAAATACAACAGCTGAAACCTCCTAACTCATGTGCTTAACCGTAGTACATCTTTTCTGTCCTTCAGCACCTCTCACATCTGTACAGACCTCCAGAAAGATCGGGTCTTTAACAGTCTTTACACTGGTACCAGAAGGAGTAAAAAATAGATAGAGTGTTTTAATTTTTGTTGATCTTACAAAATTAATGCAGTTAAAAATGTGCAGTTTGTTTTAGATTTGAGTACAATTACATATGAAACAGGGTGTTAGCCCTTTTCATTTAAAAGAAAATACTTAGGCAATGTGTTTGGCTTTTTTATTTGTTTTTGGCTCCAGATGTGACTCAGATGTTTGTGTGAGAAAGGCTGCACTCAAAAGTGCAAGGTCAGGACTCGGTGTGCTGCTCAGATGTGGCATGGAGGGAAGGGGAAGAATTACTGTAATACGTAAGGCTGACGTTTCCTGCCCATTTCCTATATCACATCTGGCAAACGGAGTGACTGAAGCACTGGAAACCAGGTAGTTTCTTTGCAGTCCCCGCAAGCGACACTAGGAAGTAGGTTCGTTTTGAAGAACTGGAGCTCTCTTCCTCCGAAGCAACCGCAGCGGTGGGATGAGATGTGCTGGGCTGGGTACACGCAGTGCCACAGTGCGGTGTCAGTGATGCTGGTGGGCACAAGGAGGGACTCCGCTGAAAATCTGGTTCAGAAGAGAAGCTGGCTTTCTGTTAGGAACTTGGGAATGGGAGACTTGTGAAATGCATATCTGCACTCGTGATGCAATGCTGAAAATGCTGTCAAGGACCAAAGCTAAGCTGGCAGGAGCTTTGCATAGTGGTAAGGATGGAGGTGAGGAGTTGCAGCCATGGTAAGCACTTGGAAGTGTTCAAGTTAGTCCATTTGAAGAAGCCGTGTTCCCTTCTACAAAGCAGTACCTGACAGCCTCTGTGTCAGTATGAAATAAACTGGTTCCCCTCAACCACTTTTAGTGGCTAACCTGTTTCTGTCTCCATTGCATTTTCAGTCAGTCAGTGCTTCTCAGCTGGAATTCAGCACCTTCCACCCCAGGGGCTGTCATTTCTTGCAGAGGTCAGTCATCTTACCATGCTTGAGACATCCCTGTTCACCAGCACTAAATGAGCCAAGGGGACTTTCTCTCGGTGCAATTCAGCTTGAGGTTGCTGAGGCTACTGGGGCAGAGGACATGCAATGTCCTGCTGAGGTCCCAGCGTGGCCCAGCACGGTGGGTCACATTAACACAGTGCTCACCCGCACTAATTAGTCCCAGAGTGCAGCCTTGGCTTTGAGATGTCTGAGCCCCAGGGAAGGAATGCGGTCTAAAGTGATGAAGTGATCTCGGGCAACCCTGTTGAAATGAGGTGAACCTCACCGCTTTGGGCTAGGGTTAAACCACTGCTCCTTCAATTCCCTTAACACCCTGAAACTTGAAGGCGGACACAACACTGTGTTTAGCGACAGATCAGAGCACTTCCAGCAAATCCAAACTTTTGTTCCCAGTTTGCCAGGTCCTTGCATCTCCCCGGTAACACTCCGTAGTGCCATCCGGACATGACAGTTGTTTCCTGATCGTTAGGGCTGTTATATCCTCACTAGACCGTGTAACTGTAACCGAAAGGAAGTTCCTCCTATTCTTTCAGAAAAAAAAAAAGTAAAAAAAAAAAAAAAAAAAAAAGAGCTACGTGCCCTCCAGCTCTGTATTTTAGGAGATTTCCTAGTTCTTTCAGGTTTGTAGAGCTTGGTGCCAACGGTCACGTGCGGCTCACCTGGGTCACACCAGCCGCTGTCCGCGCCAGTCGGGTTCCTCCAGCCCCTTCCTGAAGGCAGCCGGGTGGTCCCTGCGCAGGCGACGAGGGGCTGCAGCCCTCTGGGAACGGCCATGTTCTTGACAAATCACTGGATTCAGTGACAGCTGTGATAAGTTAATACAGAAAAAGCGTTTTACCTTTGTTTTCTGAAACTGGGAGAAAAGCGTGTTCTTGGGCTTGAAAACTTTTAGGGGAAGTAGTGTAATTCTTGTGGGTAAACGGAAATGTCATAACTAAAAGGCAACAACAGGGTGGTTTTTTTCATCCTAAACTAGATACATACAGTTTAAGTGTTCTGACCTTTCAAGAATGTGTTTGCTCAACTCCAGACATCGTGTCTGTATTAGAAAATGGAAGAGTAATTTACTGTTGATGTTCGAAAGTATGCAGTGAGTTTTCCTGTAATACTGTTTCATTGTAAGGGCCATGTCTTGCAACCCACAATTTTCAATTGAGGAGCCCTTAGCAGGGTGAGGACCATACCCCAGGATGCCACCCGCTCACATCCTGGGTGGAAGGGAAGCCTTTGCACATTTAAAAATTAAATCCTGTAGGAAAGGGCTCAGGAAAAACAAAGTACCTGTCATTTTCCTTCTTTTCTCTTTAACCTGATGCACATCTTACATAATGTGAGCACTTTGAATTAATAACTGTGATATCCTTGATTTAATGTGTGCTATGCTGAAAGGGAAAAAATAACTCTGACCAAAAAAAGAAGAACAAATACCGCAGATGTGTATTGTAGGTGTAGTGCACAGTATGTACTGCTGCCTGGCTGCTCCCCCTGTGCATCTCTGTCTTACTCTGGTGCTGCACCTCCTAGCCTTGATGCTGTTCCCGGTTCTCACACCTCCCAGACATACAGCCATACCCATGGCAGGGTGGAGGAAGCTAATGAACACAGTTTCTTTACGAAGTCCCATTATCATTTAAATAATTTTAATAACCCAGTGTTCGGTAGCATGTAGTAATGGGCGAGAAGATAAGTGTAAATGGGGAAATGAGAAGCCCATCTGTGAAGCACTCACAGGGTCTAAGGTTTTCCGAGGGTTTTCAGGTTACTTTGTCCCATTAGAATTAAATTGGAGCCAAGTGTCTAGGCTCCTCTGCAAACCTCAGCTGAGGCACTTAATGAAAAAAATAGTTCCTTTGCATAATTCCCTTCCCCATTAACAGGATATATGGGATTCCATCAGTACTTCCTCTGTAAATCAAGGTATCGGAGGCTATTGTCTCCATATGCAGCTCCAGCTCAGTGTGGAAAGCATTTCAGATTCAAAGCTTCAAAGGTCAATCATCTGATTAATACTGCCATTCCCATGATGAGTTTTTTCTGTCTTTGTGGTAAACCTGTAGTTTTGAAACGCCTCACACAGATGACTCTAAAAATGTTTCCTGTGCACTCAGACTTCACCCAGCTGCTACAGCTGTGAGTTGGAGCTGGTGCTGCTGCAGCCATTTTCAAAAGTTCCTCTAGGGACTGAAGAAATAAGCTTGGGGCCATGCCCCAGCCATCCAGGAGGCTTCCTCAAGGTTGTCCCACCACGGGCAGCTGTAGGTTTCAAGCTCTTCTGTTCCCCCTGCAGTACACCTCCTTCCTAGAGTTTTACAAAGAGACCAGGACATGTAAAGTATTCCCAAACCGAGCAGCCTGCTTCATTCTGTGTATTCAAAACTACCTCCTCTGTTATGACAGATAACTGCAGTCTGGCTACAAAATCTGTAACAGGGATTGGTAACCCTCCAGGATGATACTTGGCACTCAAGAGCTAACACATGTTTTTGTTACATGAGCATGAGTCTAATAAAATGGCTCACTGGTTTAATATGCCTCTTTGTAAAAACAAGACGCAGTTGGATTTAGAAATTGTGATGATTTGGCAAGTTCAATTATTAACTTCTCTTGCAGGGTTAAGCTTTGACCAGAAATTTGCCATGAACCCATGGGCATATCCTGCTAGGAAACAACATGCAGAAATCCTTCCCTGTCCTCCTTGATTTATCTGCACAGTGCAAACTCAGAGTGTAGAGCTGTATTTTCCCCGGAGGAAGTCACAGCAAGCTCCATCGCCACTCCAGAGCAGAATGCCCTAATGTTTTCATGTTTTAGTACTCTGATATACTTCTGCTGTGCTCAAAGCAATGCATCTAGGGAAGCTTTGGCAGGTCCTGAACTGGCTTGTTGTAGAGTCTGCTTTCACCATGTTTTGGGAGAAAAGTTGAATGTGATGAAGAGCCCGAGCTATGTTAGCTATGCAGTGTCCTGTGGGATTGTTTGTGAACACAGCAGCTAAAGATAGAAGTGCACCATAGAGATGCTAAAAATACTGTCCAACTCTACGGTGGTTGTTTAGCATTTGGAGCGCTATAGTTGGCCTTACACAGACAAAGGCAAGATGCAGTTTTGCGATTTGAATATGCAAATGAAATCCTGATCTTGCAAATGTGCAATCATATGCTCGAATCTAAAAAGACCACTTGTATTCCTGAAGTTAAGCATTGGCAAGATTAAGAGTTTAATCAGTCAAATACGGTGTCATCAGAAGTTAGTGTGATTGCATGGCAATGTGGAGACTTTACTTCAAAAAACAACAAAAAACCCTCACGTTGTGTGATTAAGATCAGATTTTTACATTGCACATGTTGATACTTGGAACTGTGTTGTCTGATAAATCATCTCTTATTAACGCAGTAGGTTGCAAACAGTTTCTTCTTTACATTTGTATGCATGATTTAGTAAACAGTATTTTAATATCAGTGGGAACACATGCTATGCTTCATAGCTTTCAACTGTGTGACCTTTAAAGGCAGAACAAAGGCTTAGAAATTAGAGTTTACATAAAACTGAGAAGTGTAGAAAGCTTGAAAGGCTGTGTAATTCACTTCTGCAGCAAGAACACCATTTTCTCTAACATTGTTTGCACAAGTCAGCATTTATGTTGTCAATTTGCAGTGATGAATGTGTGATTAACATTGCTACTAGGACAGAGGGGAACTGGTATCTATAGCAAGTCAAGAGGTGCTCTGGTTAAAAACTGGGTAACTGAAGCATTGAGTTTTCTGCTGGAGAGAATTTCTTCCAGTGCTGTGTATTTTTAGTTTACATTTAATTTTCTAATACTGAAAGAGCAATGAGTAAAATCTTACCCCAGCTGAAGTCAATGTCCCAAAATATTTATTTCATTGAGGCCAGGATTTCAACAGCTTTATACAGAACGGGGGCTTCAGGGGTGGAGTGATGTTCTGGGTTTGGGTTTGGGCTTTTAGTAGCACTGTTTTGCAAAATGCCTCTAAAAGTCCCTGGGTAAGTAACAGATACCATTCAAAGAGTGTGTGCTGTAGGAGCCGGAGCTGCATGCTGCTCCGGTCACCTCACCGGTCCAGGAGGAATGAAGCCTACACATAACGTGTTGCCAATGAGCCGTATTCCTATTCCAGTTAATGCACGCCGAGAATAGTGGCGTTGCTGTGTAGGTAAAGATGAAAGTGGCAGGATGAAATGAAGTTGTCAGAAACAAATTAAACATTTACTACCAGACTTTTCAGCTTCACGAAATATTTCTGCTTCTGGCTGTATAAAGACTTCTCTCTAAACCCATGTTTAGTGAGAGGCTTGTAGACTGACAATCTTTTTAATCTAAGTGAGGCTTGTTTTTATGGGTCTGTATTAATCAATATCCTGTTCATGGTTTCATTTTTTTGAAAGGTAGAGGAACATCCAGGAGGCTAGCAAAGGCCCAGGGTGAATGGGTAGGTGAGGAGCCATTCAGGACGTTTCCTTTCCTTGCCCCTTTGTTCCATCCTTCTGAAGAGTTGCACTTCACTTTCCGATACCTCTTAGGAGAAACCTCAAACTGCTCTTTTCAATGTTGTGACCTGTACCTAGCCCAGAGGAGAGCTCTGGGCACAGTAATGCATTGCTTTCCAGCAGAGAGAGCAAGCAGAAGGCTGCTCAGCAGTCGGGTTGCAGCCACGGTGTCCGCGTCCAGGTGCAGCCACAGAGGTGAGGTTTGAGCTATTTTTCTTTGGGAGAGTAAGTGTGAGTACTTCAGCTGCTGAAGCAAAAATGCCTTTTTTTTTGCTGACTGAAATCCCATTGTTTCTTATTGTTCTGAGAACCTGAGAGCTTTTTGGCCCCAGGTTTGACCTAATTGAAGGCTTTGCCTCCAGGCTGTTAATTCCCCAACCATACCTTTTGACAAAATGGAAGTGTAGTTTGATAAAACCACAGGAGTAAGTCTTCCAATAACGCAATACGTAGCAGAAAAGAAGTGTCAGACTGGGTTTTACCTGGTTGTCCAGTAAACTGTAAACCTACCTCATAATTTACGAACATATACAGCCTTGTTTCTTACTCTCAGCTCTTATTAACTTGTGGTCATTGCATCACTGTGCTAGTATTAAGGGCTGAAAAAGAAGAGAGAAAAATATCCTTCAAGTCCTGGTGGACCCACGCAGCAAAAACATCACATTTTGCTCAGTGGAGAGGATCTGCAATTCTCCAGCCTAGCTATTGCCGTGAGAAATTAATGTAGTCTACAAAATTACTGCAAAGTGTTCCATAGGACTTTGAAATTAATGGACTATAAAAAAAGATATAAAACAATACTGCTGGTATTAAAACTGAGGTAAGATGAGGTAATACTGATGGAAAGGCGTTGAGTCTGAGATTGATCTTGATTTACAGCCATGTATGAAAGAAATGCTCTTGTACTACAGCTTAAAAACCGAGAGGCAGAGAACTTGTTCTGTCTTCAGCTGTCTAGTTAATAACACTTGTCATTAAATGGAATGTGGAAGTTACAGCCAAACAATATGCGTGACGTGATTGCTGTAAGTCTTCAGATGACTAATTAAGAGGCATCTGTACAGAGATCTCCTGCTAGCAGTACAACACAGGAGCAAGCAGTAGTCCTGTTCCTCCAGATCCATTTGTCAACAGCAATTTTTCTCCGGGAAAAATTTCCATTTTAACAGTGTCATTAATACTGAAAGCAGATGAATTGCTAAGGAAAGACAAGATGGGAAGGCTCTGAACATTTGTTTTGATAGGGCAGATCTCTGTTGGTGCCTTCTAAACGAGACTGGTAATTCTGTCTGACCTGAAAAGTAGCAAAGCTACTGGTTTGGGTTTTTTTCTTTTTTCTTTTATTTACAGTGAATGTTACTTGGTCTCTTGCATGGGGCTGCCTTCTGTGGGATGGCAAAATAAGTATATTCTTGGCTATGTTTTTTTTCTCCTTGGAATGGATCCTCCATTGATATCTTCACCCAGACGTTAGTGATGTTGCCTGTAATTTTACACAAGTGTAATCAGAAAAAAACTTGTTTGCAAACGTCCTGCTATGTAGCCTGTAAGATGTTCCAGTTTAAAGCAGGATATAGATCACACATATTTCTGTCATTATGAGTCTAACTACATTCACGCAAATCGGTATGAGAAAATCATATTTGTAGTATTTCCTTCTCTTTAATTTTTTGTTACGATTTAGAAGAAAAAAAACCCTAATACCTTGGGCTCTTGGTAGTCCAGGTTGAATTTCCTGTTAGTTTCTGTGGTTTAAGCTTATTGTAAGATCACATCTTTCCGGTTTTGTAGAGTCATGATGTTTTGGATTTTAGTGCTTACTGGTTAAGTAGTGCAGTTCTGAGTATTTGCAGCCGGGATTACTTCCTATGCTGCATGCTGACTTGGGGAGCAAAGCCACAGAGGCAAAAGAAAGTGCCCAGTCGGCAGTCACCGTCTGAAACTTCATGTATATTCAACAGTCAAACAAGAGACCTGTTGTACTGCAGCAATGCAACAGGGAAAGGGAGTTGATTATAGCTCTGGAGTGGCAGTGCAAGCAACTAAAACCTCTTGTCTTGGCCCCTGGTGGCGTACACAAGGTGGTCTGTCAGCCCAGATCCAGGTGATGCCTACAGGCATGGGAGCAACCGCCCTGTTAGTCACTGTATTTTTTTCACTCAGAACAGGGAGCGTTACCACCTTTATTAAGGAAAAAGACGTGCCTCATTTTCTTCTTTCTTTTTTAACACAGCTTCAGGTTCCTGATTTACTGAGGAAGTAACTGGAGAAGATCACAATGAGTGGTGACAGTAACTGGGCAAAGGATTGCAGCATGCTTCCATCAAGTCAACTGATGTTTGTTGTACTGATGGGAGATGAAGTTCTACAAATGTACCAGTGGTGATCAGGAGGTGTTTTACATGTGCATAGCCTAAGTAGCAACTTCCAATCATTGTTAATGTACTTGTTTTAAAGATGGCAGATTTCATTATAAATTGGGAGAAACTGTAGTTTCAGGTAAAAATAATCTACATCTTGCATACAAGCTAGCTTGTCTTTTCATGGTTAAAATGACTGCTTACATCCCCAGTTCCTTTTCCTGCATCCTTCTTCCAGTTGCCTGTTTCTGTGTGTGGTGAATAGAAGGAAATCTACCCTGTGAATTTTCCTTACTCATAATCCTTTCTCCACTATCATACCTCATTACAAACAGATCTGCCACCTTTGCAGCCTACAAATACCCAAGAGACCCCAAACCAGACTTTACTCTGGTACTCCTTAGCTGAGGAGTCAGGGCATTATTATTTTTAAACATAGTGAATCACATCTCTGGTAGCTTGGGATCACAATGTGATCTCTTTCCTGACAATGTGAAATGACAACTTTACGTCCATCCATGCTGAAATTGCCTGAAATCAGAATGGTCAAACAGCCTAAAGCAGCAGGAAGAATGTGGGTTTAGCTTATGTTTAATCTCTAGTATGGAGAAAGTGAATGGTACTTTTAATTGCTTGAGCCTCCTTGACTTCTCCTTGTAGCCTGAGATGTGACTTTGATAAAGCATAGTTTATGTTCCTCATAGTCGTGAACTGCTTTGGTTACTCACTGGTCAGCAGGAGGCATGTTTTCTTGGATTCAGATATCTCATGTGAGTGTCTGTTACCAAACTGCAGCCAGCATGCACAAATGGGAACGTGCAGATGTGCTAAATGCACTTAATGCAGCGCCAGGTTCTGCTGTAGTTAACTGGGATCTTTGCCCGTGAACATTTGGGGTTTGCTGCTCGTCTGCAAGCCAGCCTGCTACTGAAAGTGGCACATCTGATAGTTCAAGCAGGGATGCAAGTGACTGCTGCCATTTAAAAGGTAATAGTATATCAGATTTGCTTCCCAGCCTGCGAACACACAGTCAGATTCTCACCTCTTTGTCATGAACTGTCCTCAAAGATTAGTAGGACATTAAAATCTATCTAGAGAGTGGATAAATGAGTGATAGAGAGCACAAACCTTTCCAAATTGTGTATTTAAGGCGTGGGAGAAAAATTTGTGAAGTTTTCTTGTTTTATATGGAAAATTGCCAGTTTCATTTTCTCATTACATGACTGTTTTTGTCAGAACAGATAGAAACGTTTTGGGCTGATGGGCAGATAGGTCTCGCTGAAGCTTGTTGAAGCCACAGAGACTGAAGTCTTGATCGCTGAATGCTGCAAATAGTTTGCCTCTGGCAAATACATACTTCCAGTTTTGGCAGTTTCTAGTGTTTGAAAGAGACAGAGAGTGATGGGTTCTCTGGTCAGCTCAGTTGAGCAAACCCTGGATTCAGGTTTTATACTTTGCAGAGATGGGAAAACAGTTTGCAATGTACCTTGAAAAAATACTGGAAAAAAAGACTTCTACTCATCTTGGCCTGCTGCCTTGCTCAGCCCTTCCACCAAAAATTAAACATGCTCTCTCTGTCAAAATAATTCAGATATGCCAGTTCTTAGCAGCCCATTGGTGACCTGGATTCCCCAGGTCTCTGAGGCACCGGTGCCTTGCTCTGAAAGGCTTTGTGCAAAGCTGCCACAACGTTAGCAAATCCAGTATCTGTGGTAAGACGGACATTTTCCCCACCTGCCCGGCTCCTTTTACCATCGTTTCCCTCTTTTCTTCAATCAAACAAACAGAAAGGCCAACACCTGGAATTCCCCAAGAGTTACAACCGTCTTGAGATTCCCAGTGAAAGAAGGTTATCCGACTCCCATACTGGAGATCCCAGTGACGGATCCGTAGATTTCATGCTACTACATCAAGAGAGTCTCCAGCAATGATGGTGCATGCTGGAGACAGGGAGAGGTGGACTGGCCACCAGAGGAGAATGCAGTGCAGGCTTTACAGACACAGGTTCAAAATGGTAGCATCCCGTCAGGCTTGGTTCTTGCTCGAAGAAGCCACGTAGGTGTGGGAATCGCTGCTGTAGGTTGGATCTCTGAATGGCAGTGAGCGGGGTGGGGTGGTTGCAGATCAATAATCAGCACCCTGCGGTTGCTGTAAATCAAGGTTTGAATCTCTGACAGGCTGCAGAAGCCAGGAAGAGGCACAGAAATACCTCGCCGTGTGTTTTTCCTCTCTCATTTCTGCATTGCGTTGACCTAAATAGGAACCTCTGGTTAGAGCTGGCTCGTTTCTGGTGGAGGGGGGATCGTTGCAAGGCTGGGAAAAGAAAGCTCTCCTGAGCAGGCTGCAGTGGCTCTTTCCTCCCAGATATTGTGCAGGCAAAGGAGCAAGTGATGGCTGGAGAATTAACAGGGGCTGGCAGCAGGGCCACGGGGCAGCCTGGCTCACGTGGAGAGCTGGAGTGGCAGCTGAGGACAGTTGTTGCATTAAAGAAAGGAGGAAGGCTGAGTGACAGTCAGGCAGGGAGCCAGTCCAGAGGTGCCCATTCAGTTGGTTGTTAAAACCCAATGGAACCACCACAGTATGTATTTATTAACAATTTGTTCTCTCTGCCTCAGTTTTTGCCACTTCCAGCTTTCCTTTCTCCCTTTGTTGAGAAATAGTTAGTTACTCAAGGCCAGCGCCACCTCCTCGGTTTGAAAGGTGCCTCATGCCAAAAGCCACCCGAGCAGGCAATTTCACAGAGCCCAGCCTAGGAGGAAGCACAGGCGAGGACAAGTTCCTCCTGCCGAGTCCACCTTTTCTTCTTTTCTTCCCTGCACAAGAGCAGCCTGCGGAGCACTCTGCCCACACGTAGGGGATTGGTTCTGCGCGAAGAGGTAGCGTGTGACAAATTAGATGTTTGTAACTACAGCTGCATGGCTGCCTTGGATGGAGCAGAGTAAACGGTTATTATTTATTCTTGTTACGCTGCCATTGCGAGCTAGCAGTGGTACTCATTTGTAACTTGGGTCTTTCCCAGAAAGACAGCCTCTTGGTTTTGAGAGGACAGTAGTGTTGGGATCATGGCACTCTCACTTTTAAAAGCAAACCTGAGATAATGGAGGACTCATAATCAGACATTGTCTGAATTGGAGGGCTTGCTTTTGGTTCCCAGGTATTTCCAAATAGAAGTTAGCCTGTGCTTGCTAATGCACTTTAATGAATTTTGACAAGGTCGCAAGAGCCCCTTTGTTGCCTGTCTGCTTCGTCCTTGCCTGCACACACGAATGAAGCTTTCCCGTACTTAGCCACAGCCTCCAGCCAGCTTAAGAGCGAGCGTGTGTGTTACGTGTTTCTAAAATATTTCTATTTGCTTCTTAGGTATTCAGTTTGAAACAGAGCTGCCCAGTTATTAATCAGCAGAGAAAGTGGAAGAAAATATTTTGGTGCTGCTCTTGTTTCTGTTGATTTTGTCAAATAGCATTAAGCCCTCTTGAAGAAGAGGAAAATGAGTTGGAATAAATGAGCTCCTTCCTGTGGAATCCAGGGCGAGATGAAGGAAATAGGCAGAAAAAAAGTTTGTAGTAAGAGAAGAGTCTAGGAAAGGATAGATAGGCCTTAAAAAGTTAGTCCTGAGGCATCTGAGAGTACTGAATGAATGATCTGCAACAAGCAGCTTCTTCATTTAGTTAGGTCAGGAGCTCCTGGTCCTGAAAGTTGTAGTGCCTCAGTGATGATGTCCTGGCACCGTTGTTGTTAGCATGTCCGAGCCAGCCAGTGTCCCTGTGACACAAAACTGCGTTACTGTCCCCTGCACTGGTCAGGGCTGCCACGCTGGCACCTTGATGGAGAGCAGTGGCTGGGAGCTGGGGAGAAAAATGCTGGATCCTCACAGACGGCGCCGGCACTGAGCATGCTGTATGGGGGTAACAACCATCTCTGTTCCAGTGGGCAGTACTGGAACAAACCTCTCAGCTAGCCCAGCCAGCCCAAGGAGGGATTTCTTCTCTATGCAGCTGATACTTCATACTTCAGTGCCCGATGAAATACTGTCATCTACTTCTTTTTATTTGTGATGTGCTTCAAGCAGAGGGCTGATGATACCCAGGCATCCCCTCTAACCAAAACTATCCTAGGATTAATTCGGTTGCTTTATGGAGAGTATCTTTCTCAAATTTGGGGCTGTAGTCGAATCTATCTTAAACAAAAGCAATGCTCCTAAATTGCGTGGTGTTATACCTGCCTGCACCGAGGGAAATTGGTCCTCCATATTTTATGGTCCTTGTGCAAATATTCACCTGGGAAACAGGATTCTCTTGCTTTTCAAGAGAACATGACACCCAGGTAATTGCACTGCCTCTCTTACAGGCAGGCTTCTCACGAGGGCTAAGCAACAGCATCCTATTTAAAAATCCTGTCCCAGTTTCAGAATGCCCATGCCATCTGAAAGCTATGGCCTTATTTTATCTAGATATATAAACATATCTAGTAGTAGTCTTGGGGAAACTGAGTTTTGTTTTCCCATCACATTTATTCCCCAGTGCAACAGTTAAAAAACTTATTTTTCAAAGTGTTTAGAAAGCCCAAATTTTTTCCCCAGTAACTCAGAGCATAGGAATGTCCTATGGCAGAAGAAGCGCTGGCAGGGACACGCATGCCAGCATGTCAGCTGGCCAAGTGTGGGAGATCCCCCACCGCTTCCTGCCTGAAGGTTCCCAGGGTGCAACTTGGGAACACGCTGTGTTTATTTTGGATGTGTGAAGCCCCTGTAAAGATTCTCTATACATGTCTGGGTTTAAATATATGTAGTTACGCGCTACCAACATGTTTCAGCCTACGCAGGGCAATATCTGTTGAAACATGCAACTCTGGCTTAGTTTTAGCAAAGAAAATGAAGGAAAACAATTTCATCCATCATTAGACCAACACTTGGGAGAAGATTTAGGCCTTGTTCCATTTCCTAAAGATAAGCAAATTTTGGCCTCATCAGCCCAGAGGAATAATCAAATCGCTGATGCTTCAGCTGTCTCTCGCCATGATGTAAAGGCAGGCTCTTGCAGAGCAACAATTCCAAGCACACACGGGACTGTGGCCGAAGGGGGCTGTCAGGTAACCCACGAACACTGCAGTGACAGCAGCTCTCCCCGTTCAGCATCGGCTCTCACTTGCCGGTGGTTTCTGAGTGCAACCCATGTTAAAGCAATGCAACTGGCGATCACAGGAGAGAACTGATTCCCCTAGTAAGGGGGAACTCTCAGGGGGTAAGGGGGAGATGCCCATGTAAAAAGGTCTCTGCCACGCTGCCATTCGAAACTGCTGTGGCTGTTGATAGAGGGTAGGTGGACTCCTAAGAGGTGATCAGCAGCTCTCTGTCGGATGCAGACCTGCTTCTCCATCTGCCATGATGCTCATGTACCATTAACTTGTATCCTCTCACACTCTTCCAAACGCCTGTGAAAGCTGGATACTAGCATGGCAATGTCCAATACAAATCCTAAACTACACCTATAGCCTAAGCAACTGTAGGCTCAAAGCTGCCATCTTCTCTCTGCCCACCAATTTAGTGATGAGAGAGTGTGTGGACTTGGGTGAGTCCGGCTGAGTGAGCCGCTGGGCAGCTCTCCCATATTCTCCCATGTCAGAACAGTGCACGTTTGTGGTCAATTGCCTGAAGATAGGTTGAATCGGGGGGGTGGATGTTGACCATTTGGACATTGACCTTCATGTGCACATTGCAGAAGGTGTGCCCACCTTGTGCCCTGCAGCCCCCGCGCACTCGGCGGTGATAGTCCTGCAACACCGCTCCGACAGCACCGAAGTCGTTGGCCATTGCGGAGTGACTCTTAGGCAAAACTGCGATGTGCTTAATGATTAGTGTAAAATTTAGAAGTTAAGACATACTCGCCACAGCCCTAGAGTGGGTCTGGTTACACCAGGGTTAAATGGGGGGACTTTTCTAGTGGTATGAGCTGCTATTAGGTGTGAATTTTTGGCATGGTACTAGATGACTGGCAGCATTTGCAATTGTGGGCCAGAGCTGGGAGAGGCTTCACTGTGAGAGGGCTTAGAGGAGCGGTGACTTTCTTTCATTTCCCTATTGCTGATTAGAATCTTTTGTCAATGCTACCCCCCGCTATTGACAAACAAGAACATAACATTTATTTCCCTTAACTCGAAGCAGCAGTGTTAATGGATGCTTAATCCTATGACATACAGGTAATGCTTGTTAAAATTGAAAGCCACAGATGACTATTTGGAAGAGATTGCCATATCACACTAAACTAGTACT
Organism: Falco peregrinus; assembly: GCF_023634155.1. Taxonomy (NCBI): domain Eukaryota; kingdom Metazoa; phylum Chordata; class Aves; order Falconiformes; family Falconidae; genus Falco; species Falco peregrinus. The sequence goes on along the minus strand of NC_073733.1, from coordinate 9,825,313 downwards.
AGAAGCATTGTTTTCAGTTTCACTTTCTTTATATGTAGAAGGCAGGGGTTTTTTTCCCTAAGATTTGTGGATTTACAACTACACCTTTTCTTGTAGATCAAAGTATTTATATAATTGTATTTTGAAAATACTTCCATTTTCATGAATGGGTTGCAGAATCCTTCAAAAGAACAAAGCTCATACTGCCTTAGACTTAGAAGAATAAACAAAAATTAAGAAGTTTAGCTGTTATTTACTCTTTCTGAAATCTAAAACATCTGTGATTAGGAAGCTTGAAAGTCTGTTTAGATAGATAGTCGATAATTTGTTTTGTTTTGGTTTCTTTAGAAAGTATGCCAGTTATTTCAGATGTTCTGCCTATAAAGAATGTAAAACAATTTAGTTGTCTCAGGTCTGAGTTTAATCCGAGTCACTGGCAGAAGGTCACTAAATTCAGTCCAGGGTTTCATTCGAATCTGCCATTTAGACCTAGAAAATGTTACCATAAAAATGTTGGCATGTTTGTTATGCAGGGAGTATAATGTCTTAATTGAAATGGTACCAGAAACTATTTTAAAAAAAACTTCTATTACAGTTCACATGACAGACAATATTTTATAGCTTTAACATCTGTTTTAAGGCCAACATGTGAGATTTAGATTTTGACAATTAGTCTTTTGATTTCAGTGAAGTTGCACCCACTTAAACCCTGATTGAATTTGTCTCGCGTGGTTGGGTTTTTAATTGTATGATTTAATTTTCTTTATCTCCAGCCCAGCGTTATAGTATGGAGCTTCAGAGCATGTTAGAATAAGGTCAATAACGGATCCTTTCTTCTTCCTTTTTTATTTTCACAGTTACAGGGATCTATTAAAAGAAAACTGGAAGATGATAGCTCTCCTGCCTCCAGTGGCGTGCCTGATGTCATTTTCCCAAATGACAGTAAAAGACTTTGTCTTGATGACGTAAACCTTGCCATGGGCCAAGGTGCCAACCCCAGTGTGGCGTGTCCAGAAATGCAAAGTTCTCCGTTCTCCACTAGTCACAGCGCTTCTTCCCTGGGAGTCGCAGGTCATCCAGTGCTCCTTGAAAACAATCACATGAATGGCAGTGGCATCGGTTCCCCATTTTCAGTGCCACCCAACACGGAAATAAATCAGAAGGGGTCAATAGGAGGGCAAAACAGTAACATTGTCCACTATGATGAGAAAGGAAACAGCTTACAGTCTATGGACCAAGAGCTGCAAGATCTGTTGGAAGAGCTGACGAAAATGCCTGATCCTTCTCCCAATGACCTGGATCTGGAGAAGATTTTGTGCAGCAAGGCTGAAGAGCCACTTGGGTTGAGTCATTCTCAGCCAAGCATAAGTACCACTTCAAAGTCCTCCCCACAGACTTCCCACTTGGAGAACCATGTTGCTAACAAAGATTTTTCTCCAGGCTGCAATCCAACCAGTGGAGGATCTCCTCAGATGAGACCCTCATCTGCTGGAGCTAACTTCCAAGTTCCTCCCTCAAACAAACCTGCTGCATCGCCCATCTCTACAGCAGCTCAGAGCAAGAACCAGCCACCACCTATGCTGCCAGTCCCCTTACCCAACATACCTGGCTCCAACTGGCACGCTCAGCAGCTAAAGCAGCTGGCAGCTAGCAAGCAGGTATCTACTACTAAGCAACAAGTACAAGCTCCCAGCTGGCCAACTATGTCTCCTCCTGGTCTCTCTCCACCTTACAGGGCAGGATCATCCCCACACCATCAACCTTTCAGTCCTCAAAACGTCATGGTATCTGGCATGCCTGCTAATAATTTACCAGGGAACAACATTCAGAGTCCTCAAAACACTCTGCTTTCAAGCATGACTTCCAGCAGCACCCCATCCAATGGCCCCTCTCCTCCTTATGGGTCTGAGAAACTCTCCAGTCCAGCTCTGAACCAGCAGCCCTTCAGCCCGCAGAGCTCCATGCTGCCCACGCTGACAGCAGCCAGCTTACCAGCCAACAACATTAAAAGTCCACAGAACAACTTGGTTGCCAGCATGGCCTCCACAAATACTGGACCTTCTCCACCGTACAGGCCAGAAAAGCTGTCAAGCCCAGCTCTGCATCAGCAGCCCTTCAGTCCTCAAGGTACTTTAATCTCTAACATCACTCCCACCAGCAACCCCACAAGTATGCAGAGCTCGCTTTTTAAATCAATGACTACTAACCAGTCCAAAAATATGAACATAATTATGCAACAGCCATCCAGTAGCTTACAGCCGGGTCTGGTGAATGAGAGCCCTGTTAGCCAAGACCAGTTTTCTTTCAATAACACCAAACCACTGTCTCACTTTGCCTCAGAGTCAGCTACTCAAAAGATGTCACCTCTGACAGCAGGACAAGGGCAGCAGTCTCTCATTCACTATCTGCAGCAGCAGCAGCAGCAGCAGCCGCCTCCAGCCACGCAGCAGTCCCAGCAGGCTAACAACAGCCAGTTTCTCCAGCAGCAGTTTCGACAGCTGATGCAGCCACATCGGATGCAGAGACATGTGCAGCCTGCCACATTGCCATCTCAAGGCAGACAGGTGAGAACATCTCTTGTCTTACAGGGCTTATGTGAAAATATTGAGTCACTTGTTTTCTTATTTTTGCTTTCCTTTGTGTTTCAAATGTGACGTCGCTAAACTTCTGGGGTGTGCACGGACAAGGCAATAACAACAATCTGGCATGATTTACTATTACTCCAGTTGAAATGTACTGTAATTCCACCATGCATCATCTCTTCTATCCCAGTGGAGAGCTTTGTGCTGTTAGGCAAAACACATCTTGTACCACTCAAATACACTATTTTTGTGCGTATAGGTGGTATTCTTATTTAGCTTATGTTGTAAGCTGTAGAGGCATTCCTGTAACACGTTTCCCATCATCCTTTTAGTGGGAATGTCTTTTTCTTTCTTAGTGTCCTTCAACAAATTTATCTCTGTGTTATGCTTCTGAGGCTAGAGAAGATCAGGTGGGGTGAGAAGTGAAGTTAAGACACGACTCCTTCATGGACAGCGGGTCAGGCAGTACAGCTCCCAAATAGCAGAGGCAGACTTTAAATATTTGTTACTAGCATTTGTCAGAAGCAATGCCCTGCTTTGGCTGAGGGCCATTCCCCACCCTTTGTTGATCTGCGATACCAACTGAGCTGGTAAATACAAAATGCAGCTAGCAGGAGTGAAGCACAGCCCTGATTTCTCTCCAGCAACCTTCTCCCTGAGACTTGCAGAGAGGTGCGAAGCAGTGTCCACTGCTGCCCCAGGTAAGAGAGATTTGCTGTGCGTGGGGATGTCAGAGCAAGGAAGGGCTTGGGGACTCAGTCTGAGAGCAGCTGGGTGTGTGGAATAAATAGCTATCTTTTTGTTAGGAAGAATAGTAGGAAGCATGGAACCTCACCACCAAAGCCAAGTACCTTGTTAGGCTGAACCAGCTCTGTGGAAGCAGAATCCTTCAAGCTGCCTGTGCAGACAGGCATTCCAGCAACTCCTCACGAAGCACTGAAACACTTCTCACCCAGCAAACCAGAGACTGATCACTGAAGCTCTGCTAGGGTCCGCTTGGCTGGGGAATACACTCCAGAGCCTGGTTTTCTTTGCTCTTCTTCCCTGCTAACTGGTTCGCACAGAGGTGGTTTTCTTTAATATACGCGACTTGGTGTAACCTTGTCCTACGATAGCAATGAGAAATAAGGGGATAGTTACGAAATGTTAGCTTCTTAGTGGTAAATCAATGAGGTGCATTCCCACTGTGCCACCACAGGATCAACTCAGTCTTTTCCAAGTTCTACATGCTCAGTACTCCCTTGCTTCAACACAGCAGCTTAAAACAGACAGTTGGGGAGGGCTGGTGATGTGCTGAATCTGCTTATCCAAACATGCAACATAACGATATGGCATGTATAGTTCGCTTTAAAGGCTTATCAGTGTAAGGCCCCTGATTCAACAAAGGCCTGAAAGCAATTTTGTTGCTTTAAGCATGTGAGGACCCTGTAATTTGGGTCAGTAGGACCCAAATTAAACACAAAGTAGACGGTCTTGCTCGCTTGGGACCTAGGAGTATGAGTGAACGTGCGATTGAGAGTGAGTAAGTTGCTGCAGCTTCACAAACTACTGCCCATCCAATGTTCTACTCTGGAGGCACTGTGGGTGAAGAATACATTCACAGTGTTTTACCACATCTCGGATGATGGCTAGTAAGTCGTTAACTGCAGTAACATGATTGCTTTTGATCAAATGTCCATAAACTTTGAGCATATGGCTTTTTTTCTGGCTCCACCGCTGGGTGTGTGGAATTGCCACATCCCTGTTGGATTCCTGAGGCTTCCTGTGCCCTAGTTTTCCCTGCTTTGCATTTTGCTCTTACACCTCTGAACCCCCTACATCATTGATTAGCCAAAAAAAAAAAGAAGAAAAATTCCTGCAGTCAGTCTCTTTAATTGGCTGAAATAGCCCCTCTTCCAGCAACTTCCCTAGTGCTCTGCCTGTGCTGCATTTTCAGCTGATTCTCACCACCAAAGAGAGAGTTGTTATAGTTTGGTGGCTATCAGTAAAGATCAGTGACAGTTAAGACAATGATTACAGGTGATGAGCATTTTACATTTTCAGACTAGTTAGGTAAGCTTACGATGCCCCCCTCATTTTACAAGGAAGACTTATTACAATAATTATACACCGGATGACAGTGCTTCAGTTTCACAGTCTGTTGAGCTGCTGAAGAAAGATGGTGGATGTTCAGGAGTGGAACATTTTGTTAGGTTTTTATAACTTTAATGCTAATCCCATAGAAGAAAACGGATCCTGAGTGCTGATTTAGAAGAAAAATTACATGGAAAAAAATATTATAGGTAGGAAACCTTAAAATTATGGGATATTTGGTAATTTTCTTTGAATTAGCATGTAGAACTGTTACTTACCTGCAGTAGATTTCTTATTTACATTGAGACATTGATCCTGAAGTTTTGGACTCGACCTGCTGTGTACCGATTTTACTCCATTATAGTGAAGTAGCTCTGGTGCCTGTGGGTTTGATTTCCAGCAGTGCACCCAGAGCTGAATTTGAGCTTTGAGGAATCTCGGTGCTAATTCTCTCCTGAGGCAGGTGATGAATAGGATTTTTCAAGCATAGGGCAGTTGTTTCATTAAAAGGCAAAATGTTAAAGATTCAGAAGACAGGGGAGACAACTTCTGTGTCTTCAAAAATTAGTAACCTTCTGCTGGCAAATCACCTGGTTTAGCCTCATTCACAGACATTTGCTCAAAGAAAAATCACAGTGTTTCCTGGAATGTTGTTTAGTGTTTAAAAGTCACCCCCTTACTGTCCATGTGTGTTTGTAAATGTGACTAAAATTTCTAAAAGGAAGGCATAGTACTCTCTTCTTTTGAGCAAGAGGTGCAGCTTTGTACAGAAGAAGAATGTGGACGGTGGCCAGTTGGAGGGAGAACAATAAACCATGAAATGTGATCCTTGTAGCAGGCAGAGCAACATGGGGAAGAGAGCAGCAGCTGGGACAGAGACCTGGGGTGAGCTTTTTGCTGTTGTTTTAATGTGTATGGAAGCAAGGACTCCGCATTCCGAAAACTGGTTCACTACTGGTGCCTCACAGCCCTACCATTTTTAATGATACATCTCTTAGGCGTAATCAGTCTGAATCCCAGATCCTGTATTGCCTGGACAACTGGTAAATCTGATAAGGGCTAATGTTTTCCCATCTGAAGCACTATGTCTTTATTGTTGAGCATTGACGGATATTGATCGAGGCACTGACAGTTTGCATTGTGTGATATTGCAAAGCCTGGTGGTGCTAACGTCGCTCTTGTGGGTATGTGCGGGTTTTCATTTTACTTGTGTAGGACTGATGCTCGCTGAGTGAAATTATACTCAAAGGTCTGGACTCATAAATCCACAATATAAAGATGGTAGTAAATGCCAGTGTCAAAGATAGTCTCCAAAAGGATCACACGCTGTTTTCTGGGCTTAAGCTGAGCCACTTGACTTTATTGGCTGTTTCTGGGCGCGTGAAAAGCCGCATTTGCCCAGGCAGGTTGGAGAGTTGGGCATCTCCCTGATTTTCATGTCTAAATACAGTTTGTACTTGCACATCTCCCATTCTGGCATGTCAGATTATTGGGCCCAATTCTGCCTTCAGCAATGCTGATACATCACTGCTTCCAGAAGAGCTGCTCTTCTACCCCCGCCAATATAAGAACAGGCGCAGGTTTTTGGGAATGGAAAGGAGGGTTCCCCTGGGGGCAGGAAAACGAGCCGGTGATCTTTGCAGTTTAAGGCAGGCTGGAATGCAAGAAACCCTTTGGGTGGCTGTTACTTTTCCAAGCCCAACTTTATCTGAGTTAAAATGTGAGTCTCGAGGAGGAGGGCAGTATTGCTCACTGCTCTGTGTATAAAATGTTGAAAACCAAAACACAACTTAAAAGGTTGTTTTGTTGGGGAGATGTAGCTAATAAATAGCCATTGTTTGGGTGGGACACACTGCGCATTTCTGAGCTCCACTTGTGCTGTAGGAACCAAATGTGCTATTCTTAGAGCTCTCCGCATTCCTGCTGACATCCAGATAGTTGTATACTGGATTGTCAGTGAAGGGTATATTTGTTTCAGCTTCATTGCCAAAAATGATGGTAGAGGAAAAATGACAGGAGAAGAGACAGAGAGAAAAATAATATTATTTGCAGTAAAAATGGCTATATTTTCCTACATGTGCATCGCACATGAGATAGTGAAGAACATGCTGAGGACTAAAAAACCTTTGAAAAGGACTTGACAGTGTTTCTTTAATGGTGGTAAAAGCAGCAATACAGTATTTGAGTTAGCAGAGTAAATTACAGGTTGCAGAGAAACACCAAAACCCCTGAGCTAGATTAAATATACTAGGGGGAAAAAATAAACAAAAAATCTTGTTTCTGAGCATAAGTTCTCCAAATATAGAAACAAAACGGAAAAAGAAATGCACTGTTATAAAGAGCAAACTGACCCAGAGCTTAGATGTCAAAGGTTATATAAATATAATGGAATACAGAATACAGCTTTTATTAATGTAAACAGAAATATTAATACCAAGGACTGATTCCTGGGTGTCTTATGTGAAGTTATTTCTCCCCATGAAAAGTCAGTGCACCATGACTGTTAGTTGAGACTTTTTTGATTCAACAGCACTTAATGTTTATAAGCTCTGATGCAAATTGATTAAAAGTTTGGAAAAGCAGAGAACGCAGCACACAGCATCTGAGTACATACAGTCCTTTTGTAAGTACAGGGAAAAGTCATGGTTTATTTGGGATTTCCAAGATGTCGTGAGGAGTCTTCCTAATACATGAAACAACTACGGTACCATGTAGTATTAATGAGTCAAAAAGTACTGGCCAGATTTCATCTGCAATTTCACATACACCCACACACACTTTTCTTTAAGTGTCAGAATTATCTTTAAAGCCACTTTGAAGTTTCACTGGTATTTCCTCCTCTTTCTTTTCTTTTCCCTTCCTTATTTCCTTTCCTTTTTCCTTCTCCTCCCTTTTCCCTTGTTTCCCCTTTTCCCTTGTTTCCCCTTTTCCCTTGTTTCCCCCTTTTCCCTTGTTTCCCCTTTTCCCTTGTTTCCCCTGTTTCCCCTGTTTCCCTTGTTTCCCTTGTTTCCCTTTCTTTCTTTCTTTCTTTCTTCCCTTTCTTTTCTTCCTTTTCCCTTTTCTTTTTTCTCTGAAAAAAGTGTTTTAAATATTTTTTTTTTCTTGTACTAATACTGTGGAAAAGGAAAACAGATTTTATTTCAAAGGGTAATGTAGCACAATACCAAAGCAAAGCCTTTGAGGGAGTGGAGAGCTTTTGAAGGCAAAGCAACAAACCCTTCAGCTAATTAAGTGCCTTTGAATAGGGGAATAAAGGAAGCTGGTGATGAACCTGGATTACAGAGAGCAATAAGGCTGAGCCTGGAGTTTGACCTCTCCACAGATGTAAAAACATCTTCTTGAATGGTCATTTCTGAATTTATATTTATCCATGCACTTGCAACTGAGTTGATGTTTTGGGTTTTTTTTTTTCAACTTGGAGATTGTCCTCTCCTTTCAAGAGAGACTGAAAGGAGCTTGACTGAAGTTATCAGACTGCCATCTTCTCCTCCATCCCCTCCCTCCCCTGCAAATAATGTAAGACAACTTTTGGGAAGTAAGGAGTAAAACTGTGGAAAGAAGCAGGGTGTTTGGCCTCAACATGCCAACAGTAATACAACATTTTCAGAAGTGCAGCAATTGAGATAAAAAACTTAGTTCACAACTGATCTTAGCCCATTGCTCTTTCACATTGTTTTTTAAGTTGCATATGTTGTCTTCAGATAGATTACAGGTATTTCAAAGCATTTCCCTGTTGTAGTGGAGCACTTGTTGCCGTGTCTTAACCTTCCCGGTTCTTTGGCTTGTATTCTGAGATGTTTACAGGCACTGATATTTCTAGCAGCTCTGCCTAATGCACTCATCATTCCTTCCCGTTTAGCTGTCTGTTGTGCTGAAAGCACTTTGGACGCCACGTAGCACATCATTAGGGGAAGCAATCTGCAGAGGAGAGGCTTGTAAATAAACCAAATCTTTCTGAACACCACGTGGGGAGCATCCTCTCCCACCCTCACCATTCCCCTCCTTTTGCATCTGAAATTAATGCGGCTGCTACATCAAAGCTGCAGCACTTCCCTCAGTCCAGCCGGGTCTCTCCCTTAGTTCTGACCTGTTTAATAAGGTGGAAGATGTTCTGCCAGCAATTTAGCACTCGGGACACAGACAACTGGACAAATTAAAATCCACTTGGAAAGAAACAAGAGGCTCGGGAGGCACTAAAAACACCAGTGAGGGGTGCTGGGAGGCACTGAAGAAAGTCTTTCTCTTCGTTACCTGCAGGACGATGAAGCGATGCATGCGCAGGCTGACGTGGTATTGTCCGGGGGTTTGGTGGAGAATGGCGAGAGGAAGTAGTACTCATGTACTGTGAACGTGGAGATGGAAATGTGACTTATACCAGAGAAATTTAGGGCAAGGCGCTGAATTCCAGCCTGACAGGCTGCTTTAATGAATTCCCTGGTGCTCGGGACGCAGGCTGTATGTCCGTGCTGTACCACCACCACCCCGGCATGGCCATACAGCCATGGGGTGAGTGGAGGAGAGTGTGTTATCACACAGAGGTTCTGCATTAACTCTAAAAAGAAACAAAAGCCAAAAAACCCCCGTGGTTTTGAGCTTTAAGCAACAGGCAGTTGTTTCCTCCTGCTCTGCAGTGCAGGGTAGGAGAGAAGCCCTTCTCTCAAAGGTGTAAGGAAAGTGGTGGTGTCATACTAAAAAGTGATTCATTTGATGTGAAACCATATTCTGACACCCATTTTGTACCAAAACAACTCTGACCCTGCTAGCCTAGGTGGGCAGTTTCTCTCTGGTTTTCTAGGCAGCTTGATAGCAGGAGTCATAAGTTTTTCTGGGCTAAATATCAGCTGAATCAGGCCCCAACTGCAGATTTTCTTGCTTGCTTTCCACCTCCCTTACCCCCCCCCCCCCCTTTAACCCATTTTACTTTCTTTATTACTGCAGAAAAAACCATCCATATGCAGAAATCTTTAATTTCTAAGCAGTTGAGCAAAAAGTTTTGAACATATTTATTTTTCTCAACTGTGCCCTTAGAAGCAATGAAGTTATAAACATCCTAGGAATCTAGGGAGAGACTCGGCAACCTTCTCACTGTTTGTCTTCATAATGAATGCCATAACTTCCTTCTGCGTATGATTCTTAAGAGTAACAACATGAATAGCGGTTAGTGATGGGTAGGACACAGCACTTGCATCCTCACTTACAAGTCAGTGCACCCATAATTCTTATATTGAAGAGGTGTGTTCATGGCACAGCGTGCTAATGAATAGCAATGAGGAAAGAGTTTCCATGACCCTTTTGAACACCCAAATCATTGCATCTGTGCTTTAAATTCCCATTAATATCAGAACATCTTAATTTCACTTTTTCCCATATTTGTTGAAGGTAGATTTTTTTGTTGCCTGTATTTTCTGTACCTTAGTAAATGACAGTTTGGGGAGCTTATTTTGAACTAAAAGCAGGCTGGCTTTCAGAAAATGTACTCCCTTTCCTAAAACCATGCCCTTCTTACAACCTCACATTTGATGCCTAGATTAATAATTATTTTTAACACTTTTGCAGTGAAACTGTGAGAGCATGGTTTGTACCTTTGATTTTGGGGGTGGTTTCCACCTAGTATTGTCTTCTAGTAGTCTAAAATTACATCTGTATTCCACAAGGCAGAAATAGTTACAGAACCAGAGTCTAATTTAACAATTACAATAAACAGCAAAGAAATAAATAAGAGAGTCCCTCAGATGCTGTTAAATCATGTGCCTGGCGCCGGACGGCGGTTCGGCAGGGTGGGGTGACTGGAGCAGCCTACTTTGCCCTTCTGCTCTGCTCCTCTGTCATTTCTGCCTCACTGCAGTAAATGCTACACGCAAAATAAAAGTACAAACATGTTTTGTTTCAGATGCAATACCTAGAAATAACTTTTCTGGTAAAATGAACTCAGTCTCTTTTTTCTTTGGGCATTTTGGAGAAATTTCAGTGTGTGGGTGGGGGAAAACAAAGCCGTGGCTGTAAACAGGAACTGATATTGTCTCCGCGTCTGAATGGGGAGAGAAACTGAACTGGCCTCAGTGGTTCTCTCGTACATCTGCAAGTCTGGAAACACTGGGATGATTCACAGTTTGCTGATTAATACAGGAGCAAGCAAAATGGTGTGAATTAACGGCCATTACAGAGCTGCACTGGATGGCAAATATCCCCCTAGAACAAATGATGTTTCACGAAGATTGCTTAGAGGAAGAGGTAATGGGTCTTAAATACAAATTAGAAGCAGTCCCATCAAAGCTGTTAACATTAAGGTTTGAAAGCCAAACGCTATTATGAGCTGTCTTCAAAAACTGTACATTTAGGAAGCATATCAGTCTGCTGTGTTGGCTGTGTAATATTTCTCTCTCGAGCCCTTTGGACTATTTCAAGCAGCCAGGACTAATTATTAGAGAAATCCACAATCAGAATGTAGCAGCTCTTCTTAGGGTTTTGAAGGCTAATCACTCTACTACATGTACATTTTAAAGTTAATTTTTTTATAGCATGTATGAAGGCAAATATTGTCATTATCAGTACGTAACTCTTAAAAGCCCTACTGTTAACAAAACCTAATCCCATATTACAATTTAACCCTTTGCATATAGGACTATTAAAAGAAGAGGATAGGTAATACATTACTTTAGCATAAACAATATTCTCTGTATAACCGGCAAAATTATTTAACATTCCTCACAGAAGTAATGAAAATGTGATAGCTTAGATTGGTGTCAGACAGATGCAGATGTGAATGCAGGCTGTGGACAAGCTGTGCCGAGCTGTTTTTCCCCATTACAGAATTGATGAAAGACCCACAAGGAGTGTAAGCCCTGTAATGTAGGCAAAATAGTATGATATCCCAGTCTAAGACATTATATTAACAGCTTGATCTTGTAAAGATTCAAACACACACCCCTAAATATACGCAGTGGGAGGTCGTTCCAGGACGAGTACAGGTTTATTTCTGTGAGCAGAGTGAGTCTTGTATGTGTACAGTCTTTGTATGCTCAAGAAAGACCAAAGGTGGAGGAGAAAGATGCAGCAAAGGGCAGAGTAATCATTGGCAATGGCATATTAGCGCTACGGCAGAAAAAGAGAGTTGGAAGCTTCACTGCACTTGTTCCTGCCTCAGCTCAAGTTTACATTTGAATTATTTTGGGGTGTTCTTTTTTTTTTTTTTTTCTGGGGGTCAGCACCAGCATTTTGTAAACATGCCAAACTTTGAATAAGTTTATGTTTTAACCAATCCAGTGATTCTTTACAGTCCTCTGGCGTTTGTTTTTTACAGTCATGAATTCTAGAAGCAAAATTTGCCCCTTGCAGGAAGCAAAGCTGCCCCCTCCTCTTGGGCACAGCAATAACAAAAGCAAATGAAGGGAAAAAAATTCTTAACAAAGACTTTTCCCCTCTCTTTTTCTTCTGTGATTGCAGGTTGCTAATGTTACTGTGTTTCTCCCTTTCCCAGAAAGATGAGGACATACTATCCAGGGACACCAGTAGTATGTATCCCTGCCATAAACAAATCCATTTCCTTCAGTACTTAAATACTCAGGGCTTATGGAAGCTTCTCTTTGCATAATAAATGTGTTTAATATTTCCTTTACTCTGCAGCATTGTTAAGTATAAACTGTTTCTGTACTGGATTGAAGGGTAGTTTACACAGCACTTTATTTGGATAGTCTGTTTTCTTTTACCATTGCTCCGAAGGGCGTGTTTGAGCAGTGAATGAGTGTTCGTATGAGCATTATTTTTTTTGTTGTTTTGCACAACCCCCTTCTCTCCTCCTTTCCAGCTCAGTCAGCACACTTTCTGCAGCAGCATTTTAGTTCTCTACGTGGAAATGTAGCATTTAGCAGAATAGATGCATAACAAGGATGAGATACTTTTTTTCTCCTTTCCCTCTTCTCCCAAGAGATACCCTGTGACTTCCTCTATTAGTCCATTAATCGCCGTAGCTCAAAATTCAGTCTGATCAAAGGAGCAGAACGAGGTTGAAAAGTGCAGATTCTGGCAATTGACTTGACTGTTTAGATTCCCCGCTGAGCTCATTTAGAGCTGGAATTAAGCTATTCCTGCTGTATTTTTCGTCCTTGGCTCGGCAATAGTGCTGTGCCTGGTGCCGTGCCGAGGGAGTGCTGAAGGCAGCACGGCTGTTCCCACAGCCCGGACCCAGCCTGCAGCAGAGAGCAGCCTCCGGGATCTAAAGAACTGAATCTCCTTGTGCCAGGAGAGAGCTGAGTAATCTTGTCTTAGTTCGATAAGAAGGTCTGTGTTTAGATTGTGTTAGTTATTCGACTGCAGAAAAAAGCGGAGAACCTGTTAACTGAAGGTGCCAGAATAAATTTTGATGATTCTGTGGTTTTTAACCTAAGCATCAGGTTTCCATCTCTTGCAGCTCCCTTTGCCGAGGTTGGTGCGTGTCTTGTGAGTGGGAAGGAAAGAATTTTTAAAAAAATGTAAACGGGAAATTTGTAAACGACGTGAAGTTTCTTGTAAAAGTTTTCTTTACGATGTAATGACTCACTTAAGGAATACAGTTGTTTGTAATGCCTATTTGTGTGCAGTTAGAAAGTGGTGCTGTTTTCTCTCATTAATAGTCTTGTTGGTTCTTGTTTGCTTAAGGCGAAAATGCGTGCTGCCCATACCTGTGGTGTTCTCTGATTTTGCAGTCCTTACACATCTTGAATTCCGATTGATGTGACTGGGAGTTACAAGTTCTCCAGGAGTAGTGTCAGACTCTTGGTGTCATTATTTGTGATATTACAGTTCCCCAAAGTGTGCTAATATTTCTCCAACAGAGGTAGACTCATCTGATGTTTAAGTTCTTATCTCATTAAAGTGAATTACTGTTACTGAAATGTGAATGACATTCTATTATCAGAAAATATTATGTATTTAATGGTTTAAGAGTGCTTAAGGTCAGCAAGAACGGAGAAATGCTGATAACATCACCATAGACTGTGTGATGGTCCTGAAGTGTGAGTAAATCTTTAACTGAAAGAAGTTTTGCTAGACATACCGGTGTTTTCCCATAGTTTAGAACTTTGTATAAAATCCCCAACCTTTATATATGTTGCATTTTACTTAAAAGAAAATAAAAACTGACCATTTAATTGGAAATTTTTATTTTATTGAGGAAAAAAAACTGGCAGTGAGGAAATGGACAAATCCATTTTGTGCCCTGTCCAGAGTCTAAGCTTTTTCCTACATAGGTGGCATGTATCTATATGTCCATAGGTTTTAATTTTAAAAAGAACTGTGACCTTCATCAGGGACCCTATGTGGAATAAAATTAGAAGGGAACTCCTGACGTGGGTGTGCTGCTCCATTCTAGATTGGCACAATAAATAAAAGTTACTGTGCTTTAGCTTACAGAGCTTCCCTCAAATTTCATACTTTATAAAGCATTGGTCAGTACGGTGAGCTAAAATCTTGCTTTCTCTGTGCTTTCTTAGGTTTTTGTACAGTATTGAGGCTTTTCATAAGACAAAATGCTGTCTAGCTGCATTTAAAATAAACATTTTTGCCTAGTTCTGTCTTGATTAAGTTAGAAGGAGGGTACCTGCCTGCTACTTAGATTACTGTCAAACTTGACCAAAAGTAAAGTTGAATTGTACTCTGTTCTTCTAACAGAGCCTATTTTCTCCTTCTGACTGGGTACTAAAAGTCTTTTTTTTTTTACTGCTGCACTAACATTTTCCAAATAAAATGTTTTTGCCAATTTCTGAAGAAATAGCAGAATGAGTACCACCTTAGACATGCTGAAGGAGTCCTGCACCATGGATTATAAACTGAAACAGTTGGCCAGAATAAGGAATTACAGTAATCCCTGATATTAGGAACATGAAAATGAGATGACCTTCTGTATACGCCCTGTGTGAGTTTCTAACCCAGTTGGCCTATAGGCTCCCCTTTATCGCTGTTCCTCCATACCTTCACTGTGCAGAAAACAAAAGACCGGCCGTTCAGCTGGGAAACTGGAACACAGGCTTGCAAATATTACAGACTTTAAATGCATTGTATTTTTTTAACAGTAGTTCGTGATTGGAATGACAGGAAGGAAATGAGCAGAAAACATCCTATTCTATCTCTATATAAAATCTTGCTTGTGAAAGATACAGTTACCACAATAATGATCGGACACTAATTGATTCATTGTGCTGGGAGACAAGTGCTGAGCGGAGGAGCCGGCGGGGTCATTCTCTTGCTCCAACTCCACTTTGGTTGTTTGCTGAGGAAGGGCAGGAGAGGGTTATAAAGCTGCTGCCACTGCATTCAGCGCATGTTTTTCTCAGAAAAGAAGAGACACCGCCAGCCAAGATCTCTTTCCTTTGGAAATTGTAGCTGGGAAGGGCCCCTTTGGCTCAGCAGACAAAGTGGGCAGTCAGACAGCCCCTTTCCTGAATCCCAGGCAGGCACCAGACGGCTGAAGGAAGAGAGGCACCAGACTGAATTAGATTGCCTCCTGCTTTGGACAGTAAGGCAGAGAGGCAGGCTTAATTGCTTTGCAGCTGTTCATTTTTTCCCCTTCTCCCTCCCCTGCCCTCCTCTCCCTCCTCCCAGCTGACCCCGGCGGCAGCCGCAGCTCGAGCCCCAGGGAAACCTCCCCAGCTTGGGGAGATGAATCCAGGGTGTCTGGACTGACTTTTATCAGCCTTGATACCCTTCCCTCCAGTCCAGCAGCAAACGGGAAGAGAAAGGAAAGTATTAAGGATAAAAAGGCTCTTCAGCATAACCTAGTCAGTTGTTGCTTTTTTCCTGGGTTAGTTTGTCCCCTGGGTTAGTTTGTCCCCTGGTTTCTGAACGCTCCTTGGAGGGGGGGGGGGGGGGGCTGGGACGGCTGGGATGGTGCAGGGCAGCGGCAGGCAGACCTCTTGGTGGCATCCTCTTGGGAACGGCAGCGGGGTGTCACCGCTGGCAGCTTCTGGAACCCTGTCCACATGGACAAACCATGGAGAGCGTTGGAACAAGCCCCCCCCCCCGCGATGTGGCACTCCCGCAGCAGGGTTTAGGAGACGTTTGAGATTTCCCCTCCGGAGCTGCGATAACCGTGTACGAGATCTCCCAGGCTGCTGGCTGGCAGTGTCGATGTCAGCTGGGGTTGATTTGGTGGTGCTTTCACTGGTAAAAGAACCTCGACACTGAAATGTTCTTGACCTGACTATTAAAGGAAAAGCTTTTTTAACCTTGGAGAAACTTGCAGGGGTCTCCAGCCCTCAAAAACTGGCTCAGGCCAGACTTGCAGATTTGCATGTATCTCATAATCCCAAACTGTCTGAACCTCATGTTTGTGGAAGAAACAGTTTGTTTTCTTAATTGCGCTCACTCCACTCCTGGATTTAAAAATTCTAAAAGGTGTTTCCGTGCCATAGCAATGAGGCTGCAGTCAACTGCCAGCTCACCTGCGTTGCAGAGAGGTGCTTTGCTCCCCTGCTGCTCAGCCAGCCTTCCTGGGTCTGTTCACCTCCAGCAGCAATGTCAAGCTAACCCAATTTTGCAGCTGGTATCGAATGCCAGAGGCGAACTTTGTAGATGTCTCTTTAATTCCTGCACTTGTAGAATTTAGTGTGTATTTTCCCTCCAGTTCCACTGACTCACACAGTCCTTGGGGGCGGAGGCAAGGAGAGAACAAGAAGGCTATAACCCAGGTCTAATTTACTCATCTGGTAAAGCCAGTCATCAATGAGCCTTTCCCCTCTCTGTCCACAAAGATAGTCCCTCTCGGGAGTCTGTTTGGCCTCCCAGTTATAATTATGGCGTCAGTAGTTTCATACTTGACTGTCCTCCTAGGCTGACTGCATCTCCTCTGCCGGGGTGTCGTGTCTGGGCGATAGCATTAAACCGTGCGATGCCCAGTGAGCCGACGTGCGACACAGGGCATGCAGCCCCACGTTGTTCGGCAGCGCGGGCTGTCACAGCATGCTAATCCCTTTATATGGGACATACTTGCTGCTTATTTTTTATGATATCCTTAAGAGCATAAACCAGAACTTGAGGCAGGCACCAGTGCAGGCTTTTTGCACATTTCTTTCAAGGCACAAAACCGATGGGGGTCTTTGCTCAGGGCTGCTGGAGAGCCGGAGGGTGTCGTTCCTGAAAAGGTAGCGCAGCTACCAGATGCTTTGGTGGTCAGAGGGATTTGTGCCTGTAAGAAATGGATTTAGAAATAAGGTACAGTAGCATGTAAGTGACTTAATTTTTTTCCTAATCTGTTCAACATGCAGCCTACAATAGCTCTGCAAGTTACATTTGAATTAAAACCGGCTCCGCAAGGTACAAAGGCTCTGGAGCCTCCATGAGGGACCGGAAATCCATTGTGGCATCCTGATTAGCGCTGGTGAAATCGGAAACCTTTCTCGGGGCAGATAACAATCTCGCAAATGAAAATATAACCTGTTCATCCTGAATTTTAACAAGGATGGTTACGCAACTGTGGGCCAAATCCAGGATGTGTCCTATCCGTGTGCCCCTTGGTCAGAAAGGATTTGCTGATCAGGGAGGGTGGGATTGCACCCCTGCAGTACCCTCTCCCAAGAGCACCCCTGCCTTATGCCAGGAGAGGCAGGAGGAGGGGTGCTGGGGGTGAGGCTCAGCGCAGAAATTGGGGTTCACATGTTGGGACTGACCCCTCTGAAGCTCTTGCCCTGAATTATCTTAAGACAGGGCCTCTGTTTAATGTTCTTCCCCATGCCAGTCACCACGGCCAAAGGAGGGGTGGTCTGGCTGCGGCCATCTGTGCTTTTGCAGTCCCATAATAGTCCCTTTAATTACAGGTAACAATAGGTTCTGGGTTTTTCTATGTTAATAACAAGTTCCAGGGTATAAATAACTCTGCAATTAAATCAAAACACCTAATGATTTACCATTTGACACCTATGCAGTCTGCCGGAGCCTTGGCTGTGCAAGGAATTTTTTCTACTGCCCTGAATATTTTATAATTGTTTTACAAAAAGCACATGGATGTTCCAATCATTAAGAAATGCCAACCAAGGTACATTGTGGCACCAGGGAGCAGAGAACAAATAGCTACGTCTGTGCTGAGGCCATAGAGAGCTCTCCTTTTGGAGACGCAGCCGTAGTTTGTTTGACTACTTCTGTATATTGACCCTTGTTTTTCAAGAAAAACACAAACAGTCAGGATTGCTTTATTGTGGGACCCATTAACTCCTTCAGAGATTTTGTGGTGTCTGTTGATAAGAGCAGCACACGTGTGGCCATATACTGCAGGCTGAAACACCTCTGCCCGCTCTGCTGCATTTGGATGTTTGCAGGCAGATGATGCTGCAAGTCCCTTGCTTTGTGCATTTGGAAGAGCCAGTATATATGTAAAAATATGTGGAAATATTCCTGGGGACTCTAATCATGGTGGCCAAGGAGATAGGGGCTATGGGGAGAGGGGAATTCAACTCTGCTTTCAGTGGGGAGGCATGGAGTGCTGTCTCTCATTTCCGAGACTGGCTGTGATGTGTTTGATGTGGAGCCTGCGAACGGAGTTGCTTAAATATACAAGTGTGCCTAAAAATATAAAAATAAAAGCAGTGCTATTTTAAGGCTCTAGAATCAGGGATTATAAATAGCCCAACTGGTGTGTTACTCCTGGCTGGGTGTGTCGGTCCTAAAACATTACCACAACTGTCACTTCCCTTTGAAGCAGCTTGTCGGGTAATGACGGCGGCAGTGGAGCCTCCTCTGCATTTCCATGGTCCCTTGACAAGCACAGGTCAATGATAAGATGCTCTCCAGGCTGATGAGTCCATCACACAGGCCCTCCCTTTGCCGGCTCAGGCCTGTGGGCACACGCAGCGGGAAGGGTGGGTGGGCGCTGGCAGGGAGCGCTGCGGCACTGGGGTTCGGTGGTGGTGGTGGGAGGTGGCATCTGCAGGGTGAAGCTGAGCTGGCTCTACTGAGCACAAGCTGTGGAGCAGGGGCTGCCGAACCCTGGGCAAAAGGCAAAATAGCTGCGTGGTTAGGTGCTGGTTTGGGACCTGTGGGATGGGGGTTTAGTGCTCTCCGTTGTCAGCCTTCCTCTGTGACTGGCTGGGATTCATCTTCCTGCTCCCATCAGTCAGGCTCCTCCTGTGGCCAGCGGAGGAAAAGATGTTTAGAGGGTCATTTCACCTCACGCTGATGTGCACCTCCGAGATGTGATGGATGGTCAGCGGTGAGGGAAGCCTGGACAACATGCTCAGGCTTCGCCCTTGTCTGCTGGGGGCACCTTTACTCTCCATCTTTGGCAGCAGCAGCAGCTGTGGTGATCCAACATACAAAAGTCTGTGAAGCTGAAAGTCACATAGGTACCTTAAATAGCCGACTTTTTGACTTTCTGACTCTCGGAAAGCGTTTTCATTTCTGTCTGGTTTTCCAGCGTGGTGGCTGGAAAGGAGTACCTTTGGTGGTGTTCCACTGCCTCACCGCCGCGGGCGAGCGGCTGGGGACAGGCTCTTCTCGGGCGGCTGTTTCCGAGAGGAATTCTGGCCGACTCCTGCACCAAGTAATGATATGTTTATTTGCAATATATGGAGCCAGGAGACGTCTCTGGGTGATAGGAATCTGGAGACTAGTAAACAAAAGAAGGCAAGGTTGGAACTCAAACTCTAAGAAGGCTTCTTTGGGTCTAAAGAAAACAACTATATAACCAAATAATGACGGTGTTCAAAAAGGTCTGTGGTGGTGTATCTCAGGACAAGGTGCAAATGTACCTGCCAAGGCCCTGCACTGGTAGGATGCCAAAATCTGGATTACTCTTACAGGGAGCTCTAAGCAGCCTGTACCCAGAAGGTGAAGAAAAGGGAGCTTGTTGGCTTCTCCTTCTTTTCATAATAGATAGGAATAGCCCAGGAGTCTCCTCTGCTGTACCTGAGTCTTCCCCAGAAAGGGGAAGCTTATTTCATGATCTTTCAGTGGAGGAAAACTTGCAAATAGCTTGTGTCTAGCATCAGTAAAAGAAGTAAAACACCGTGATGTCTGGAGGTTTCCGAGAGTTCATGCGGAATTCTTTCTCCATAGCCTGCTTGTAACACAGAGGAGCCGTGTCCTGATGGGATGCTCCCCTAGCGCAGAACAAGCCACTTTTATGGTGATAGAGAAAATGATTTCCATCAAGAAATGAATGGGGATGACAGCAGTGACAAATAAAGATCTTACGGGTTTAAAACCGATAAGCTGACAGCTCCATTTTCAAACCTGGATGACTTAAACTAACCACCTAGAAACAGTATTTTGGCAATTGGGGAGCTTCTGGGGGCAGGGGTTCCTGGGCATGGCTATGCAAAGTTACAGTAAGTGCCAGGTCAAAAATTAAAGCTTTTGTCTGAAGTTGTAACTTGGATCTGAAAACGGGGACTGCTTCTATTGCTTACTGTGGTCAGAGCTGCTCCTAGAGGGCAACAGAAGGACTGATTTAATGCTCCATGTCCTTTTTCTTTTACACTGAACTCTTAATTACGCCTGCATTTCACTGCAGATTAGCAGGGAGTGCGGAGCCGAGCCCAGGACCCCTGGGGTGCAGCGAGTGCCCGCGTCCCCTCTGCCCTGGCCCTGGGCTGCATTCGAAGACGCGGTCTGTGCCCTGCGAGGGTGCCTGTGTGTACGTACGCTCTCCCTCTCGTCTTTCTCTCTCATGGCATGAAGAAGCTCAGTTTGCTTTGTATTCCTGCCCCCCCCCCCCTTTTTTTCTATAATCATTGCAAAACAGGAACAAATGAGTGTGTCACTTTAAACCATGAAACCACTTAGTCGGTAAAGACAGATTTGGCGTCTTTGTGCTGGCAGCGACAGGCCAGCCCTGCTCCATAGTGATCCCACTGTTCTCCCTCTGCCCCGCACCCCCCACTCCCCACCCCCTCTGAGGTTTGCTCCGTGTTTGCCTGCCTCTGTTTTTGTGGTTGGTAACCAGCAAAAGAATGGAATGGATTTAATGATTTGTTGGCTGCAGTGCCAGCATGATTAAGTCAATAAAGCTTCAAGCTGAAAACAGTGTAGTTACAGTATATGGCTTTAACCTTGTTAATGCATGTTTATGTCCCCCTGCCCACTGTATAGCTGTATGTTGCATAAAGAAGATCTGACCAATCTTTAACCCATTAAATAATTCATAAAGTGAGAGCAGACATCAGCTACTTGCGGAGCGGATCAGTAACCATGGGGTCAGCAATAACTTTGGCTCCCTGGACCATATCCAGCATGTTTAAACTCCGGTGATGTCACCAGGCAAGCTTCTAACCTTAATCATTTGGATGGGTACAAAGGGAAGTTAACTGTTGACATGCAGTGTCTCCGCAGAAGAAACACTTGTGAGTGCTCTGTCACATCTCTGCCTCACAGGGAACATGAGCTGGTTCCAGCCCCCTTGCTTCTTTTATATGCTTCCCTCTTTCCTTACGGCAGGAGCGTGGCTGGCCAAATGTTCAAAGGCACGTTTCCTAGACTCCTATTATCTTAAGTGACAGAGGCAACAAAATCCCACAGAATTTGAGGGAAACATTGGCTGACTTGAGAAGATAATATTTGGAGGTGCTTGGATGGGGTTTTTTCATTGTGGATAAATTTTGAATGAAAAGTATCTCCTTTTGTGTGAATGACAGGGAAGGACATATCATAGGGATGGAAGGGGGCAGAAGCCAGGGATTCAGGAGAGGGTGCGGAGTGAAGCAGGACTGTTCTCACTGCAGTAAAAGCTCTCACAATAAAATACCAAGCACGACTTGCAGGGAAATCCTAGGATTCTCACCCACAACTGCCTCAGCCAGCCTCTTCTTTACGTACCAGTCAAAACACAGAGCTGACTTCTAGCATGCAGCCCTCTTGACACAGCTCCCAGGTGGGTGCCGGGGGATTCTCCAGATGCAGCAATGTCCGTAGTAGTTGCAGCGGCTTCCCTTGCTGGCATGCAAGGGCGAGTCATGGGATCCCGGGGCGTGTGGCCGGGACATGCTGCGCTCCGCTGGTCTGTGCAGCCAGGTTAGAGGCCCTAGGGGACCATTACAACTTGGTGTAGTTTAGTGCTGTTCTAAGATGCAACCAGCTGTGGCCGGACTCAGAGGAGAGGTGCAGAGAGGAGGCCAAGACAAAACCTCGTATGCCACGTGAAGCAGAAAAAGCCCTTCCACCTCTTGCCGGTGAGCAGCATGGAGCGCAGGTCTGCTGCAGGTCTTTGGGGTCATAACCCAAGGGCATGGGAGAGGCACCATTTCAGGAGGCTGGAGTTGTAACCCACATGCTGCCCTGGGAACTGACCCTGATCCTCCTATTCAGAGAGTAATTTAATTCCTTTTGGGGGGGAAACTGAGACAGAGGGAGAAATGAAGTGGCTTGTCCATAGTCCCGTGGAGAAACTATGTATGATGGAACTGGAAACCGACCCCGGCTGTATGAGCCCAAGTCCATATGGCCAGCTTTTATCCTGTGACTCAGTCATGGAACAAACTCACCGTTCAAGATCATCTCCTTTAGAGGTGGCTTGGGAGTTCACCTTTGACGATCCCATTTTCTGCGTCTCCTTCTGACAAATTGCATGCTCACAGGCTCGTGAGCTAACCGTCCGCTGCGTATCCAAAAGGACTCTTGCTTGTGCAAGTAAACTCATGGGAGGCTTGTGTGCCGATCTGCACGGCGTCCAGCCAGGTGTGTTCGCAAGCAGGGCTCCGTGATGTGCAGTCTTCATGTCTAGGACTACTGCGGCTATTAGAGGCACTCAGATAAAAACTCTCACGTGTTTTTGTGAGCCAGATGGCTGCATACAGCAGAGCATATCTCAGAATCCACTACATCAGCCCAGTAGTTAATATTCCAAGTGCCAAAAGATACACACCTTGAGTTGGAGATTAGAGCCAGGACCTTCAGTCTGCTGTTGCCAGCATCTGCAGCCAGCGACCGGGGGGCAGACTGACCCCCAGAGCCAGTGTTGATTATTCTCAATCACTCAGTTATTCCCTGTTACTTTATGGGTGTGCTAACGAAGACTCAAATTAATTTACCCTGTGTTTTTTGGAGGGTTTTTTTGTTGGTTTCATTTGGTTTTGCTGTAATGCATAGAAGCAGTCTTTGCTTCAGAGAAGATGCTCCAGAATTTATGGATTTATGGCAAGTCAAATCTGATCTGAGTAGAAAGTCCATGTTCCGTTTTCTTTGTTTTTAGCTTGGAACATTGTGTGATGCGGCTGAAAATCTTCCCTTACCGGTCTGTTGATTTCGATGAATGAACCCACATATACCTAGTGATGTTTTATTATCACTCACCCACCATAGGGTATATAGCAGCTGGTAATTTTTGTGCATTGACTGCAATTTTTTTTCTGCCTGATGGAAAACAGAGTCGCTCCAAGCATATGCTAATGCTTAATGGGGGGGTCCCAACTTCTGACCCACAGCTAATATCCTGCAAGTCACTTGAAGCTACCAAGGATTCTTGAGCTGGTGTTCAAAATGCCTATGTTATCAGCAAATAAACACCATTAATTGCTTCTAATATGTCATGATGTGGTTAAATGACAAGATCCTTATTAATTTGCATGTATATCAGCCTTTTCAGTGTGTGTGAGGGGGAGTATGAAGTGGTAAAATTATTTAAAATTAGTGGGGAATATTTACAGGAAGGCATAAAGAACTGTCAGTTGAGGAAAGCAGCATTTTATGTTCTTGTCCCGGATGACCTTGCTCCAAGGACAAACCAGAGCTTGATGAAATGAAGCTGCAGATGGCTAGTGATCTCAACTCTGTAATAATGAAATGACACAAGAAAAAAATGAGACATCTACAGTTTGTAAATACAATCTGAATGGAAGGGGAGAAAAGGAATTTTTAAGGGAGATTGAGTTGACTTGGTTACAGCAGTTCAGCTTCGGGTGTTTTAATAATAATTTCCATTTTAAAAAATAATGGAATTGCTCCTTGTTCCCCATACTCAAGGTCACCTTAATACATTTTTCTTTTTTAACATGTCAATACCTTGGTTTTAAAAATTTGATCATGAGGACTACCTAGTCACAGCCTTCTTTGTATCCATTATTTTAGCATGTTATTTATCACTGCATTTGGTTTTGTAAGTTGTGGTGCTGACTTCTGGCACCTGATCAGTAGATGATCTGACACAACCATTTTAGGTGTTTGAATAGTTTCATCTGTTAGGAAAGAGTCAGCTTGTGAGAGGTTTACTACTGAAAAAGTGATGTGATACTTTG
Organism: Falco peregrinus; assembly: GCF_023634155.1. NCBI lineage: Eukaryota > Metazoa > Chordata > Aves > Falconiformes > Falconidae > Falco > Falco peregrinus. Next base: position 9,801,489 of record NC_073733.1, on the reverse strand, counting down.
CGCCAGACCATGCTTTGTTTATGCACGTACATGAGAAATCAGGAGTATATACTGTTGGGTTTTGCATGTGGGCAGGTTTTCATGCAAAGGGCTTCTCTGAAGCACTCAGGCAGCCAACTGCTATTGAAAGTTAACGAGACTCAGACATCTGCCTCTGCAAATTGAACCTTTGCATGAAAATGAAAAAGAAATTAATGGAAACATTAACTTAGAGAAATATAGGGATTCACAAATCTCTGTGATCCAGACCACTTCACTGTAATTTGCAGAGCTTTTCAGAAATGGGCAGGTAGAAAACTGTTTTCTCCCATTAGCTCAAGATTCCCTGACTTTCACTTTATTAGAGTGAAATCTTCCCCCCCCCCCCCCCTTTTTTTTTATCAGATCTTTTCTGCTCTCAATACATAAATTCACCAGCCAGTTCTCTGTAGCAGCTTCTGTGGGTCTTGAGCTAACCCCGCTCCTTTTGAATCTCATCGACACCTCTGAGAGCATGCCTTGACATAACACAAGGATTACTTGAGTCAAACCACTTTATAGATACAAGATGTTGTAGTTTGTCATCACAGCTAGCGCAACCTTGTAGAGACAGGCAGAAGGACTACCAGCCGAAATTGGGTGAGATAAATACAGTTTTAGATTATCTCATTGAATTTATAGGCAAGCTGCCCTCCATGGGAGCGAGAGCATGGTGTCACGGGTTGGAGAATCATGATAGCTGTACAAGCCAAATATAAATATTTTGTTCTTTGCAGAGAATTCAATTTTAGATCTTGACTGTATGTTATGTAGACAGGTATAAAACACCCATCTCTGCATTTTGGGGTGTATACACATAAAAACAATAACAGATGCAGTTTATATTAAAAGCATGGTGGTTCAAAAACTGGTGGGAATGAGTCCAGCCCTAAAGCGTTGCTCTCAGGTGGAAGAAAAGTGTGTTACCACCACAGGTACCCAGGTCCCATTGCCATCAGGAGTCTGGCAGAGCCTCCGTGAGTCTCCAGTTACCCTGAAAGCTTTGCCTTTCACTCAGGATGGTGGAGCAAAGCTGTTCTCTGGGCTGCCTTCACCCACGGCCTGGGAGTTCACCTGGGCCAAAGGATGCATTTGCAGGGGAGCTGCTGTTGCTGGAGTCTTGACTGTGCCTCCTTACAAGCAGTGCAGTCCCATGGAGAGTTGCGTGTGTCTGTGATACACCAGCTCTCCCATTCACGTTGTGCCTCAGGCTCTTGGCTGCTCCCAGAGCTATTGCCCATGTTCTCTCTAACAACATGAACAACATGGTGCTGGTAACAGCATCACAGTTTGATTTCAACTTGCCTGCTAAAGGACGTATTTCCATGTAAAAGAAAAATCGCTGTTGCAGTAGTTCACTCTGGATTTTCTGTCCTTCCGTTGCTCTGATTGCTGCTGCTCTTCAATGGCATGTTTTGATGGATGAAACCAGCTCTGAAAATATGGGTAGTCTTTGCACAAAAGCTTTAACTAATTAAATTATTTTTTTTTAAGAGGGGAAGTGGACTCACTTTCCATCTTATTAAAATTCTGCGTGCATTTTTAAAAGCACTTTGGATACTTTGATAGGATTTTGTTCTGTTTTGAACAGCAGGCAGTACAAGAGCAGCTATAGGGAAATTAGCGTTTCGTCTGCTTTGCTTGAAGGGAGGAGATTCTAATACTATTGCTAGCCAGGTGTGGTGATCTTGTCATTACTCCTAGCAAAGAAGGAGAACTACCTTTGAAGGAAGCTGTACATGCTCATGCCGTATGAAAAGGAAGAAAAACTTAAAAGAACTTTTTTTTTTTAAACAAAACCTTATACCCATGGATCACTAACAGTCTTCAAAGAAAGCCTTTTCCTGACTGACAGCCTCCAAGATAAGCTCAGAAACTTGAGTCTGGTATTATTTTACATGCTTGTATATCACATAAATGGGTGAAAGATGGGTAAAAACAAGATCAACAGAGCTGCACAGTTTGTGTTACCAATGTTCATACATTGTGTTAAAACAAACATGCAAACAAACAAAAGCTTTGGAGCGTTTCTGAACTGAAAGGCTGTTTTATCTTGAAGAGCATCTCTGAACTGGGAGCAGAATAGAGGAGATAAAAAAGACAGAAAACTTCCAAAGAGCAAATGGAGAGTTCTGTTAAAGGCAAGAAGCAGAGGCAAGAAGCATATCTAACCCCTGACTTCTACACGAAGGAAATGATCATGGCATCTCACAGCCATCACACTGTTCTGTGGGCTGACACAGTCATTCTGCCAAACCCTGACCCTGGAGTTTGTTTGTTTTGTTTGTATGCATTGGCCAAGCAGATTCCCCATCTTAGTATCTACTTGGATTAACAGCTGTGGAGGCAATGATCCTCCTTTGTAAAGGTGGCATCGAGGTTTTCTATGGGACCACACAAGGTTACTAGACACTGGGAGTCTTATACGTGGCTTCTCCATAGGCCTAAACATGGCACTCTTACAACCAGGAAACTCTTTGTGTGAGGTCACTTTAATACTATTAGTGTTTTCATTGCTTAGTTTGCGGTATTTGTAGAGTCATCATGCCTAGCAGGCTTTGTCTTGGACTTCAGAGCAAAGTGCTGAAGGAGAGGCAGCGCACCTACGAGAGAGGAGACGATGCACTGGCAGGCGGGAGCTCAGGGAAACGCAGAGGCATTAGTTTGAAACTAGTATTTGCATTTCCTCAGCAGAACTTCCCATACATTACAGATGTTCTTAAAATACAGAACAAAAGCTGGTTCATGAAACTTCACCCCACCCCTAGAGAACAGCTGTCCCCGCAGTGAATAGGGATGCCTCTAGGGTCCGCGGCCGAGTAGCCAGGGCATCGGCCAGTCGGTGGCACAGGCTCTGCTCCAGTCCTGTAGCCATGGTGTCCCTTTCTGGTTTGGTGTGGCTTTTGGGGGTTTTGTTTGGTTGTTGGGGTTTTTTTTACTGTGTGAGGTCTTGGTTAATTCTTCAAGTTATCTTTGGTTACAAAAAACAAATGGTGGAAAAAGCAGTTTGTCCCTTTCTCGTATTTACAGCAAACATCCACCCTGGGCCACCCATTCCCTTAGGTCCTCTCCTTTTTGCTGGGGTGCTGTGGCTCGTCTCAACAGCCCTTCTGTTTTAATTCTATAATTACTGGATTCAGCTGGATGCCCCATTGCAAGTGGAGGGAGTGTTTCTGAAATCAGCAGTGTCTTTTGAAATGGAATAAACTTTTTAAATGCAGGTACTATATGCGTTTTTAATTAGACACGTTTCCGTTTTTCCACTGCTGCTAACGCTTTCGGTTAGGAAGTGCAGTTCTTCCCCGACTCTGTAAATATCTACCAAAATTTGCAAAGCTGCCTGTCTCTCTCTCAGTAACCTTGCTGTGACCTGGTTATCTGCTAGAACCACAAAGAATTCAGTCTCTAATTAGTCCATCTGTTAACTATTGAAATTCATGGCTTAGTTTTATTGTCTGGGTCTGTAACATAATGCTGAATGGTCTCACCTGGCAGCTTATTTCTTATAAAGCAAATGTGCCTTTCCAAGAGCCATTTTGGTGCAGATAACTGTCTTTTCAGCATTGGACAAATGACTCTGTCTAGCAGCCTGCAGTCCCCTTCATGCCCTCACTGAAATAAATTGTACGTCTCCAATAGCTTTGGGCTTAAGTCAATACAATTTAACATGTACATTTCTTTGTTATACTCTTTGGAGTTACACCGTAAGAGCAGATGGGAAAGTTTAATAATGATAAATGAGTTTAGTGTTTTTGCATAGTCCTAAAAAACAATGAATGCTCTTTATTAAAGATTAGAGGGATTTTTACATATTTGCCAAAAAGCGATTAAAGCTCTAGCTCAGATCCTCAGAAAGTCTTGCTTTTAAATTCTTTTTGGACTGTTTGTTAATGAGGATTCAGAGGAATTAGGGGCCATAAATTTCTTCATTCTCACTTAAGTGAAGCCATAGTGATTACTGGATATATAACTAAGTGCCGAGGACTGGAGTTTATCAACGGTGTTCACACAAAACAATTCATCTCCACACTTATTTACTGCAGTCGTGCAGCTTGTACGTAATCAGATGATGGGGCTGCGCAGGTCGAGCTCATCAGTGGATTTTTAGAAGGATGTAGATTCATAAATATACATGGTAGCTCCCAGAAGGGCTGTTCGTACACTTTCCATTAAGTGGTTGCCCAAATGTTTTGTTGGACCAGACCCACGCTCACCACAGCCAGGCACAGTAATCTGCAGATGCATTTGCCCAGCCTGAACAGCTCACCATTGTGCACCGGCTGGGCGGCTGGGAGGGACTGGTTTCGCTGCGCTGTGCAACCGCTTTCACAGTTACAGTCAGGGGTGAAATACTGACACAAGCAGTAAGAATTCCTGCAAACCCGGAACCTGATTCTTTTCTCCTTGCTCTTGAAACTAGTGCATGAGATGCTAAGTCAAAACACTGAAGTTACCCAAAGCGCCTTTTTGAACAGAAATTGCTACATTGGAAAGCTCGGGGAGAGCTGCAGGAGCTCAGGGCCTGCTGCGCGATGGTTTGCTTTAGCAACAGAAAAATGCTCTCCAGTTCCAGGTCTGCGTGGCATGCCGTTGGGTTGGGGATTCTGCCCATTTGATGTTTTAACATGAGGTTTTGGAGGGAAAAAATGTCAAAACCCCCTGATACTTACATGCAAACATATATTTTTAAAGAGGAAGAGTAAGAATCTGCCATAGCCATCTGTAGCCTCCAGTGGGCTTACAGCTGGTTCAGCCACATGGCCCTTTGGGTGTGAACACCCGCTTCCATCCTTCCCAACTTCGACACTAGAATCCTCCTCTCCTTGCTGTCTTCCTGGATTTTAAAATGGGATAATCCAAACTATAGACAAATTAAGATTATGGCTTGTTTGGCTTCGCCCTACTATGGGAAGGAAAGTGATTTTTCTTGGGAAGTGATGAAAAGGAAAAATGTTTGAAGTTCATTAACCTTTGGTACAGATAGCAGTGTCCTTTAGACTACACCAGAGCTATTCTTAGTCATGACGTTTAAGAGGTTATTTTTTATTGTAAGAGAATACAGTAGTTCCCACTAGTGGTGAAAAGAGAGAACTTTTTCCTTTTTTGTGTTTGTTTGTTTTGTTTTGTTTTGTTTTTTGGCTATAACCTAACTGTGAACTGTAGAAGGCAAGATTTTGAATTCATTCCTTGTCTTCCCATCTATGCTGTTTTGTCCTAATTTCCCCAAAAGCAAAATTTATATCTATAGATTGTTTCTTTAGTGGCTAATTAAGTGTTATACAACTTCGCTCTGAAAAACTCAGCAACCCATTCTGTCTATTTGCAAATGAACTTTGCTGATTGTCATTATTGCTATAGGGTGCCTGCAGAAAATCCCATATAATTAAGCTGTTGTACTGCCACAGCACAAGAGCCGCAATTGGTAATGTGATTTACACTTCTTTACCATTAATAATATGGAAAAATCAACGTTATTTTCTTGATGATGTTTGGGAGAAATTAGAATGAGGTGGACATGATTAGGAAAAGAGACTTTAATGTTATGACTTGTTAATGCAATAGCCCTGAGCAAGACATCAGAATGATTGTCCTTGCACTAAACTCATTTGCTTCAGTAAGCACAGACCCTCTCTGCACGCAACAAGACAAGTTTGGAGGAAATTGGATAGATGGCAGGGATTTTGGTGGTATGAACATTTCAGTGTCTTTTCTTGTGCAGGGTACACAAACTGAATCCCTCCACTTTCAAATATTCCCCTAGAGGCAATCTGCATTATTCAAAGCTTAACTATGGCTGCAGAATCCTGTCTGACATGAAAGCAGAGTGCTAGCTTTACATGAACTTCCATATTTACATCTGTAGTAAATCATACTTACTTTATTCCTCCCCTTCCTCTTTTTCTGTGGGAGAGGTGGAGTAAAATGGGGAGGAGGGAAGGGGGAGGAGGAGAGATGTCCAGCAGAATTGTAAGCAAAGCACCAGTAATAAAGTCTAGTCTTATGAGACTGCCCATGAATAGGAATGATAATGAGAGCAGTGATGAGCTGCAGGTTTGTGTCTTTTAGTAAATTATCTAGCAGGCATTTACATTTCATCAATTGTGGTTTTGCATAATAGACCGAAGTGCTACAACAAAAGGAGGCACCATAAAAATGACTAATTTCAGTGACCTTCTTGGTAATTGCTCTTACAAAGCATATCTTGGAAGGCGTTGGGTGATTCCTCATGGTGAAGCTGCTGTGGAAAGGCGCCCCAGGCCCGAGAAGCTTGCCTGGTGACAAATGCCTCCCAAGGCTTTCTTCTGGCCACTCTGAAACATGGCTCGTATCCTGTTTTCTCCATCTGAGCATGCTTCTAATTGTCAGATGTCAAAAGGGAACAACCATTTTCTTCTTGCTTATCTCCTGATAACATTGATTCTCAAACAAAGGATGTGGGCTTCCATTCTGAAAACAAAGGAAACATGGCCCAGTTAAGGATGCTGGATATAATATACATACTTCTCCCTGCCAATAATAACAAAACATCATAAATAACGTAGAAGCTGGATGTGAAAATGGAGAATGGGGAATACACTGGTACTGCTGTTCCTGGGTACAGCACTTACAGAATCTTGTCCTCAGTGAGGCCCTGACTTCTTCCTTTGTTTTCCTCTTGTATTTCCCTGACCACCTGCCAGCTCCTAAAATGTTTAGACTTCAATATTTTTTAAATTCTTTTTCCCTTTTGGGCTGTGTCTTCATCGTGTTCTTGTGAATTTTTTCCCCCTCTTCTCCACACAATGCCCTTTCGTTGGAGGCAAGTGCTCAGCTGGTGAAGCTCAACTCAGATCTTTCCTTGAGGCCAGTTTACACCGGCCAGGAATCAGGCCCACTGCATTACTGATTTGTGCCTGGCCATGACCTGACCCTGCATTTTTCCATGTTCTCCTCTCCTTTCACAATTAGCTCTCTTCATTGGTCTGATCATGGAACCCACAAGCACCACTTTGGTCCCATGCCCACATCTTCCTCATCTTTCGGGGTCCCTGGTTTGATGGCACCTTTTCCCCTCCTCTGCTTTTAGTTTGCTGTTTTCCTTTCCTGTAGGCTTCTCCTTTACATTCAGTTGCCAAATCCTACCCTGATGCAACTTTTCTTTCCTTATGTCTTTCAGTGTAACAGTTGGGGAACTGGTGGGAAATGTGATGCTTTACTCACATCCCTTCTGCCAGCCAGGCAGCCATGTGACTCCAGTAATGGTAGTGAATCAGTCCCATAGCCTTGGGCTAGTCACAAAGAATTTTGGATTAACGTTTTGTTTCTCTCACTTCTTGTGCCGATACTCAGAAATCTGAGCAGTCCCCTGCCCCTCACTGTCCTCCCCGTGACATGCGGGTCCATGTGAATCCACAAGGTGTTTTGGCCCTGGAACAGCCAAAGACTGGAGAGAGGGCATCAACAGAGAGGATAAGGGTTTCTGTTGTTATCTCCCTGATAAGATTATTTTTCTTTTTTCATCTTTCTTGGCAGGATCAAAATCCTGGAATTGTTGCCAGACTTCAGGAGCCGGGCTCCATCCCAAGCGGAGGCTCTGTGCCTGCACCAGCCACGGTGAATGGGTACACAATGAGGAACCATTTACTGAAGCAGCAAATAATGAAACGACAGCTGATGCAGGTATGATGCCCAGTGCTTCTGTGGGTTGATGTGCTGTCCACCTCACTGGGAAGGACAGGACTAACTGGAATGGAGAAATCACCAGTCAGCAAACACTAAGGAGTAGTGCTGGAATTGCTGGGTTGAGTCAGACTAGGGCTGTGGTGAATCCAGGATGTCATGCCCAGGAGAGGCCAAGGCCTAGTGCTGCTCAACAAGTCTGAGTGCAGATCTGCCCACTCATGTGCAAGGAAAGGATTCAGTCACCTCCGTATCATTGCCGTCATCCTTGGTCAGTCACAGGATTGGGAGGGAAGATGCAGAGAAGGGAGGCTTGGAGAGTGATTCAGCCCCAGGAGAGATGTTCTCCATGCTTGCCTTTCTTTCTGGTTCCCTGGGGATTCACCACAGCAGATATTAGACTCCAGTTTGTCCTGGACATGGCTGGTCTCTAGCAACAGAAGTCCCTGTATGAGGTTTGTGATATGCTGCGTGAAGGAGCAGGGATGGGGCGATCCAACAGATCCAGAGTTGGATGAGGCAGTGCTGAACATGTGCCTCTGACTTTCTGAGTGTGCTGCTGGATTTGGGTCAAGGAGGCTCATTGCCTTGGATGGGAAATGAGACAAGAAGTAGCTCAGTAAAATCCTCAACAAAGTACTGTCATGCTCATTGATCAAACTCCCTTTCAAAACTGACTCTACCTCCTTGTCATCAGTTGGCTTCAAGCTTATGCTGCTCCAACACAGCGGGAGTCAGGCCTCAGCTTCCACCATCCACGGGGAGTTCCCCTGGTCACGGCTGCTGTCCACAGCAGGGATGCGAGTGTGGTGGGAGGTTCTGGGGTTAAATGGTGGGAGATGTAAATCAGGTCACTTGGAAAAAGTCAGCAATGCCTTGCACAGGGAGCCCTGCTAAGGATGCCCGGCTTCCAGTGGCTTGCTGCTATGTTGGAGTTAGAAGTGTCAACCAGTGCAAAAGGTGATGGTGCACATGAGCAGAGCCATCCTCCAGACAGGGTCACGGCCACCAGCAGTCTCCTGTTTGTCAATGTGCCCCTGCAATGCTGCCACAGCTTCTGTTCACCAATAGGCTCTTGGACGTCTTGTGTTCCCGGAGCTGGTACTTCAGAGAACACGTCCAAATAGTGAGCACAAGAGGTGCTGGGGAGACACCAGGATTCCTGCAGCCTCCAGCTGTGCTGCACTTGACTTATAAGCTGGTGAACTGGAGGGTCTCCATGTTCATCCAGTTCCCCTTGGGCTGGCACAGTGTCTGCTGAAGGCTGCGCTTCCCAGGTTTGTCAGGACACCTTTGCAAGAAGGGGCATGTGAGCAATTAAGATCCGGTCTGAAATGAACTGTCTGGGCTGAGTTTCATCAGAGGGGGGTGTGTGTGTGCAGGGGAGGTTGTTAATGATGACAGTGGCCACGCTTCAGGTGTATGCTGCTATTCTTGCTTGACAAGAGACTGCAACTTTACTATTATGCCCCTTGTTTTCCAGGAAAAGCAGAGACAAAACATGCTGGGAGTAACATCTGAGCAGAGGAGTTTGTTTGCGGCTCAGCAGATAAATCAGTTTCAAGGTAAGGAGGGAAATGGTGTGTTATGAAAAGCCTCGAGGAGCCAGGGCCTGGGGTCTAATTAAATACAGGGCGCTAAATGATTCTCAGCCCTGAAATAAAAGCGTTTCACGTTTCATCACATACCCTGACACAGGGGAGAGGCCTATGTAACGAAAGGGAAAGATGGAGCAGCAGCCTTTCAGGGCTCTGCCGTGTTTCCAGGGTGAACACGTGCTCCCCAGCTAACGTGTCTCTCTGTACGCAGCCGTGCAGCAGCCCATCCCCACCGACTGCAGCCAGGTGATGCCGGCTCCTCCGCCCAACCACCGCATGCTGCCGTCTAACCCAGCCATGCTCCAGAGCTCCTTGGGCTCTGGCATGGCCCCAGCCACCGCCAGCCAGAGCAGCGGGACGATGGTGATGATCCCACACAACCCTGGCAAGCAGCAGGGGATTTTTCCGCCTAATTCTGATTTTAACATCCCACTGCGGCCAAGCCAGAACTCACTGGGCATGAACTCGGGGTGCCAAACAGTACACAGCCACTCTGCTGTGCGTCCAGGAATGCCGATGGCAGGCTTCAGTTCTGGATCCTTAGCAAATCACTCTGCGACTCAGCAACACTTGAGGCAGCCGAGCATGCCAAGAATCCCTAATGTCTACCCCAACTCCTCTGCCCAGATGTGGACGCCAACCACTGTGCCAAGAATGCCAAATCAAAGCCAAATGGATACCAGCATGCAGCAGTTCTCCGGTAACGCTCTCTTCTCCAAACAGAACGTGAGAGCGAGTGCACCGGCTCAGCAGTTCTCCCAGCAGGCTGTAGTGCCGCCTAACCAGATCGCTCCCGGCGTCCAGGTCAGACAGATGCAAAAACTGAGCATGGGCCAGGCTGGCCAGGGCTTGAGCTCAATGAGTAATCAGAACTTGAGACACAATTTAACCAGAGGACCGTTGCCAGCTATGAATGTTATGAAATCAGTGCCACAAGGAGTATCCAGTTTTAACCAGCTCAATCCTGCCTCGGGCCTTGGCCCGCCAAGCTACCCTTCCACAGGCCAGCCGCCCGACGCCTTCAGCAGGATGAGCGCCGCCGCCGAGCTGCCGCAGTATGACTTTGTGTCCCAGCACAGCAACTCCATCATGCCCGCCAACTGCAGCGACACTGACTTCCTCGACTCCCTCATGAAGAACAGCAGCAGCAACGACGAAGAGTGGTTGAACAATCTGACAATGATAGACGACATTTTGGGACAGCACGCGCAAAGCTCCGGACATGTTTAGCCGGGAGAGAAGCAGTCTCATTGTAAATAACATACGTATGGCTTTTGAACATAACAGACAACCCGTGAAAGCCGCCGCCTCTTTCAATACGGAATGAGTAGACTCAGCCAATTCTTTGCCTGCATCAAAGTTTAATATTGGCAGTTTTTCAGATGACTGTATATATTTGAATATTTTGTAAATTATGTTTTCCTAAACCTTAAATGTAGAAGTATTTATACTTCTTTGCTGGACTGTTTGTAAATAAATCTATGGCATAACTTTTGGTTTTATTATAGGGATTTCATTATACCTTGTTATAAATATGCAAGTAATATTGTTAGTTTCAGTAATACTGTGTATTACAGCATAAAATACTTATGTTTTTGACATAACTTAACACATGAACTAGGGGTGTCGTTGCAACCAGACTAAGCAGAAATCAAATGTGGCATCTGTTCTCCCATACCAAGAGGACAGATTGAAAAGTTGAATTTTAAAAAAAATAAAATCCATAAAAGGAGCTGCTGATTCCCTGGTAGCTCAGTCTTGCAGCCCAATTTCGATATGTAGGTCCCATCCGGGCTCCCAGTGCGTTCAGGGATCTGCCCGCAGAGATCCATTTGCAAGATCCCGGGCATATTCTCAACCCGATACACTCCAGTAGGTCGATTCGACACTGACAAGGCGCCGTCCCGCCCGCTGTCCTGCGGTGAGTGCGTGCCTGTGGTGTCCCAGCCGCTGCCCGGCATGTGTGTGCCTGGGCACAGCCGGCCGCGCGGTGCTGCCCGCAGGGGGTGACCCGGAGGGCTGGCGCTGGGCGGGCACTGCCAGGCATCCCTGGTGACTGTCCCCTTCAGCCGACAGGTAGCTCTGGTTTGCGCACCTCTGCCATGTATATTTGTAGTGTACAGGTGATTTGTTCCTGGTTTTAAGGCTTTTCATAATTTCTGTTTTAATGTGAGACTTTTTTTCAGGGGAAAAGTCTATAAACATTAATAGTTAATTTTTGATGTTTTCCTGTCAGCTATTGTCCTATGTATATTTAAGAGTCTGTTTATAAAAGATTCACTGTACTGTAAACTTCTTAAAATGTTCATACTTTGTGTAATCATATTTTAATAGTCACATCATACTTCGCAATACATTTGTAATATAACGTCAGCTTCAAGCACAGAATGTTTTTTTCTTCATACCATAATAAACTGCCAGGGGAAAATTGCATATACTTTATGTGCTCATTTCTCAGCTACAACATTTCATACCTGCAGATATTTGAATTAATTTGATTTGTCCAGGATGCTACAATGTCGATCTAATAACATGTACAAATGCCTGTGTGCTGTTAGCAGGAGAAATGGGCTAGATGAAGAATGGAAGCAGGCTTTAATTTTATTTTAAGATGGGATTTCTTAGGCTCACTCTCCTTTTCCAGTGTAATTATAGGAGAACATGAAATTAATCTCTGTCGGGGGGGGGGAGTGTTGTTGCATGGCACGTTAGTTTTTTTAGTGACAGTTCTTGTTTCTAAATGCCTGTATCAGTTGGCCCATCAGAAAATAAAGCGGTGCCCAGCATGAGGCAGCAAGGAGGGCTGGGGGGCCACGGCACAGTCCCACCTTGCCCATTGAGTGGTGCCCAGGAGGGCAGCGGTGGGGACGGCGTGTCCCTCCTCTGACACAAAATCATCTGACGGGAGAGCTAGGGCCTTCCCTGGGGGAGGCGAGGCTGGGGGAAGGGGTAGGACGAAACAGGAAAATTTTAGCAGTCTTAAATAAATGCACAAATAGAATCTGTAGCTATAATTGCCTCGTTTAAAGAGCCAGACACCGCCCCAGCTTCCCATGGCTGGTGGAGAAGACGTGTTGGCGCTGACGCCTGTCCCAGGCACACTGTGGGCACGGCAAGCCTGAGGAATCTCCTGGCTGGGTTGTCCCTCAGAGCGGTCCACGTTGGAGGGAGGGTTTTAGCGAGGTCATCCCGGTTGAGAAGCCTGTTCTCTGGAGCTGGAGGGTAGGAAACAGCTCCTGAGGTCAAAAACGAGAGGAGACAGTCAGGGTTTAAAGCAGTCGGGTAGGAGCTCTGTTGGTGGTGCTCAAGTGAGCAGGAGACCCCTCCCAAGCACAACCACCCCAGGCCCTGTCAATGCTCCATGTGGCTTCCCCATGGCACAGGCAAGTCCTCATGGCGCAAGAGGCCCTGAGGGGAACGACCCCTGACTGGCATCACCTCGAGAAAGGCACGTACCTGCGTGGAACCAGGGTGAGGAGGAAAGAAGCCAGTTTTTCCAGCAAAGGAAACCAGCCCCACCAAACAATCGCCCAAAACAGGCTGTAAAACTCAGCAAGTGTCTGAATGAGACAGAAATGCCGACTGGCCTCCAGACAGCAGCGAGGGGGAGAAACGCCTGTGTGTCTGTGGCGAGGACAAAGGTGAGTTTGTTTGGCTGTGAAAACTGGCACCGTTTCAGCAGCTTTTCTGTCGTGAGCCGTGTCCTGCCAGGGAGCAGCGCTGGCTGTGGCCGGGGCTCCGCTGCTTTACGGAGCAGCAGGCCTGGCCGCAGGTCCGGGAGCCAGCGGCACCTGACCCCCACCGGGCCAGCAGCACAGCAGTCATAGATGGCAGAGAAGGCCACTGCCCCAACGCTTGTCCTTAGGATATTCATAAAAATACAAAAAATGCCCTCTTTTCATTCTTGATTTTGTTTGTGTCAATGCATCTTTCAGCTTTTCAGTTCTGCAGGGTTTAGGTCACGAATACTGCAGAGGGGAAACCTCCAAAAGTCAACTGTTTCCCACATTATTTATGGAAAACAGTTTATCTTGTACCCCCGTTCTGTACCCACTTGTTTTCACTCTTCTTTTGTTTAGCTTTTGAGCTGGTAGAGCTTTTCATGCCTCCACGGCCCAGTTCCTCACTTCTCAAGGGGGAACGACAATCCTTGCCTGCCACAGAGGTGCTGTGAGGAGTCAGGACTATATCAAGCTTGGAAGAAGAACAGGAGTAAGTAGTAGTACTATTATCTTGCTGCCTGTGATCATACTTGTAACTGCTGATTCTTAAATGTGTCTTGTGGGGGGCTGGCAGGTGACTGTGATGGCCAGCGCCCCGCTTGGGTGGCAGCCGAGGGCTGGGTGGCTGCTGCTCCCTGGCTCAGCAGCAGCTCGGCGGGAGCACCGGGCGCAGGGATGTACAGGGAGAAGGTGTGATGGCCACAGGGTAACATCTCAGCTCCTGCAGTTCTGGTGGGTGTCAGGCTGTAACAGGTAATGCCTCTATCACAATAAATTGTCTGTTTTGTTCTGCAAAAAATACCTTTGTCTGTACTTTGCCTTCCCCTTTCCTTCTCTCTGTTTAAAGTGTGAAAATGCCCGAAGTCTGATTCGGCCTTCACTGTCATGGTCCGTATCACTAAGGCGAATAGTTACAGCTGGTGAGGGAGTAAGACTAAATACATCTGCACGGTTCTCCCATTGTATTTACTGGACCAGCAGATCACACTGCAGGGTGTATGCAGGCTTACACCATGGGCCACATTCTGCTGTCTTGCAAGCGGCGCAAACGCAGAATAGGTCTCCTGAAGACAGTAGTGAAGCATGGGATTTACTCAAGCATAAATAACAGCAGCATCTGGTGCTGTGGAAGTGCAAAATGAATTTGGATTTCTAAAATAGTTACAGCGAACAAAGTGTCTGACAGCACTTGCTGTTGAAAGCTATCATTTATTTCCCAAACAAGTTACGTCACCAGACTGCCCTCATAATTATGGCCATGAAAACAGAGGCAAGGCAGTAAGCTCTTTCCTCTTGGATTCTAAAATAACATCAAATGCCTATAACAGCCAGAATTTCCAAAGACCTGAGCTCACTAAAAGCCTGTCTGTCTGAAAGGTTAGTAGCATAGACTTATTACGGAACAATTCTCTTTGTGGATGGTATTAATCTAAAGCAGCCCATTTTTGACAAAGGCAAAATAGAAAAACACACTCATTCCTCTCAGAAAGCATGCAGGGACCGCCTAGGAATAGATGTCGTGGGAGCCTGGGTCAGGCAATTTCCCTGGCAAGCCTAGCCCTGACTTATGCAGAACCCGAGCCCTGCTGCTCGGTGGCTCTCCAGGATTGATTACATGTCTGTCTTAAGAAGCTTTCAACAAAGGAAGCTGCACTGATGTTGAAGTGTAAGGTCAAGTTCTCCTCTTGTGTAGGATGTTGTAAATCAGGAGCTATTCCCCTGCCTGCAGCAGGGTAACCCCTGATTTACACCCGTCTGGGAGCAGGAGCGAGCACCTGGCGAGAGGCTGGCACTCGCCACGTGGTCCTGCCCTGATGGCCCCGCGCCGCGGTCGAGGCACCGCAGATGTGCAGGGTGGTCCCAGGAGAGACCCCCGCTCCACGCTGGCAGCCAGCTGCAGGGTAGGCAAGGACAGGGGATGGTGTGAGGGCGAGCGGCCGGCTGCTGTGCCCCCCTGCCTCCTCTCCGGCTGCCTGCCTGCAGCGAAGGGCAGGTGCCACGTGCTCCCGGGGGGACAGTTTGGCCCTGGCACATCTGCCCAGCCATCTATTCAGGCTGAGCTCAGGTTTTGAGGCTTAATGCCAAATTAATGCCTGTTTCACCTTCTATTCCCTGCTGTACATATAGCAAATTTTTAAAAAAAAAAAAAAAAAGAAAAGAGTCTGGAAGAGAGTGAGGTGTTTTAAATACCAATAAGGGTCTCTCCTGGGCAAGCTAAAACACAAGTACTGGTTGGCAGCTGCAGGAGTTACTGAGAACTTAAGACTCTGGCTGGTCAAGAGGCCTCCTGTGTACAATCCCGCACAAAACCGGGCAAAGGCGCCTTATTAACGCAGCCAGGCTGAAACCAGTAGAGCTGTAGTTAATCACAGCCATGTTCTTTGCTCCCTCCCCACTTACTTGATGGTTTTGTAGCACTGCGCAGAACAAATATGCTGTTTTATACGTGTCTTGATCCATTTCCCGTTAGGCGGCAGGTCTGGGACCTGGCTTTCATCCTCGCTCTGCCTGAGGCAGCCATTTGCTTAACAAGGGCTCGTGCTGCCTGCGCTGGGCTGCGCGCTGCTCTCAGGCTGTGTGCGTCGGGCTGCGTGCCCTCTGCCTAGCCAAACGTGCATGGCCATGCCTGTGGTGGGGACATGGAGCCCCATTCCTTTGCTTTCCTGAGCTCAGGAAGTAGAGACAGTTGGATTTTTTGTTTTCTTTTTCTTGAGATTGGCATGAGGGTGGTCTGGGTTGCATCACGGCTGTGTGTCAATTAAAACAACCCACGGCTACAGCAAGGATTTCTCCCTGCAGCCCAAAGGGCCCTTTGCTGTGTGGCTGAACCCTGCTGCCAGTCTCACATGTGTCAAAGCCAGAAAGCAGCCAGAAGCTCCTGGGCTTTTGTGCATCACATTGGTTTTGTCCTTATCAAGGTTTATGATTTAATCAATGTAATGCCTGAGAGGTAAACATTTGGTTGGAGAAGAAAAAACAAATGCCGTTTTAAGCTCAAAGTTGGATTTGTATCAAAAAAAGGACATTTTAATTGTTCTGATGTTGTCTTAATCCCTTTTCAAGGAGCGAAGGGGCCCGAGCACTGCCCCTGCTCGGTTTCACATCCCGGAGAGCGCTGTGTTTGACGAATGGCTGGGACGGATGAGACCTGGGGCAGTGGCAGGAGGTGGTGGGACCGGCCCATTCTCACTCCCTGAGGGCAAACCAGCCCGAAGCTATAAAGTTGTGAAATCTCTTTTTTAATTTGCTAATATAGAGCTGTGCTTGACTCCATCCAGCTGCAGAAACATGCTTTGTTTCAAGTTTACAGACTGCTCCTTGTCAGCCATGCCGGCTTTGTATGGCAGCAGGGGAAAGAGAATTACCTGGCAGACCAGGACCTGTGTTCCTTCCCTCTTCTCAGCCCATAAATTATTATTCTTTTTCACTTATTAGCTGGCTACACTATTTGCCTAAGCAGTTCCCATTAACCCCCTGTTTGAGCCTCACAATCTTTAATAAATATATGTGTTTTCCTGTGCCCTTTCAAGATAGTTGATGATGTCCATTAGCAGCTGGGGACCATGAGGCACAAAAGGCTCAGGACTCGAATCCCAAAGATATTTAAGTGCCTAATGAGGCAGGCAGACACCAGTAGGATTTTTCAAGTGTAGTTAAGCAGGACCGGCAGCCACATCCCGCGGCCGGTGGGTTGTGTATTACCGTCGGTAGCTGTGCACCACTTTGGACTTTGTTTTACAGATCTGGGAGAATAAGCTGGTTGTTTCTGTATGGCTTGTTGTGGGCAAAATGGGACTGTGAGTCAGGCCCCTTCGTGTCTTAATTTTCCAACCTCAAGAGCCAGTAGGCTCATTCCAGCCGGGCAGAGCATGCAGCCCGGCAGGTAGGCAGTGGAGGACGAGCCATGGGCTTCAACTGTCTTCTCTGAAAGCTTTGCTTTGCTCAGCACCTTGCTCCCAGCGCTGGGATGTGGCACACCCAGCCCTGCCACAGGGGTTGGGCTCACAGTGGAAACGTGAGTGGTTCGCTCTTCTTGGCCAATATTCCTGCCAACAAAGTCTTTGAAAGTGCCACCTGTGCATCTTGAGGAGCAGGCAGAGTCCTGCTTCTGCTTCAAACATCCACATCTTTACTCTGCTAAGGTTTTTGGCTTATGACCTGTGGTTGAAATGATGCAGTGGTATACTACTAATACTGCTGCAGCAAGGGCAGGGAGCATGGCTGGGTGGGAGTGCAGAGCCCACTGCCGCGGCTTACTCCTTGGCTGCTCTGCAGAGCCCTTCGTTTGCAGAGGCTTCCTAGCCCAGCAGTGTGCTTGTCACTGTAAATCAGGGCTGCCAGTGTCCCAGCCCAGCTCTGCACCTCAGTTTACCTGCCCATAAAGCTGAGACAGTCCCTCTTCCACAGGGATAGTTTGAGGGGTAATCGGTTAACGCTGATAAAGTGCTTTGAGCAGCTAGGACTGTAAAAGTGCCAAGTATTATTATTAGTCCCGTGTCTTTGCTTTACTGTGTCAACCAGATCCAAGAGCCTCCTGGTACCAGAGCAGCCTCCTGCAGCACCTGCTCCCCACACAGCACAGGCCACGCAAAGCAGATTATCCTACAGCTGGCCTTTTCAGGGCAAAAGCAGCAGCTCCCGCTGCTTGCAGTGGGGGACTGAGTATCCAAAGAAGAATTTAAACTAAATACTTATAAATGCTTGGCTGCAACAGGCTGAGTTTTGCTGCTTGAGTGACTGAGAACCCAATCCCTTGTTGAAAAGGGAAATGAGTCTTACACCAATGAATTTCAGGCTATGCTCCGAACCTACCTGGAAAATTAGAGTTGTGTTGGTGTTTCACCGCTCGTGTGGGCAGTTGTGCATTTGTAGTTATTTGCAGCCACTCAGCGACTGAGTTCATGCTGTTCAGCAACATGAGTACTCCAAGAGGGTATCCGTTCTTAGATTTGCAATTCAGCTTTAATGCGTTACTTAACCACTTTCTCCCCAAACAGTGGAGGCGATTTCTTACAGATCTGGCATTTATAGCTGTTCTGATTTTTTTAAGTAGGATGTGCTTTTTTGGTTTTTGTTTGGGGCATTTTTGTGTCTCCTCTCACACTTACACATTTCCTTCAGTTTCTCCACCTAGTCCTTCTCACACATGATGATAACCTGTGGACTGCCATGTCTGGCTGTAAAGAACGGTTGATGGGAATTTAAGGCTGTAAAAGGTGAACTGGTGAATATTTGGAAAGTGACCCCCTTCTCCCTGGGTGTCCACTCTGTGAAACTCAATTACCTTGAGACCCTCTAGTGTATTTTGAATTTGGTGCAATTAACGAACAGTTCAAAATCATCTAGTGGGGCGGTGTGCCTAGACACACACAGAAATGTTTGCATCAGACTCATTCTCAGAGGAAACTTGCTAGAAGTGAGTTGTGATATGAATACAGCATTTAACAGAAAGGAGCCAAACATTGTTTACTAGAGGTAGCAAAAAAAAACGGTCATTGCATCCTGGAATGGTTACCAGTGTGTGAGCCAGCAAACATGCCCACATTTCCAGCTGCTATGCCAAAAGCTAACATGCTAAGCCACGTGCAGATCTACCACCACAGACACACACTCTTCCAGGCTCCAACTCACAGGGATATGGAACTGCTTCACCATTTCACCCACTGCTTCGTCTTGCAGACATCTCTGTGATCGACTGGTTTAAAAACTCAAATGCCTGACACCTCTTGAGTTTCTTACGGATGGCTAATGTACCCAAGAGTGCAGCAAGACACCATCTGCAACCGTGCTTGGCCTGGCATGAAATCAGACAGGGAGGCTCTTTCCATCTTCTTGCATCTTGAGGTCTGAACCCAGAATAATGTGTTCATTTTAATTGCCTGTCAGTAGGTAATTTTATTCCTGGTGTCAGCATCCACAATAAGCATGAAAAGAGTTTTGCCTCTGGCTGTGGTAGTAATGATAGCTGTAGTACCTCTTGTGCACATCCTCAAATCATCCTCGAATTTAAACTGAGCGCTAGAGAGCAAATATATTATTTGTGTATTTTATGCAATGCCCAACACAATGAGGCCCTGGTCTCTAGACGCTATGATAATACTACTAATAAATAATAACTCAACACTGAGATTAACACTGCCACACAGAGACTTTCTGATTTGGTACATTAACTTCTTATTCTTTTCATGCTGTGAATGTAAGCTGTAGCTGGAGATACAAAGTGCTGTGAAGATTACTGTAAGTACTCTGATCTTCTGAACCCTGAATGGAGGTCGCCGTTGTATAATAAATTGTATTAAAATATAAATGAAAAGAAATCATGTACAATTTTTCCAGCAAGAATTATTCACAAGAAGCTTTGTGGAAGAAATGAGTGCGTTAGCTCCAATAAAAGCCATTATTTCTTTCAGGTGGCTGCTTAAAGCTTTGCTAATTGTCTGAAGAAACCTATAACAACATCTGATGTGATATTCAGGGCTTCCAAAGGCCCCAACAGTCTCAGTGATTTTGCAGAGCTGAGAGGGGTTTTGTTTCACTCATTAGATCAACTAAAGAAATTGTGCTTCATAATAAAAGGATTTTCTCCTGCTCACCAGAGTGCAAAGATGAGCCAGGCTAGCTGATCCACAGTAGCATGGCTCTTTCAGTCCCATGGGAATGATCCTTGGTCCCATGGGGGTTAAGAGAAAAACCTTCACTGATTGCTGCAATGAAGATTCCTGCTAATACCATGAATGCCAGTTGTTTTTAATCCTGCCAATAAATGGCAATTTTCTTTAACAATGGGACAGAAAATTGCATCTGAGACCCAGTTTCTCTTCTCCCCACCATGACATATTTATGCAGCCATGCCATGGTGGTGGGTTTTCTTTTTTATTAGAAAGAATAACACCTTATAATAACAAGATTAGATCCATTTTCCCTACAAAACATAGTCGGGAAATTTGAATTAAACCAAAATCAATAAAGCATGACCTTTGGAGAACCCAGAAGAAACTATATTCTCAATTTTTCTAGCTCCGCGCTGGCAGGCTCTGCTGATACAGCCTTGAATCCAGCCTGAAGTTCATCACCTGAGAGTGCAGAATTTCTCCTGAATTAATGGATCAGCTGGTCTTTAGAGAGAGAAATCAGTAAAGCTCTAGTGGGTGGTGGTGGTCCCTGAAACAGTTTGCCAACTCATTGATTGCCTGTCCTGCATAAGCAGTCACCTCTGTTGCCAACATGACAGCAAATGCTACCATGGAAATCAATTACAAACATGTTTTGATCTGAGTAGATGCACTATTTAAAGAGGAAAGAGGAAGGGCTTTCCTAATACTGATCTTTCTGCAGGCTCTCTGGCTGGTCTTGTGACCTTGGGACTCTGTCATTCAGTAATCACAGTCTGCTGCCTGGAGCTTGTCCAGATTTTAAAGCTAACTCCTCTTTGCTGGGGGACGACAGCTGAGAGGGGCTGTGCTGCATTTTCAAAATACACCAAAGTTCCCTGTGAGTAGTAAATGCTGCTGAGAATGTTTCCCTTCCTGTCGTATCAGCTGCTGTGACTCTTGTACTACGAACCTGAGAGTATTTCTCAATAGAACATGTATTAACTGTATCGACAGCCCATCTCTGTTGTGCTCATTGGTACACTTAAAAAGATGTTTAAACACGCTAAATTTTAAGTGATTCAGGCACCATGGTAGTTTAAGTTGTACACATGTGGACCATGACAGTAGAAGGAGGGTGTTGGGGTGTCCATCCTATACAGGTTTTTTTTATGCTGACGAAACTGTTCGATGCCAAGATGCTGGGCTTTTATAAGGTATTTTAACTTTAACCACTTTGCTGCTGCAGTCTCTGCTGCCTGGTGTCACTAGAGTTCTTTCAGATTTGAATGAAACCTCAGCCCTTTGGAGAATTTCAGAGCAACAGAGCAAAAGCAAAGCACTTAACAGGTATTAGTCTAGAAGGCCCTTCTGTTTTATGGGCTATATTTACACATTGAACGGGTAACTTTCTATTGCAATTTACATTTAAGTGTACTGGAAGCTTATTCCTTTGTGTGCTATTCCATTTAAGAGGATTTTCTTCTATTTCTCTTAATTTGGGGTATTGTTCTAACAGTACTAAAATGAATTCCACTAACAGTCCTGCTAATTCAGTGGCTATTACTAACTTCCATTTGTTTGGTTCTTTTCATCCAAATTCATTTCAGTTCTCTTAAAACCTTTTACTTACTATGCAAATTAGGTATGATACATGTGAGAATGAGTTTGCCTTCCTGTGAAATGCAGCTATTTCTCAAATAAAACATACTAACTGCTTCTAATATTTGCATGGAGAAAATAATGGATTTTTTTCCTACCTAAATATAGAATCAGTAAGTACCTGATATTAATTTTCTCTGCCTTTGAAGACAAAGAATCAGCATCTAATAGGAGGAATCTGTCTACTAGGCATAGCAGGGGTGTGTGTGTGTATATTATAGATGTATGTATATGTATATGTATGCCTCAGTTGCTGTGTGCCAGGTTTTGGTGACAGCAGTACTGTGCATACAAAACCTAGGTATCTGAAAGCTAGCATCTGCCTGATTTCACAATAACAAGTATGTACATTCAGTCAGTGTTTCTGAAAATCGTTCCCAAAATACAATTGCTATTTCCAGCCCTTGGGAGTCGCAGGATCCAGAAATACAACAAGCCTCTTACATAACTCACCTTATTGCTATTGTGAGTCAATCAGCAAGGGGCAGATTTTTTTTAGGGTGCTATAGGTGTTTTATTTGGCAACATGTTTCTTTATAAAGAAATTATTAGGCTAATTGAGGGGAAAAGCTAGATAGAAATAGGTTAAAGAGGTCTTAAAGTACCGCTTAGAAGAATTAAATCTGGCAGTCTTTATTTAGCAGAGACAAAAATAAACACAAAGTTAGCAAAGAAAGGACAACAACAGGAAACAAAGGGTATAAGTGGCACAGTGCTAGAAAAGCAACAGCATCACTGACATACCATATCTTTTCTGATATCTAACTTATAAAAGGAAAAAAAAAAAAAGTACACATGTGAACATACAGACATACCCATGAATGTATGATATATTTAACACTACATTGTCTTTTCCATTTTATCTGTCACAACAGCAACTATAACCAAACAAAAATTGTTGTTAGGTAGATGGATATAAATCATCTTTAACTTGACCTATGGGCTTGACTTAAAGATGCAGACTCCCCACCTCTGCTTAGTTTTGTTCTTCTACTCTCCAGAATAGTAGGAAAACAAGTTAGTATTTTTATCAGGTATGGTTATGCTCCCAAATTGCACTTTGTTGTCATCAATCTCATAGCACCTAGGTTCTCCCTGGCATCTCAGTTCCACCTATGTATTATTTGCATTACCATGGTGCTACAAGACCCTGTTATAGTCTTGTCAGAATCGACAGAAAGGATTGGTCCTGCCCTGAGAGCTTAACAAAGTATGAAATGAGAGAACTGAGGAATAGGGGCAAGAGAGGCAGCATAAAGAAACATGACACTGTTGCAGACATTACAGGAAAGAAAAGTTTTAAGGCGAGCTTTGAAGAAAAATTATCAGTAACTTTTGGGCTGTTTATAGGATCCTTGGAAATAAAAGGCAGTCAGAAGAATGCGCAAAAGAACCTGTTTAAACGTATTACAAGAGGGCTGTGAAACTGGTATCATGAGCTAACTGGAGGTGCAGCTAGATCTCAGCAGCGAATGGAAATGGCAAGTAAGGTGAGGCAGGCTACCGAGGCCTTCCAAAGCAAAGACATGTAGGTAAGGATCAACGTGATGGAGTAGGCTGAGCCAGTACAGGGATGAAAAGAGAGGAGTAACACAGTGAAAATGACAGACTAAGAAAAATGGTCTTTGTAGCAGTGTTCTCAATGAGCAAGACAAGGTTATATTTTCCAAGGCCAAAGGAAAGAATGTTGCAGTAATTGAGATTTGAGAAGATGGGAGTTTTAGCTATATGGACAGATTTAGACACAGTCTGAACATAAAGGGCTAGGGAAAGGTCTGAGTCAAAGAAGATTACATACAGGCAGATAATAGTGTAATAGATAAAGTACAGAGGGCTTGAGGGAGAAGACTTGACATGATTTTAACTGTAGTGAGTTTAAAATGACATTAGGGTTGTCAATTAACCAGTTTTTATCCAGATGGTCCAGGGACTGGAAGCTGGAGTTGTGTGCTGCTGGGCTGCTTACGAGCCAGGTGCTATATCCTGCAATACAAAAGAAAGAGGAACAGACTCAGAAACAGAGAGAAAGCCTAAACATCCCAGAACCCACTCACACACAGAACTGTAATAATGTATGCTCTTGCAGAGCCAAATAGCTATCAGATGAATCATCATCAGACTCAAAGCACGTTTCTTCCACTTCACATCATCTACAGGCATCTGACCATGCAGGTGTGGGACTCACAGGGTGTTTGTGACTGTGTGCAGCAGCAGGTGAGTCCTACTGAGCAGTCATAAGAAGGCAACAGAGACACAAGCCAAGAATTCAGTAAGGAAAGCATGCCAACCTGCAGTGAGGAGGCATAGCTGTGAAAAATCCGAGTGGAAATAGTTGTTTGAACTGTGGTTGTAGTACCCATTATCTGGGGATAAAACACAGAGTGACTAGAGGAGCGACCCAAGGGGGAAGGCCTGGTTAATATCTACTGGAAGCTGGAAGGCGTGTAAGGAAAAGCCCCTGAAAAATATGTCAGTAAGTGGGTTAGAAATGTAGGAGGAAAAAAAGGGAGAGGACAGTAACCGAACAAAGGTGGAGCGCATTTCACTGGACAGATTAGGGTGGAATAATAGTTGTGATCATTAATGTTCGTATGAGCAATAGGCTGTCTGAGACTTTGTCCTTTTAAAGAAATGCAAGGGGCATAAGCCAGGTTGGAAAAGATCTAGGACAAAACGGATGGACAGAAATTTATGAGGGCATTTGTGGAGAGCACTTTCAGTAATCTGAGTCATGGAGTGTCAGAAATGAGTAAGGCAAAAAAAAAAAAAAAAAAAGCCTTTCTAGTTTTCACGATGTCAGAGAAAAGCTTTAAGATGTGATCTGAATGAAACCTTGAATGAATGATCAAACAAAGATTGTGTGTATACACACTTGTATGTGTAGACCAATAACTATACCTATAAATGTGTATATATAAACCAACACCTTGATTTCTGATTTACAGTTGGAAATACCACACTGGCATCAATCAAAGCAAGACTTCCAAATTGCATCAGTGAATTTTCCAGCTAATCTTCACTGAAAGGGTGATATCAGCAATAGAGGCATATCATACCAGAAGACAACAGACAAGATTGCCTCTGAGGGAGGTGAACTAACATTTATCTCCTTTTGCTCACTGCTCGCTGCTTCTGGTTATTAACATAAAACACAGCTACATTCTTATTGCAGGAAAGTATTTTTTATCCAGAAACATTTTTTTCCATCAGAAGAGGCACCAGCCCAATTCCTTTGTGTTTTTTGATTTAGATTCTCTACAGTTACTGGAATTTCCAGATGTAAATTGTTGATAGTAAAGGAGACACCTAAAAGTAAAGAATAAAATTAATTTTAAAATTATTGTCTTGTGGCTCCTTCTGAAAGTACATCTTGTCTGGTACAAATGCATGGCTCACCTCAAAGTGCCTTTAGCTCGGTCGGCTCTTCAGACGATGCAGCTATTCGTTCATAGACAACAAACAACTGGCAAAATTAAATTGGAGACTTTTTCAGGATGATATGGAAAAGCAGAGGTGATGGTTATTGGTTTGACACTCGCAAACCGGCAGGTGACAATCTCCTTCCCAAAGGAGCTCGTACTGTGGCACTATGTCGGGGTGAGGCAGGCACTGCGGGAGAGACCTGGGTTCAGTCGAGTATGGAGCTGCTCAGTGCTTGGGATTATGAAGGAGCCCAGGGTTACTTTTGGTTTATATTATATTTTTATTTCCTTTGATCAGCTGTTCTGTGGTGTCCAGGCCTGAGGGCAGGGAGAGGCATTGTCACTCCACTGGCAGGGGAAAAAGTTCAGGCTGGCCACAGCACAGAGGAAGTGGACACAGTTGTTTTGTAACTCAGAAATACGTTGTATAACATAAAAAAAAAATGTTTTATAACATCGCTAATCCCCTTTTCCTGACGGCAGGCAGCGTCAGGCAGCAAAGGGTGCCTGTGCCGTCTGTGCTGCTACTCTTCGTACAGTGGCACCGCACTGTTTTGTATGTAAAGGTTCGGGTTTTTTTCGAATTTTACATGAATATTCCCCCTGGCACCTGCATCACCGATCCTTTTACTCCGTGTCAGTTTTTATCTGTAGGCAGGGCGCACGCAGGCGGCTTGGGCCGCCTCTGCACAGTGACGGCCACCGATCGACCGGCTGGATCTGCGTTACCCTGGGCGCCCCCCCCCCCCCCCCCGTGTTTGCCTCCGCCCCCCGGTTCCCTCTCTTCCCGGCGGTTTCCCTGCGCTTCCCGGGGCAAGTCGCGTAGACGCCGCCGCTCCCGCCCTCCCTCACGCCCCGCGCCCCCCCGCTCCCGGCATGCCCCGCGCCTCCCGGCGGGCGGGGCACCGCCCCGTCACGTGAGGGGCGGGCTGGGCCGGCGCGGGGAGCGCTGGGCGCCGCACTCGGGCCCGCGGCGGCGTCGCGGTGAGTCTCGGTGGGGCCGGGCCGGGCGGCGGGGGTAACGCCGGCGGGCCCTGCCCCTGCCCCTGCCCCGGGGAGCCCTCCCTCCCGTCCCCGCGCCGGTGTGCCCAGGCGGGGGCGGCTGCCGGCCCGGGCCTGCCCTCCGGCCCAGCCCCTCTCTCTCAGGGCCCCCGCCGGCTGCCCTGGGGGTTTTTGCGAGGGCCCCCCCCGTCGCCCCCGGCCCTGGGGGAGCCCCGCGGCCCCGGTGCCAGCCCGCCTGCCGGGAGCCGGCGGGGCCCTGCGGCCGGCGGCGCCCGGCCTCTGCGGCGGCTGGGTGCTGCCCGCTCCGGCCCCGGGCCCTCGCCCCGCTGTGCTGAATCAGGCTGGAAGCGGGACGGTGCCGGAGCGCATCGCCCAGCGCCGCGGCTTAGCAAGGCGCCTGTGAACTGTGATTTGTACCTTTCCTGCAAAAAGAAATTCGCTCTTGGCATAGAAAAAATACGAGTGCTCTTGATTCGCTTTCAGACTTAAAAGCCTCTGTAGTGTTCCTTTCTGACTGGCTTAAATTTTGTTCTGAATCTTGTGACTTCTTTGAGTGTTCACAGCTGAAAGCAGAAACCTTCCATTCCAGAGCAAACGTTTTTGCTTAATTTAAAACAAGAAATGACTCTGGAAAGTGATAGAGTGTTTCTGCTTGCTGGTGTTTGTGCTTTGGCAGCCAAAAAGTGTAATTCCGACAGTGTCTGATTAGTGGGTTTCGGTTTGTTCCTTTGATTTTCTGATTTTTTTTCAGATGTAGGTGTAATTAAGAGTGTAAAAGGACTGTTAGCTTTTTTCTTTTCACAGAAAGCCCCATTTTTTCTTGGTCCTGTAGAAAGCAACATAGGCAAACTCAGTTTTAAAATTGCATAGATGTTAAGTGTTTTGCAGTTGGCCTATAGATGGACTTGTCACAATAGGTATTAGTCAAAACTATGTACATTTAAAAAGTACCTTGGCTCTACTGCATAATACCCGTTTTGGGGCAATATCATGCTCATTGCTTGCTGGTCATTATATATTTGTTTATCATTAACCAGATCTGAAGGGCAGACTTCTCATGGTACAGGATTAGCACTGGGTGAAACTAGAACCTCTTTCTTGATATGGTTTTTGTATTAACGTTAATTTGTGGTTTAGCTGGTTAAAGAAGTTAGGCTGTGCAGTTATTAACAAAGCTGGTAAGTCCAATGAGCCTTAAGACACAGAACTTTTGGGGCTGTATGCAGCTTCATTGTGTGGCAGATGTCGCAAGAGATGAGATATAGAGGTGTTTTCAATAAAATGCAGAATTTTCCCTTTTTGCACTGTTGATCATTCTATGCTTGGTCAGAAGGAAACTTCCAAAAGGCACACTTGCCCAAGAGAAGGGCTTGAAGCATCACTGAGGTTGAGCATACTCTAGTGTTAACATATTCCTGATGCATAGAGTTACAGTGTTAACTAAGAATAGAGTGCAGGACTAATGTAATGAGAGGTAACTGCAAATCTTTAATATTGTGTGTGTTCTTTTAAAGGAGAAAACATACTTTTTTTTTTCTATGCACTCAAATCGGGTAAAAATAAGTTTTGTTTCCTTCTGACTTTGCCAAGTTTACATAGCAGCTTTCATATGAAAGTCATTCCTGAATGTATTTGGGGGAAAAAAAAGAACCCAAATGAATGGTACTGTTGTTTTGGAAGGGATGAGAGGAAGTGCTTAACTGTGTGCAGAAAGGTGCCCAAATATCTGTGGGAAACATAAGCATGGTTAAAAGTCTGCATAAGATTTACATGTGGAAACATGTCACGGAATTGTCAGGGTTGGAAGGGACCTCTGGAGATCATCTAGTCCAACCCCCTGCTAAAGCAGGATCACCTACAGCAGGTTGCAGAGAGTTGTGTCCAGGTAGGTTTTAAACATCTCCAGAGAAGGAGACTCTGCAGCCTCTCTGGGAAGCCTGTCCTGGGGCTCTGTCACCCTCCAAGTAAAGTTCTTCCTCATATACAGATGGAACTTCCTTTGTTGCAGTTTGTGCCCGCTGCCCCTTATCATGTCGTTGGGCACTACTGAACAGAGCCTGGCCTCATCCTTTTGATGCTTGCCCTTAAGATATTTGTAGATGTTGATAAGATCCCCTCTCAGCCTTCCCTTCTCCAGGGTACCCAGGCCCAGCTCCCTCAGCCTCCCCTCACAAGGAAGATGCTCCAGTCCCCTCATCGTCTTTGTAGCGCCCTCCACTGGACCCTCTCCAGTAGTTCCCTGGCCCTCTTGAACTGGGGAGCCCAGAACTGGACCCAGCACTCCAGATGCGGCCTTACCAGGGCAGAGGAGACAGGGAGGACCACCTCCCTGGATCTGCTGGCCATGCTTCTCCCAACGCTCCCCAGGATCCCACTGGCCGCCTTGGCCACATGGGCACACTACAGGCTTATGGGCAACTTGCTGTCCCATCAGTAGTCCCAGGGTCTTCTCAGCAGAGCTGCCTCCCAGCAGGTCAACACCTGGCCTAACTGCTGCGTGGGGCTGTCCCTCCCCAGGTGCAGGACCTTACACTGACCTTTGTGGAACTTCCTGAGGTTCCTCTCCAGCCTGTCCAGGCCTTGCTGAATGGCAGCGCAGCCTTCTGGTGTATCAGCCGCTCCTCCCATTTTTCTTTCATCAGCAAACTGTTGATTTGCTCAGCCCACTCTGTCCCTTCATCCAGGTCATTGATGAGTAAGTTGAACAAGACTGAACCCAGTGCTGACCCCTGGGGAATGCTGCTAGTTGCTAGTTACAGGCTTCCAGCTAGGCTGCGCTGCTGGTCACAACCCTCTGAGCTCTGCTGTTCAGCCAGTTCTCAGTCCACCTCACTGTGGATTCAAAGCCGTATCTTAAATTTCTAGAAGAGAAAGTTCTCAGTTCCATCGTTTTGATGCCAAACCTCCTGACGCAAGGTGAAGCATAAAAAGAACTAGACCTGTTTGTTTCCTTTCTCCAGAATGTTTTTAGTAGCAACTGTTCTGTGAGTTTGCTTCCTTTCTGGAGGTTTTATTTTATTTAAGAATTTATTTATTTTGTTACAGAATATTGCAATTGACATTAGTTCTTAAAGTGCTAACAATGTCTTCCTACCTGTTCCATTCCTGTCAGGGGCCAGCTACAGCACAGAACTCCAATGCTGTTCGAGAGTTGAAGGAATGAACACGCAGTCGTCCTCTCAGCTTGCACTGGAGTGGACACCTATATATTTTCTACAGCTGAAATGACTTACTAAACCTGGAAGCTTCTGAGCAAGAGAAAACAAAAGTAAGTGCTACACTTTTGTGTAAGATGTAGTCTGTGTACTTCAACAAAATATAAGTAATTGGTGCACAGACTCTTTGCTGGGTTGTTGCATAAAATGACTGGAGAGGCTGTATGCCAGAGACTCTGTGTGATGTGACTGGACCCGTTAATGCATAACGGACATAGGCAAATGTGGAATACAGAAGTATCGAGCTTTCTGTGCCTGGCACAGTACCTACCTGTTACTTGGAAGAGAGCACACGCAAACGTATGGTGCTGCCCCATGAAAGACTTAGGATAGCCCCAATCTCCCCTTTCTTAGGGATTAAAGCAAAGAACGGTTTATGGATGACTTCTTCATAGTCCTCAGTCTGCTTCTTTCAGACACAAACTCAGAATGATACTTTCTCTGTAGTATTACGTGTATTTAGAGAAGCAATCCATGCAGTGGAAGAGAGAAATAACACAGCAGATGAAGGAGGAGGAGTCTGATGCATCAGTTGGACATGTTCTCAAAGGAAAGTTGGGAGGAAAGCCCGAGTAGGGGATGTAATTTTAACTGTTACAGTGTCTTTTTTTATAGATATAGATATATATATACACACAAACACACACACACACACACACGATTTCATTATATAACAGATACAATTTCCATTTCTCTTGTGGAATCATCAGTTAAATCTTTAGCAATAGAACTGCAGTGGCCTAAGGGGATATCTTTCAAGAAGAATGAGCAGGGAGCAACTGAAGGCTCTCTTAATAGAAAACTTTGAAGCTGTATTTGCTGTCCCATAGGCTTTCCTGTCAACTGCATCAGCTTTTGACAATGTGGGAGGTATACATCCCTGCAGGGGATGCAGAGTAGAGAAAATAGACTGGGTGGGTTTAGAAAGCCACGGATCAGCCTTCAGGCATAGGTTTCCTACAGATGTAATGCTGATTCTAGAGGTAATGTGACTAATGGTTCCTAACAACAGCTACTCGCTTCTGTCGTGCCACCTATTCTAGCTAGACTTAACAGCTATTTGCTGTACAGGACTACATGCATAGAGGGAAAACTACCTTCTTTGATCCACTCATGTGACTGAACTTCCACTTCAGAACTTGGTTACTGGAGTAAATATTAAGAAAAAGTAAATAAAAAAGATAATCATGGCAAGAGAAAGATACTATGCATAGAACAGACACAGGAGAAGCAATCGGCAAGTACAAGTGGACAGAAATAATTGTCAGCATGAATTACAAGGAATAGATCTCTGATAATTGCTAGAAAACAGGCCTTAGCAAATAATTGTATTTATTGCCACTGAAGCAGGTGCTGCTTTTCCTTCTTACTGTGATACAAAGCATGAGAAATATCTAGCTAACAGCTCAGAGTCCATCAACAGGTAAGTTACTTAGTGTCCATAATGGCATGTGTCCTACTATATCATCTCTTTGTGAGGGTGCTTGTAACTCTCCCACAAGAAAGCTTGTCAGGATGAAAGCCAGGGTTATCACCCTAAGCTATGTTTTCAATATAATTAGAAATGAGGAAGCAATTGGGTTGATGATTAGAAAAAGTAATGTTACAAACTTTTATGTTAGGTTTTGTTGACAGTTTTGCTTTGCTTTGAAAATAGAGTGGGAGTCAAATTCCATGAGAAGTTAAGACAGTAAAAGAAAACCTTCAAATGGAGACAGGAGAAATATCAATCAAGACAGAACTGAAGATTTTTATTTGCTCCCTCCAGCTATTATTTATGGCTTCCCATGTGCAAGCAACAACATTATTGTTTTATGGTTTTTTAAAGAAACATATACACAGAAGTGCGTAAGATCTGGTGGCACTAAGAAAATACTTACCAAACTTTCTGCCAAGCTCTTGTTGCTTGCTCCCACTTGTAGAACTTCATTGTCAAGATTTTATTTTTTTTTTCATTAGTGCAAGGTTTTCCTGCTAATATCTTCAGAAGTACCTGGTGTAGTAAGCCTAATACCAGTGGGCAGGCAACTGTCATGCTTCTGATTTGTTTGCTGAAGTAAATAAGTCACTTGACTGTTGTGAACTTTTGTTCATTTGCACTTGTTCATATTGAGTCCTTTGGAGACAATGATTTGCCCTTTCAAATACAGGACACATTAGGGAACGAGAGAATGCTTTTTCTGGGAGAAGGAGCATTTCTGATTCTTTGCAAACAAATTTAGCAGTTCGTGTAGAGTTGTACAGCTTGCTGTTCACAGTCTAGCAGAGGACCGGCAACGTGTGGGATTCAGGAGTACGTTTATTTTAAAGACAGGAAGCCTGGTGGAGAACTGGTGTTTAGCAGACGGGTGGCTCCAAATTGCAAACTTTTTCATAAGTGATACTTTTTTTTTGGTAGGATACAGAAATTTTTAATGCATTATTGATGAATTTAACTGACTTAAAAACTTAATTGCAGAAGTGCAAATAGTAGTATACGTTCTACAAGCACAGTATACCATTGAAGCTTGTACTGCTGGCATGGTTTCCCTGGGAAATGTAGGTTTCGTAAGTACATACAAATGGGGTGTATTATTTAGATGCTAAGGGAGAAGACCCACTAGTGGAATGAGCCAGTCTCAGATCAGTAAAATCATGAGGATCTACTTGAGGAAAGATAAGGGCTGCAGACTCCATTACTAAGAAGTTACACTTGGCAGGATTTTATATCCTGTAACTGTGATGGTAAAGAAGAAACGGGAGATTCTGTGATCTAGCAATTCTTATTGATTCCAAAGATCCACTCTGGAATAAGTGCAGGTAGAAGCTTATGACTTGACATGTAAAGGTGGTTTGTTGTTGTACATCATAGATATGATTTGCACTTGAGCTCTGACGTAAGAAACCATAAGTGCTATCAAGTGATTTAAGAGAACCTCTTCCTTTTCCTGCTTGATACTTAATCTCACAGGTAAGTCAGTTTTCCTTTCTTTCTGTTTGCCATCAGTTGCATAAGGAGTGACAGGTAATTGCTGGTGGCCGCAGGTAAATAAATACGTGTAACTATGATGTCTGAATTGGCATTGCTCTAGGCATGTTTTTGATGCCCATACTGTATGGCTTTTAAATGTTAAAATCTGTTTTTTAGTTAAGTAGTCTAAATATATCAGGTCAGAGAGCATGAACAATATTATTATGATTCATGATCAGAGGGCTGGAGCACCTCTCCTGTGAAGACAGGGTGGGAGAGTTGGGGTTGTTCAGCCTGGAGAAGAGAAGGCTCCAGGGAGACCTTGCTGCAGCCTGCCAGTACTTAGAAGACTTATAAAAAAGGACAAACGTTTTAGCAGGGCCTGTTGCAATAGGACAGGCAGTAATGGCTTTGAACTAAAAGAGGAACATTTATACTAGATATAATGGATTTTTAGTGATGAGGGTGGTGAAACAGTGGAACAGGGTGCCCACAGAGATGGTTGATGCCCCATCCTTGGAAGCATTCAAGGTCAGGCTGGGTGGGGCTCTGAGCAACCTGCTGTAGTTGAAGAGGTATGTCCCTGCTCATTGCAGGGGGATAGGACTAGATGATCTTTAAAGGCCCTTTCCAGACCAAACTACTCTAGAATTCTTTCTTAAAAAAGAGAGTTTTTCTTTTACACACACACCCCCGCCCCCCGCATTGGCATCTTTCACTGTTGCAGAAGTTTTAATTTATTTTTTTTTTTATTTCCCTTGGAAATAAATGTAAGCAAGTATTTCTGTGGCATGGGTGTTTTGGTGATTTGGTTGTGTGTGTGTGTGTGGTGGTGATTTTTTTTTTTAAGCTTTATCTGTTTGAAACTGGAATGCTCTGCCTTTATGCTACTTACTTTTTGTAGCTTTGTTGGACTTTGGAGACTTCTGCTACCTCATTTTTGTTTCTGTTATTGAGTATAGTTCCTTTGTGCTAAAATATAACTAAATATAACTGGTTATATGAGTGTGAAAGAGATATTTTTATGAACTTGATTAGCTGATTGTGGCACTTTGGTTTCACTGTATTTCTTCTTGGTTGATTAGTGCTATTTTGTTAGGGACAGCTGATGTCTGGAAAACTGCCTTCGTTGCTGTAGTGTAGATCTTTCTTGTGATTTGTTTTGTAACCCTATATATCTTTATATAAAATTCTAAAATTTTATTAACCTTTAATGAAATGAATGACTGCCCTTGATTTCATTAGGTTAAATGCTTGTTTACTGGCGTTAAAGATGCTGATGCTTATTTCAGTGACTTGCTGATATGATAGACTGTTGCTTTTCCATAATTGATTTTTTTTAAAGGATTTGTGTTCTTTTTTGCTTAGAGTGAAATACTTCTATGTGTTTTGGATTTTTTTTCCTTCTCCCTACATGGTTGTCTTAGCTTAATTTTGCTACTGTCTCAGAAATTCCTAGAGTTCTGCTCTATTCTATGTTATTTCTGAAAACCTGTGTGTTATGTGTTATCTCTTCTGTGCAGCTGTGGTGCTGACAGATGTGTTTTTTGTTTTTAGGACTTTGTATTTTATGCTTTTAATGTTATTGCGGGAAACACAAGGCAATATATTCATACTAGCTCTGTAGGTTGTTACTGTACCTAATAAAACTCTACAGTAATCTGTGTAACACCAGCATACTTTGTCACTATAAACCTGCTTTTTCATTTTTTTGCTGCTTATGTTCAAATGAAAGTGCAAGCAGCTTTTTCTATATACCCACACTAACTTACACTTACCTCTCAAACACAGTGAAAAATTGTTTACTAATATATTATTATTTTTCTTCTCTTTGAAATAATTCCTTATTTGTTATCAGGTCTAACTATGAAAATAATTTTTATCTAGACTGGCAGGTGTCTTGCAGGTCTTAAATGATTAACCCAGTGCACTGATGGTTTTCAAGTGTCATGTAATTGTCCAATTGTGACTGTAACTTTAGAAGTGCTCTAATTCTTTTCGGAATTACTATGACAGCAAATGAAGGGATTTAGTAAATTTTGTAACTGTATTTTTAGGAGAGGCCTTGGAGGTGCACAGACTTTTTATATGCTTCCACAGATCATCATATGGAGCAGGATTATGAGAACTTTGGCATTGTGCTGTGTCATGGTTGTTGATGTGTGACAGAAATGGGAATGCTTCTAGAAGATGTTCAGTTAAACTGTTGTTCATTTTTACTGTATTGATAAATCTGATTCTGGTAAAAGCAAATAGTTCTCATGCTTATCCAGTTGCCCTTATATTTATATACAGATGTATATATATATACACACACACAATAACTGCTTCAACTACAGTAATATGTGTCACTAATGTTTTTTTGCCATGTTTACTTCTTACGTAGTATATTCTGTAAATGTCTTCTGTGTATAGTAATTTAGCAGTTTTAATTTCCTCAGTCTTCCTGGAGCAACATATTGAACATTATGGACTATATAAAGTTAAAAGCTTCATTTTACATTAAGTGGTGTCAAATTTTTTTTGCTCCAGGTGATTGATGTAGGTACAAATTTGAAGAGGTTTTCTTCCAAAGCTTTAATCAGTGATGGTCAAAAATATTCAATATCTGGAAAGTGGTGCTCCCAGTTTACTTCATGCAGTTTACTTGATTTCAGATGTTTGTGGTAGTAATCCTTTGGCTGATGCAGGTTATGTTGTGGTTGGGCACAAACTGGTTCTTTATATGTGTTAAGATTTTAGGTTGAGACAAGCATGGCTCAGTTATATAATAGTTACAAATTATTTGGTATGATTATGGTGTGAAGGTGAAGCCTTAAAAGGACCAGCAAAATGTCAAATGAACTTTGATTTCTTCCGTGTTATAAACGATGAAAACTAGTTTTACCAGGCTGCTGTCAATCTAAACATGAGTCTTGGTGATCTTTCCAATCTGTGCTGCATACATTCTCTCACCTGTTGCCAGTGAAGAACTGTAAAGGATGAATAGCTTGCCACTTCAGTTTCTTAACCCTCAAAAGCTTATTTACATGTTTTAAAGTTTATTTAGATTTTCTGTGTGGGCATGTGCTGATATCTGTCAGCATTTATTCATAAACAGCAGATAGGATCCTTGAAATGACTTAAAATCTGGCCTTCAGTGCCTACCATTTCAAATGTTGTTGCGCCTCCATTCCCATGAATCCTAGGAAGCACAAGTATAAATATAATCTTTAATGAAAATAGAGATTCCAAGTAGTTTAATTGTTATTGTAAGATCATTGGAGCCTACATTTCTTGGTAGTGTTACTATATTAAGTTCTGGTAACTTTAACAAAGCTTTGTTTATTAGTTCAAGTTAAATCCAGTAAAATTTCTTTGTCTCCTTGCTATTCTGGATTCAGGGAAGAATGTTCAACTGTTTGTAACTGTAGAATACCATAAACAAAGCTCTCTTGATTTATTTTCAATTTGCAGAGTAATTGTACTTCAGTTCAGCTGCTGCCAAGTGTGAGACTTGCATGGCTTTCAGTTTTTGTGCAAGTATAGAAGTACATATGGGTGATACTGGGGAATAAAATGTCTCTGCAGTGGAAAACTACTTGCAAGATTTTTCTCTGTGTGGAAGGACTACTGCTGCTCTGTGATAATGAGAAAGTTGTAGCTATTTTAAGACTATGATGGAGTATGTTTTTGAATTGTTCATGGCAGTATTACTTTGGGAAGTTGCCAGAAGCAGCTTCTACCATTTGTCAGAAAAATAAATTATATTTTAAAAGGAAATATTTCATGTTCATTTTAAATGTTTTTGAAAACTTGTTTGCTCTTTTGATACAGAGGAGTCCACTTCTTTAAGGGTGTGTCTTTGTTTGAGTATTTTTAAATGAGAACTTAATCTTGTCTGTTGTCTGAAGATCACAGAAGCATAGAGCAGTTCAGGTTAGAAGGGACTTCAGCAGGTCTCTGGTTCAACCCCTTGCTCAAAGCAGGGTCAGCCCCAGCTGCTGAAAGCTTTACATGGTTGGGTCTTAAAAACCTCTGAGGATGGAGACTGCAACCTCCCTGGGCCTTGTTTTCACTGCCTGACTGCCTTACTGTGCAAAAGTAGTGGGGTTTTTTCCTTAAATTGAGCCGGAATCTATTCTGTTTGTGTTGTGTGTTGTCTTCTCGTCACTCACTGCTTTGAGGACTCTGGCTCTGTCTTCTCAGTAACCACCTCAGAGGTACTACTGGTGGGTGGGCAGCTGTGGGGTCCCACCGAAGCAGTCTCCTCTTCAGGCTGAACAATTCCCGGCTGCCTCAGCCTCTCATCGTAGGGCAGGTGCTCTGGGTCCTGGTTGTGTTGGTGGCCCTCTGCTGAACCCCCTACCAATGCCTGTCTTGTGCTGGGGTCCAGCAGCAGACACTGTTCTAAAATGCTAATTGGGTGTTCTGTAATGTAAAGTTTAATACCTGACCATAGCTTGCTTACTGAAATCAAGGAAACGTGGATGGTTATAAACGTGCATGTTAGTATTTGGGTTTTTTAAGTGTAATTGGATTTCAAAGTAAAATGTAGGTAGCATTAAAAGAATTCTTCCACTTATCTACGGATGAAATAACTCACGTGAATTTTAGTGAAAATGTTTGATGATGGATTAAAAAAAGTATCTGACAGAGAGCACCTTATCTTCAATACATATTTATTCAACTTAATTAACTCTGAGTAAGTCAAATTTGCATCATTAAAGTGTTGGAAATGAAACAGAGTAGTTGGTTGTAATTCTGTAATGAAATACTCTATAGAAAATGAAGTTGGTGAGTGAGTTCATTCTCACTGTGTAGAATGTTTAAATAAATTAGTCTCATGGAGAGTTGGGGGAATTTTACACAAAGTAAGCTTACATGCACGCAGAGGTCTGCTGCAACAGCTCCACAGACATCTTGGTTATTGGAAGTGGCATGGTGGGGAGGTGAGCTCTGTCCCGCTGTCTGTCAGGTTCTACAAAGAGAAATTTTTCTGAGAATCTGAAGGGATCCCTGCGTATTCATTCCTTCTAATTTACACTGAGGTTTGGAAAAGTTGTAGTCAGTGTTCCGGAGTCCGATGATTATTTCAGAATCCTAACTCACCTCATGTTATGCCTACAGTTCAGCCAAA
The DNA here is from genome assembly GCF_023634155.1 of Falco peregrinus. Classification (NCBI taxonomy): domain Eukaryota; kingdom Metazoa; phylum Chordata; class Aves; order Falconiformes; family Falconidae; genus Falco; species Falco peregrinus. The sequence goes on along the minus strand of NC_073733.1, from coordinate 9,764,532 downwards.
ACTTAGTGAATGTGTGTAAGGGAGGCAAGCGAGGAAACAGAAGGCTTTTAAAACACTTCATAGTGTTCCCCTGTGTGAGCAGCAGAAACACGCTATGATTGGAGATTGTAGTGAAAGGCATAAGGAATGTCCAAACAAGCTTTTTTGTTCTTATGAGCTTAGGCAGTGGGTTGGCACCGGGGTGAGTGTCCAGGATCCTGGGTGGGATTGTGTGACCTCTGCTGAAGCTTGTCTTTCTGTGGCTTCGCTGGTGGAGTGGCTGTGGTTGCAAGATCAACAGCTAGCTTGGGTGTGCCTGTACCTGCTGCAGTCAAAATTTCCATTTTGTAGTGCAGATCTATTCAGGGTTGCCACATCTTTTAAAAGTCACTTTTCTAGGGCTTGTTTATGCTCACTTGTCTCTCATCGTTGGTGCAACCTTCATTTAAATTTGTGAGCTCTAGTTAAAACCACTTTCTATACAGACAGAAAAACTGGGACTGTGCTGTGCCTTTGTCTCTTCATCTCACCTGGTATTTCTCACTTAAAATATGAACAAAACCCACTTAATATGGAAAACATTTTTAAACAAGCTTCTGAGTAAATACACCTTTTACCTTTATAAATACCTGGTTGTTGGAAAACTTAAGCTTCTATAGGAAAAGTCATCTGAACAAATCTTGGATGTTCCCAAGTTAACATTGGCAATATAGAAAAACTTAAATGTACCTTAAGTTTTATAGCATGTAAGATATTGCAAGGAAGGAAAAACTTTATCTTCTAAATTTTATAGTCTCCAGTGTTGCAGTAGTTTTCCTGTGGAGGTTAGTTTGAAAGAACAGTGATTTAATGTTGATTGCTAATGGCTTTTCGTTTAAGTTGTTGGCATTGTACTAAAATTAGGTCAGGACCGCTCTGTTTCAGTGTCTGGAGAAAGCTGAGACTGCCAGAGATGCAGAAAGGCAGCAGTAAACCTCTGTGCAACAGGGTCACACAGGTTCTGCAGCATTCAAAAGCATTTTTTCTTTTTTTTTTTTCTTTTATTTTTTCAAGTTAATGGGGGGGTGTGTGTTTTGGTTGGGTGTGGGTTTTGTTTTTTTTTAGGCAGTGATTTTTCTACTGATAGGCTGTATCACTGAATATTACAGTTTTAAACAGAATGTCAGGTTTCCTGTGTTTTCTTCATGAGCTATGGAAGACTTGAGCAGTGTAAGAAGGTAACAAACCTGTACAACTTCAGGTCATGGTTTTCCTCCTTCTTCCTGCACAGACACATTCCTGCACTGTTACAGTAACTTCAAAGCATTTTGGATCTTGCACTTTGATCTGTCAGTGTCGCTTCGTGTAGGGCTGTTGCAGTGTCACTGTGAGCCCAGCTATGCAGGAGCATGGGCTGACTTGTGCTGCAGAGATATGTGCAAACTTTTTTCAGCGTTGAGAGGGGAGAGTAAGTATTTATTTAAAGTTACAATGTTTCATTTATGGAACAGGAACAAAGGCTGTGTGGTCTGTAATCACCTTAAACTCCCTTCCCCAAACAAACAAACAAAACCTCTTCAGGATTGCTCTGGAATGTCAACTGGACTTGATGAAGGGCGTGTGACTAGTGAAAGGGAAGTATAATTTGGTACAAAGTTGCTGTTTGGAGGGACTTCAAGTATGAACATTTTCCCAGTGTTTTTTTTCTAGAAATCCCATGTGCAATTTTCCCCAGTGTTTGCTCTAGAGATCCCATGTGTGATGTCAGGAAATAATTAAGATGATGAATTCTGTATTATACAATTCTGTCTTTAATCAATACCATTTTAAAAAAATATATATTCTTTTAAACATATCAAGGCTATTCTGACCAGAAAGCTGGACACTCCCCCTTCTGGTGCGCTAACTGAAGTTCCAGTTTAGGAAATGGGGGGTTGTTTTTAAATGTAGAAGTGTTGTGGAACTCCTTCTTTTTCCTTCTCTTCCCTTATTTTTTTTTCTTCCCTTTTTTTTTTTTTTTTTAAAAACTTGAAACACTTGAGTGTGTTGACATGCTTGTGATTTCAAGAGCTGTGCAGTACTTTTATAGCTTGTTCCTGGTTTCCTAAATGAAAAATCCAAGTAGATTGCATTTCATAGTACGTACATCCTGTCACTTAAAATAAACACTCTAAATGTCTGAATACTATTACTAGTTCAGTCAACAAACAACTGGATTCCAAAATACAGCTTGATACAGAATATTCCTTATAAGAAGAACCAATCACAGAGCTAGTAATTAATTTCGTATTAGATTTGGATGCTTTTAAATAGTGATCTTCAATTATAAGGCATTGTGTAATTTTTAAAATTAATAACTTGTAAAACAGTCTTGGAAGCTCTGTATTTCTACCTGTGGATCTCTAAAGTCTAAAATCTCTCCCATAAACAGTATGTATTCCAGGAGGAAGTTTAAAGTCTCTAATTTGTGATTTCTCATCAGATACCCAGTATGGCCGCATCATCAACACCTAAATATAATTCGAACTCCTTGGAGAGTTCCTCAAGTAAAAGGGTAAGTATAACTTTTTTCATGTTTGTTACATCAAAGATCTCAAAATATCCTCCGTATCACAAGTTATGAGAGCCTCCTTAAAATCAATTCTAATATGTTTACGCTTATCCATGTTTTCTACGTTGAGATATTCTGTGGCATTCTTGAAAATTCTTGGCACTTTGCTGTAGAAGGATTCTGTACTGCAGTTGATAAGTTATACCTAGTTATGTTTGGCTGGCTTAGTTTTAAAATGTTCATCTGTAGTGTGAAATACGTTGAAGCAATCTAAATGACATTCCCCTCAGCTTTTTGAAGCTGCGTGCTGAAGAAAATGTAACCTGTGTGCAAGAAAACAGAAACTAAGGTTTTATTAAGCTTTTTAAACATTTTTTCAAAAACAATGATTATTTTCTATTCATCATTATTAAAAATACTGAACTTGGGAAAGGCACAAATGAGTAGATTGTGTATAATAGTTGTGAGTACGTTGCTTGAGTGATTTCAGTTGATTTGTTCTTCCAAGCCCAGCATACTTGGAAAAATAAATGCACAAAACCTTTAGAGAACTTATAATATAGAAATTTAATCCCAATTTAATGCAAATATAATTAACTATTCTTTCAGAAGGAGAAATACTAAAACATGCTGGTGTTTCAGATCTGTTCAACCTTTAAATGTTTAATAACTGCAGCTTAGGATAGTGGTGTGTGTTCCTGTTTTGATTCAGTCTGTCAGTTTCTACTGTGAAGAAACCTGTTCTTTCCCATGCAGAAATTACCTTTAAAGGTTGATTGTTCGTTTGTTTGTTTTATCTGGAACTTGAAGGAATTGTAACTAAAATAGGATGTGCTATTGTACTTTCTTTAGATGCTAAAAGATGGAACTAACTGGGAACAAAATGAAGAAATACCTCGTTTGCCAGGAGAGACTAGAGTTACAGGTATGAAGCTATATAGCTGCCTAATGCAATGCTTGATTAGGAGTCTGGCATTTACATGTATCTTTACTGGATTGTTTTCATAATTTGGACTGGTTTGGGCTGGGGACAGGGTAAGTCATGCTAAAACATCATTAGTTTTTTGAAGTCATTGCAATAAGAATTTTTCATCACCACAGATAACTTTTTAAGTCTTTAAAATTTTGGTTTCCACACACTGCAGATCCTCCAATACAAAGAAATGGCAAGTCAAGGTGTGTCATAATTGTATCTACAGGCTAAGTAGCAGGTGTCTAGCAATGAGAGCCCCTCCAAGCTTTCTGAAGTCAAGAGAATTCTGTGCGCCACCCACTATGAATCGATACCTTGTACAGGAGTGTGGAAACTTAGCTCAAACCATGCCTACCCTAAGTACTATTCTTACGCTTCCTTGACACAACATGGCATGCATGTAGCTACTATTCATTTACATACAGTAATTTTGTAGCATAAGGAAGATTAATGTATTGTGTACAGTGACTTCTTACTGGAATGGAGCCTTCCACTCATGGGCGCTTGTGTTGAGGGATCAGAATGCAATGGGAAGAGGTTGGTCTTCTATTTGTGAAGCTTCTCCTTCCCCCTGCCTGAGGATTTTTTAGCTGGGTTTGTGAACAGGATTGGCTGAGGTGAAACCAAAGTAGTGATTTAGAGGAGGGAGGGAGGTTTTTAATGAGGAGAGTTGTGGGGAAGGCATGAGGGAGAGGGTGTGGGACTAAGATGAATGATCCTTATGAAAATTGTCTGTGCTTTGGGGAAGCACACTGGAAGAAGGGTGCTTGTTGTGGAAGGCAGATAAATAGGTTGGGCTAAAGAAATGAGTGGACAGGGAGAAATAGGTGGTTTGTACTGCTTCGCTTAAGTCTGTAATGACATTGCTTCAGTTGAGTCTGTCTTTTTTTGAGTAGTATGTGTTAGTACTTGTTTTGTTACTGTCCTTGCTGAAACATTGCTGATGGCCCTGCTGTGTTTGATTGCCTCAAATTGAAATGTAATGTTTCTCTTCAGGATGGTGAGTTCCCTAAACACTTCAGAACTTGAACTACATACTTCAGTGCAGAATTGATTACAGAGCACTGAAAGATGTAATATATCAATAGAAGTGTATGTGTTTGTTCTGGGATAGTGAATGGACTGGTTCAGTAGTCACAGAGAGGACTTAAATCTACTTGCTGTTCTGTGTCCTGCCCTCTTCCGTGTAGTGCCAAGAAAGAGAAGAACACAGATGTAATTAGGGAAGGCTACTGAAATCTGCTGATTTAATTTGGAAAAGTTTAGTATATGAAACTTTTTCACATTTTCCTAATAATTCAAGTGGACGAAACTCAGATTTATTACTTTTTAAATTCGTTCATCTCTGATTGGCTGTTATGAGTGCAGCTCTCTTTAGTTTACTGCTACTTAACTGATGCTGTCCTTAGCTCTGATTTTTTTTCTTTTTACAATCTTTAAGAAATGCTGCATTTCTTACAGACAAGGATGTTATTTATATGTGTCCGTTTAATGGCCCTGTTAAAGGAAGAGTGTACATCACAAACTACAGGCTATACCTAAGAAGTGTGGAAAATGTGAGTAATATGCCACAATTGCTTTGGTGGGATGAGTTGGCTTTAAACCCCCTTCCCTTCACCCCCACTGCTTTTGGTTTATTTTGTGGCCAGTTCATTTGTTTTAGTTGTGGCCCACGTATGCTTGTGGAATTGCATGGGAGGCTTTTCACTGGGAATGATCTGTTTGTAATAACCATATCTTAACTGTGTAATGACTAAGTAGTAATTGCCTTTGTGCCACTAAGAAATCCATGTAAAAATGGAAGTTCTTTAAAGTCAGATGTGTTGTAAAAGTGTTATTTCTGCCTGGTAAAATTACAGTTTAATCACACTGAACTGATACCTTTATCTTTTGTCTGTTGGAGCTTTTTTGATAGCTGCTCCCTTTACGCTTACTCTATGATAGATCAAGGGCAGCAACTGATGATGTGCAATAGTTCTTAAAATGGCTGTCACTTAAACCAAGATTTTGATTGTCCTTGCTGCTGGAAAAGAAAAATACTTTGATCAATAGAACCTTACATGGGCGGTGGGAGTAGCAATGTGTTCGATAACAAGCGCATTTTATTCTCTTTCATGTTGCCACTTATCTGTTTCATAACATGGTTTTTGTTTGTATTTTTTTAAAAGTAAGGTTTTAGGACTATTGAACTGAGGTCTTTCTGGTTGCAGCTAACTCTACTAGTAATCTATTTTTCATTTTTTTTCTAGTTTATCCTGTGTGTCAATAAAGCCGTCTTAGCAGACAGAGGCAATCAGATGTGTGTAGCAGAAGGCATCTTTTAGGGTGTTGCCACCTTTTTTTCCTGCATACTGTATTAGGCATGAAGTATTTTTGTTGCATGTTAAATTGGATGGTATTCAAGACTGTAGAGTGACTGTGCAGACTTCGTAATGTGTTGGGAGGAGAGACTCAAATGCAGAAACACACTTCTGCTTCCTTGACTGTATTTCATGTCTGCTTTCTATTCTAGAATGCATAAGAACATTTCGCTTGAGTCTTCTTTTTAGATTAATCTTCCTTACTCAAACTTTCCTTGCAGGATCCAGTTGTAATATTGAATGTTCCATTGGGTGTAATTTCAAGGATTGAAAAAATGGGAGGAGCTTCAAGCAGAGGAGAGAACTCTTACGGATTAGATATAACCTGTAAAGTAAGACTTTCCAATAATTCAATAGAAAATGAAATCTATAGGTTCCTTTTCTCACTGCTTACCTATTTATAGGAATGAAAAATCACGTTCTTCACAGCTGAATTTAAAAAGAGGGGGGTTTGGACCTCGACAGGGAAATACCTTTTGTACAAAGGGCTATTTAACTGTCCTCTCTGCATGCGAGGAGAGGGGCTGGTCTTCCTTTCTGAGTCACTACTTGACAAGAGGTTTTGCACAGTAGTCCTGTTTTAGGGCATTATTCCTGCATTGCTTCATTATTTCATTAGTTCTAAAAGCAATTTTTTTATAATCCTAAAATCTTTGAAGAACACCTCAAACAGGGGTTTTATAAGCCATAAAGGCAGTGAAAAGCTTATGTAACAGCCATCTCTGTTTCCTTAGTCTCACAAGAAAATTGTTGCCATGAAAAAATATGGTCATAGGGAAGTTCCCAGTGGATAATTCAGGATCCTTTGACTCATTAATGGAGTATGTATACACATTTAATTCTTAGTAGTTAATGCGCAGATTGCTTATTTTGGATGTTAGTGATGAGAAAATAGCTAGGGACAATGTAGTCTGAACAGATTATTGGCAAATTTTCATTTTGAAAACATAGACTAATTCCCATCCTGCAAATGTTCGATAGCCCATGAGACTTCAGTGAATCAGATTCAGTCATTTCTGATGGCTTTATGCCAAAGCAGCATTTGCACCACACGGAGTGTGGTACTGCTTTATTTGTAGAATTCTTATGCTCTATTCTATTTTATGGTGTAAGAAATAAAAGTGTACATTCACAGGGGTTTGAGGTGTGTTGCAAGCAGATTCTAAATCATGTTTACTGTACTATATAGCATTTGTACATCAGATAAAAGTATCTTACTGCTTTCACTTAAAAGATAATGCCTTTGTTTTAGGATATGAGAAATTTACGGTTTGCATTAAAACAAGAAGGGCACAGTAGAAGGGATATATTTGAAGTCCTCACAAAATATGCTTTTCCCCAGTCACATAACTTGGTAAGTTACATCGTTTATACTATTGAGTTGTCTTAATGCAGAGTTCTTGCCAATTAACTTCAACTGTTTGACCTGCTAATGGACATCATGTCTGCTTAAAGAGAATAACCACAGAATCTGGTGTCAGCATAAACTAAAAAGAACTAATGGTTTTGTTTAGTACATTTACAACACTTAAATGTATGTATTTTTAAAGTTATGGATGCTGTATGCTATACTTCAGGTAAACTACTGAGCACCTCTGATCCACACAGATTTCATTGCTTAGAGACTGCAAGTTGTCCTCCCTAATTAGGAAATACAGTAGTACATGCCTTACTTGATTTCTTGAAAATATTAAAACTATTGGGCAGTCTCCAAGGTAATGATAAATATGAATCACCAAGAGTTTTACTTCAGGAAAAGAAGATATGGTAAGACAACACTTGTTTTATTGATGAAGCTGATGAAAAAAATAACAGGCAGCTTATAGTGTCATGAATTTACACAGATTTATTTCAGGTTAAAAAAAAGCACCTTATGGAAGGAATTGAGCAACAATTATGTTAACTAACCATTACCTTCAATTTCTTTGCCCAAATCTGTGTATTGTTCTCGGTGTGAATCATTTTGACATCTCTTCAGTAAATGCTTCATTTTGTCTTTTGTAAAATTTACTTTACATTTTATTATGTTCCTTTCATTTAGTATAATTGTATGAGAGCTCTCTTCACAAAATGTTGGAGGGTTCTGCTATGAATTCTTAAAAAGTTTGTTCAGGTAATTGTTGAGTGGATGAGGCTGCAGCAGGAATCTTATTTCCTTCTCCGAAGGCACATGTCAATCAATGGGTTATACTCTATAAACATTTAAGTCTTTGTAAGTATTTTTGCAGAAATTTTGCATTCTGTATGCAAACCGTCTGTGGAATGAAAGCATAAGGAGAAATAAATGCTGTTGCTTAGAAGTTTTCGCTTTGCTTTGCAATCTCATCCAATATTTAATTATTCTCATGGTGAAGAATTTTTTTTCTTACATTGAGGACCTGTACAGATTTGCATGTAGTGACTGTGGGCAAATTAAGTTTTAACTGACTTAGGAGCATCCCTTATGGGATTTTTTCTATGGTGCCCAATCCAACTACAGGGCTTGAATAATATGGTGATAAGATGTGGACTTGTGTTAGGTTTTGTTATGCAAAAAGTCCCAGTTTTGGCGTCTAGCAATGATAGTGAGTAATGTGTGGAGTGGTACACTTCCTGCTGTATTTGTTGCACCTGTTGAACCTAGTAAAGCTCATCACTACATGGTCTGGCCCGTTTTGGATGTAACTTGCCAATAAAAGTTATGCTTTTTAACAAAAGGCTCAGTCAAGGCAGAGGTAATTTTGCCTCTAGCACAAAACTTGGGAAGATAGTGACAAAAGACAGAATAGCTGTACTTTATCTCTCTTAGCTCCTGTCGGGAGCAGCTTATAAACGTTATAAATTATGATTACTTTGGAATGAAATAAAGTGAGCCCATATTACATCATGGTTGCACCTGTCCTTATTTCATGATGTCACAATGTGGGTGAGCCCTTAATTTTAAAATGAGCTAAGCAAGTGTGTGGTATTTTTGGTGTGCTTTCACCGTCTTTCAGCAAGCAGTTTAAATTGATCCTGCTAAAGTTGGGTGTTTCTGCCTGGTTGTTCATTCCTGCCTTGGTTTTCCCTGCACGAGCTTGAGGCTTCATGGTGAACCAGATAGGGAACTGAAAGGAACTAAAGCTGAACAAGGAGGGAAAAAATAAAAGCTTTACCCTGCGTCGTTTCCTCAGTCTTGTAAGCCCAATGTGACAATGGGGTTGGGGCATCTATGGGTGGATGTGAATGAAGAGAAATTATGGGACTGCGTCTTTCAGTGGCTGGTTTAGAACAAGGTTTCACTGTCGGAATATGACAGCGTGTCTGGGCTGTGCATGCCTGTGCTCTCTTTTGAACGTATGCTAACGCCCTGACCATGCAGATAGCTCAGTCAGGGAGATCTTTTGTAAAGAATGTGCTGTGACTTCACATGACAGCTGGGTGAAGGTGGCAGTCCTCTGCTATTCAAATGCTGAGCTCTTGCTTTTCTCTGGTCTCCTCCTCTCTACCTGCCAGCCATGTGGTTGATTATTCCTCTCATACCAAACTGACAGTTCTATAATCACCAAGTAAGCCAATGTAGCTCACTTACCCAGCACAAAATACTCTTTGTTTTCTGAATTAGTCTTGTGCCGCTTAATAAATTGATGAGACCTGGTTTTAAATCAATATGCATCAGAACCAGTGCAAGAGAGGGCTTGTAAGTAGAACAGGGAGCAGGCAGGAGAGAAAAGAGAGGAGTATCTTATTTTTAGCAGTGTTAAAGTGCTAATTTTGCTCAGACCACCTTGTGGAACTGCATCCTTGATCTTCAGCTGGTTCAGCAGCACTGATGCTTGTGCAGCTCTGCAGTGGAAAGAAGGCATCATCAGGACAATAAAGGTCTAAACTTTACTGTCCTGATTTTTATCTGTATTTCTATATTTTGTCAGATTTTTATTTGTAGTGGAGCCATATTCTTAGAGCTGATCCTAAAGAAGAATTTTCAGAGATGCTTTGCTTCAGTTTTCTTCATGCTGTACCATTCTCAGACAAACGAATGGTAAATACAGCCCCAAACATTATTTCTGGGTAGGGTGTACTTAGTGTTTTCATGGTGTTTTCTCCATCACCATCCCAACAGCAGTGTTTGAGAGCCTCTAATAATATTAATCATATGGGTCTATGTGCATCTATTGGTCAGTGTCTCAACGTTTTCCTTACTTCCAGAAACTAATTGTCTCTGTCCAGTTTGAGCATAGGCTGGGTTCAGATCTCCTTGAATCAATAACATAATGTAAAATCTGATAGCCCAACTGACAGCATAGTTGATACAGAACAAACAACTGCTATCCATAATCCTCTGTTGCATTTGCCAACTTATGCTAATTTAAATTGTGCTAAATTGAAAAGTTGTTGCTGAGTGTTTTTAAAAAGTTAAAAAAATAATCACGCCCCCAATTAAATATTTATAGTACTCCACAAAAGATGAGATATATTTAGTCTTTGTAGTTTAGTTTCTGCATAGCAGCTGCTTCACTTCCTGATCTTATCTTGAAACTACACATCATCATTTTTATAACATTATTCGCCACCATAATACCTACATGATACATACTTATTTCTAACCATGATAGCTCTGTGGGAATGCCAGTTTTGATGAGAGACGCTCGTAGTCATGCTGTCTGACTGACCTCTCCCACTCCCGATGTAGCTAGTTAAAGTATAAGGTTACTGTATTTGCAAATGATCAGAAGTTAATTATTTAAATACTACAATGCCTGATCTTAGTTGTTAGATGAACATGTATGATGTAACTGGCTGAGTTGTAGTAATGGCACATTAAAAGCAAGGGTAATGATATCTTTAAACACACTGAGAAACTGACAGCCTTTTCTACTAGTAAAAGCTTATGATATATGAAAAGCATAAACCAGTAAGTTAGGAATAGAAAATACAATTTACTTTGCATGTGTGCAACACTTTCGAGTTTTGCTTCTTTCTTCTTTTGTAATGCATATTGTACAAATAATAAATTGTATATATGTTATATGCTCATGTACAAGTAGAGCATGTATTTATGTACTGTGTTCTATAAATAGACTAAATATTTAACTATTTGTAAATAGACTGCTTGCCAGTCTGTATTGTCAGATTGCAGCTGCCCTCTCCTCTATGGTACAGAACTACATTGTTGTGAGCAACCGATGTATCACATACTATTTTTGTGTGCAAAATGGTAATGATAAATTGAATGTTGAAGACAAGCACTTGATCTGTAGGAGGACTGAAAAAGAGACACTGTGTGTTGACATTGCAGGTTAGCACCTGCAAGGAAGTAAACAGAATTATTTGCACAGTGAAGCATAAAAAGGAAGCTTAGCAAAAACATTACAAAATTTGAAAGCCTGTTTTAAAGTGAAGTAGTAGCCTTCTGCTGCAGGTGAAGCAGTAGTTGTCTGCTTTTAGACTATGGGCCTGCAGTTAAATCCATACTTGCATTCTGTGCAAAGAGGCTTTAATTTGCTTTTACAAAAATCTTAGTTGATGTATTGTTAAGTCTTAGTTGTTTTGTTTAACTACAGGTATTGATAGATCACTACCCTTGTACCCCGTAAGTTTTCTGAGTGATGATTTGCTATACTTTTATTTATTTCTTACCTCTTTAATGCTTTCCTTGACTACATCTTTCTATATCCCATGGCAGCTGAAAAGAATTTGAAACTGATTTTAATTAGTTGATAGACTAATAGGAATTGATGGGCTTCCATCAGACATGTAGCACTAATCTCTGTCAAACTTAAACCAGATTTAGTCAGTACATTGGAAGTGATTGCAAACTACCCCACTTTGAACCCAAGATGTGAGATAAAACCAGCAATCAGTATAACTTAAGGTAGATCTGTGCTTTATTCAAGTGGCTTATGGCTAGCTGGGCTCAGTACTGAGAGGAGGGAGGCCAGCTCAGGCTTGCCGCCTGAAGCACTGATTTATTGAACAGGTCGTCTACCTGAAACTTGTACTGTTGCTTGTACTTGGGATCCAACCAAACTAACCTAGGCTTGGCTCAGGTATACCTGTACAAACCACAGTTAGACTTTCTGATTATATGTTCCTGATTTTTAAAAAGCCAGTTCATGTTCTAAAAAAACCCAAACCACTTTTATTGCAATATTGTGCTGAACCTGAATGTTTCCTGTGCGTAGGTTTTATTTTAAAAAAAAATCCAACCTTTTTTGTCAAATTCAGGCATACGTAATGAAGCTGCAGTTGATTTAATTCCTGGGAAAATGGGCTGGGTGCAATAGGAGCTATGGAGAAGTGCTTTTTGTTGGAGAGGAAGGATTAACAATGAGAGAGGAGAATGGATTTTGTGTGGAGTGAAAAAAGAAATGAGTGGAGGTTAGGGTGGAGGCTCAGAGTACCTAAAGTACTGTTGGGGGAGAAGGAGGGTTTAGCAGGGATGTGCCACTGATGTGGAGGGAAGGAAAGATGTGTGAAGAAGGCATGGAGCCTAACTAGCCAACTTATTATACTCTGGTATTTGAAAGGCTTGCCTGAGTGCCTAATGATGTGCTGAGAGAGGTTGGCAGGGCTTTTCTGCTTTGTGGAGTCATGCAATTCCTGTAGCTGGTCATGTACTTTGCTTCTCTGACCTTCCTCTGCCCTCTGAAGGATATAAATATACACCCAGCTGGTCCATACTAAATGCCTATGGGCAGTGAAGTAAGTTCCTTGTTTTCATCCTGACATGTGAGGTGTGTGTATGTGAGGGGCACTAATATGAAAGAACCTGTATCCACAAAAAGCCAAGCCATGTATTTTATTAAGGTAGCATCTCTCAGATCTTATGTTAAATGATACAAGAATTTATGCATAATATGTTGTAAATGGCATGATTTCTTTGTCCCCTTTGCTTGCTGCAATGTAGAATTGCATTCAGATTATGTGCACTGTGGCATGAAAGCTTCAGCAATGTTAAGTTAATCAAGACATACGGATACAAACATACTGTGTTTAATCTGTAAGCTTGGGTTATTTAGGATGAAAGTGGAAATATGTGGGTCGGTAGTGCAAATGTGAAGCTTACCTGAACTGTAGCCCTTCTGGGATTTAAATAATATTTATCATGCTGATTTGTTCACTATGATGGGCTTTGTCAATTTGGTGCATCAGAATAATAAAAGGTCCAATTTGGTAAAATACGTTATTCAATAGAAATTACTTCACATTGCTTATTATCACATTTTGTTTCTAATAAATAATGGTAATGTACAGACGTGTGCTAAATATGGCTTGTACTGGCACAACTGAGAAAATGCAATTGTATCCAAGCACATCTCTTATGTTTGCTTAAGTATGTGATTCTTAGTATTAAAATGTTTATAAGTGTGGGTTGCTTGTTACACTGAAGTGAAAATGTAGTTTGAAATTAGACAGAACTGTGTAAGATAGAAACTTTACAAATCTTACGAGGAGCAGCTGAGGGAGCTGGAGTGGTTTAGGCTAGAGAGGAGGAAGCTCTGGGGGATATTATCGCTCTCTACAACTACCTGAAAGGAGGTTGTAGGCAGGTGGGGTCAGTCTCTTCTTTCAGATAACAAGGGACAGGACAAGAGAAAATGGCCTCAAGCTGCACCAGGGGAGGTTTAGATTGGATATTAGGAAAAATTTCTTCATGGAAAGGGTGGTGAAGCATTGGAACAGGCTGCCCAGGGTGGTGGTGGAATCACCATCCCTGGAGGCATTTAAAAAACTTGTAGATGTGGTGCTTGGGGACATGGGTTAGTGGTGGGCCTGGCAGTGCTGGGCTTAACGGTTGGACCTGATTGTAAAGGTCTTTTCCAACCTGAATGATTCGGCAATTCTGTTCTCTGAAATGAGTATGCTGTTTTAAATGCGTGTTCTCCTACTCTGATTTTTCTGCTGTGCTATGTTGGAATACAGAGGGATACAAATTTTATTTTCATCAATTGAGCTGCCTAAGTGGATGTGAATGTACAAAAATCTTAGGTTTGAATGGAACCATACTATGATTGTCAGAGCAGAAAAGGAAGCATTTTTACTCTTGGAAACTGCTTTATATATTGCTTTGTATATTTTGTCATGAGAGACAGGCCTAAGGTAGGATGAGGATACTGCTGTATTTCAGACTATAGCATTTAGCCTGGGCTAACATTCAGGCCATTTTCACAGAAAATTTCAAGGCTTGAAATATCAAGTCTTAAGTGAAAAGCCATGGGGGGTGGTGGGGGTGGGATTCAGATCCTCAATCTTTCATACAGTGAGTAAGATTTTCAGTAGTAACCAGGTTAATTGTACAGTCTGCAATGCACACATATAAATGTGTGTATATAAATTTTTGTTATAAGTTAGTCAACTCTTGCAGAAGAAAAATAATTTTTAGTCTTTAGGATTTTCAATACTATTTATTTTTAAATATTGTTCCTGTTGGAGTATACTTCAAGAGTATTCTCTGAATTGCTGATAAAAATTTAAGTCCAGACTTTCCTCCATACACTTCCGTGTTCATTGTAGTGTTCTTTTATTTGTTAGTCTTAAGATTTGTGCTGGTTGATCCATGCTACTAATGTGGGTTTTTTCGTGAGCAATATAGGAAGAATTTGCACTACCTGGAATGTCAACAGAACTGATGAAGGTTAATTGTCAGCTTTAATAGTTGTGGGTTGTGTGACTGAAAGCTTTGGTCGTAGATGCGGTAAAGCTGCTGTAGCCAAGTGTTTTAAATGAAGCATGCTCTGCATAGTAGGATTTCATTCTTGCAGAAAGGATTCTGTCCGTCCCCTCCTCATGCATAGTAAATTTAACTTGTTTTTTAAAAGGTGAAAACAAAATACAGTTTTCCTTCTGTTTTCTTGTGGATTATTTTCTGGGTAATATGAACAGCATAGCTGCCATTTGTTTATTTCTAGTTTTGAGCAGCATCATCTTTATTTTTATCAATAAAATCTTCTGTGTAACAGCTATCACAGTGCACTGTAATAAGCTCCTGTGTTTTACTTATCAGGGCTTAAGCTGGGTAATTTTTAAGTTCTCACCAGGAAACTTGCAGTAAGGAGCAACTTAAATATGTCTCAAAGGCAGGAATATCTTATTTAAGTCATCTGTTAGGATTCCAGTGTTTCTGTTTCCTACTGTTGTTAAGTTTCTTCTTTGTCTCTGGTTCTTTGGTGAATTCTTAGCATAGTTGCACTTTGGGATACAGCAAATTCCTTTGGGGAGGAGGGGATGGTTCTTGTGTGTTGCTATTTATTAGTAGTTCAGCAAATCAGTTGCATCTACTGCTTTAGTGATAGTTCTGTTTTGCTGTATTCCTACTTTGCAATTAAAACAAACAACCTTTTTCAGGTTTTTCTGCCTAACTTCTGATAATTGCATCTACTTCTAGTGGTATGTTTTTCTTCTGGTACAGTTGATGTCCACCTTTTTCCTTTTCCTTACTTCATCTCTCCCTCCATCCCACTTGAGAGCAGTTTAGTTAGTCAAAAGAATCCATGTTATTTACTTCCACTGAAGGCCTACCCTTTTAAAAATGGTGAAGACATTCAGAATACACAGTTTGGGAATGCATTGCTTGCTTCTGCAACTTGCTGATGAATTTACTTGCTCTAAAATACTGATTTAATTTCAAATCCCAGTTTCTAAAACTAGTGGGATAAAATCTCTTGTGTGAGTAGTAATGTCCTTTTGAAATACTTGTTGATTTGAAATACATGAGGAGAAAACTACTCCTTTTGGAGGGATTCATTTTTGTGGGTTTTAGTGCTGTTTACCGTCTAAACCATTGTAGCATACTAGGCTAAACAGAATTGCCTTGAGCCAGTAGAGTCTGCATTCATAAGATGGAAAGACACCCTCCTCTGGGCCCGAGGTGCATGTAGGAAACATTGCTGCATTATCTCGGTAGATGGAATCATGGCACCTTAGAACCATGGGGGTTTTCCTTGCTTGCCAGGTTTTCTGCATTTCTGCTTAGTATGGGTGTAAGCCTGTGAAAATGATGTAGATTTGGGATGTTTGGTTTAGCGTTCAGTTTCTTCTTTTAATATCTTTGAATAGCTAGCAGACTTTCAGCTTTTTTTTTTTTGTTACAAATGACCTGTGATGGGCTTTTGAATGCTTTCTGCTCTGGTTGCTGTTACTCAGCTCAGGACAACGCATTCTCTTCCACATTTGTTGGTGTTTTTTGGGGTTTTTTTTCTTCTTTCTTTGAAACAATTTAGTTTCATGTTCCAGTTGGCATCTGAAGAATTTGTAAGCCACCAAAATCATTTTTCTCAATGAAGGATATTTTTAAACACTTGGTTTCATCATAAACTGTAGAAACAAACAAAGAAAAAAAGGGGTTAGTTAGGTATTACAGCCCACTTTAATTGAAAGGAGAAGGAAGCTGAAAGCTGTGAGGAAGTTCTCAGAATCTGGGGTGAGGATACTGTGTTTTATAAATGAGTCTTGAGAGTGAGCAACAAAGCAAGAGGAAAAGTAGATAGTGTAACCTGCTAACAACATATTTTGTTACATTTTCAATGGCAACTTTTTAATTTCCATGGTGTTCCAAAGTAAACTGGATTTCCACTAGTAAGGATCAGTTGGGTAGGGGATGCAGAAAGAAGGTTGCTTCCTAATGGCAATGAATAGCAATTAAAACCTTTTTACACTTTCAATTTAGCATCTAATATTTTATGTAGTAATTGCAGCTGCACCTATTGGAGAAATTTTGGTGAGAAGATGGTGGTTTATATGGTGAGGATATGAAATGCAGGTAGTAATCAAATATAAACTATTTTAAAACTTCAACCTCCTCCCAGTAAAAAAAAAAAAAAATCCAACAGTTTAAGCTGTGTAATTTTTATTTTGTCACTTCATGTTTTAGCTATTGTCACATTTTCATTATTTCATTAGCAAATCTGTATTGTTTGTTACTTCTTGGTCTTTGTTTTACAGTCTTAAAAATATCAGATTTAAATGGAGAGAATGGGGCTGGCATGGAAGAGTCAGTCCTGTTCTGTGGTGGGGCTTAGGGTATAACTGATGAGCCCTTGTATTTGCTCAGTTTGGTGTAACAAGCTTCTTTTACATCCTACAGCTTTTTTTTGCATTTGCAAATGAAGAAAAGTTTTCTGAAAATGGATGGATGGTGTACAATCCAATGTCTGAATACAGGAGACAAGTGAGTTATTAAAGTTGCAGTTGCCTGGTGCTTTCATATCTGACAATTTACGTAGAGGAATTATTACTTGTATGTGTCTCTTACCAGCTGTTTTGTGGGGGGAGCTCAGAAAAGATGATGATGGAAATACAACTTGGAAAAAAAAGTAAAGAAAAGAAATAAACCACTGGAACCTTTAAAAAATTGGAGTGTCACAGGAAGGTAGTCTTTGCTCTTTGAAGGAAGTTATTGATACTTCTTAGAATGTGCCACTGTTAAGTGAGCAAGGGGTGGGGAGAATGTGCCGAATATGTAACTACAGTGTCCTAAATATAAATTTGATTTGGTCTTTGATTTGGTCTAGTGCTTCCTGAGGTGAAGGGAGGAAAAAAAAAGTTTTTTAGAAGCAGTGTTGCTTTATAGAAGTTAATTATATGTCTATTGGTATTCTACCTTGCTCTTTAGGTGATTTTGGAAAAATGTCAATGAAAGAGGATGATATATTCAATTTTAAAACACCTTTTAGAAAATTTAATGTTGCTTTAAATAGGACTTTTTTTTAATTATATAGCAAACAGTAAGGCCTTCCTTAGATTTATTTTCTTTTTCCCTCCATAGTTTTTTGGTTCAAGGTTTAGTGGCTGTTATGGTTTAACCTGAGCCAGCAATGAAGTACCACGCAGCTGCTTGATCACTACCCCCCTTCCCTTCCCACCCTGCCCCTGGTGGGATGGGGAGGAGAATTGGAAAAAGGTAAAACCCATAGGCTGAGACAAGAACAGCTTAATAATTGAAATAAAGTAAAAATAATAATAACAACAACAATAATAATTGTAATGAGGAGGAGAGGGAGAAAGAGGAATAAAATCCAAGGGGAAAAAAACAAACAAAAAAGTTATGCAGAATACAGTTGCTCACCAGTTGCTGACCCATGCCCAGCCAGTCCCCGAGAAGCACACAGTGGCTCCCGGCCAGCTCCCCCCAGTTTATATACCGAACATGACGTTTTATGGTATGGAATATCCCTTTGGCTAGTTGGGGTCAGCTGTCCTGGCTCTGCTCCCTCCCGGCTTCTTGTGCACCTCCTACCTGGCAGAGCCCGAGAGACTGAAGAGCCCTTGACTCAGGGCAAGCACTGCTTAGCATCAACTCAAACATCAGCGTGTTATCGGCATTGTTCTCATACTAAATCCAAAACATGGCACTGCACCAGCTACTAGGAAGAAAATGAACTCTATCCCAGCTGAAACCAGGACAGAGGCCTAAGACCCAAAAAATTAAACTGCAGCCCCCCACACAAACCCACTCTGTGTGTGTGTGTGAAGGGCTTATCAGTCTTTCTCAGTTTCCTGGCTGCTGTTTGTGAAATGTCTTACTGAGCAGACTGCAACTAAAACTTCTTGTTTCTCAGTAAGAAAGCTACCGTAATCTTACTTTTAACCTGAAGGTAGTACAAAGTCGCAGCGAAGAAAGGTTGAGGTGAGACTTCCTCCCCCTGTCTTCTCAGGACCATAGTCTCTTCAGCAGGCAAAATGGAAAGGCAGAGCTTTGACGGATGAGAAAAGGCAGTTTTCTTCCCTCGATCCCATCATTAAAGAAATGCATCTACTAGTTTTAATCATTGTTTTGAAACTTGTTGTAAGAATAGAGTTTTGTATGTAAGAGAACATGAGATAGCTCTGCAGTAGTCTAAGGCTGTGAATTCATCATCAATGAGCTATTTTGTGTGGTCTTGTAATCTTTTTTTCTTCTATTGTTTTGAAACAGTACTGTAGTTAGATTAAATTGGTAGGTTGTTGCCACCATGTGGCCATAACTTCTTGTAAAATTCAAGAGCAGAATTATTATTTGTATAGCCAAAAATATGTTGAAAAACTTTGTGTTACATTTTTAGGGACTGCCTAACGAACGATGGCGAGTAACTTTTATTAATGAACATTATGGCCTGTGTGACACATATCCATCACTCTTAGTAGTGCCATATAATGCAACTGATGATGATCTCAAGAAAGTTGCTGCCTTTAGGTCCCGAAATAGAATCCCGGTGAGTATGATGTGATGAAAGTTACCTTATAATGTAGCTAGTTTTAAGTATGCATCCAAACAACTTTTTGCTGGATGTGACACAGAGCATGGTTTTTTTGGAACTGGTTACAGCGGAATAGTTTTGATTGGCTGGTGGTTTTACTGCTTGAAACTAGTATCTTGGCCAAGCCAGATTTCCGTTTTCCCCCAACAATCACCCATTCCAACTTGGTTGGTTTTAACTTGACTTTTCTAGTAACAACTGCCAGCATTGCAGATTCCCTTTTCTTAATGAAGTATGAGCCTTAGACTACCATCTGTACTACTTTGACTATCATTGGATGCACATAAAAAGTGATAGCAAATGTTACTCTCCTGTAAGCAAACCGCATGGCATTTAAACATAGTTTCAATGGTCAGTCCTAAAATAAGACCTCATGCATAGTCTCTGTAGCGAATTCCTGGGCTTTTTAGCCCTTTAAATTGGGCTGTTTAAGATAAACCCATTTGACTTTTTGGGTATATTTCTGTAACTAAAATTCCTTGAAGTAAAAGAATTTTTATGTATCAGCTTTTTGCAGCACTATAGAAAATTTTAATTTCTACCACAATACAATCTGGTTTAACTAATATTTCCATTCGGCAGACTCGGAAGAGGTACTAGATTCTTAGCCAGTATCAGAAAGCTGCCTTGAATCTCAGTTAATTTCGAGCAGAAGCAAAACTCAGTATGATAAATATTTATTAGATATGGTGTTTACTGACAGGCTAGGCCTATAATTATAAATTTACTATATATACACACACATGTAATATATAATGTGTATAAAATATATATGTTAAATATATAGTGTGTGAATATATTTCTTATAGCCTAGCTGTATCTTCTCTGTCATCTCAGAATTCATGATGGGGCTTTTGTGTGCCTGTGCAGTGAGAGTCATTTCCTTGGTAATAGTAATCTTATTCTTGTCAGGAAATAACCGATCATACTCACCCACACACACTCTGACAGGTCTCATTCCTAGATATACAACTAAGGGTTGTATTACAGGAGTGAATACTTCCTGAGGAATTTTTTTTTTTTTTAATATCTGATGTTCTTTCACTCTGTAACCCACAACTTTCAGACTGGATGAGAGTGCTGTTTCTTAATATTCTTCATTCATTGCTACAAAGTTAGAGATTTTGCCGGCTGCTTATCTTTAATCTCTTGCACTGTAGTATGTTCCCTGGGCTGCACGCTCTCTCTTGTTTGTGTTAAGTCCCCTCTGACTGAGAAGAACAACAAAGGCAGTGTGCACTTTGTTCCAGTGCCCCCTCTTTGTGAAGAGGGCTGAGGAACAAAATGTTCTTTAAGGAGAAGGGGAAAACATTCAAGATACTCTAGAAAGGTTCAACTTTCCTTCCTACTCCAAAAAAAAAGGAAAAGTTGTTCTTGTAGAATTGGAGCATTTTAGTCACTTTCTACAATGACTTCATTCGTCTGAATTGCTTCTTAGTATCAGCAGGCATTGCTATGTTTGTTTCCAGTTTGCTTTTCAGAATTATTTGTGCAACTTGTAGGAAAATATTAGAATGCATTGGACTGTATAAGTAAGTATAATTTCAATAAAAGTTAAGTATTTAAAAGAACGAACTCTTCTAAAGATTATTACTATTAATACTAAATTTTATGAGACTACAGTGGAAGCAGTTAAATGTCTGGGGATTATCTTTTGAAGAAAAAAAAGAAGTGTTAACCTTCATATTAGCTCTTTTAAAGAATGTAACTTTGACATTTCAAGTTACAATTTGTTAATAAAATATATTTCTTCTGATGTGTTTTTGACACGTGACTAGGTTCTGTCATGGATTCATCCAGAGACTCAAGCTGTTATTATGCGCTGCAGTCAGCCTCTTGTTGGAATGAGTGGCAAGCGGAATAAAGATGATGAAAGATACCTTGATATCATCAGGGAGGCTAATGGGCAAATCTCAAAACTTACCATCTATGATGCTAGGCCCAATGTCAATGCAGTCGCGAACAAGGTAAACAGATGCTTAATAGTCATATTTGTGAAGGGGGGTGGGAAGGAGACTTAGTGTCAAGTTTTCTGTGAGGAGGTTTGTGGGAGCAGTACTAATCTTAATGTACATAAACTTACGTAAATAAATATATATTTACATAACCAAATATCGGGGCTCAAGGCCATGAATGCCTTAAGCAGGTCATAAGCAGGATTTCAGGACCCTGTGTGGATTTCCAGACACGCTTTACCCTGTCTGTTAGTAGTCAAGCACAGATCTTAGCACGGGACTGAAATCTAATAGGACTACACCTGCACTGTGAGGTAAATGTAAGGCTGTGCTGTAGAGCGTGCCCTTTGTTGAGTGACATGCCACCTCTGTGCAAGCCACAGCTCTGCTTCATATCCTCTGGAAAAGTTCTGTCCTGGGAAGGCTGTGTGCATAAAGCCTAGCCCACTGTTAGGCATCCTTTGTTTGGTTCTGGGAGTTTAGACAACAATTCTCCCCCTTTGGACTTATTTCAGTCCAGGACTAGTCCATTTCCATCACATTTAGGTGGAGCTTGAGTGACTATATACATATTGTTGTTACTAACTGGTATTGTGTGCCCAGTGAGATGTAGTAGTACCTTGGAAGCAGGTAACTTTGGGAGGGAGGTATGCATTAGTATTACAATGAGATTTTCATCTGAGGAAAGTAATTTCACCACAATGGTTAGCTCAGCCACAGGCATCTCATGGATTCTTCATACAGCAACTGGTATGCAGCTGATCAGCTGTGTGGTGCCATCGAGTTCCCATTCCTGCAGGGAGCATGGCAGAGCCTGGCTGTGGTGTCTCCACTCTGCTCCATCCTCCATTACTCCTATCAGCATGTGCTGAGCTGGCAGGATGTGTTGCTTAGGGAACTGTGGTCATGTAGATGCATTGGTGATACATGCCAACCATCCTGAAGGTGGTAGCTGTACTTTACCCTAAAAAAAAAAACCACCTACGCTTCTGTTAGGACCCAATTTTCTCTAATTCCCTGCCTCAAGGTGATTTTCCCACACATAGAGCACATCAGACTTTGTTGTGCTCCATGTTCATATGAAAAAACCTAATTAGGGAGAGGCGGTGAAGGACACAAGTTTAATGCTTTCTTCGTATGAGAATGTACAAACTTCACTCCCATGTCTAGGATAGTCCCTTACACACTGAACTTCAAGCACAAATGAAGTGGGTGTGCTCTTCGGTACTTATTAGTGAAGGTGTGTGTCTGCACAGCAAAGAGCATGAGAGAAATGAGCTTGAGAGGGTTTGACATCTTAGGGGAAATAATGAGTGTGCTTATCTGGGAGAGAAGGAATTACAGCTCCTGAGTAGTTTTTTGGCACAAAATGAACACTAATTTAGTGGAATGAGTCCTCTTCAATGTTTGTGCTGAAAGGAGCATGAAATGGTAAAGCTTCTTGGCCTCTGTGAGGTTTCTGTGTTACAAACATTAAGTTGCTTCAGAATTCAAGAGGGACAATAATGTTAGTGTTTTGCTCTGCGCAGCTTAAAAGCACATACATGTACCTTTATGGCCCTTTTTCTCTTTGATAGGGAATATAATTTATTAAGGAAGAAATGAGGTGCTTTTTTTGTATAGCACACACACTTTCAGAAACTGTATCCTAGGGTCTGTTTGGCTAGGTTTTCATCTGATGGTTTGTATTTTGAGGGTCTGTGTCAGTTGCTTGCAAGTTGCATTATCCTCTGCAGACTGAATTTTTGTGGGTGAACAAAACATGTAATCCTTCTGTTTGCCTTGTGGAAGGAATGTCAATTCTTATATTACCTTAAATTTTTCCTCAGTTCTTGGACAAACTCAAACTCTTACCCCATTTGTTTCAAAGATGTATTGTGGCTGAACTTTATATACACATACTCACTGAAGTATGAAACACAGTTTTCAGCTTTTTAAATTGGTATATTTCACCTATGTGTTGAAATTAACTCCTGATATGCCTAAATATGAAACAATCATAGCGGTAAAAGCAGTAGGGTGCATTGCTAGGTCTGAGGGACAGTGTCATAGAGTGCAAGCCGATGTTGATCAGCACTGAGAAAAGTTTTCTTGAACAGCTGTGAAGATTAGTGTAAGCAAAATCTTGGGCTATGCTACTCATGCATTCCTGTGCTCTTTGTACATAGGTCAAGACCACACAGTCAGTAGGAGTTGCAGCAGCCCTGATGCTAAAATTACAGTTATTCCTCACCAGGACTTCATGATACTCAAAGGAAAGAGAAAAATAGTGTCATCGCTTCTTTTAGCACAAACCCTGGCACAGAGAATACCCCCACATCTGAGGAAGGAGATAGCAAGCATAGAATAGAGAATACTGTGCTAGTATACAGAAATGTAGGTGGTATTAACGGGCAAAGGCTATACTGTACCCTAGGTGGTTGCTTGATGTGTCTTGATGTGTAGTTGGTGGCTGTAATGGCTTACAAAGGCAAAATTTAGTTACCACAATTCATGGAATGGCATGGGTTTGTTGTCTGCAGGAAATGCAATTTTACAGCTAAATTCAGAAAAATCTCATCAGTGGCACTGCATTCTGAAGTATGTGTGGGTTTTCCACTTCCTTTTGTGACCAGGCACATCCTCTGTAGTGGTGGTGATTCAGTGTTTTGGGAGAGCAGCAGTAGAATGGACTTTCTACTTATGTGGCTCTTTAACTTCTTAATGATCCAAATACACATTTAGTCTTCAGCCATAAAAGTTAACGTTAGAAAAGTTGCTTTTAAGTAAACTTAAATGTTACTACTAATTTACTACTTAGAGGCAGAATCTAAGATTCTTGAACTTAATTCTTAAATGAAACATAGCTTATTCTTAACTGAACTCTTTAATTTTAGTTGGATTTGTGGGTTAACCCCAGCTGGCAACCAAGCACCACACAGCTGCTTGCTCACTCCCCCACCCAGACGGGTGGGGAGGAGAATTGGAAAGGAATGTAAAACTTGAGGGTTGAGATAAGAACAATTTATTAATTGAAACAGAATAAAAATGAAAGAATAATAATAATTACTATAACAACAATAACAGTTATAATGAAAAGGTGGGGGAAAGAATAAAATCCACAGGGAACAGGATAAAGGAAAACAAGTGATGCAAAGTACAACTGTTCACCACCCACTGACCGATACCCAGCCAGTCCCCAAGCAATGATCCTCGGCTACCCCCCTTAATTTTATATACCAACATGACGTCCCATGGTATGGAATACCTCTTTGGCTAGTTCAGGTCAGCTGTCCTGGCTGTGTCCCCTCCCAATTTCTTGTGCCCCTCCAGCCCTCTTGCTGGCAGGGCCTGAGAAACCGGAAAGTCCTTGATTTAGTATTAACATTACCCAGCAACAACTAAATCATCAGTGTGCCACACTGTTCTCGCATCGGAGCCAAAACACAGCACTGTAGTGGTTACTAAGAGGAAAATTAACTCCATCCCAGCTGAAACCGTGACACTTGGCCAAACATTTTATCATTTTTATCTATTTCAGTGTCATTTCAATTTTAGTAAACTAGGCAGTTCAAACACAGGAAAGCATTTTTGGTTTTGTTCTTTTTGTTAGCAAGTTTGCACTGGTATACCTGAGATTTGTTCTCCTTTGAATTAGTGGTGTAAAGAAACAGACAAATCCTTTTGACTGAATTTCTAATTCATACAGAAACAAATGAGCAGTTTTATTCCCTGGTAGTGATGATCTCATATGTTATGAGTAATTGCTGTTTTGTGTGGTGTACTTTAATTTTAATTTAACCTTAATGATTTGTCTGGGAAGTAAGTTGATCTCTTTTGTATTCAGAAACATGAGTTTGTTTAAGCCTGGGTGGGAAAAGTGAACATCAACGAAGAAAAAAAATACTGATATTGTAATGTCAGTTGGGCAAGGAAAAGCCATTTCCACTGTGAATCTCAAAAGTAATGGGGAAGGTACCAGTGGCTTTTTATTCTCAAAGCAGTCTGAGTCCTGACTGATGCGATGCCGGCCCACTGTCCATAACCTGGCTGGTTCAGTCCGACTGGAAGGTCTCCAGGCCCCATAGTTCAAACAACCTTGTAGTGTTAATCTACTACTTTTAGGGTTACTCCCTTGAGATTTTGAAATGAACTAGGCTACCTGGAGCAACTTGAATGCCATTCTGGCCATGGGCTATATGTAATACACTTTGTCCTTTTGGACAAAGGAAGGCCCCCAAGTATCCTTCTCCAGCATTTGCTCCTCCAAAGTTTGTATCAGAGACTGATGTTTTAAACAAGCAACTGAAATTACATATTGCTCAACTACAAAACAAAGTATAAACAAAATTCAGTCCCTTCTTGTTCTGTTGAAGAGCTGCTACAACAGTCTATATGTGACTAAAGTTAATTTTAGATCTCTTGTTTGTAGGCAACTGGGGGTGGATATGAAGGTGAAGATGCATATCCCAACGCAGAACTTTTCTTCTTGGACATTCATAATATTCATGTCATGCGGGAATCTTTGAAGAAGTTGAAGGACATTGTTTACCCTAATGTGGAAGAATCACACTGGTTGTCGAGTCTGGAATCAACCCATTGGTTAGAACATATAAAGGTAACTTTTTGCTGTTTGAAATAACGCTTGACCAAGCCTGTCATGTCAGACTTGCTTTCTTTGCTGGACTTTGAGATAGTCCTGATACAGAACACACTGAACTACTTGGACTACAAAGCCAGCAGAGTATATTATGATTTAACATTATTAAGCAACAGTAGGTGAAATGCAACATTTATTGTCTACCTCAAGTCAAATACCAGTCTTTAACAGAGGAATGCATTGTTAGTCTGATTGCCTTCACATGTAAGAGAAGAGATTTCTTTTTGTTTCTAGCAGTGCCGGACTATAGATAGCTGTCATTGTGAAGGATTAGTAATTACTTCAGTTGTCAGTATGTATGTAACTTTATTTTGTGGATTATAGTTTTGTAAATAAATCTTGTAAATGTGTTTGTAAATTTTGTAATTTTCACCTTGTAGCACAAATAAAATACTTAAACTGGTAATTCACCAGTGTTCTTACTGGTTGACCTTTGGACCTTTTGCCTCAAGTATAGCTATGCAAAAGTATTGAGAGATTATGTAATGAATTCTACTTAATAAATTTTCATTTTAAGTTAATATTTGGAAAATAAGCATATTAGAAGGGTACAAGTTCCTTTGTCCAACAACTGAAATATTTCAGTAATTTAGCTGAAAGAAAGGAGCCAAATGAAATACAGATTTTTTTTAGAGAGTATATCCTATGGTAAATCCTCTCTTTCTTTAAAAAAGAAGCTTATGTTCTTTGATTTATCAAGGTTACTGCTTTCTGCCCCATTTTTTAAGAATTTGCTGTGAGATGAATTAGACCTTACTAAGGGATTAGGGAACCAATCTGTTTCTCTATTTTTATACCAGAAATTTACTTGATCTCCTAGAAAATTCTTTTCCAATTGACTACACCATGTTCCTCGGGTCTTTTAATGGAAATAGTATCAATTAAGATATTGTGTAGATACAAATAAATCAATTTATTTTTGTTAGAATGATAACACTAATTAGTGGTCTTTGGTGTCTGTTCCTCTTTGCTAGCTTGTCTTGACGGGAGCTATTCAAGTGGCAGACAGGGTGTCCTCAGGAAGGAGCTCTGTGTTGGTTCACTGCAGTGATGGCTGGGACCGGACAGCACAGCTAACATCGCTGGCCATGTTGATGCTAGACAGCTACTACAGAACAATTGAAGGCTTTGAAGTTCTGGTGCAAAAAGAGTGGATAAGCTTTGGACACAAATTTGCATCGGTAAGAATTAGAAGATAATTGCAAGAACCATGCAACATTAATGTTCTAAAAAGCTTTTAATATTAAACTAGTCATTGTGTCAGGGTTTGATAATTCTTTATTTTGGAATTCTGATTTAAAACATTTCCAGGTAAATCTGAGAAGAGCTTTTGGTTTTGGACCTGTTTAGTTAATTTTTTTTTGCTGTTCTTTCTATGAGAACTTATATTTAGTTCTTTACACGCTTTTGAAAACACAGAATTGCTAGGGTTACTGGGGTTGTGGTTATTAAGCAAAGGAAATGAGAAGGCAGAAGAATTGTCTTCTCAAACTTTTCAAAAGATGATGAAATAAGGCTGGAACATGGGGCTTTTCCTTCACCCTCCCTTTGGACTATTTTGGATGTTATGGGAAGCATATGAATGAATCTGGCCAATGTCTTTTAAGTGATGTTTTGAATGCTGCTTCCCAGTATTCTACCCTTGTCATAATAGCTCTCAAGAGGCTGTCACTGATGATGCTGGCTCTAGTTCTGTTCTGTCTTCTGGGTGCTTAGAAGGTTAAGTAGAAATTGTCTGTAGCAAGTCCTTAATATCCATGCATAATGCGAAGTGCAAAGTCAAGGGTGCTCATGTTAGGAAACATTTCAGAGTCTCAGTGGAACTTGTTTTAAATTTGGTAGCTTACCATTTAATCAGGAAATCTATATGAGGAACCTGGAGGAGCAGAATAGATTGCCAGGGTGAGTGTGCTTTGATATGTAAACTTAAAACATAAGTTGGGAGCTTTACAACAGTGCTGCTTGTTGATGCTGAACATTGTAATTCACAGTAAGAAGTTTCCACACCTTCAGGAGAAGTCATTTGCACAGACAACTTGTCCCTAGTGGAATATTCTAAAGATACTACTTAATATTGCTAAAATTTGGAAAATAGGCAATCTGGAAAAAATCAAGAAATGGAAGAATATACCTATGTGTGTATTTCATGCCCATTTTACGTTTGCAAGACTGTCTCAGCCACTTGGAAATTCATGTATAGCTACTGAGCGTGAACCACTTCACCATTTATTGTATGGTGTGTGTATAGTGTACAAAGTGTGCTTGTATGCTGCAGCAGTCTTTGATCTGACATTCTAAGCTTCAGAGCACCTTTAGGAGATTTGCATTTTGATCATTGGGAGTGGTATCTGTCATAGTCCATTTTTTTTGTATACTTACCTGTAGTCTTCTAGTAGTGGTGTGTTACATAAAACTTTGAAGTATTCTGTCTATGGTACAGCCACAGGAAAAACACTGGCTTGCCTTTGTATTCTTGTATTTTATTTCGTATTTTTTAAAAACATTATAGTCATGGTGCAGATAAAATGAGATTGTATAACTAGGAGACCTGTAGCCTAGCACACATGTTATGCTTTAACAGACAGCTTGAAAAAGAGATCCGTGTGTCCTTCACCATTCTGAAAAAACTAAGTAATCTATCATTCTTTTTATTAAGCCATTAATTTTATTTTGAATAATCAAAAGAGTTTGTTCTCTCTCAACAGATAATGTTTTTCTCCTATTAGTGAGGTAGGACTTTTGCACCCCTTCCAGATGACTAGCTCAGACCACCTGTTCATCTCTGACAATGTAGCAGCAATAAGGATGATTTAAATAGCCTGCTTTTGCTTAAACTACTGTTTTATTTTCCCCAACTTTCTCACTGAAGTAGTAATCTTTGGAAATGGTTGAAGCCACTCTCCTGTAGCCATCTGCAGTTGAGAGTACCGTATATTTGGATTGGATGGGCTGTTCAGCTTATAGTGAAGTATTTTCTGGAGTATTCTGTAGAAATGGTTGAGTCGCTGTCTCTGGAGGTATTTAAAAGATGTGTAGATGTTGCACGTAGGGAAATGGTTTAGTGGTGGACTTGACAGTCCTGGGTTAATGGCTGGACTCAATGATCTTAAAGGTCTTTTCCAGCCAACATAATTCTATGATAAAAAATGATAATGCAAACAGAAAATATTTTGATCATACATGCTCTGTTTTAGTTTGGTTATTACCTGATAGATCTGTGAGTTTTAATAGTGAGGACCAGGCACTTCGGTGCAGGTAGCGTTTCCTGAAACTCATCTCTGAAACTATTGTTGTTATGCCCTCCTTCAAGTGGGGAGTTGGAGAAGAGTAGGGAGTTTCTTGTATTGTCTGGATTAGTGCAAGTGTCATGTTTTCATGTTACTAGGGCTGCAATTTGGATGTTTTAATAACAAATAACTAAATAGTAGACTACTTTGTAGTTCCTCCCAGTATTTTCTGTCTAATGAAGCACGCAATAAGTCCCCTTGTTGAAAAGGGATTCCCTGCCCCTGCTTTTCTATGTATAGTGAACTTGGTGCACTCTGCAGGTGTTAAAAATGCTTTCTATCTAGAATGTCATTCTAATAATGCAGTCTAATGTAAGAAATAGGAGACATAGACATAATTATAGATGGAAAATACTCAGACATCCTAAAACTTCTAGCCGTAGTGAAAGTGGAAGGACATTCACTCATTACTGAACACATATATGACTCTGTTAACAGATACAATGTATTTTAAACCATAAAAACTGGAGAGCAAGGAGGCCAATTTGTTTGTCTTCCCTACAGTGTTTTCCTAGTCATTTGCTACTGTTCACTGAGTTCGGCTACAATCCCTCATCTCACTCTTATTTCCTGCCATTCAATTCTATTATTTCAAACTATCTTGCAAATCATTGTAGTGTACTGGTTTTATAACTCTTAACATCCTTAAGACATTAAGCCTGCTGTCTTACGGGCAGAGAGACAGCATCTTAGTTCAACATACATGCTCTTCTTTTGTCTCCTCCAGGCCAGTATATTTGAGCAGAATTATGGAGTTAATAGAATCTCTTTTCCCTGCATTTCTTATCTGTTCTCAGCTATCATATGTGAAAAGGAAGGAAACAGTTTTTACCAAACCTGCTTTTTGTCTGTGGGGAGAATGCCTTTAACTGTTACTTTGGACTCCTCAGAATAAGTGACTCACCGAAACTTTAGAAATGTGTGTTAATTTTCTGTCAGGAGCATGAACATTTCTTTGAGCTCACTCATGTTCACTGTCTACCTCAGGATGAATCTTTAGGTTCAAGTATGGAGGGGGAAGAGGAGAATCTGTGTGGATAGTTTGATGATCGAGTTTCTCCAGTGGCTTAAGTTACAAAAAGAAGACAAAGTATATAACTTGGCTTTTGACAAAATTATTACATAAACGTGTCTTGATTATTTGCAAAATAATGGATACTTTAATGGTTCTGCTTGTCCAATAACTAGCAGGTTTTTATAACAGGACCAATTATCACTTTGGAATTTGATGTCTTTGGAACAGCTTTGCAGTGCTTCTGTATATCTGAATCTCTCCTCCTTGGTGCAATAACTAATTCTGAAGTTATAAAAACAGGTTGTTATATTACTGAAGCACTAATATGCTAGTGCAAAATAAGAAACAATGTCTATTGGGCATAAAATAAACTGTTTCGATTAACAGGAGGCTGTATTGCTTCATTTCAGAGAATAGGCCACGGTGATAAAAATCACGCTGATGCAGACAGATCGCCCATCTTTCTCCAGTTTATTGATTGTGTGTGGCAGATGTCTAAACAGGTATGTTATATCATTCTTCAGAAGGCAGCATTGTTAAGAGATTACTGAATTAAAAACCTAGGTCTTTATTTAAAACCAAAGTATTTGAAGAGGATAGCATACCTCTGTGCTCTGATGCTGTAGTCCAAAAGAGTGGATTTGCTTTTAAACGATACCATGTCTCTACCATATTTCTAAAAGGCGTATATAAGCTGTGGTTATGTTGCTTAACATGGCATTGGCTATGCATGCAAAGCTGGCCTGTCTTGGATACAGGCTTCTGTCGTGGTTTAACCCCAGCTGACAGCTAAGCCCCATGCAGGTGCTCGCTCACTCCCCCCACATTGGGACGGGAGAGAGAATCGGAAGAGTAGAAGTGAGAAAACTCATGGGTTGAGATAAAGACAGTTTAATAGGTAAAGCAAAAGCCAGGCACATAAGCAAAGCCAAGCCAGGCGTTCATTCAGCACTTCCCATGGGCAGGCGGTGCTCAGCCATGCCCAGGAAGGCAGGGCTCCAGCACCCATAATGGTTACTTGGGAAGACAAATGCCATTGCTTTGAACATCCCCCCCTTCCTTGTTCTTCCCAGCTTATATACTGAGCATGCTGTAATATGGTATGGAATATCCCTTTGGCTAGTTCAGGTCAGCTGTCCTGGCTGCGTCCCCTCCCATTTTCTTGTGCCTCTCCAGCCTTCTCACTGACAGGGCCTGAGAAGCTGAAAAGTCCTTGACACAATATAAAGATTACTTAGCAACAACTAAAAACATAATTGTGTTATCAGCATTATTATATGAAATCCAAAACACAGCACTGTACCAGCTAGTGGGAAGAAAATTAACTATCCAGCTAAAACCAGGACAGCTTCTCGGAAACATATCGAGAGATGTGACCCAGCAGAATGCTTTTACAGGAATTGTATCACACTATCTTAATAGCATCTGTTGTTTCATTTCAGTTTTTGTGGAACTGTCCTTTGAACCACAGGGACAAACATTCTTTTGTCAAAGCTTGAAAAGGAAGCTTGGGAGCTGTTGAGTGCTGTAAACATATTTTCAATAACTAATGAAACAAAGCAGCAAACTCAGTCCATTTAGGGACAAAGATTAGGAGCTAAACCAGGGGTCCTCAAACAACGGCCTGCGGGCTGAATACAGCCCCCCAGGGTCCTCAATCCGACCCCTAGTATTTACAGAACACCCCCCCCGCTCCCGCCCCCCGCCCCCCCCGCCAGGGGTTGGGGGGGGGGAAACCAAGCAGCCGCAGATGACTGCCTGCCACTTCATCCGTGCGCTGGCCCCCTGGTTAAAAAGTTTGAGGACCCCTGACCCTTGTTTTCCTGTATGGTGCTGCACTATAAAGAGTGCACTATGGATATCTTACTGTTTTGCTGGTAAAAATGTAACTGTAACCGTTCTGTATTTGATTCTTGTTTTTAGAAATTCAAGGCAGTTAGAACATTTTGAGAAGAGTTTTTTTCAGGGAATAGTTTGACGTTGAACATCTCATGCCATCTGAACACTTACTTTGCTATATAAAGTATATGAAAGCATTATCCTAAAAATTATTTGTAGATGTATTCAGGCTTCTACATGCTGCCTTTAGCCTCTTAAACCAGGGCATGTGCATCTCTCCCTGCTTTTATGATGTAAGGAACAAATGTGTCTTTTCTGCTTTTAGTTTCCTACAGCCTTTGAATTCAATGAGCAGTTCTTAATTACAATCCTGGATCACTTGTACAGCTGCCGGTTTGGTACTTTCTTGTATAACAGTGAGTCTCTTCGAGAAAAAGAGGTTAGTCATATTTAATTGTATCGCTGTCTTGACTCTAGATAATTACAGGAAGTTTGGGTTGTATTGCTTGGTTATATTCCTTGTATTACAGTGGTTTTGAACTGGTTTTATTCTTTTTACAGGATAAGTTGCATGGTAAATTCCTTGGGTTTGGTAGCTTAAAGACTATGCAGTCACTAAAATATTTGTCAAGCACTGGTTGTTTTGAAATATTTCTAATAACAGTAACTTACTATGCTTCTAAGTAAATCAGAAG
Organism: Falco peregrinus; assembly: GCF_023634155.1. Lineage (NCBI taxonomy): Eukaryota > Metazoa > Chordata > Aves > Falconiformes > Falconidae > Falco > Falco peregrinus. Next base: position 9,732,064 of record NC_073733.1, on the reverse strand, counting down.
TATATTAACTTTAGAATGTAACCGTGGCTTCTGTGATGGATTTCCTGCTTTTGTGCAAATATTTACTGTTCTTATTTCAATTTCATTTTAGAAAGTGACTGAGAAAACGTTGTCATTATGGTCTTTGATAAACAGTGAAAAAACTAAATATACCAATCCTTTTTATACTAAAGAGCTAAATCGAGCACTCTATCCAGTAGCCAGTATGCGTCATTTAGAGCTCTGGGTCAATTACTACATCAGGTGGAACCCAAGAATTCGGCAACAAGTAAGTAAATTTGCTATAACATACAAAATGCTTTTTGACTTTGGAAATAGGATTTTGTGTCATAACTGACTTGTAGAATAGTACCTGTAATCTGTTCAGGTTTTTAATCCTATATTGGTAAAGATAGAGAAAAAAGGTCAAAATTATTGTTCAGCTTTTGGGTTTTGGTTTTTTTTTTCCACTGAGCTCTTCTCAGAACACTGAATTTATTTCAGTGCTTAGTATCAAGTCGTCCTCAAGCTCTTTCTATCCTCTTTCCTTGGGGACAGGGCTCGGGGAGCATTTTTTAAGGGCATTTGATGCTACTACAGGGCAAATGACAATGCTTAGAGATAGGCTTACCTATCTCTGAAGAGTTTAGGGCATTAGCATCACAAACTCAGTTGGCTGCATTTGCTTAGCCTTTCTCCTTTTTCTGAGAAAGTGTATGAAATCTAGAAATTACGATGACCTGTTCAGTCCTTTCTCTTTCAAAACAGCTGTCTGTATTGATGGCTTATGGTAAGATTATTTTTTTAATGTAACTTTGATGACAATTTGTTACTGAAAATTATACAAGTGGATCAGGTTGGAAGCCCAGAAAAGCTTTTATCAAATTACACAGAATTCATTTCTGTGCTTTTAACGTTTAATATATGGACACTCAATGTTTGTTACAAACTTGCTAGAGATCTCGGCAATGCAGCATGTAAAGATAGTGGAGAGAGACTTATTTGTCCTTCTTAACAAGTTCTGGAGTTTTGAGTAGAAGATAGAGGAGCAATTTCTTTGACGGAAGCAGTCTTCATGATCCAGCCCCTGGAATGAATCAGGAGATTCCAAGCAATGAACTTCCTTTCCCGCAGCTGATCTCCTGTATTATTTACAACACTTTAAAGGCTGCAAGAAAGCCAGTTTGCTATATTTTCTTACAAGTATATTGCTAGTTTTAATTTTAAAGTTCTGTTTTTAAAGCTTTTGTTGCTTGTTGTGAAAAATGAGGACATTTTACAAGACGTGAATCAAAATATGTATTTTAGAAAGTGAAAGATTATAGGGCATACAAATTAGCTGTAAATCTACTTTAAAATGTGCTTTGCTTTTATTCAGGGAAGGTCTTTGGCAGGAGTTTCTTAGAAATACAAACCCTGTGATAATCTATGCTGCTACTACTGCTCCCTCATCTTCACCATCTTTACATACAAAGTGCAGCCTTTTTTTTTTTTTCTTTCTGCACACAAAATTTGTGCTTCATCCTGACTTAAGCAGCTGAGTAGTGGACATGTGGCCTGATCTAGTTTTTCAATGACCTTTCATAGTGCTGTTACTTAGAAGCATGTTACGCATCAGATTCCAGTCTAATGAAGAGTCTGGTCTGTCACTAGCAACATTATTAACCCTAATTTCTAATCAGCATCTCTAATAATTTTAGTAACTGCATTCAGTCATTGATGTAACTTCCACAGTTGCTTCAGCATTCATTGCCGTCCTCATCTGGGGTGCCTAGTGAGTGGTGCATGTAAGAGTGCCGGTTCAACTGGTTTTGAATTGGTGAGGCCTTACATTTGCTCCTGAAACTGTACTGCTAATAGCTTTTAATTACAGGCAGTTAACTGTGAAACAGCAGCAACTTCTTGACAGATGTACACAGCTGAAGGTAACTTTAGGCTCTGTACCTGCCTTGGACATTTGTGATAATACGTCTTTTCCATTTGTTTCATTACTCTCTTGAAAACTAGGACAGTTGATTTTTAAACACATTCAGGTTTACTTACAAAATTCACTATAATAAAGTTTTGCATTTATTTCACTTGTTTGTTTACACAAAGTTGCAAATTTGCTGTTAAAAATTGAAGTAGATTTTATCAGTGAGGGAAGCTTTTTAATTGGAAGACATGTAGCTAAAATAGTCAATCTGGCTAAATCCTGTTTTTAGGGAAGGTAGTGAGACATCTGATCTCTGGAATCTAAAAGCTTTTAACAATTCAAGAAGAATACCTTGGCTGAAGATTTTTTGACACCCATCTTGCCTTGCACACAGTGTTAATTAGATAATAAGAAAATAAAATCTATATGCTCCAGAAAGGGCAGGCTGATTTTATTGAGGTAGGAAGAACTGTTTTGTATAAAGATTTTCTTTGGATGAGAACAACTGGAAGGCAGAGGGCTCTTGCATTATAGAAATAAATATTTCTGCTTAGCTACAACTCACTATATATGTTGGGGACTACAAATACTGAGTAATGCCAGGAAAATACAAGTACTACAGCAACCTAACTGTGTAGAAGTAGTTGGACTGAAGTGATGAGACTAATGCAGATCTCTTTCTAGCAGCCAAATCCCGTGGAACAGCGTTACATGGAGCTCCTTGCGTTACGTGATGATTATATAAGGAGACTTGAAGAGCTGCAGATCACAAATAATTCTAAGATCTCCAATTCATCAACCTCATCAGCATCTCCCTCACAAATGATGTCCCAAGTACAAACACATTTTTGAAGAAAATATTGGCTTCGTTCTATACTGTAATAGCAAGTGGTGCTTAACATAGATCTATAGCATAAACAGGAATATTTTAATGCCTTACATTAGACTGTCCTAACACAAGTTACTTTAGCCTGTCTTCATTTGAGGAGGACTCAAAACAAACTCTTCAATTACGTGCCTTTCAGAACCTGTGGACTGGGAACATTATTAATCAACTTCTAGTTATGGAGGACTTTAAGAGTTATTTTAGAAAGTCTGGTACAATTGGAATTAAACTGATATTATTGTTTTCATAAGAATGCTTTAATTTATTACATTGTAGGTCATGTTTCTGTAAGGAAATTCATGCTCAGTCTTACATGTTGTGAAAAAACACATTAATGACAATAGGAATATTCACATTGTGTAAAATTAGGTATGTGTGTATTCCTGTTAGGAATACATTTGTGGAGTTTGAGATAAAATAAATTCTATTGTGAGATTTCAGAGAGAAGTGTTGAAATTTTCTGGTTACCTCAGAATCCCAAATTTTCCTTTTTGAAATAAATAAAAATATGGAAGGGATTTCACTGATACACTTCTAATGAAAAAGTTCAAATAGCTCAGTAGATATCAAAATAAAAGAAAAAATCTATTTTTTATTCTAAATAGGTGGGGTTTTTTTAAAACAAATTACAATTGTACTAGATTCTAAGAAGTCCTGTCTTGGCTAACTGTTCAGCACTAAAGTATATTACAAATATTGTTAGCAATATTTGTTCTTTGGATTAATACCGAATAAAATGGTTCATAAAGAAGGTTTATATAATTAAAAACAGACCCACAGACACATCATTTAAGTATCCAGCAATAGCCATAGTATTAAAGCTTGTGTTTGTCTTCTAAAAGTAAGTGTGCCTGTTTAAAGGAGCTTTTATACCAAAGTAGGGAAAAAAATCAGTTACAAATACTGTTGAAAACTTGTACATTTATAGTTTACTGTTTAATTTAACTTTTTTTTTCAACAAATTTATTTTTAAGTATTTAAGGGACTTCAGTGTACAAGATTTGCCTATAGTGTGTGCACTTCCATTGAACCTTCCAGTGAATCCTGGCTTCAAGCCTTCATTTCAGAGGCTTCCAGTAAACCTTTAATTTGTACCTTTCAGGTATTTTTTTAATAGTTGCAAGCATTTCTTACGACAGCACAAACCTTGCTACTTGATATTTAATTAAAATTTTGCATATTCTCAGAAGTTTAATGGTATTCAGGCGATCCAGGAAATAAATACTGCAATTCCAGACTCTGTAGAGGAGACTATCTAATATTGATATTTCAAAGGAGATATTTTGATGCTTGAGGCTTCTGTCATTGTAAATTATTGTATATGTGGTGAGTTTTGATCTGCACGATATAATAGGATTATATATAAATTGTTTTGTGTAAGTATATATAATATAGTTTATTAGAAATTCTGCAAGTTTATAAAGTGTAAATATTTTGCATATGAAAACTAAATTTAAAGCTATAGTTCCATAAAGTAAGTTTAGAGGACATCTGAATATTTTTAGAACAGTATTTTTTCAAAGGAATAAAAGTGTACCGCCTCTTGATTTAATTCAGTATATACACTGAATTGCACTATTATTTTCAGGGAAGCTCAGAGCATATGGCACGTGTGTGTTTTAAATAGACATGATTCATATATGACTTGGTTTTGTCCTCTAAACTTCATTCTCCCATCAATGTTCTTCGGTATGTATTTCCAAAATAACAATGTCCCAAAATCTTGACTTAAGGTAACTCTTGGCTGGTTAAGATGCATTACATCAGATAAATGAAGAAGGATACTCGATTGTTGATGGTATAACTTACATTTTGAAAGCTATGCATACTACTCTGGTATATTTGCCTTCTACTTACTTGTGGTTTATAAAAAAAAAAAAAAAAGCTATTTTTATTAGAAATTTGAAGTTTCTGTATTTGAGTTGAACATATTGGTGACATCTCTGAGCAGTGTGAAGAAGTTCAGAAAATCTAATCGTTTTTACTATGTAAACACTACGTGATAAACTGTTGCATTTGGGAAAGTAATATAATGGAAGGGTTCTTTTTGCACTTAATTCATTACATATATACATACCAATCTTCATTACTGGTTTGGTCAAATTTCAGTCTTTGAAGCTTGTTGACATGTCGCTGTGTGGGCTTGGCTTTTTTCCAAGTCAACAGATAAAATTAAACCCAGTATCTTATCTTATTTTTATATGGCAATATTAGGCAAACACAGGGATGTGTTCAAAGTAGTCATTTTCCAGAAAGTGTCCAATTAAAGTTGCAAATGTAGGCACACAAACAGATTAGTGTGAATGGAAGACTTTTCCCCTTTCTGCCCAGGTGGGTGGCCTGGGCTGTCACCCTGGGGTGCAGGCACTGGCCTGAACAGGACATCTCCCTGTCACAGCTGCCACCGCTGCTCCACCAAACCCGGGGATGCTTCTGAAGTGGTGAGCAGGAAGGTTCCAGGCACCCGTGTGTTTTCCAGGAGGGGTAACAAAGCAGGGCTGGGGTGTGAGTGGCAGCAGCTGTAGGTGCCCGATACCCAGTACAAAATGTCCATCTCGGAACGCTCTTTTGGTTTTCTTTGTTCCCTATTCTTACTTCCGTGGGCCTGAGAAGATAACCTAGTTTTTGTGCTGGGCTTCAGTTACTTACTTAGAAAGTTTTATCTGTTGAATTGCTGCCTTGACTTGCTTCTGCATTTCCTCCCCCAGTGTCACTGCTATGGGCATGCCCTAGGAACGGTTTGCCTACTGCCTCCTTCTCTTGCATCATAGCTCTGCCTTGCATTCAGTCCTTTGGGGATTTTGTCCCGCAGTGAGCATTTTGTGCCCTGCTTGAGAAAACAGGTTTTTATAACTGACCGGAGCCCCAGGGCCGGCCACCCTCCTTGGGCACCGCCGGGAGCCTGTGGGGCGCAGTGAGCGCCCGGCGGCCGCCTGCCCTGTGCCTGTCTGAAGGGAAAACGAGCTAATAAAGGCGTCTGGTGTAAACCACCGCCTCTGACAGGCCTTTCCGTGGGACCCCGGAGGTGTCGGCGCCTTTCTGTGACGGCCGAGGCCGCCTCCGTGCCCCCGGGGCCCGCAGGCCCTGCCCGCCCCGCCGAGCCCCGCGGAGGGCGGCAGCTGCCGGGCCTTCCCCCGCCGCGTGGGGCCGCTGCCCGCCCTCGCGGCGGCGCGGAGGCCTGTGGGTAAGCCCCGCCGCCAGGTGACAGCTCTCGGCCGCCGCCGGGGCCCGAGCGGGCCGGGCTGAGGCGGCAGGGCCGGGCCGGGGGCGGGGGGCCGCGCCGCGGAGGGGCGGGAGGCCGCCATCCCGGCGGGCGCAGCGAGTCCCGCAGGCGGCCGGAAACATGGAGCGGGCGGCCGCGGCGGCCGGGCCGGCGGTGGAGGGCGGCGGTGTGAGCAGGCGAGCCGTGCGGGCGGGGGGCGCCGCGGCGGCGGGGGCAGGGTCGCGTCAGGCCAGCACGGAGACTCTGGACAGGTGAGCGGGGCGGGCGAGGGGGCTCCGCCGGTTCCCGCGCTCGGCGGGAGCGCCGCGGCCTGCCCTCCCCGCGGGGCCGGGCGGCGGGAGGGGGCGGCGGGCACCCCCGGCGGCGGGAGCGGGGCCCGCCGGGCTGCAATCCGGGAGCTGATTGCCGCGTAACCGCGCCGGCTGGCGACAGATTTTCCTCGGCGAGGGAACCGACCGTCGCCCAAGTTTCCTGCTTGCGGTTCGGTGCTTCTCATCGCTCGCGTCAGCGGCCCGGCGAGGGCTGGGGCTGCCGGCGGGGCACCGCGCCGCGCTCCTCGGCAGCGCCAAGCCTCTCGGCAAACTCCAGTGAGGCTGCGCTCGGAATTTAAGTCTTTATTCCCGTGGGGGTTTTGGAGGCTTTTTTGTTTTGTTTCCCTGCAAGCCTGGGTGTCGCCTGCCGGGGTGTGCCTGCCCCACCGCCGCTGTGCTCTGGGGCAGCCTCGGGCCGGGCCGGGGTGCGGGAGCTGGAGGCCCGGCCCTGGCGCATCCCGCTCGCCGGCCCTGGCACAGGAATCCTTTCCTGCAGAAGTTTCCAGCTGGAGGCAGACCTCGGAGTGGAATTTACAAATCTTTAGAGAAGGAGTAGATGCTAATGGAAGTTTCGTCCGGAAGAAAAAGAAAGGAAAAAGACTGTTTAATCAGTGCCAGGTTCTGGTCTCCTGATTCTCCCTCTTTCCTGTTAGGAGAAACCTGGCAGTTTACATAGTTCTGCTGAAGGTGGAAGTCAAACATCTGTTTTTTATCACTAAAGCTTACATTTTGTATTCCTTATTAATGCTCTTTCTTATCTTAATGTCTTGTCTTTTTTCTCATCTTGTTCTGCCCTGGAAAAGTTATGATGTCCATTGTCATATAGTTTATGAATTTGCCAGTACAATTGTACCAGGCTACACTAATGTGCATAACCTCAGATGAGACAGAACGCAGAGGCATGTAGTGCTGTGTGTCCTGCTTGTCAGCTGGTGATAAGTCACATTGGTAATATCAGCATCGTGCAGTACAGAGATACATCTCGAGATGCTGATCATAGGAGATGGGCCTCCATTCAGATGTTTTCCTCGCTGCTAACTTTGTTGATATAGCGATTCCTAGTGAAGATAAGCTATAGAAAAATAAATACTTTTCTTAATTAACAAGTAAATGCTTATTTGGAAACAAACTTTGGCAAACACTAAGGAGATACGCTAGAAATCAGAAAGATGTGAGAGAAGGAGAAATAAATGAGATTCAGAAAAGGATTACTGCAGGGTTTAGCTCATGTACCCTTTTGCAAAACTTAAGTGAAAACTTCTGCTAAGTGAATCTGGACACAAGTTCAGCACTAATTTGAGAGTTATCTTCATTGTTCGGGCAGGAATAACATAGATGTGTTTTAGTTGCAAAATGATGTTTTGTGATCTAGTACTGTGTAGAATTTTGCAAGTGGGGAGAAAGGTACTGAAACCTATCAGAAAAGTTCTGAAAGAGCTTTCATTTCAGGTACAAAGTTCTTGCATACATCTGCACCTTATATCTACCTGTACTAGCAGAGTCGGTGTAAAGAAAGGCCTCTAATTAAGTCATAATTTTCCATCTTATGCCATCCCACCCTTGTAATGTCCAAGTTATGGTGCACCTGTTGGGTGCGGGGTATGTATATATAGTCATTAACGTCAATATTATGGGATGCTTACAGAATTCAAAGCTAGTTTGTGAATGAATTTTAAAAAATAATTTAAGATTTTGTTCCTGTATTTAACTTCTGAATAGGCATTAAATGCGTAGAAGAGCCCAACTAAACCATCTGAAGAAATGGCAGTTATCTAAGGCATCAGTTGCGCCTGCTGTGGCACCCAGGGAACAGTTCCCTCTGGCATTCCCAGTCTTTTGTCAGACACCACACGTTCTGAGGCAGACCTAGGGCACTTCAGAGTAGCTGGCAACAAACTGTAATTGCTTCTCGCTCTCAATACTACATTATTTGTAACCAGCACTAGTGAAGTGGCCGTACATCAGCCGGGATTTGGTGCAAGTCTACTGTTCAGATGCTTTGCCTTTAGGGTTCTTATAAACACCCCACACTGCAGAGTTCCTTGCTGTGGTGTGGGAAGGACCATCCTGAAGATTATTCAGTGATTATTTTATGAATAGGGAAAAAATACGGCTAACTAGAAGTTACCCTTTAGAAAACATGTGTTTTCTTAATTTAATATTAATATAGAATACAAGACTAGCACAGTTTAAATTTTTAAATTCTAGCATAGAGTAATTAAAGTTTGATTACTGAATAATCAGGAAGTAATAAGGAAAGTGTAAGGCGTCTTGTTACTTGACCAAATTCATTCCATGGATGGCTTTAAGAAAAAAAATGCACTGGATAAGGAAATGAGCATTTTTGTAAGTTTCTAGGGCTGTGAGCTTTTTTTAAGCTACCAGCAGCTCTACACCTCTGATAAGATCTAGTAAATTTCTTTTCCCTAAGTTGGTCAGCAAAATAGTTACATTCTTCCACAAAACAAGCTAGTTTTTATGATGTTAGTGATCATTTATGGTCTTTTTTTCTGGATGTGCTCAGTTGCTAAGCTATTCTCAATATACATTTTGAATTACATGTAAAGAATTTGCATTGTTCTGTTTTTGTAGCCCAACTGGATCCCATGTGGAATGGTGTAAACAGCTGATAGCTGCAACCATTTCTAGTCAGATTTCAGGGTCTGTCCCATCAGAAGGTGTGTCCAGAGACTACAGGGTAAGTGACTTGATGAATGCATTGATTTGTTTAAGGTAAAAGAGTGAATGATCGGGAAAGTCCTTGCTGCCTTGATTATCAGGTGCTAAGTACTTAAGTGATCGCTGAATGTTTTGGGACTAGAAGCATCTCATTATGCGTAGAAGTCTCTTGAATCTGCTTTGTGTTTTCCTCTATATTTAGAATAGTGGCATTGAAGTCTACAGAATAAAAATTAAGGGGTGAAAGGAAAGCTAAAAGTCAATGTAGTCAATGTTTTGAATCAGATGCCAAAAGTGAGTTCTCTTTTCTTTTGATTGCTACATTAAAAAAAATTGGTAAAGTAGATTAATAGTTACAGGTTGAAATTGTTTCATGCGTTTGTCAGAGTACAGAATTGAGCTCCAGATTTCACAAAAAATAAATGCATGTGTCTTTGTTGCCATGCAAAGAACACAAGTGACTATCATTTTTCATGGGGTTCACCAGAAACAGAGAATTTAACGTCAGACAAACAACAAAAATCACCTTTTTCGTTCCCTCCCAGCAACATTTTTGTCACTAAAGTAATGATTGCACAGTATAATTTACTTGATAGGCTCCTTTGTGCTTTTTGCATTTATTCTTTCATGCCCATTTGCCATTTCCTATATGCAGCCAGCCAACTCAGCTATCAAGAGTGCAGCATATGCAGTTTTCCTTCTCTTACAAATTGACAGAAGTCACCTGTGTTTCAAGTCCCTTTAAGAAACCCAGGCTGCTGCTACCTAGATCTTTTTTTCTTCCTAGATATGAAACAGTTTCATGGTCTTCATGTAGAATGGCCAAAAGAAGATTTTATCTTTTTAATCTAGATTGTAAAGTATTTTCTAATATGTTCTGTGATTGAAAGGTTTGTTGTCCAGAAACAGTTTATTTTAGGTTCTGCGACAGCAGGTAAGATTCAGCCCAAGCCTGAAGATGAATCCACAAAATGTTTTTGACCGTAGTCTACTTAAAAATTCACCTCACAGAATTCCACACTATTGGCACAGTCAGCAGCTTATACTCATAAAAAAGTATAGCTCTTCCGTACTGTGGCAGCAGAATTGCAAATGCTTACCTCAGGTCAAGGCTAACATCTTTGATAAAACATTGTGGGAAACCTTGCATTACAGCTGTCGATGTTGTGTTTGCCCTGTAGATCAAGGACTTCATTTTAGTAAAATCCAAGTGTAAGCTTGGTGTTCAATTTATCTCTGAGTTAGAACGCATTCCTCTGGAGTAAAGAGCACATTTTAACTCTAAATAACCGCCTTCTCTTTACCAAAGTCATCTTGAATATTATTTAACAGGCATTAGTCTTTTAAGGCCTAATTAAAATCCTACTTCATTCTCTGCTTTATAGAAATGAAAGAAAAAAGTTTAAGCCTGGTGGTATTCAGAATTTTTTGTGTATAAATTGTATTTGGCATCATTGCATTGCTGTGATTTGAAATCCCATGTTTGTGTATAACATCATGGAATTTTTAATCCTAGAATATCTTTAGTTACATTCAGGACCAGTATCTTGTGAAGTGGTGTCTATGCTTTAGGAGAGGGTGTCCTTTGCACTTAGCTTCTGCAGAATTCCATCGGTGCGATTATTTGCTTAGTCAGTACCACTAACGGGCTGAGTTTATTCATTATTACTATGGAATTCACATGTAAAAAGGTAATGCCCATTTATAACTCAGTCTTTGAGACATCTTTCCCTTTTGATGCATGCTGATCAGTTTTGTGGGTCTTCGTTACCTTTGGTTACCTCGAATTGCTGCATTTAGAGACTGTCTTACAACTACCCAGAAACTTCAGGTAGGGCCGTGTGCGTGTGTTCTTCTGGAACTGGTCAGGCAGTTCTGTTGCTTTCTGCTGGATTTACCTGGAGCTCACTGCTTTATTTTTTTTTCCATCCTTTTAATGTTTCATTCTATATGTTTGCAAAAACAGGTAAATATATCAATTCTTGTACCTAATGGTATTAGTCATGTTACTCTCTGTAACTTACCTTACCAGAATGTAGTTTAGGGAAGGGGGGAATCAAATGGTAGCAAAGGGGCTGCAGATGAAATAAATGGTCAAAACTGGAGCTCGCTAAACCCTACAGCAACATCATCTCACTCTGAGTTTGAACTCTGCTGTGTATTGTCTTCTCTGACATACTCTCTGCCTGGAGAGTATTCTTGAATGAATATAAACGAAAATTGCTTAGGTTATAGTAGCTGAGTATAGACACCTTCAGAAATAAGTTGAGAAGAGTTGTTCTTGTTTTGCCATGTAAATCTAAAAGATATGGTGGTTACACTTCATGGGTGTTATTGCAGGCTTATTGTTCCACCTGGAAGGATTGCCAGGCTCTTTCTTCTCTTTTCACAATAGCACATTGTAAGGATAAAAGGGTGATCAGGAATGAATGTTTCACAAGAGTTTGGCATTTGTTACATGCTAAAATGAAGGAGTTAGATTGCTCTTAGACCAAAACAATTCTGCAAATGAGAGCTGCCAGATCTGCATAGTTTTGTTTTGTTCTTTCAAAATCTGGCTATAATTAAAATGTTTGGAAGTAGAGTTCTTCGGAAAATCTGATGAAGTAAGATATAATATCTTTAACAAATCAAATCATGTGTATTTTGTTGGATAACATTTTATATTTTAACTGACAGGTGTACAGGAGGCCTGTTGTTATACGGGTAAGATTACCTTTGGCTAGCAGTAAAACGGCCTCCTACCTGTTTGTCATTTGTGCTGTGTGAGATCTTGGTGTGTCAAGCATTCTTCTTTACTTCATTAATGGTTTTTATGAACCGGTCAGACCATTTTGCTATGCAGTGCAACAGCTTCTTTGCCATAGAAATGCTTTATATACATTACAATGTTTTTGTGAGCAATAAAAGTCAGTGTGTAAGGAGCAGTATTTTTAAATTATGTTATGAATGTGCAATACTAACTTCAGTTTTATTACATTAATTTTGACAAAATGGATGCTTGCAACTGAGGCTTACATGCTTCGGACTACAGAGTACTGTATTAGCAGCTCTAACGTGTTATCTGTGCTAAAGAATATTAGTGATAAAAGTGGTACATCTTTGTCTATCCTATCTAAATAAGATACCAGTTCATGCTTGCCTTTGTACATGTTTTACCTTAATTGTTACCACCCTGTAATAGGACTGAAAGTTAGATTTGAAGTTAAGACACTAGTGCAATGACCTGCATCTTTTTAATGATAATTTCGAGACTAGGTCTTGCCCATTGTTCATTGGAGATATAAAAAGGACGTGCTTTGTTTTCTTGTCCCTCTCTCTTAGTAACATTTATGGAGTGAGAAATGATCTGGATAGTGTTCTGACATCGTTCATGAAATGTGTCTAACACTTCTATTCAGACAAAGACCTCTTGTTCAGCCTCAAACCAAGAGATGAAGTCTGAATGATTTCTTTTTCTCATCTGTTGTTTACGTATTTGAAAATGATGTGTTTATTCCAATCATACAAATCCACAACTTGATGATTTATTTATTTTTTAATAGATAGCTCTTGAAATAATTGGTCAGGGTTGAGTAACAAAAATTGTTTTCATTTGGTTTTTCATAGTTCTGTGTAAAGTCTTTGATCTTTGAATGATCTGCTGTGCCTCTCTCTCCTGTGTTTATTTAAAATCTTTTGGTGTATTTGCTGGTTGTCCTTCTGGTTTTCTTCCCAGAGATCACAATATCTACTTTGCTTTAGTTTCAGAAACAACATTTTTATGGTCTGAAATTTAAGTAATTTCTATTTAGAATTTCACCAATACGTAAATGTTAGGAGTCCTTTATAATTTTAAAGGATTTTTTAAAATTAATTATAACTTTTTAAACTCTTGTAGAGTTCAAATTATATCTAAGTCCTTCTTCAAAGTTTTTTTGAGAGATCTGTAGAAATGTTGTAGAAAGGAAAACTGACTTTAGCAAACATTTGTAAATTTAGACTGAGGCTGGTTTAACAGTCTATCAAGTGAGAAGTTCGATATGTGAATGGGGAATAATAGACTGCCATGAACACAACTTCTCTGCAGTTAATAAAGAAAGAAGATGGGAGAACACTTTTGGCTAGACGTATTAAAACAGTTACTTCGTATGACCTATGGCAATTGTACTTCTCTCTGGAGTGCATAGGAACCTTATGTTTATTAAAGAGATTTAATTAATATTCAGGATTTGCTGCCAATATTATGCAGAAATAAATTAACATAGAGATGTGAATTGTTTGCAGATTTTGCTGTGAGGAGTCATTTTAGGTTCTGTAAAGTTACTGGCTAGGTTTCCAGCAACAATTGTTGAAAAGGAAGTTGCTGGAGAAATGTGTGAAACCATAGAACTGAAAAGTTCAATTAAAAAGTTTTACACAGTAAAGCATTTTTTAGGTTGTCTAGATACTTCTATTTTATGTCGACCTATTTTTTCTGTGGAAGATTGCATGAGTTGTCCCCTAATGCTGCCATTGCAAGCTGTACTCAATTTCTTCTATTGATAAGCATGTGGCATACTTCAAATTCATTTTTCTTCACTATAAGGTTGTTTGTCTTAGAAGACAGTACATACTTTTATGTTCTTATCTACCAGCACTTACTCTTTTGTGAAAAAGGGAGTAAATTTTTCATTTTGTGTTGTACCAAATAACAATAAAAGGATAGTGCTAATCCTTGGATAGCTTGGATTCCTTTCTGTGGAATGTAGTTTGTACCAGAAATGGAAGATTTTGTATAGCTAAACTGAAGTTAAAGTATGTGCTGTCTTTTTAAGGAAAGAAATAAAAAGGGAAACGAAAAAGAAAAGGTTCTGTCCTTTCACCTCTTGTCTGCATGTTTTTTCCTGTTACTTCTCTCTTGCCCTACTGCTGCCTCATGCAATGCAGGAGATTCAGGATGGACACAATGGCTATCATTCTGAAGCAGAACCTGATCAGGTGGCAAGTTTTTACTCATCTTTTATTTTTTAACTGTGTAGCAAGGTACTACATATTAGTACTTGTACAGTACATACAAATCTTATATTCCTCAGGCAAGAGAATCCACCGAAGGTATTTCATGTGTTAACTGGTTATTTGCTAGGTAGGGGTTTTGTGTACTGTCATGTAGTCTAAAAGGTGGTACTGCATGTAAGCAGAACACATTGTCCTCCTAAGTTTGTAAGTATTGGCTAATTCTCTACACATCATCTTCTGTGATGGGGTGCTAAATATAAAATTCTGTTAGTTTCCAAGAAAACATAAAGCCACAGATCAGTTTAAATATCTCTAGAATTTATTAATGAGGGCTTAGAGTAGTTTGTTTGGAGGCAGGCAGATCCTACCAATTATTTGTATGTGGATCAGAGCTGTCATACAAGGGAAGAGTTATTTGTTTACTGTAACATAGCCCATAATATTTATTCTCACTTCAGGATGTAAAAAATTGAAACCATAATATCTTATCATTTTGACCTGAGAGAGATCACTTTCTCACATGGTCCTTAAAATCCCACAGACCCTTTTATTCTTAATTAAAATCTTAGTACATTGTAGATCTTAGCTGCTAGTGAAGGACCCAAAGGAACAATCTTGTATCATTCAGGAATCAAGCCAGTTGCCTCAAGGAAAATTTATGGAACTAGCCCTTATTTTAAAATAGCTAATTGTTCTTCTGTATTTCATTATTACTTCATTCTCAATCTGACCTTCTGGATCCAAAATTCCTATAATGGACCTCTTCCATATCCTGTGCCACTCTCAGGAGGGTATTGATTAAAACAGAGCATCGTGAGGTGCTTCTGACTTCTTGCTATCAAAAATACAAAGTTAAAATGTTAAAACTTCTGCCATATAATTCTCTCAGGTGAAAATACTCAAATATTAAATAAACAACATTAAGAATATTAAAAAAAATAATATGAGCTTTGAAGTGTTCTCAAGTATATAAAATACCAAAAATAATACCTGCATTTAGCAAAAGACTAACAAATTGTTAATTGCAAATCTGGGCTGATCTTACTCATATATTTGAATGCTATGTGTAGCTAGCATGTGAAACTAATTGTGGCATAAATGCTTTGTTACTAACATGTTACTAACACGTATGTCTGTGTAATATTTATAATACCAAATTTTGTGTTGTGTTTTTGTTTTTACCATGGTACTGTTTAATACAGTTGTGCCTTGTAAAAAAAGATACACTTCTTGTGTTCGAGTTATCTGGTAGTAAAAGCACTTTGCATCAAAATGTATCGATGTGGTACAGCTGGAAAGTGAGATTTACTCATGGGTTTGGATTTCTGCCAGGCACTGCGGGATGGAAACAAACTAGCCCAGATGGAAGAGGCTCCACTTCTTCCTGGAGAATCAATCAAAGTTATTGGTAAGCATACTATTGAGTACTACACTGAATACTATTAAAGCACTTGTTTATTTATTTAAAAACAGAATATTATTTCCTTTTGACTTTTGTTGTTTTTATGTAATGCCAGTTTAGATTAGCTGATCTCATGTGGATTTCTTTTCTTTGTCTTGTAAATCCAAATGTAGGAAAGAGAAATCATTTCCAGAGGATGACTTGCTTCATATAGATAAATACATTTTTCAAGAGCTAATATATTCCACATAGGTGTACTGTTGTATTTCTGCTTGGGCATGCCAAGGATACTTCATAGATTCAAAAGCTTCCAAATTGTAGTAGCAAAGAAGATTAAGAACTGGAAACTAAGTTTTCCATAACTTCATGAGATTTATTTCGCTTTGGCCTGTGACAGCAAGCACTGCATTAGCAGCACAGTACTTGGCTAGAAAAGAATACTAGCTCTCTCAAATAAAAGTGAAAATGAAGATAGGGGCATATAGCTGAATTACTTGGAGGTCAGTTGCATATACATGCAGTGATTCTCCCATTTGGCTGCTCTTCTGTGAGCTGAGTGTGGGTGCTTTACGCTGCAGGGCAGGGAGCAGAGCTGCCTGCAGCTAAATACCACCAGGATGCTTTGTTACCTGCCTGCCCTTACTGCAGCCCATGCTAGCTGAGCTCAGCCGCAGTTGCTCAGTAGTTGCTGAGCAGCAGTGGGACTGAGGAGTTTGATTGTTTTCATTGTTGAGATAAAGACAGCTCTTTCAGTTCTGACAGCGGTAGGCTTTCCTGTCGAGGTCACGCAGCAAAATCTTACGGAACTGCATAAATCTTACAGTTTTTAAATGGCAATAGATTTTTATGGAACAAATGTCTATAATAGTAAAACAAAGCTTTAATTGGTCTGTTTTCCAGCTAAAGATGTTATGTATATCTGTCCATTTATGGGAGCAGTCAGTGGTACACTAACTGTGACGGACTTCAGAATGTATATCAAAAGTGTTGAAAGGGTAAGACTTCGCTATCTATCTGCATATTGTTTCAGGTGGGAATGATGCTGAAGTAGATTTCAGAAAGTGACAGTTTTGGTGTAAGTGAAGTATGTTTCACAGCAGTCTATTAAACAGGAATTCTACTTGACTCTTATGAAACGTACATGAATAATACCACTTTGTGTTCCTCCTAATGTAACAAAATTCATTTGTTTTATATACAAATTTCAGGATCCACCTTTTGTTATTGATGTTCCCCTTGGAGTCATAAGTAGAGTTGAAAAAATTGGAGTACAGAGCCATGGAGACAACTCCTGTGGTTTAGAAATAGTTTGCAAGGTATGGCATGGTAGAAATTTACTCATATTGAAGTATTTTCATTTCATTTTTCTGTAAGGGGAATCTGCATGCACATGTGCTGTTTTTCTGTCTGATCAGTTCCCTGTATTTGAACACTACTTCTTATACGTAATATATTTCAATTCCTCTTATGATACTTGTAGCCTTAAACACTTCTGCCTTTTGTCTCAGGAGTGAATTCAAAGGAAGAGTGGCTATTTTTATATCTAGCAACTCTGATGATGATCCTAGTCATATAACGCTAACACTTACAGAACTCGGTTCTAACATGGGTTAGGTGGTATCAGTGACTTAGTGCTACATATATGCCTTCAATCAAATGTCTTATAACTGCTTTTTATTTATTTGTACATATATGCCTTCAATCAAATGTCTTATAACTGCTTTTTATTTATTTATCACAGTGTAAAATAGTGTAACTTATTTTTGACAGGATATGAGAAATTTGCGGCTGGCCTATAAACAGGAAGAGCAGAACAGACTGGAGATTTTTGAAAACCTTGTAACACGTGCATTTCCTGTTTCTAATGATCTGGTAAGTCTTAAGATGTAGAGAAGGCTGTCACTGGCTCTCCTTGTTTTTTGGAAAGTGTAGGTGGGGAAATACAAGGGCTGTATAACAAACATTGAAATATTGATTCATAAAATCTGTTACAGAGCAGGCAAGATACTCTGACCCTGTTTCCTTTTTGCATTAATTTGTAGAACATTACACTATCGCCTGCTATTGGTGAAGGTAGTTAATTTGTACATAACCTTGAGATCTAGATTTGCCTAACATGACTGATAAAAAATGTGTATCTATTGACTCTTATTTTCTGCGTTAGGTAATTCAGTCTGGAAGTTTTGTCTAAACAACAAATAGGTACAATTAGTCTTATTATTACTTAGTTGCAGAATGCTATTTCATTTGCATGTGTGGGTAAGGAACTGGTTGGGAGGTAGGAGAAAAATTTCCTTATCCTGGCTTTGCCATTGATGCATTTTATGATCACAGCCAATTAACTTCAGCTCGCTCTGAGCATTTCCTATCTTGATTTTGTTAATTCCATAGCATGTACTTGAAGGAGGAAACAGTCTTTCATTTTCTTCCTAGCACAGAGTTGGTCAGTCTTGACTGAAGGTTTTATGTCTGTTGTTAGAGTTTTAGAAGTGTTACATTTGAAATATTAGAAGGTTTGCTGTTTTGGAGCTTATTGTGCGTACAACCCATCACAGTAATTTATGCCTTTGCTTTGTTGCCTTTAGCCTCTTTTTGCATTCAGCTATAAAGAAAAATTTGCTGTTAATGGCTGGAAAGTGTATGATCCAATGGCAGAATATAAGAGGCAGGTAAGTTATAGAAGTACACTTGGTGCATTATTTGTTTCTCCATCTCCCCCAAAGCCATTTAAACAGGAGAAA
The DNA here is from genome assembly GCF_023634155.1 of Falco peregrinus. Lineage (NCBI taxonomy): Eukaryota > Metazoa > Chordata > Aves > Falconiformes > Falconidae > Falco > Falco peregrinus. Next base: position 9,713,951 of record NC_073733.1, on the reverse strand, counting down.
AATATTAAAACTCAAGATTTTCAGCTCTAGCTACGTACAGAGACTGTCTAGATCTCATGTTTAGATAACAAAATGCAAGTGGCCTGATTTTGAGAGTGTTGACTACTTACTAAAATTGTTGGAGATAGCAGGTGCTGAGTACTTGAGCAAACTGGTCTACCTTAACATTCATTCTTAAATCCACATTTTTGCCAAGTGCTGTTTCTAGAAAGTACAAGCTTTATAAAAATTTTGTTTTGAATAAGCAGCATTAAACAGAAGGGTAACCATAGTTTGTCATAAATCTACAGTTTCCTAGTTGCAAAAATATTTTTATTTCATTGTATGATCACTTTTTACCTATGTAGCCTATTCAAATGGTTATTTTGCATATCATTTTTAAAGATAATAAGCAGGAACGATTTCCAGTATTTTGACTACGGTTCCATATGAAGACCTAAAGTTTATAGCTTATTTAAAAGAAAAATGTGGGCATACTTTTTTTTTTTTTAAAGTACATAGCATATAAAATTTTCATTGCCCCAGACTCAGATGTGTAAAGGTCTGACCTGAAAAATACAAAAATGTTTTGCTTTCGTACAGGGCTTGCCCAATGAGAGTTGGAAAATATCCAAAATTAACAGCACCTATGAGCTTTGTGATACATACCCTGCTATTCTTGTTGTGCCAACCAGTGTAAAGGATGATGACCTCTCAAAAGTGGCAGCGTTTAGAGCAAAAGGCAGAGTTCCAGTAAGTGAAACTTTTACAAGTAGATGTAAGTGCCCTAAAAATTTGTAGCTTATGAGAAATTAGCACAGTTCTTTTAGGCTTCTTTTTTTCAGTAAGTGGGCCAGCTTCCTTCCTGAAAGGGGTGGGAGGGGTGGTGGTGTCGTGTGGGGGGAAGGGGAAGGCAAAGAAAGAAGAATTAGGCTTGATGTGTTTAGAACTGAAGAGAGCAACTTAAATGTAAGTCTTAACTACTTGGTTATTTTGCCATGTAATTAATTTTTGTTTGGAGTTAACACTTGCAAGCCACAATGATATTTGATGCTAATTCACATATTAGCTTGTGTTCTGATTCTAATTTGGTGTGGAATGTGTTACAGCCATAGCAGTTTTCCTGAGAATAGACAAGTTTTGCAGGTAGCATAAGAACCCCCCTTTTAAGCATGTTAGGTGGTGACAGTTTCCATGCTCTAGATCTGCTTAGCAATGTAGTTTAGAGTTCTGTGGACTTCCACATGAAAGCAGTTTTTCTTCCTTCACTTTTTTTCCTAATTAGTAAGATGCAGCAGCAGGCTTAATTTTTCTTAGAAGTAAAAGCCAAGATGTTTAGAGTCACTTCGTATTTCAAGCGTAGATTTGGGATGACCAGTGCTAGTGTGCTGTCAGTATGGTTTTGCATCAGCTTGTCCTTAAATTTGCATTTGTTGATTTGCCAGGAAATATCATGTAGGCAATGCGGTTGTCTAATTGTACCCTGACCTGCTGCTTTTATAGTAGTATGGTAAGCTAAAATAATTTTATTTTATTCCAGGTGTTATCCTGGATTCATCCTGAGAGCCAAGCAACAATAACACGATGCAGTCAGCCATCGGTAGGCCCAAATGATAAGCGCTGCAAAGAAGATGAAAAATATTTGCAGACAATAATGGATGCCAATGCTCAGTCACATAAACTTATCATCTTTGATGCCAGACAGAATAGCGTTGCAGATACAAACAAGGTAGGTTGGTATCATAACTAGCATTGGTAGTTCTAGCTTTATTACAATTACATTACAATTACAAATTGAGTAAGAGATGAAGATGAGGGGAACTTGATGTTGAAAAGAGAGAAAATAGGGTCTCTAAAGAGGTCATGGGAACGAAAGCAAGTTGCTTGTAGCGTTTTGGAAAGGCTGGCAGGAACTGAGGGCAGCATGAAGACATAGCTGAGAAATGAGATGCAGTAAAGCCCACAGAAGACCAAAGGTTTCGGTAGTAAAAAGGAGAAGGTATGTGGATGTATTATCAAATGTAGCCTATTACAATTAGAATTTCTTTCACCTAAAATAAAACCCCTAGTGCATCTTAGAAAAACAAAAGCCAAAAATATTATTTTACTACTGCCAAAATAATCCTTTCTCTCAGAAAACTCTGTAACCTGACCAAAACAATGCTCAACCTTATACTGAAGTCCTATACATTGTTCTTTTCTTTGTCTGTTTTTACTTTTTGAATGACAGGCAAAAGGTGGAGGATATGAAAGTGAAAGTGCCTACCCAAATGCAGAGCTGGTCTTTCTGGAAATTCATAATATACATGTAATGAGAGAATCCCTGCGTAAACTTAAAGAAATAGTTTATCCTACTATTGATGAGACTCGGTGGTTATCAAATGTGGATTCCACACATTGGCTGGAATATATAAGGGTAAAATACTTTTGATATGAAAAATCAATTGTTTTTCTGAACCGTGTTTTTAACTTGCATTTCTGAAAATATTACTAAAATAGTGTCTAGATTTAAGCATGTTGCTTTGATCAGGATAATCATGTAAGAAAGCTTAATTTTTAAATGGTTGCTCAGAACATAGCACTTTAAGCATTCCATAACAACTTGTATTTCCAGATTTATGTATTGGTAGGTAACGAGTTAATTCCTGATAGCACAGTATTGTATTTGGTGTTGGACAGTGTTTTATTTTCTTGAGGGGGAATGTTTGTGAGCAGTCCAGGGTTATCCCTGCTTTTTTGGAAGAATGCCCTGGGAACTTCAGATTTTATTTGAACAACTGCCAAAAGGACTTGACTATAAATTCTGCAGTCCTTCTCATCCTTCTCTCCTTCAATGCAATGTTAGTTTTCCTGTGTCGGGCACCTACATTTTCATGGGCTGTTTATAGCCAGTGCTCTACTGGGCTATAATCTGCTCTATTATTTAACATAATATTAAAATAAATCACTACCATACTCAAGTTTACAGTCTGTTTCACTAACCTCTGAAATGCTTTTAGAATAGATTATTTCATTACCGCATTCGCTCCCCTGTTTATGATGAATATGGATGGAGTGGAATTTGTTTTATTAGCAACTGGCTTAAATGTCACTCATGCAAAACATGTTTGGGATTGTTATTAGTTTTACTCTGCTATTAACTAGTGCTTGCTAACTGCTGCAGGAGAACCAGTAGAGGGAGCAAACACTAAATTAAGAATTAAATTTAACAATCTTTTGGGAACAGTTTAATTTGCTTGTTCTCTTGAAGTTAGGCTACTTCAGACAGCTTTGGGAATCTGAGTGTCTGAAAACCTTTTCTTAATCAACCTGACCATGAATACAATAGTCTGTTTTTTAAAGTGGAGTTGTTTGGACCAGTGGTCACCTTTCCTTGACATTGAATTCATTGGGGTTCCTGGGATTAGGTGGTGTCAAAAGTGAACCTTGATACCACTGTTGGCCATATGACGCTGGCATAACGATTTGCAATTTCATTGAAAGTTGACACATGTGTAACATTCTTAATGAATCTGTCCCTTACATGATACTTCATGTTAATGGTAGGGACAGCACGGACTGCAGCCTGATTTCTTAAAAGCTGCCACTACTGTGTTAGCAGTGTTGATAATATCTCGCTGTGCCTTCATACGAGAATTGCTTACCTTCCTTGCCTATTTGATTTGGCTTGTAATAGCAATTAACAAATCTGCAGCTTTACTCTTAATGCATCTTCTGTTTTCCGGACTCAGACCAGTGTGATTGTGTTACAGTTTAATGCAGTGCATTGCTGGAAATTCACCTTCCTAGCACTGGGCACCCATAGAGGATGGTCCAGGAGTGTCTGGGGAGGCACCAGGAACATTCTGTGTGTGTCAAGACAGTAGTAACAACAGGAGTAGAGTCACTTGGTGCTTTTTGCACACCCAGGATGTTTCCTCATGCCTTCCAGGGTTTTTTATGTCTTTCAGGGTAGAACTTTTGTGATTAATTGTTTTTAAACCAATTCTCCTTTTCTAAACCAATCCAAAGCCAGTTAGTTATTCATTAGGAGCCTCAACTGAAATACTGTGATGGTTGCTCAGTTTTGAAACATCTATAAAGAATAATAATATTGTGTGGAGGAAGCTCTTTGCTAAAGGCTTTAGTCCAAAGTAGAATAAAATGCTTCACCTACTCCACAGATATTTACTGAATTAATAGTAACTGTTGTTTTCTGTCTCCCATTCTCTGCTTATTGCCTGTATCTGTTCTGTCCTTTTATTTTCAGCTGTACTTCTTCAGAGGCATCTGTGTTCTCTTTAGGACAATTCAGGGCAAGCTATCACATACCTGTACATTATATAGATCAGTTTTCTGCTTTTACTGAAGACCAAACTGTTTTAGTATTTGCACTTTTTTTAGTGCAGTAGAGCTTTTGTAACTGAAGTAATTGGCAATTCACTAATTCAGACTGCAAGCTCTATTCTCCCATATAAGCTTTTGTTTCCTGATATTTCCATCCTGGCATCCTTCAGTTTTGCTATAAAAGATATGATCAATGAAAGATACAACCAATGAAAGTTGCCTCTAAAGCGTGGTTCTTGGAATAGCTTTGAAGACTGGTCTTGACACAGCTTCTCCAGTAGACGCTGGCTCTCCTGCTTCCCAGAAGATGTTTTTTCTTGCTAGGGAAGGAAGAAATGCCAATATTATGCAAGTTTCCATTTTTTGATGTTGGAATGCAGAATAGGAATTTCTCCTGTGGTCCTGTTCTAGTGGTTGGGTGTTTTTTACGTATTTTTCAGTGCCATGATAGGTCATGTTACACAGACAGATCTTCAAAGGAGAGAGATTATTCAGGTTTTTTTTAAAACTTCAGAGTGGCTTAAGACAACAAGAGAGGTGGTCGGTTTGTTGGTTTGGGGTTTTTTTTTTGGGGGGGGGGCAGGGGGAGGGGCGGGCATGGACAGGGAGAGGAATAGCAAGTTCACACAGGTGATCTCATTCCTGTGCCATCTCTATCCTATGCTCTCTGGCGTGTTTCTGAATGCACACTATTAATGGTCTGCTCACAGGCTGAATACAGTGTTTGCTTCATGCACCAACAAGTCAGCACAAGCTGCCAGCCAGGGGTTTCTGGGTTTGTTTGACTTGTGTTTTGATTTAGATTATCTGGATGGTTCATCCCTTTCTCTAAGCTTGGTAGTTGAGAACTGAAAGCTGAGGAAGATTGAGTGATTGATTACTGTGAAAATGAACTTTGAAAACAGTGAAACTTCAGCCTTTGGAATAGGTTACGGTATTTGTATCTTTTCACTGTGATACAGAATTTCAGATTTAATTTAGAGAAGGAATTCCCAGTTTCTTTTGCTATATGCTACACCAACGGAGAGCTCATAACAAGTCTTTCCTGGACAACAGAGTGCACACAGGTTTTTGTACCTCTAGGAGTATGCAAACCATAATTTGGAAATCCCTAATTTAAAGCAATGTCATCTAGATGATTATGTATTAATCTGAAATTTTAAAATATATTAACCTTAAGAGTTATTTATAACCTTTTTTGGTTAGTGTTTTGGTCAGTATTTAACATGCTCATTTATTTAATTTTGGTTTTTTGTTTATTTAAGATGCTTCTTGCTGGAGCAGTAAGGATTGCAGATAAAATTGAATCTGGTAAAACATCTGTAGTGGTTCATTGCAGTGATGGTTGGGATCGAACTGCACAGCTTACTGCGCTAGCTATGCTTATGCTGGACAGCTATTACAGAACTATCAAGGGGTTTGAAGTTCTTATAGAGAAAGAATGGATAAGTTTTGGACACCGATTTGCAATGGTAAGCTGAAAGATCTAGTGTATGCTTTGTCACCTTCAAGGCTTTTGTTTCAAATTGCATGTTTTCTCACAGTACTCTGCTACACTTTAGTTACTGTCTCTGGTGTCCTTCTTTTAATGGTGTGAGTGTGTCAGAGAATTGTCACCTGTTCATTTTTAACAGGAAATCCATGTGTAAAGTATAATATAAAGTAAATAAGAATGAAGTGGCTTGAACATAATGGTTTAAAAAAATCACGTGGCTTTTTTATGAGGAAGAGGGATTGTAACACATTGCTTCATTTTTAATAATCTTGTGAATGGAGAAACAAGGAAAACAATTAAGGTGTCTAGAAGGTAAAATTGCTGGATCCATTACTCTGATTTAAGGTTGAATTGTTTATTTAACACATGGGCTAGTGGGGAATTAGGACATAAATTATTATGACATTTTGTGGGCTGTGACTCTAAGATGGTTTAGGAGAAATTACATGTATTTATGGGAGGTGGATGTGGAATAATCATCGTTTCAGTACACTCTTAGTAAATATATACCAGTTTGACCTACTGGTAGAAGTAAATGGCTGTGCAGTGAAAGGTGGGGAAACAACTGGTACAGCTTTGTTGACCAAGTGGCTTTCAGCTCTGCTCAACAGCAAAGGCATGTATGTAAGTGAATATTTCAGTAGTTGAAAGGTACGGGTTAGCATTATGGAGGATTTGCTTGTCTTGTTCACCATTGGAACATAAATTTAAGAATTACTCAACTTTAGTGTTAGGTTGGTACTGTAAATACACCAGCCTGAAATGAAAAGTTTGTTTTGACTTTCAGCGAGTAGGACATGGAGATGATGATCATGCTGATGCAGACAGATCTCCCATTTTCCTTCAGTTCATTGACTGTGTTTGGCAAATGACAAAGCAGGTAAGATGCTTAAGAGTATATTTCTATGAGGTCTCAGTCTTTATCTTGGAAATGTAATTTGTGTAGGAAAACACATTTCTTTACAGAGCAGTAGTGTGTTTTCCTGAAGTTGGTCACACTGTGGCTGCACCATGCACACATAGGGAAAATTCTTGCTCAAAGTAGATAGAAGGACCTAGAGTAGTGGTATTGACTTGAAACCAAAGTACCAGCAATCCTTTTTGTTCAAAACAGGCTTTCAAAGGATTCTCTGATCACATAAATGGGAGTTATTGAGGAGATAAATGGTTTGCATTGCATATTCAGTGGTAGAGTAAATGTTCATACGGATTTATATTGTCCTTAAGAAACAACAAAAGTCCAGGCTGATTGTGAACTGAGGGGCAGAGAGGTTCTATGTATGTCTCAGATGTGAAATGTAAGTTAATGTTGGCATCATTATGAATACAGGACAGCACTTACAAACCTATTCTCAGATAAGTTTTCTTACTTCTGACACTGTTTTTACCTCTGAATCAGGAGAGATCTTTGAAATTAGTGATATTTAAGATATCAAAACATTAAAATTCTCAAATTTTTTCTTAATATGTTAAATTATAGAATGGCTTTAGCCTTCATTTTCCTTATTCATACCTCCCTGAGCATAAACGTAAGTGTTTTCTGAGCTTTTATATTGCCGTTCTTTAATGGGGTTACTGGAATAGTTGTCCACATGAAGCATTTAAATGCAAATAAATTAGAAGTGTTCGACCCCTTTTTTTTTCTTCTCCCCTCTCTTTCTCCCCAGCCCCTACCCCCTTGAAGCGTGACATAAATCTGTGCTCTTACAGCAAAAGCAGTTATACTGAAGTCTGTATAGTATGTGATTTCTTTAAAGAGAGGAGGGTAGCAACCTGGTTCCATATGATGCTAGCACTCCCAGATCTGTTACCTTAGTATTCTTGTTCTGCACATGGTTTTTGAAAACTTGTATCACAGTTTCCAAAACTTGTATTCAAAACAGTCATCTTCAGTGCTGTATGAAAGTTTCCTACTTTAATACTGGGCCCTTGTCCAGAGTCCCTTGAAGACTTTCTCTTTCTGTGTATCTATATTTCAGCATTAATGGCTGGAGTTTAGTATGGCTGGAGAAAATAAATGAAAAATTCTGCCCCTCTCTCAGAGGAAAGCTCATAACAATAGCAAAGAGAAGCAGTTCTAAACACCTGGTAGGAACGAAAGTCCTCTGGGGAGATCCTTAATTGAGAGCAGCCTCTTCTATTTTTGTGATCTCCCTTGCTGCCTCCTATTTATTGCTATAAACAGTTTAGTTCCCTCTGGTTTTCAAAAAAAAAAAAGGGGAGGGGGAGGTATGGGGGGCAGGGGAGAATGGGAGATTCTATGAAACATTTTGCCAGTACCACATCTGTTCAAAACCTGTTCTGAAATTCATGAACAGCAGTGGCATTGAAAAATCATTAATGTTACAGCAGGAAAAAAATTGAAAATGTCATTCTTGTAGAGTTCTTGCCCACTTATTTTTACTTTTTTAGTTGACTTCAACACCTAGAGAATAGATGTGAAGATGGTGATTGCCTTTACAGGGACCTATGAAAACCAGGATTCTATTTTATCCTTGTATAGATCACTTGCTAGTAAAACAGTGCTAGTTTCGTGCTTTAGAATCCATGGTAAACATATGTGAAATTTTCCATAAGTGTTAATGTTTGCGGGAGGGTGTAAGGGCTGGGGTTTGGGCATGGGCTCAAAGCAAGCAAATCTTCTCTTTCGGGTTCTGAGGATTACATTCTTAAAACAGTTGACTTAATACAGTGAGAGAATCTCTAACTTCCCACTGAGATACAAATTTCCGGATAGCTTCAGACAATGAAACTTAATCCTCCACAGCCTTATGTTTTCCCTTGTTTTTTATGGTCTTCATGACATACAAATACAGTAATAGAGAACCTGAGAGAAGTACATTGATATCAGCTTTTAATAAAAAACATATGGCAAAGTGATTTCCCTCCTCTGTTAGTAAAATCTGGTCATTTTGAATAGCACATGTCAAATTGGAAAAGCCACATGTGATCTGACATGATGCCCTGTTAAAAATGAAAGAAAACTGTAAAATTTGCATGTAGCATGTTAGCTCAGGCAGCTTTCTACCTTTCATGCACAGTACCCACTTAGGAGAAAAGTATGTTTGAAACTGGTAGAAAGTTGTATCCTGTTTGTTACTGGATGTCAGCTGTTGCCAGAGATGCATTTTTTCACTGGTTTCAGACTTCTGTACTCTTTATGATATCTAGTGTTCAGCTAACCTGATTCAGTCCAATTCCACAACCATAAGAACTGTTCTGCAAAGTGTTTCAACTTTAAATGTTACTGTAGTACAAAAAATTAGTTCATTGATTAAAAAGCAAGCTTATTTTGCACGTTGCTGAATCAGATGCCACTTGGCATCATCAGACTTCTTAAACAAGAGAATTCTTCTTTTAAATACCTCCTTCACACACACACCCCACCCCCAACAAATCCAGCAGCGTCAAGTGGGAGATTTTAATGACCCATGTGTTCTCTCACAATTAGTGGACTTGACAAGAAGTAAATTTTCATTTGGGGAATTTTTCCACCTGAATCTTCAAACAGACGCTAATGGGCTTGGAACTACAGAGGAAAGCATTTTTAGGTCAGTGATTTTTCAGCAGCAGTAATAGAAGCTTTACAGTCTTGATATGTCAGCTCCAACAGTACCACTCTTGTATCCAAAGACAGGGTTTCAATAAAGTGCTATCACTTATTAATAAATTAGTTGGAGTGCAACCACTGATGTATGGAATTTTGAATATGCTTCACTGAATTGGAATAGTGGCCATGTCGGCATCCATCTGATTAGTATGGACTCGTCACAACACAGAACCCTAATGTGACAAGGCTCATTAAGTGCTTTCAGTTAAAGAGAGTCCCTTTAGGAGAGGCTTTGTCTTCGAAGTTACTTCCAAATATCATTTTGATCCTTTGCAAATTATTTTCGCTCTCTGTATCTGTTTACTGCTTTGGGCTGGAGACTGAGGTCTGAGATCCACTGAATTTTCTCCTGACTTGGTTTGGCACACCTGCTTACCAAGTCCTGTTCATACTTCTTTAAAATCATAGTGTGTTGTTAACATCATTGTATGGTAATTGAATTTTGGCATGATTTCCTAGAGAGAAGTAAGTGATAACTTGTCAAACATGACTGAAAAAGAGAATTTGATAATCTTAAGTTCTTATAGGTTTTATGAAAACAAATGGCTAGGCGATTGAAAACAAACGTGTGATTTGAAAGGGAAGCCTCAGTGTGAGCGCGCCATGCTGTTGAACGGTGTGGAACCCGTGGCAGAGTCAGAAGGAAGGCTCCCATTCATTTGGTGAGCCATGATACTGATAATTCTCATACTCAGCAATTTCAATTGAAAGTTGGTATATCTTAGCTTGAGAAGACTCGGAAAGAAAATGTTTTTGCAATGTTTGACTTAAATCAATCTTTTAAAAGAACATTGCTTAAAACTTAGGTTTTCTGGGTTTAATACAAGCACACCCATTGTGTGTTTTTCAACTCTTTCAACATGAATAAACATTTGCCTTTCATAAATCACAGATGACACTGAAGAGGAAGTTCTGGACCCACTAGTCCCAGCTGCTGTGTTATTCCTGCTAGCTATACTTGTCATCTTTTTTTTATTATTTTATTTTAAAGTAGCTCTTGAGTCACTCATACCAAGGTGTTCAGTGTTCAGAAACTAGTCTGCTGTTTTTTTCAGATCTGAAAGACTGACTTGAGATTTCCCCATACAGCAGGAAATTCCTCCTTATGAATCTATAACTTTACCTTTTGGGTTTCTGTAAAGATTTACTCCTTTAGTGGGAATGAAAAAATTTTGTTTCCATTTGTTAAAACATTCTCTTTCATGGTAATGAGGGAAATGCTACTTTTTAAATTTTCCTTTAGTCTTCTAAATTTTTTTTTCTCCTAAATGTTTGTCATTCCATATCTGTGTGATACCCTTGTCATACTGAAGGCAAAGTTATTTTGACACATCAAGCAGCTGCCATATGTAGTCCTATCATAAAATTTGATTTAAGAAGGACCTTTTCCATCTGAATAGGTAGCAGCCCATGCAGTTTGCATTAATTTCTTTCTTTATGTTTTTTCGAGCACTACAGATTAAGTTATATCTTAAACGTTTTGAGTGTTTTCAAATTTCTAACTTTTTTCCTACAATGTACCAGGTAACCTCTGCTTATGAATAAAATACCTGGTGGTGCTCAGTGGAATAACAGTTCTTTCATTTCAGATGTACAGGATTTACTTGCCAATATAGAAGCAGAGGGATTAAAGGCTTATTGTACATAGCTGATGGTAAACTCAAGAGGTGAAATGGAGGCAAATAAACTTACTTGGGTAGAAAGTGAAGAAACATTTTAAATACATGTTAAGCACATTGTACGTGCAGTAGTCTTTATTCTCCAATTCCTTGCATGTTAGAATAGGAAAACCCTTAAATGTCATCATCATCTTCCTCCCCCCCAAATTATTTCTTGTCTTGTAACAAGGGAGATAAAGCATATGCTGAAGACAGTTTAGGGTGGGTTAGAACACAATACTGTTGGAGCTCTTTAAAGTGGATTGCTTTGTGTCACCAGTTGCACATTAGCTAATGTTTCTATGTATTCCAGTATAGTTGGATAATGACTGTAAGGTTTGTCTCTGAGGAGTATTTATAAAGAACTGTGTGGGTGAAATGTATTATTGCAATTGGAGCCACTGAAATTGTTGAGTTTTCCTGAAAATAGTCACTAAATAAGAAAAAAAAATCTTATCTAAATCTTTTGGTTATTTCTTATGTCTGAGTTTCTTCCTTTCTACGCTGCTTAAAATAAAGCTTAAAGTAATTTTATCAATTTTTTTTTTTTTTTTTTCAGTTTCCTGCAGCCTTTGAATTCAATGAGTTATTTTTGATCACCATTCTGGATCACCTTTACAGTTGTCTTTTTGGGACTTTCTTATGCAACTGTGAAAAAGAGAGATTAAAAGAGGTAAATAATTAGTGTAATGTACATTCTTAATTTGTTGATTTTAAATGAAAATACTTAGAATGCAAGATGTAAGAACATCTGAGATGTGGTTTTGGATACATTTGTGACATAGTCTTAAAAGGCAATGCAAGAATGAAATTTCATGGTATGAGAAATACATGCTGAATGCTGTGCTGTTAAATGAGAGCGCACTTATTTTTCTTTAGTTATTATCTGTTCAGGGGTTTGAGGGTTTTAGACAGTCCTCTTTCAGATATTTCTAGCCAACGTATACAATTTTAAATAATCATTGTCAAATTACATTAGCATTTCTTTCACTATTTCCAAAGGAACTCTTATGGATGACTTTGCAGGTCACTTTAGAACATAATTAGATTAAGTTTACAGTTGAAGACTATGGAAATTTAAAATACCTAAATGAATGAAGTTAGAATTCAATGAAATACTTTTGAGCTGGGAGGAGGAGGGGGAAGTTTGTTAATATTCCAAGTATACTTTTGCTTACTTTTTGCTTTACTGTTTTTAATACTTTATATTTTGGAAAGCAAGTAACAATTCTTTGCCATATTTAGCTTTGCTGTTCTTTTGGTTTGTCTCTACTGCTTCTGTAGGGGAAAAAGTTGCATATAAATACCACAAGATGGAGCTGAATAACATGTTCTCAGCAAATGCAGGGTTTCCAGACAGCTTTCTTTCATAAATGAATAGTCAGATGCAATTCTCAATAAAGAAATGCAATTTAAGACGCAGTGGTAGTAGAAACACATGCTTTACAACACTGAAGGAGTGTAAAATTGCAAGAGGAATCTGATGTAAGTTCAGATTTTCAGTCTTTGATCTAACCATGATTATGCTGATTCCATTTAGAATACAACTTTCAGAAGTGCAAATAAAGATAAAATAGGCATTTTAAAGCATAATATCAATTGATAGGAGCAAATAACGAGTGGCTGAATTGCATAATTACTTCTCATGGATGCTGTTTCGGATCTTCCAAACTACATACCTCTTCACTGATTTTCTTGTCAAAGCTAATTTAATTATTTTTTTTTAGTTGTCAGTGTGTAAGCATGTATTTAAGTAGTTGCAAACATTGCTCTAAATTACAAGCAGTACAGCTTGCTTTTGCTCAACTAGACCTTAGTGTCTCTGAAAATAATATGCCTGAATCTTCTTGCTCAGTTAGCCTTGGACCAGACTAAGTGTTCAAATGTTTTGCTAAAGTTTTAAGACTGTGTAATGATCAGCTACTGGAAGTGTTCTCAGAGTGCTTGCAACTTTCTAGTAGATAAGGTAAATTTCACGGGCAGAATTACTGATATGTAGATATTAACCTCATATCTTAAGGTTTTGCAATCCATATAATTTTAAATATTTTTTTTCAATCAGGAGGTAAGCACAAAGACTATATCGCTGTGGTCCTATATAAACAGCCAGTTAGATGAGTTCACAAATCCTTTCTACGTGAACTATGAAAACCATGTCCTGTATCCTGTTGCCAGTCTGAACCATTTGGAACTATGGGTGAACTACTACGTCAGATGGAACCCAAGGATGCGGCCTCAGGTATGAGCTTTCACATGACTTCTGTATTTTTGTGAAGAGCGCACAGATTTAAAAAAATAATTATTTTTCAGTGTTGAATGCAGCATTTAACTTCAGAAGTGTTCATCTGTTTCACGTATTTCAGCTGATAGGGAACGAGGCGATTTTCTTGAAGAAGATGCAGGATGTGTTCAAACTTGGTAAAATGTTTTCATTGTGGTCACTGGCAGAATAGGGTTACAGTATCACTTTACTGGCTTGTGAAAGGTAACATTAAGGGTCTTTGTTGTCAGAAGATTACTTTTTTAACACTTCTTATCTATAATACTTTGTAACACTTTTTAGTACTTTTATTGCCTGAACCTTCTGGTAGAGTTTAGTGTACCTTAGTTTTTAATTATGTTTTGCCCTTTACCAATAATGATATAAAGTATAGCAGCAATTTTTGAAATAATTGCACTATGTACTGACACATTTTGTAAGCTCTCTAAACTTAGCATCACATAGATGCTTGTTTTCAATTGACCTTTACGGTTTCAAGCTGGCATGCTAAAGATTAAACACTCCCTATACATGCTCCTTGATTCATCCAGTATTTGTTCTTACAAGTAATGTCTGCTATTCAGATAAATCTAAATCTTGCCAGACAAATACTCCGTATGCTCTCATGCTTAGAAGTCTGAAGAAAGAACATTCAGTTTGTGTCACAGCCGTAATATATCTGAGGGTGCTACACCATCTCTTTATTAAGGTAACATTCCAAGGTACCCCCAAGCATATTATGATAAATTACCTGTATTAAGTGACTGCTCAAAAGCTGCTTTCATCTTCTACCAGTTAGAGTGAGATGTGAGTTTCAAATTTATTAGACACCCACAAGTGAGAGGCTGTTGTAAAAGATGGTGTTCCAAGGTAAGTTTCAAGGACAGTACACTGATAGAAGTCCAGGCATCTGAGAAATACCTTTCAAGGTCCTGGAAAAGTCTGGATGGCTTGCTTTCTCACTGAGATGTTTCCTCTGAACTGCTTTGTTTCCCTTACTTGTTCTGTTTTGGATGATGTAGTCCTATGACCATTAGGTACCTGTTAGCTGTTAGCATGTATTAAAACTTGAAAGATGGGGTATTTTAGTCTTTATGGGTTTAAAGTAAAATTGACATCTGCTTTTTAGCAAAATACCATCTTTCCCTTACCTTGCTGAAAAACAAGCTTTTTTGTGTGATTTATGCATGTTTTAATACAGTCGACCTGCAGCGGTGTCTGTTACTTGTATTTAATTGAGATCTGTAGGCCCTGAAAGCAAGCAGGCTTTTTAAGCACACATGAAAGGCAGTCCCGATCCAGAAGAGATGAGGGTGGGGAAGAGATGACAGAATGAGAAAATATCAGAGCTGTCATATACTTAGTGGCAAGCTCTGCTCACTGCCTGTGTTGGAGAGTGCTCTGCCCGCTCCGGTCAGGGGAGCGCTCTGCAGGCACTCTGGTGTGTGTGACTCATTGGTCTTCAGGGCATCTTTGGGAGCAGGTCCCTCAAATCAGCAGGCTGAAGGTAACAAAATTTGATGATCCTGGTGACTGCCTTAACTTTACTACCACCTTCTTTTCTTGAAGTACTACTACAACTGTTTTGACTTTTTAGTTCTGCCACCTTAGCTTTGTCTTGTAAAGACACATCGTGCCTTTCCTCTTGTCTCTGGCCTGAATTTATGTGGTATTTGTGACAAATATTTGGAAGTGTTTCGCATCTACTTGGATAAATTTGCTGCAGAAATTACATATTTTTTTTTGTTGTTGCAGAATTGTGTTCTCCAGTCTAATTATGAAAGCACAAACTCATGCAAACAAGTAGTCTGTGTAATCACAGTATACTGTGTGCTTTCTTCTGTATTTGCATTGTCTGGTTTCACACCGTTAGCCAGCTCAGTAACATTCAGACCCGTTCAGTGACAGAAAAAAAAGACAATAAGCATTGCGATGCCCAGCAGCTCTTCACATATTTTCATTGAAAAAATTCCTTGATCAGTGGATTTATTAAAAGAATAGACATCTCTGCCTACTGATAAAGGGTGTTTTTGTTGAATATCTTTGAACATGGTTTTTCTCATTTTCAACCGGAATAAGAGAAAATGAAATATTTAATGTGAGTGAAGAGCGCTCTGATGAGTAGCAGTTCAAAGCAACGTCACATGCTGTTTTATCAGCTGCACAAACATCTTCAGGAAACTAGAAAATGTTTTTTGTTTTCTAGGAGCTCACCATAAAGGAGAAATGCCTAATAGTTGAATTTAAGGGAAGATGAATAATAATCCTTCAATATATAATCAGCATGGATGTTTGATACCTGTTTTCAACCAACTTTATATTATGGGAGAAGAAACTCACAAGAGCAGAAGGGCAGGTTTTGGTTTACAGCCGTATTTGGGTTTTCTAATTTCAGCTTGATTAGTGAGTGAGGCTTGAATTTCTAAATGGACTGAGAGAAGTTAATCATTGCACTTTATTGACTTCTATTGGAAATAAGCATACATCACCTTTTAAATTTTTTTAATTTATAAATTACTGAATGGTAACTGGATATAACCATTTATTTTCCCTTTATTGTACTCTGAGTATCTGCATCTCATCAGACCTTTAACAGTACAGTAAGGTCTGAGCACTTCATTGCACTAGGACGTAAAGACTTTAGCGTCATTTTTGTGTTCTGTAAAGAAAAGATTGCTTATGATATATCTTTAGTTTACCTAAATTTTGTGGAAGGCTAAATTGGTGGTTTTGATGGTGTTTGCATCAAGAGCCCCGTTTTAGGGTTACAGCTGTATTGCAATAGATCCTATGCAACTGGGTGACACACAGCCTCCTTCCATAGAGTTTAAAGCTCAAGAGTCTGAGAAGTGAACACCATGGAAAAATCTAGGTGAAATGTGGACATCTCTTATAGATTCCCTTTTTGCTAAACTGTGCTTCAACAAGGTCATTCTAATTCTTAAGTGAAATAAAATGTTCCTTGGTTTCAGTTTGGAGGTGTTACATCATTATTGACTTCTTGTCCCAAGAAAATTAGATAGATTTTAGTCGTATCTTATTTGAGTTCATTGACTGAGAAAATTTTTTTTCAGATTTGTCCTTTCCTTGGCTGGGGAAATGTGTGTTTGTGTGTGATATGTGGAAGGTAGGCTGTTTCATTCTCTCATACAGAGGTGTGTGCTCTGTGGGTACCTGCTACTGGGCTTACAGATGATCCTGCTAGTCTGGAATAGATAGGACAGTATGATGCTTTTGAATTTTTTCAGTTGATATCATGTATTTCTCTTTCCTTTTCTATGTAGTCATTCAGACCTCTTTACAGTAGTGTAAGGAGTTCTAGCTTCCAGATGTGAATTAGTTATCTGCTTGGGCAACTCTGGAAGGTGGGGACAACACAACAAATGGTGTTTCTGAATATGACTTCTGCAGGGGCTGTATTTTTGAACTCATCTACTCTTACCATTCATATATGCAGGGCATGAGTAAAAGTTCTGGTCCTTTCAGTTCAGGCTGTGGCTTGCTAGGTGAGAGGCAAGGAAAAGAATGTATTTTAGTCACAACATTTGCATGTTTAGTTGGTTTATGCCTTCTGGGAAATGACATTTTAACCCTTGGAGTACAGGGCTTAAACTTGTTCTGTTTTAATTGTTGGGATTTTAAAATGTTTCTATGCCTGCTAATTTTTTCTTCAAGCTCTGTTCTGCAAATTTGGCGACTATGCTAGAGATAATATCATAGGAATCCCTGTAAGTTTTTCAAATTAATTATTTTCTTTGTGTGTGTGGACTTTCATCTAGAATATAAAGCTATCACCATCTACAACCTAGAAGTTCAGTTCAGCTACTGGAAAGGAATCATCTGCTAAAGGCAGTCTTTGGAGCTTCCATGAAAAGCCAGGGAAAGTCTGTTTGTAGGTTAACAGCTGTCTTAAAAAAAGGATAGGAAAAGATATGAATAAAAACCTGTTTGTTTAGTATGTGTAGAAGTGCCTGGAAAGCAAATAAATAGGTTACAATGATTGATGCTTTTTTTTATGCTGTGTATAGAATTGCAGAAGGATTTCATGTGTTGAACAGTCGAGTGATTAGATGTCAGCTGAACTCCAGTGTCAATAAATAGAAAATATTGCATATTTAGAAGAACAAATAAGATGCTAAGCATCACTGGAAAAATCATTGAGAATAAACTGGAAAACATAATTACTGAGATACTTTATCCTGCACATAACAAGATATGACTTACTGTCTGGCATGTGGGGTGTTTGTATTATTTACACCTGTCTTCAGCCACGCTGCCTGGTATTTTCCTCTCTGAGCATGTTGACATCGATTGTAACATTTTCGAAGTTCATACATTTGATTTAACATCATTTTAGCCATCAAACACAAACAGCACAACAAAAGTAGCACAACAAAGCCATCGTATGGCTCAGGAAATGCTTGGTATTGCTGGTCTGCGATCCATGGTCTTGAGTCCATCCTTTTGCATTAAAGAATGAGGCAGGAGATATCAGGAGAAGGAGTTGCTTGTGGGTTAGATAGCTAAGTGTTGCTCTAGCTAAGGAGATTCCATCCCTGCATTTACCAGCATGTCTTGTGAGACAAGGGAAGTTTCTTACAGTACCTGATAGTTTCTTTCTGTCTGGTTGTCTAAGTCAAGATTCCAGAGTCTGATTTACTGGAGGTAACTTACATCTGCATATAAAGCCCTCAGCATTCGATTGATACAGAATAAAACAAAACAAACTGCTTATCCTGTGTGCTGAAAGAATCTGGAGTTATTTAAAAAAAAAAAAAATTATATCCTGTAATGAGCACAGCATCAGAACATGCACAGAAAGGGAGAAACTAGTACTGTACAAATAATCTTCATTTTTGGGAGCTTCTAACATATTTTGAAGAGTGAGCACTCAAAGCATTGCTTCAATCTATCAGATGTCTGCATCTAAATGGGCTGTAGGTTTTAACAAGCAATGGCATCAGTTTGTAGCGTGTAGAGTTTCCCGAGTCTGGAAATCTTTGCAGTCGTTTGCAAAAATTTCTGTTCCAGTTCCCACGTGGTAGGTTTCATAATTTCTGTTTGCTAGTCATTGCTTTTCCAGAAGGCCAGGGGGGTTTGCTAGGTTTCCCAGGAGCGTACCTCTACAATAAGTGTGGCAGTATTGATTATTACTGAAAACCTGTTTTCGTCATTTGAGATTGTCTTTTTCTATGAATATACTGTTAACAAGGTTTTAAAAGCAAATCTGTCAGAGTTCCAGCTCTTCATGAAGAAGAACAAAAAGCTGAAGTGAAAGATACTGTTGTCTTTCCAGTGCACAGAGTAGGTTTTTGAAAAACTTACAGTCTTAAGTCAAGCAATGAATTTAAAATAACCATTTTCCTCTGCAGCCTTTCTTCCCTGTTGCTAAAGTAGATAAAGTATACTCACTGAACAAGACAGAATGCATTCACTGTTGAACAATTTTCATGTGAATGACTGTCCTTGAGCTAGTACAGTAATACACAGTAGATATCCATCCAATTAAGACTTGGCGGTACTATAAGTGGGTAGCTATTGTAATTTCTTTTATACCTATCTTTGTGTTGACAAATTTTGCTATCCAAAAGCACTCCAGGATCCTGAAGGATTACTTGGGAATGAAAACCTGAAAATCAATACTGAAAGTGAGCTGTAGTAATTCTGGAAGGTTTGAAATTTTTAGGAAATGAAGCTGTCTTATGTCTAGGTGGTTTTTATATGTGTTGTAGTATGTAAATTGTATAGCGTAATTGTAGTTTCTGTGTGGGTATAATTAAAAAAAAAAAACAGCCTTATCTTTCCTCAAGTCCTCACTCAGCAGGAATAATTTATTATAACTGTGAAGTGGCATGTTCTGAGTTGCGGTTCAGCAGGTTCTGCTTTCGATGTACATACGGATAATTCAGTTTAAAAAATGCTTTCATATCAATGATATTTTAAGCAACAAAGAATGTTTCTTTATCAGTGTTCTGAGTATTTTTCAACTTGTTATAGGCAGTAGGTACCTTATCTTTAAAGTGTACGAAAATTGTCTGCTTTTGAATTAAATAGGCAGAAAAGCTAGCTATTCAGGAAAATAAAACCCCACGCATTTTAACTGCTTAATTTGCAGGAACCTACAATCAGTTCTTTCTGAGTGAAGAATGCTACTTGGCTTACTCAGTTTTGCAACATTTTGCTGGTTTTTACTGGTGGGGGACAGGGTTTCAGATATTGCAAGTATCACTAGCAGTGGGAGAATCGTATCAAGTCTTACTGGGGAAAGAAACCGCTCGTACCAGAGAGAAGAAACTGTCTGGAGAGACAGAGCAACTGGCAGTATCATAGGTAAGGAAGGGAAGGGAGAAGAAGCAAGTAGCAGGGAAGACGTGCAAGAGTAGAAGACAGAGATGAATAGGTTGTACGAGGAGTGGGATCAGGTTCTAAGTTTAAACATGGCTTAAGGCAGAAAAGTTGGACCGGGAACTTGAAAGAATGTTGAAATGGGCAAATATGCAAATCGTTAAAAAGCTAGAGAAACCTAAGAACTTCGGTAAATAAATTTTTCCTGGTAAGTTGAATGTTTCTTTTGTTTATTTACAAAAAAAAATAGTTCCTTATGGTAAGTCAGTGAGAGAAGGGTAATACAATAAGACTAGTGATTTGAATGGGAAGGGACTACAAACCTTGGTGAGTGCTTAAAACCAAACAAAAAGATGGTAGAATCATGGACAGCCGGGGTTAGTTTATGAAGCTTATATTTAGTGCTAAGTGTTGCTCAGGACAGGTAAAAGGACTAGGGACACAGGGTTTGGGTAGTGGCTGGAAACAGTTGCTTATGAGCTAGGGAGGGGAACAACATGCAATTCCAGTCATAGTCATCTTAGTTCCTGAGTCAATATTACAGTAGCAATTAAAAAGAAGAAAAAAACCCAGCATTGAAGTGTTGCAGATAATTTCTTCTCCATCTTTTTCAGGGCCAGCTTTTTGGTTAATGCCTTGGTCAGACTTCCCAAGGATCCAAGCCCTTTTCCCCACTGCTTAGTGCTGCTGGCAGACTCCTTACTCTGTCCCTGCTTGGATGGTACTGCTAGCTGTATTGGATGTAAATGCCGATTTTGTTTTGGGCTGATCAACTTCTAATCTGTTTTTAGTAAATTTTATGTGGTTTGAGAAATCCAGTTTTATTTCTTATAGATAATCAAATGGCAGAATGTTTTGATGAGGTTAACCCACCAAAATCTGTTAAAATGTAGTATATTTGCCTTTATGTTTCTACTTTATTTTTTATTGGAATATTTTATTAAATAACAGAAATGAAATGTATTGTTTTTCAGCACATTGAGATGATGATAATTTAAATAACATGTGAAACATGTCCTGAAGACCTGAAGAGCAATGTCCCAACCCATTTTCAGCCCAACAAACCTCTGTGTTGGCTCCTCGTGTGCAGCAAAGTAGGTCTTTGCTTTCCCCCCCCGAGTATGGACAGGAGCGATGGGGACCTGGCTGTAGTGGCCAGGTGTTGCCCAGCAGCCTTGCTGCAGCAGCACACTGAGAAGCTGGTGTTAGAAAGGAAAGGATGTTCACTCTTCTGAAAATCTGGTATCGATACAGTGAAGCAGAGCAGCAAAAATTAACTTGAATGTCACTGGGTGGTGGGTCCAGAGTCATCTTTTGAGCTTCCACTCCTAATTTGAGAGGCAGGATGAGAGAGTAGAAAACAGTACGTCTGCTGTCAGACTCCCAACAGATTCATCTGAGTCAAATCAATTATATGATGCCTTAACACGACTGTAGTAAAAGCTTGCCATGGAGACAGTACTTGTGCTATGCAAGTATACACTTCTAGGGTTAAGGTGGTAACAAGATCTTTAAATAAACAATCTTCTCCAAACATCTTGTTCCTTACAGAATCTGTCACTCTTCCACTTCCCTTTATTCTAAACAGTGGCAGAGTAAAGGAGAACCTCGTTCACAGCAAGCCATTACAGGTGTTATTGTGAAGGTTGATGGACCCATTTCCTTCTGAAGAAGGCTTTGTTTGAGAGAGGGATCCATGCTGAAATACAATAGTGTGAAGGACAAAAATGGAGATAGTTATCTGTAAGAATTTGCACAGGATGGTATGAGGGAACACTGGCAGCAACAGGTCTGCCTAGGAATAAGTACTTAGGAAACGTGGAAATGAACTAAACCTCTTTATTATCTTAATGTTTTTGTGATAAAATTTATTTGAAGGTGCTTCACCCTCTTACCCTTCCTCCTCCTTCCAAGATGGACAGAGGCTTCCAGAAACCTGTGTAATTCCAGTTCTATTTGATTCTCTTAATGTTTTCATTTATAAAAAATAAATACACATGACTTGAGGCTGAGGCTTTGTTTTGGGCATTTGCCCCCTTTTTCCCTCTAGCACCATTGTCTATCTTGTTGTTATTTGAATTTTTTGCTTTTTTCAAAAAAAGGGAAGTTAAAGTAGCAGAATTGAAGACATCTGGGAGAAAATAGCTCCTCATGCCAGGCTGCTTTTCAGGTCTTTTTGTAAGAACTTCCATAAGACTTTTTTTGTATCTTCCAGCTGCCTGTACTGCCTTTTTCTTACCCCATGAGTATGTGATTTTAACATAGACCTTTATCAGTAATAAATCAGTCATTGTCAGCTGCTTGAAAATACTTTGAACGTGCTAAAGATTTCTCTAGGCTGAACTAGACATGTTATTTCATGAAATTAGGGTATGTGTTGCAAGTTTATTGTGTGAAATCTGTTTTTGGAATTTTATTGTTTTACATCAATGTGCATTTACATGATGCTGTTAAACGTCAAGCAGCAAGAAGCTTTTCTGGAAAGACTTGACATTGGAAAACCATTTACGTTTACGCTACCATATGAAATGGCATGATGATATTTATGTAGAGTTGTCTTGCAGTGTTTGCATCTAACATGTACATATTAGAAGATGGCCAATATTTTAAAGGTGAGCCTTTTTTTTCGCTTCCATTATAAGACCTTACTCTGCCTTGCTTACAGCTTTGCTGTACTCCAGTGATGTGTGTTGGGTCACCAAGTACGTGTGTCTGAGTTGTTCAGTAAAATTTCATCCAAGCAGGCTCAGGTGCTTATGAGAATGTGACTAAGAAAGATTTTTTCCCATATGAAAATATTGGTATTGTAGACCTGTTTTGTTGGGGCGAGAAGCAGTTTTTCTGTAAATATTCCATCTCTAGGGCAAATAGGAGATTTTAGTAAGAGAGATTATGTTTCAAAAATGTGCCTGGTTGTATCCTGGAAGAAATTCATCCAATTAGGAGATCTGACGCTGGAACAATCTCAGTAAATTCTCAAGGACTAAGAATAAATTAAAGGACTGAGAGATGGATTTGATACAGAGTCTATGAGAGAGTTGTGACTAATGGGGAATAGGAACTAAGAGTGAATAATGCTCTAGAGCGTTGGAGGGCTTGGCTTTCTGTTCAGCCCATGGAATACAGTCTGGGAAGGCAGGCTGGAGCGGGCACGGCTGCAAAGGACGAATTGTCCTGTGTCTGAGGGAGCAGGATGCTGCTCTGGAGAAATGAAGTTTCTCCTTGCCTTTGCCACAGGATTCCTCTTGTAAGGGAGATCACCAGGAGCTGAGTGGTCACTCTGTGTGTGTTCCTTATTCACTGGGCATCCTGCTCAGTACCCCTGAGGCCAAATTGCAGAATTCCCCGAGTTCTCTGTTAAACCAATTTGAGATCCAAGGTATGCAAAATTAGGAGGTGCTTGCTTCAGGTCCTGGTCTAAAAGTGTTAGTACTCCCATACCTCATTAGGCTGCTGCAGAAATAAATTTGTTTCCTGACATGAGATGAAAGTACAGAAAAGGAAACTTAAGCATTTTAAGTTCAGAAGAATAAATAAAGGATGGGGTCAGACTCTGCAAAGAAAACCAAATATTGAATAACTGTTCACTAATTGAGTAGCATCAAACTGTGCACTGAATAAATGAGGAATACAAGGGGGAAGCTAGTGTTTTAATGTTTATTTAACCAATGATTTTATACAGAAGTACAGGAAGACTGGATTGAGTTTGGAGAAGTAATCTTAATTCTGACACTTCCTAATTTTTTGAGAGCATTTTTTGTAATCTTAATGTTGAAGTTTTTGTGTGACTTGAATAAATGCAGACTTTTATAGTTATTTAGCTAATTTATTTAAAGACAGTCCCGTTCTTTGAGATGGACATGTGGGCAGAACACCATTTGCATCAATTTGAGTATATGTCTTGTTGAATGAGGTTCTGGGAGAATGCAGAAGAAGGATTGAGATGTGCAGCCACACTTTTCCTCCTCAAAGGAGTTTACACAACACACCAAATTCTGCTGCAGCTTTTGTGTAGTGTACCCTGAAAGGATTCATAGTAGGTTTGGCAAAAGCCAGTTGTATAGAACTGCTTTATATGAGTGTTTGGGCATTGTGCAGTGGAACACACCGGCTAATGCCTGCATGAAAGGTGTCTTAAGAGAATTGGCCTGTTATGCTGAATCATGATTAAGCTGTGCAGAAATCAGGTGTACAAATCTCTCATGACCCAGGGCTTGCGTGACTAATGATGCCAATAGTAAATCACCCTGTTACAGACCTAAGTGTTTCAGGAAAATGTCTTCATAAAGAAGAAATCTGAAGTGGGAGTGTATGAGGAAGGAATCTTTTACTTGAGGAAAGGGGGAAAAAAAATGGGGGGTGCTTATTCCAGAAGGTCTTGATCTTCACTGAAATTTGAATTTTCCATAGTGTGTACTACAGCATCTTGGACATACTTCATCACCAGACTCAGTTTTGCTGTGTTTTTAGGTGCATGTGTTCTCTGTACATCTCAGAAAAATGAAATTGGCTTTCTGGAGGGAGTGCTTTGTTTGATTAATGAAGGAGACTGTTGCCTGTAGACTTGTGGTCTCACTTGCTAAAGAATTTGTATGGTGGCTGCAGGAGAAGATTGGAAGAAGAGAAGGAATTCAATTGCATAGCAAAGGCAGGAGTCCAGGGTCACTGGGAACTTGGCAGTGTGCAGCGATTGTTCTGCTGAAGACTCAAAAAGTTACACTTTTAAAATTGCTGGGGGTGACATGTTGGATGAATTGATGACTCCCAGGGTACCAGGAGCAGCACTTTGTGAATACACTGAAGTTTGTGTTCGTGGGTTAAGCCACAAACAAGAAAAAGTATATGGTCAAAAAAAGTTGACCCTAAACCAGACTGTTTTGATACTGTTTTATTCTTTTAAGTTAGAACTAAAGTTAGAAATTAAATGGTATTTTCCTGTTTCAGAAACATGAGTGTTAGGTTTTGCAAATATCAAAATCAAATGCATGAATTTTTAATATACTTTCTTAAAAAAGCCAGAATTCACAAAAATGTAAATTATGACTCGGTTGTGTGTTAATGGCAAGAGGAGAAGCCCTTTCTGGCTTTTGGTACCTTCTTCACATAGCACCATGTGAAAATTTCCTGCTCAGGTGTGTATCCCAGACCTGTAATCGCTCCTAAGCAGCAGGAAGTATTGTGGGTGAATGCAGTTGGAGCCTGGCATTCCAGAAGCTCAGGATATAAATCACTTAGGTCTCGCAATCTATAGGTTTCCCATTGCTGCATTTCCCAATGATTGTCTCACCAACCCTATTAAATTCTTTTCCCATCTTGCTGTTTCTAAAAGCTATAAACAATTAGAGTTTGTACAGGATAAAATAAATTAAAAGCAACTTACAGTCAAACTTTTTGGGCCTTTCTGTGGCATTTGGAAGAAGGGGAGGTCTCTCCCTGCTTGTCTGAGATAACAGATCCAGCTGCAATAAACTATGGTTCGCACCTTCCTTTGGCCATGGCATATTGATTGTTCCAGATGAGCATGAAAAAAGCCTAGAGCTCTAATGCAGAGTGGTGTATCTCTGGTGGGTTTTGGGTACCGTCAGAGGCAGTGGCAGGAACTTGTACAACCCACTTCTATGAAAGGTTTATTAGAGTGTGACTCCGGGAGGTCCACTATAAGCACAATTTACTTGTCAGTGAGAAAAGTGCAGCAGCCAAGCTGGAAGGGGTCAGACTCTTGGAAAGATGCCTGGTTAGAAGAGTAACAAGATGCTCCGTACGGAGCCAGCTTTGTGACCTCTCTTTACATAGTAGGTTCTGTCCCAGCAGGCAGGGGAAATAGTTCCCGGGAAAGGCATGTTAAGTTCAGGTGCAAGTGGTATTGCCAAGGGATAGGGGTACGTTTCTTGGAATACATTTGGTATCCCATCAAGACTATTTGCAAACAGTCTTTTGAATAGGTTTCTTGCCAGTTGCGTTGTTAGAAAGGGACGGTTTGCTGAAGTGTTTCATTTCAAGTGACTGAAGAAACACTTTCCCAAAATACTGAGATACTGAAATTCATAGGTGTTGGATTCCTTGCAGTACTGAAGGAAACAGTGGAAGCGTTGCTAGAGAAGCTAACTCGCTATGAGAGTCAAAGCAAGCATTCTCTTTCTTCACCCGGCAGGTTCCAATCCATCAAAATCTAAAAGAGCTTCTTGCCATCCGGACGGAGCTTCAGAAGAAAGTTGAAGATTTGCAACGGGAAGCTGCTACACGATCCATTTCTTCCTCCTCTGATAGAGGTTCATCTCCTTCCCATTCAGCCACGCCTGTGCACACCTCTGTGTGATGTGTAACAAACACCATGTGAAAAAATTCGTGTCAGGTAATACAGAGGGGAGGGTGAAATGCTTTTCCCATCACAAAAGGATTGTGAGTGACTTGTAATTGCTGTGATCTACATGCCTTACTTTGTGTCTGATATTATCATGATGAGGCCAAAAAGAGCTTCAATAGATGTGATGTATTTTCTTGTTGGCAGTTCCCACATGTGTTTTGACATTCTAGCTAAATCACCAATTGTGAAATTAAACTTTTTTTTTAGCAGCTAACAATTTAACCATCCTAAAAAGGAATCCGTCTGCCAAGTAGACAGAAGAATGCCTCTCACACTGCCTAGGGTACCATGCCTAGTTGAGCTAATCAGTTGAAATGCCACGTGATGCTTACACAGGACATTTTTCTGAATGGGAGCTCCTTATTTCACTCAGTTATATATATATATATATATTATTTTATTTTATTTTGGCTAGAGCAATTTATTTTTTTTAGGTAATTAATGCACTTGGAAATTGATTTTAAAATAAATGTTTTCCAGTATAGTCACTTTTACATTTCAACTAAATATGCCATTAAAAGTGAATGACGTTAAGCTGGATTTATTGAGTACACCACACTGACTTGTATGATGTAATATATTTGGTAAAGCATGTATTTTAGGGTTTTTAATGCCTTTTGTACGAGTTGAAATAAAGTCTTTTGACTGTTTAGCTTATTGTTCAGTTTCAGCCTCCTGAGCGAGGAGTAAACTTATTCATGTCAAGATCTTGTACAAAGTAAGTTTGTTTACTAGGAAATGGTAATATTTGGGGTTGAATGACACCCAGCTGTGTAAATTGTATAGTCTGTATAGCTCCACATTTTGTTAAGCGTGTTTTGTTTTAAAGTCTACACACAAAATGCAAAGCTGTGTGCATTTATACACGTGTATGTGATGTTAAACATATGCATACCCCCATGGTTTTAAGTTGTAAGTTCAGAAGACGGATCCTGCCTGTCCAAACTCTTTTGAAGACCTTAACTTGTAATGACTTTGTTTGACAAAGTTTTTAAATAATGTGATCTTAATTGGTTTTCTTGAAATAAAGCCTCTTGGCTTTTTGTTTTTTAAATTGCTGCTAGCATTTTTTTCTGTAAAGTGAACAATTTAGCTGTGTTTTCATATAAAATATACATTCCCAACTTTCTTTCATCTCTCCCCCGAAATATTTGTATCAGAGAGATTTGACTACTGTAACATCCAGCCTTGTAAAAAATTTTTCAGTGGTTTTCTTGAAAGGCCCAGAAATGGTGCATGCTGAAAATCTCTCAATTGTTTTCCTTGCTGTGCTTCGTAAGAATCTGGTTCTTCTCCTTAGGGCACTTAAATACTGCAGCTCTGCTTTTTGACTCGTGCTTGTGTTGCTCCAAGTTCTGCTGGAATTAAGCCCCGTTCTTAAGAGCCAATTGATTCTATGTGCTGACTGTGGTTTTTACTGTCTGAGAGTATTTATTACTGCATGTTTGTTCTTAATATGCGGTGGCGCTTTTCTGTTTCTCTGCATTCATCTATGTAGCACATCACTTATGAGTAAGGTGAGCCACTGAACGCTTTCGCGACTTCAACTGGAAGGCTGATGGGCTGTATCCAGTCTTAGAAGTTTTCTGTGCGGTGCCAGGGTATTTCAACGTGTCCTTTTTATTATAGTGAATGCTTTTTATAATAGATACCTACAAGAACAAAGTTTAGGAAGGCTTGCAGTGTTGCATCTCTTAATCAACCTCAGGCTTTTTACAAATAGATGAAAGATGTTTTCCTGTAAAAATCGTTCTGCTAAACAGTATGCCAGCAGTGAATTTTACATTGCCAAAGTATGTTGAGCTGGTATTGAATTAAACGCTTCCATACTTCAGATTTCCTTGACATTTTAACTGTATATTAAAGTAAAGCACATTATCTCTAAAATGCAGTGCTAAAGAAAATCTTTTGAAGTTTTTCTCTTTATTGGTGCTAATAATCACAACATTTCCTCTATAATTATTGTAAAAGTGATGACTGGATTAGCTTAGGCATTTGGAGATTTTTAAAGCTTAGATTCCTAGAGCTAAAATCTGAGAATTCAGTTTTGCATAGAATACCAGTTATTTCAGCTGAGTGACTGTTTATCCACAAGTTTCAGCATAGCTCAGTGAGTCTTCTCTGATCCGCAGGGAGAGCGCTGGGGGAGGGGTCCTGCTGTTAAGTGCGTAAGCACAATGGATGTTTTTGTGATGTACTTGGCATGGAAATTTTCCAAGGTATATAGCTCGCATATGCTAGTTAAAACATAGTTTTATATTGAAGAGGTGACTGTCTTTGTACTCAGTCTGCTTCCTGATAATCAGGTTTTTTCCTATTGATTTAACAACTAATTCCGTCATCTTTTATTTTTAAATAAGGCAGCATTGAACTAGTTGAGGGAAGAGCAGAAGCCTGTTCCCTCTCTGATGCACCTTGGACAGAACTATTAACTTCTGATTCAAAAGCTGGATCTTCTTTTGCTTGTGGGTATTTTTGTTTGTTTGTTTTGACTCTGTTGAGTATAAAGGGAATCTGCAAAGACAGCAAGCAGTTAAATTTGGCCTGTAGGATTTCCCTGTTATCGATGACATGTGAGAGGGGGAACAACTTGGATCTGGTGTCCCAGAATGTGATGAAGCTTTGGTAACAAACCGAGATCTTTTTTTGCCTGTAAAGTCAGTCAAGTAAATCATCAGCATCAGACACTTTGCCATTTTAGTCCTGTTTCAGAACTGAATTACACTTTTTCCTCCCTGGTAGATAAAAGTAATTTTTTGTTGTTTCATTAAAATGGAAGTTAAAGCTGGTAGACACTCCTGTCTGCCTGGTTTTGTTCCCTGCATGGGCAGCCTTCTTCTCAAGGGGTTAAAGCTTTAAACAAGAAGTGTTTTGTTTTTCTTGTTTTCCAAGAAAAGCTGTATCGGTTCATATGCTGTATGTAGTAACACTGGGAATGGCTGATTCTCCAAAATAAGGAATAACAGCTCCCATGCACGTGCATCAAGCCCACAGCAGAGGACAAAGTACAACAGGTGATTCAGAGTATTCCCCAGGTGAAGCATTTGTGTTAAAAAGCAAGAAAATGTCTATTTGCTGAGAAATCACGTCTGCTGAACTAAGTGGGTATCATATTGGAGATCTTTTAACTGCCAGGTTTATGCAGTTGGGAAGAAAGAATTTTATTGCTACAAGAGATACGAGTCAGAAGCAGCTAGTTTAAAATACAAACCACCTTTTTTGAATGTGAGACTAAGCACCGCCTCATTATACAAAGGCCAAAAGCTTAGCTTGCACTGCGTGAGAGATTAATCTTGGATGTGAAAATCCAAAGAAAACTGCAGGAAACCTAAGGCAGCGAAAAGGACCAAAAACCACATGGCTGAGCGCAGCCAGGGACGTGGGGCACTGCCTAGAGTCAGCTGCTGATTGACCCGAGGAGAGCGAGCGTGTGTGCATGCGTGTGTGTTTGTGTAAATACATCACCTTTACCAGTGAATTAAAGTTTTCGTAATGATAATTGTTTTCTCACAAAGTCCAGTTTGGTTTCTTTTTTTAAATAAAGTCTTTAGTGTCATTATAGAAGAGGTGATGCACAGTAAGGATACAGCCCACCACTTGCAGTTGACCTCCAATGTGGAAAAAAAAACCCAAAAAATGAGGTCTATGCTGTCTTACTAGTCAACTTATTTTATTCGGTGTTTTCCAGCGGTAGTCAAATTCTGGTTTTTACCCCCATGATCCTTACATGCATGTTAGCAAAATGAATCTTGTTTTCTTACAATATAACATTCAACCTTCATTTGGTATAGATCGCTTCTGCATCAGCAAATATGCCTTCCTTTTAAGTAATAAGTACTTCAGTCAAAAGAAAGGATTCTCTAATTTCACACCACCGTTGTTTCTGAACTTCATTTGTTCCTGAACCTGCTTTGTTGCCGAAGCAGATTTTTAAAGCCTTAGCCTGTCATCTTACTTTTTCAGAATTTGAAATGGTATTATGGACTTAATTCTGCTTTTATCACAACAAATGAGTAGTTAAGAATGACAATAATAGCAGTTATAAGGGTTCATTAGTGGGGTTGCATGAAAAAGACGGAGTTTATAGCGCCAAAATAATCTGAAATTCATGTCAGAGTGTTCTCACATGAAGAAACTACTCACTATTGCCAAATCTCAAATTAAGGAACTACTACAGTATCGCCAAAGGAAAATGCAAGTAATTGATAAAATAAACAACAGGAAAAGAGCTAGTTAAATTCTTGTCAGTTCTCTGTAATTGAGAAACCTTTTCTGAATAATTTTATTGCTATTTAAAAATAGCGTTAGTTAAGCTGAAGTGAGGTGCGGTAAGAAAAAGAGCTCACAGCACAGGCAGTACATAAACTCTCAGGACAGCTGTATATATAGGTTTGGACTCATGGAAAAAAAAAAAAATCCCTGTTTTCCAGTGGTTTATGGCCTTTTTTAATAAAGTATGAAAGTTCGTACCATGTATACAGAACCTAAGTGCAAGATCTTTTACAATTACCTAGCTAGATTTAGAGAATAGATACTAATTAAATGAAAGTAGTTAAGAGAGGTCAGTGCTGGGTCAGTTGTTTCAGAACTTGGATCACAACTAGGAAAACACACAGGAATCCTCTCAGCTGCTATAATGCCTGAAATACAGATGATGTAAAAAAAAAAACTATTTCTCAAAGACTGGTCTGACAGTTAGATGGAGAAGGAGACTGACCGCAATAAAAAGCAATTTAAGCCTTTAATGACATATAGCATAATCAGACTTTGACTTTTGTCCAGTTTTGAAGAGAAGACCAAGTTTAATTTCTTTACTGCGGTATTTGTCAATATTTTCCTATTGGAAATCATAATGAAAGAGATCTTGAATTCTGTTACTGTATATTTTTGAAAAGTGCTCCTTTTCACTGTGCATTTATGATTTTCCACATACCTGGAAATTACACTAAAGCATAAGTATTCACCAAAGTCGTAGAAAAGGCCTTGGGGGAACGAGCAACTTCTGAGTTCTAAAAACTGAGTGGGTTTTTTTCAATGAAACAGCTTTTTGCCCTTTTTTTTCTTTTTTTTTTTTTTTTAAAGTAGTCTTTGTGTATTAGACATGTGTTTCTCCTATGTTCTAGTGTAAGAGCTCCCCAAAGGAGGAGTAGGTGCTCTGGTCTTTAAGCGATGCTGGATGCTCCAGCACTGCCCACTAGACGAACGGTGGGGGGCACAGGTACATAGTGCAATAAAACCGGCGATGGGCAAAAGGAGAAACGGGATTATGGTCACTCGGTCTAAGCTAGGAAAACTGCCTCTGGTGATCATCAATGCCATGTTCTAACATGTCGCCTACAGTAACTTTATAAAAACATTTTCCTATGCTACAGCTTTCACATGTGTTTGGCTAAGACAGGCGGCGGCGCTTGGAAACGGCGATCCACACGCTCGGCTGCGTGGCTTCGCCGGCGTCGGAGCTGCCGTGCGCCAGGATCCGAACCCTGCAGACCACGCTTCCTCCATGAAAAGCCTGCCCTGGCAGCAAGCAAACACAGACTGCACCCCACCTCTGTTGCCTCTGCTTCCACTCTCTGAGCAGCCAATAATTATTTTTGTTTTCTAATCCAAACGCGTTCATAAAACAAAGCAGCAGTAGTTCGTAGCGGTATTGTTGTAGCGTTAAGTGTTCTGAGTGCACGTGAGGGACCACATATCCCTACAGCTCATCTCCCTTATAAAACACTGTAGCTGTTCCGCTAGTGTAAGGCTTTAAAAATGCAAGTGTTAAAAAGAACATAAAGAATTGTGCAGCTATTGCAAAACACTTAACTATGTTACTAGGCAATTTCCTTTCGAATGGAGCTGTGAGGCAGCAATGCTCCTAGCCTGGCTCACCTCCCAGCAAGGCCTTCTGTAAGTCATGTCTACCTGAAAGCTGTGAATTTGTACATCAAACCGAAAGGCTTTTTGTTATTACACACTCACAAAATACGGGACTTGCAAAACAGTACAAAATGCACGTGCTTCAGGCTGATAGATAAATAGTGAGTACCTCTTACACCACGTGAAGGGAGTTTTCCTTAGTTTGAGAGCATGCTTGTTAAGCAATCATCGATTTTGATAGATGTATCAGAAAGCGGCAGCATCCACATTTTAGCATCAATAAAAAAGGGTTGGGGAGGGATTAGGAACGTAAACACAAATTCTTGCAAGATAGCGAAGGGCAGGTCTCCATACTGGTTCTGCAGCGTTGAAGAGGGTTGTGTGAGCCCTTGGGTGGGATCGTGTGCCTCCGTGGTGGTAGCCCCGTGTCCTGCTGAGCACCGCTTGCAGCCCGATGCTTCCCAGAAAGCTGCAGGAACCCCACGCAGGGCGGTGATGGAGGACCCATCCTCTCAGGAGATTCTGCTTCTTTTAAAGGTTAGTCGGTGACACAATGGATGAACCTTTGTATTGGGGGGTTTCTGCCTCAGGTGCTAGGGAGTGCTCTCAATAGCTGCTGGTAAAAGAAGGTGGGGACTGCGTCTGGCTAAGCTTGACTTCTCTCGTAGTGAGTGTTACAGGTCTTAACAGATACCTACTTTATTTTCTTTTGGGTTAAATCTGTAATTGGTTCTAGCATGAATGAGATTGGAACCTGTCCTTGAAAGCATCCCAACACACAGTCTTCCTTTCAGTGACAGTGCAGGTATCTTGCATCACACGAACTGTATCGCCTGGCACCATCAGCTCCATTCTGATCTCCAGCATAGCCAAGGATTCAAATAGTATTTGTTAAAAGTGAACGCTGCACCCACTGCTATCACCTGTATTTATGAGTGGGCATGAAAACTGGGTCCTTTTATTTGGTTAGAAGCCTGGCGCTGCGTGGTGGTGAAGCATCCTCAACTCCTGGCTTCGGAGCAGGGAGTCACCCACCTCAGCCCCAGGCCCCACCGAAGGACCCCCCCATAGGCACTTCATTTTTAGGTGTAGCTACACTAAGGACTGCAGTCTGCCCTCAGGAAACGGGCACTTTTCATCACCGCTGCAAGTGACGTGCCCATAGCTGATGGCAGAGGTTGGCTGGAGGTGCTTTACAAAGGGCTTTGAATGTTTGCTTTGGATTGCTATTTACAGGCACTTCACTGTCCTCACACCTGTAAGCTCTTCTGCTCCTTGAAAAAGACCTTGTCCCTTAACTGAAAACCGTCTGCTACTGAAGTACCTTCTGTTGGTTTGCATACAACTGGACATCAAACCTACGATATTAATTCAATGTAAACATATACCTGTTTACAAAAAGTAAAACACATAGTGCCACTCTAACCCTAAAGCCTAGAGCAGTAAGAAGCCAGTTCAAGCTTAAATACACATTAAATAGCTTTGGAGTCAAATTAAATAAAAAGCTAAATTACAAGCATGTAAGATCTTTGCTGCTGATTCTTTTCTAGCCCCGGGTCATGCTTTACATCTTCGCGCTGTCTTGTTTTGGTGGTTCTGCTGATTGTGTTTCCAGTACTGAAGATTTAACTAGGGAGAAAGAAAAAAAACAAATCATCAGTACAATAGCACACGATAGAAGCAGAGCACAAGCAACAGGTTCCCAGTACTGGTTGGCTGGAAAAGCTTTTGCAGCAGCCTTGATTATCTGGCACTGCAAGAAGGATCATGCTTTTCTTGTAAAAGACACTCTCGATGGCTGAAGACATGAAAGCTAAATATTAGCGGCCGCTGTTTGCAGCGTGAGCTCCTTGGTCTCTTACCACAGCTTTCTTCTGTTTGCAAAAAAGGGGGAAAACCACTGTGGTCGGTGTGTAACAAAAAGCCGCAGCATCACCTAAGTGGTGCCT